>NW_028277303.1:1910000-3110000 GCF_059751315.1 Micrasema longulum
TTTGATTGTGTTCATTTAATCTTTATACGAGTATGTACTCAAATCTAGCAATAGCAAAGCATTGCCGGGTTCAATTGTCGATAATAAAATACAAATAGATTCTCAATTCCGGACAATTATTTTTTTGTTTATCACGTATTATTGTTTAAGTCTCTTCCACGTCATAAAGCGTGCAATATTTTTTTGGCAGGTTACTACTAAATTAATAATGAACTTGCAACACGGTGAAATAACTTAAATTTCGTCACCTTATTACTAAATCAAACAAATTCATTGTTTTGTGCCGAGGCTAATTTCATGTGAATTATTTAATGAATTACGCCTGTAATTAAATGAAAGAATAGAAACATGGAGGAAAGGCTAGAAAAGGTAATATGAAATACGTTTACTAAAAATAATATTACATACACTATTTTAAAAATATCATTTCTACTGTGCTTTTGCACTGGATTTAGTCATAAAGGAGCATTTATTTGAGAAGGAAATATAAACTGTATTGTTTTTTTTAATAAGTCATAAATAACTTGTGCCGGAAAAACGGGAATCGAGTTGCAGTGGTGCAGATTTGAGAAACTTAGAGGACCGGTTGAAACATTATTTAGTGGTTAGCACGTTTGTCTGTCATGCAAGAAATATTTCTTGAATATGGTGATAAACTCACTCCCATATTTCATAGCTCTAAGGCAGACACTTGAAGAGAAAAACTAATCATATTTCCTTTATATCTATTTTTTTTAAGTTTGTAAGTGAAAATTCTTGATGGAAGATCATTGTAATTTATTACAGAAATAAAAGACGACTACTGTTTTTACTAGAGACTTTTTACATGTTGTTTTTCAAAAATCATAATGGACAGAAATCTAACTTACGAAGGATGGGACAGCTAAAAATAATACAAATACAATAGTTAAACTCATTAGGAATATTATTATTTCAACTCATTAGTTAACCTGATACACTTTGTTAATGATCCTTTAAGCAAAAATAATTTAATTTAATGTACTCTCATATAGTTTTGAATTCTCTATCCTTACCTCTGTTTTGTATATATTCATGGAATTTCTTATTGAAATGTCGCGAAAGCGATGAAACCGGTCACTGGATATTCCAAGTTTGTGGATTAAAGTATCACTCGTCTTTTATTTCTATAATAAACTTCATGTCCACATTAAATTTTTGAGATACGCTTTGATTTGTGTACGAATACAGTACCTTTTACGCTATTGGGTGCAAATTTAGTTGATGGTTTTCAAGCTTTCCCAAATAAAATAAAAAATTGTTACAGTTTTTACATTTTTTTTTCACAAAAACACAATACTAAACAAATACTAAAATACAGGTATTTTAGTACATTTTTAAAAATTTATTTAATGTTTTAAAAAGTTTTTTTTTTATTTAAAGATAATATTCTCTTAATGGACTGTACCGTTTTGGGGGAAACATTTGACACTGTTTTGAAACATGCCCTTAATACATATTAAACATAGAAACTTGCAAATTAAAACACTTTTGTTTTACCAATTTGACCACTCATCAATATGTGCGTTACCCGCCTACATTACTATTATTTGGATGTTACGTTGTGTGTATATGCCTAGACTTCAATATCTCCTCTCAAATCATTTCCTTCGTTCAAATATCTGTCAACATTGATTTGTTTATTGGAGAAATTAAAATAAAACTGAATAAAACACATTGCCGGCATGACGAGGGTAGACAGATACAATACCGATATAAATATACTAAAAAAGTCCATGAAGTTTATTGTTGTACGATGTTTCGTTTTTTTCAATTTATGAATAGAGGTGGCAGACGGAATTAGACGTTTAAAAGTACAAACATATTAAATGCGCTTTTAAAAAGAAATCACAATATTTGTTCAATATTATTAATTCTACTATATGAACTGTTTGATCTAATCGTTTTATCGAGAAGAATAAACTACAAAAGTATTTTCTGTCTAAACATACCATACTACCTATATATTTAAGGTTTATGAGGCCCATCCATCGATTATCCGCGGAGGATACGCTTATTATTTTAATAATACGGTTTGTGATCCCGTGGGTAGTATCGTGGACTCCGGAGCGTCGTGAAGTCCGAGGTTCGAATCCCGCCCTACCACAACTTATTTCCCGTATTTTAACTCAGTTATTTACAACTAAAAGGAAATGGTCCCAAAATTGAAACATTTGGATAAATCTTTAGAACAAAATATTTGTTTATAAAAAATGTATTGCCTTGGCAACAAAGTTAAACAACTAAATGCAAACTGACCAGTAAAAATTATAATATTTAAGTATAATATAGGCTCTCCATTCCATTTAACAACGAATAATCTAATTTGATAGCAGGAACTATGTATTTTAACCGTCAAATAAACACACAAGGCTTTTGCGGGCATGTATAATTCTTGAAAAATTAATGAAACTGTAGAGAAGACCATTAAGAAAAATGAAAATATATTTTATTTTTTAGTGATTTTGTTAAAAAATAAACTCAAAATTATATTTTAAACATACATGTTTCATAGGCCCAAAAATTTTTAATTCTTTTTTTACTGATAATATTTCATTGCTTACAAACTTTCAAAATTTTCCTTCTTTTAAAAAACATTCACTATCCTGGATTTAAACTAAAGATACGAACTCTTTTTTTCTATGATTTATTTTGTTGCCCTTTAATAATAAGGAATATTTTGATGTTTTTTTAAATATTTTTTCTTTCCTTTTTTAATTACTATAAAAAAACATATTTTATTTTACAGAATATCTTATTTTTTCTTTCTTATGTTACACAAAAATTTTATAACTGTTATTATATAGGAGCAAAAATTCATTAACATTTTCTTGTATACCCACGAACAGGCGATGCCTTCGTGGGATTTTTTTGTTTACTTTTTTTACTATTAATATGTTTTCCATTGCTATGTAATTATGCTTTATTTTTTTTAATAATCTATTTCATCATTTATGTTTATTGTAAAAAAATAAACTCAAAAAAAACTACTTCTAATAAATCAGCGGTAGTACATTACTAATTTTTTCTTAGCGGTTCTCTTTTCATTTTATATTTAAACTGTTGATATTTTAATATTACGTAAACTAAACATAAAACAATCACAACACTTTAACTACGTATTTCACGGTTTGATTAAGGTGAATATGCAACTGTTTTATAGGTTATCTATCAGATTAATAACGATCATTAGATATTGCAGCATCTACAACTGATTGATAGAACGTCCGACTATTTACGAAGTGAATCGGAATGATTTCGCACGGTTTTTTATCACTTCTGTTTTTTGTAACCGATTTGAAATGATTTATTCAATATCGATTAATTTATTGAGCTTAGATTATTTCATGTTCAAAACCTGTAATCATGCTATTTTTTGCACATATACTTTAAATACGTTTTACTATTGACTTTAATTCTATTACATTCCTTTATCTATTTTTATTTTCGTCAGTTTTTTTTTTTTTTAATCCGTTATATTATTAATTTTTGTATGTGATCACAAAAATCTACATAGGATGAAATACTTGAAATATTTTCTTTTTTTAATACTAGTATCGTATTATTTTAATAAAAAAATGTGATTTATTCTACACATTATTGAAAATATGTGGTCAAATATCTGTATTTTTTTTAATAACTGTATTTTTAAAATCACTTCTTTTGCTTCACGTAATACGACAGTATAGAACCGATTGCACGGGGGTTTTTTAGCATAGTCTTTTAAGAGTTGAAGCAAGTTACTTATATAAAAACGAAGTGTATTTATCGATGTCAATAAAGGTTTGAGCTGTATAACTTCACAAACGTCAAAATATGGAAGAGTCGAAGGAATATAGATGTTCAAATATAGGCAGAATGGTGAATGTTACACAGTGTTTAAAGTGGCTACTTAAACCAGCCAATGACAGGTCGTGAGCCCTGTGGATGCCTGGGTGTCTTTATTCTTTCTGTAAACCGTTCTTCATGTTTGTTGTAATATGTTAATATTAACAGCTCCCTAAGCACGTATTGATGAGAGAGGGGGTTGAATTGTATACAAAAATTTTAAGAAATTTAAAACATTGTTCTTCTTATTGAGTTAACGTTAGAATAAACCCTGAAGCATTATTGAACAAAACAAATAAATAAATAAAATGTACAAAAAATTCAAAAAATAACTTTAAGTTTACATAATAAGATATTTTAAAATTGGTTTGGTGAAATGTCACAATGCATTTTACTTCCACTCCACCATCTGACACTATCCACTTTTTTATTGCCCTTTTTAAAATTACATCGAGGCTGGTTTAAGTGGATAACTGTGTACGAGTATCATATATTTCTTCAGTTGTTCTATCGATTTCGATAAACACTCATGGGGATAAAATCCAGTACTTGTCCGGAAACATTTTAACATATTAAAAATATTGCTGAAAAGGGAGGAGTTGATATTGTCAATTATGATTAATATCATCATTTTGTGATCTCAATAGTGATTATCGTTTAAAGTTAAACATTTAGAGTTGATCTGATTTACTCTTCTGCCAAATTTGGCAGACAGGAAGGTTATTATCGCAAAACAATGCTGTGAGCATAGAACGTATATAGTATATCATTTATGGAGCATCTTGTTTAACGACTTACCTTGGCATTTCTATGAACAACTATTTATAATTTAGTTCATTACAAAGGTTTTCATTTTTCTTGAGTCACGACTTAAATATTTTACTTGGCAAATTATTTGTTTAAATATCTCAAATTCAAAACTAGATCGTACATAACTGTTCACAAATCATAGGTGTGATTTAGTCAATGTCTCGGCGGATGATGACTACAGCTCTGTGTTTGAAAAATAATCAGAATCCTGTACGAACGTTTTTGACTCGATAACAGCTCTTAGTTAAAAATTTAGAAAAATTAAATCGAGTGGAGAAAAATCCACCTAACTGTTTAGTGATTGGCGTGTTTGCCTGTCTCATTTGAAGTCCTGGGTTTGACTATTGGGAGGATCAAAAATAAATAAATACGGTGATTTAAAACTGCAATATTTCACTTTGTCTGTATTCGTTCCACAAGCGTAAGACTGATCACCCTGTAACGCATGATCGAGATACCCTACAAATATCAGGTGTGGCTAAGGGTTTGATAATAATGTATATTAATAAAATTTAGAAAAATACAGATGTTTATCATAGATCGAATATCTAAAAACAGATTTTTATATTATATTATTTTTATGCCGGTAGTTTGGTTATTAAAAAAAAGAGACGTGCAAAGACGTTATTTTTTTACGATAAGTTAGTTACTTCACGTTTATTCTATGGCAGCTCGTAGTGGTTAGGATGTTTGATTCACACACGGAAGGTTTCGGATTAGATTTTTGGTCAGAACACATTTTTAAAAAAACACAAAGTTTTCTTAAGCCAAGATGTTAGGTGCCTCCTGATACGCTGTTAAGGCTGTTGTGGTGCAAATAAAATCAGGTTGTGGTCCCGTGGCTAGTGTCGCGATCTCACAGATCAGAGATTTGACGGACGAACCTCTCCGTATCCCAACTTGTTTCCTATTTCCCAAACGTAAGTTATTTACTTCTCGTGGTACATTGAGTTGATGAATATCGAACGCCAGTATGTCCACCAATTTAAAAAAATATATTTATTCCACAAAATGTAGAGATAAAATATGATCATTTCAGTACTGTTCAAATTAAAATATGTCCTCATTATTACAATAAAATACTTAAATTCAATTCAGAAGCTAGTAGGTCCACATGGACACTGTCGTGGATCCTTGTGGACATACCTGCGCTTGATATTTATCAACTCATTGCTCTCGATATTGAAATCTTTGGTTAAATGTCAACTTCAAGTAAGAATGTAAATAAACATATATTTTATTTATTTATTTAATTTTACTATACGCCCAAGGGGCATTTACAAAAATTACACATGTAAGTACAAACATAGTAAGTAATAATTTAAAAAAAACAACACTTTTTTTGTATGCATGTAAAAACAAAAAAGCATGATGCAATGCAAAATAAAAAGTGAAACTTTGCATAGTAAAAAAGAAAAGATAAAATATGGATATAAGAAAAAGTTAGAATTAATAAGCAAATGACGTATTCTAAAATAAATTCTTTAATTCGTAAATTCTTGTTATTTTACTTCAGTCATTTATTTAACACTATTAGTAGCAATGTTTTATACAAATTTTAACTCTTAAAAACACTTTAAGTCCTACACATTGAGAGCCTTTGGTAAATAAAACAACAATAGAAAGAGCTCAGTACATTGCAATTTGGTTTGTATCAATGACAAACAACTTTGCCAAAACACAATTCCGTCTGCTCAAATTATTTGACCTAAAACGTCAGATACTGACATCAGACATCATAATTGTTATTATAATTTATTTGTAAAGGATATCTCAAAATATCGCCGCATATATATGCGGCGATACTCATATGAGTTTAGTTTTAATACAAGATAGAATTAAGAATATTTAGAGTATGTCCAAATCTTTGTAGACAGGCTGAATTTTCTTCCAGGTAGTTTTTCCGGTCTATTTTTTTGCGACAGAGAAGGAAAAACATTTTAGAAAATTTTTTATTCCTATCTGTTGCAATAAATTTAGATAGATTTGCCTGTTTTTTGAGAAGGGAATATTAAAATTGAGTCACTTACGCTCATAAACAACCTGCTATTTCCTTTTTTATTTTATCTTTTTACCCACTGTAATATTCACCATTCAGTTTAAGAATATTTATAATTTTTATGTAGGCTTTTCCAACTAAAAAAGCCCCGCAGTTGGCGTGCAATATTCAACATACTGGCGATGTTGAAATTTTTATATTTTTGAAAGGAATATAAAGGCTTTAATTAAAATATGGACAACTCGCATACCTGAGTTGCCTGTATTATTTTACACAGGCAGAATGGTGAACACACAGTTTGTAAAGTGAGTAGCAGTTCAAGATGAAAATTGCATTCTTTTGTAAGTCGTAGTAATCCTTCAGTATTCTGAATGTCGCGATCCCTTCCGAAAATATTTTTAAAATTTCATCTTTAACTTAAATACTACACATGTTGTTTCTCAAAAGACTAAATAATCAGACGGCTCTTTGCTAAAGTCAACAGGTTGCTCAGCAACGCTTGACGACTATAGCCATATTCGGGACACTTGTTGGATTTTGTAAAACATATTTCAGGTTCCGAGCACCTCTCCACATAAGACGATGCTTAAATTAAGATGGGCCGGACATGTACACCGAACGCTTGATTCACGAGTTCTAGAAGATTTTTTTTATTTTTTCTTTTAAAAAAGAAATATTTGCGTTCTTACGATTTATCCAAATATTTAATTTTGAGGACCATTCTCAACGAGTTGTAAATAACTCACTATAAGAAAATGGAATCAAGTTGGGGTAGAGTGGGATTCGAACGACGGATCTTTGGTCCGTGAGTCCGAGACACTAGCCACGGGACCACAACCCGATTAATAAGCGGACACCCGGGTGGAGAGAGATAAGTGAGAAGACCCAGGCTGCGATGGGAGGGTGAAGTGAGAAAGGATGCAGCGCAGCTTCTCCAGATTGGAATTGGAAGACGGCGGCTGAGGACAGACAGAGTTAAGGGAAAAGTTTGCAGGAGGCCAAAGCTCAATATGGGTTGTATCGCCATCGGAGAGAGAGATTCGTATAAGAACCTACATCGGTATATATTTCAATGTTTTTTTTCACTATTTTATGTAACGTTCGTACAAATATTTCATCGGAAAGCTTCTGAAAATTATAAGGATCTAAATAATTTTCTTGACAGTGCAAACTTGTCATATCTGCTATTAATCGAAGCGTTATAATTGCCAGCTGCTACTGATATTCCAATTTACCTGAGTTTCATCTCTTAAGGTTTATTCACGATATTCCTTCAAATGTGGTTACAGGTATTTCCTCCGACTGAGTTCAATTAATATTTACGCTTATTTGGGATTCTCGCTGTTGGCTGCAGTAATACGTTAATGATTATTTATTTAAAATGAACATTTCATTTTCATATTGAAATAGTTTTATTAAATAACACCGCAAGTTGAGATAAAATTAAAATAAAATAAATATCATTAATACTTAGGTATATTACGAGTATATACTGGTTGTAAAATGTAAATGCATGTATTATTTATGTAGATGTACATTGTACATTTTTCACAAATAATATGTGATCAAATCATTTATGCTTTTTTTTGTAAAACAGTATATTTCAATATGGGGTTCCAAACATAATAAAAGCAAGATTGTTATAATTCAGAAATATAACATTTTAATAATTGGAACAATTTTAATAATTGTAACAATTATATCTAACTATGTGCGATACCAAATTTAAATTCGAATATTGAATAAAAATTCATTTTTTACCTAATTTTATTACGTTCCAAAGCTGTTTACTGATATCCTAAAACAACCTTTTTTTTTAGTTGTATCCAAAAGTAACCAGCACTCATATATTTTTCTACTTTTTGAATATAATAAAAATGTACCTAAGTTAGTATTTTTATTAAACGTGGTACCGATTTGAATTCAAAAAATATATTTCATTTATATATATTTAATAAAAAATGTCAAAGTCTTTTATAAAACTATATCGGGTTACAAAAAACTAAGAAAAAAGAATTTACTTATTCCTTGATAAAGAAGCTCCTGTGGCTTCGAAACGAGTCGGTCAAAAAAAGTAGTTTAAAAAAAAAGTGTGTTTATTTTCATTTGAATTGTAATGAATTGTTGGTATTTAATTTTTTTTTTTACCCTTAACTTTCCCTTAATTTTCCATACCTACCTACTTGACGAAAAAATTTTTGTCCAAAAGAAAATACAAAACTTTTTTCATCGTTGATATGTTGATATGAAAATAATAATAAACATTTGTAATACTTTGATTTTTTTTTAATGATTTACAGATTTACGGTACTGTTACTTTATATTTATAGAAACGCATTAAAGTAGCCAATTTTACATTGATACAAAATATTGAGTGAATACCTTAATGCATTTGGAGTGCTTAATGGTATACGGGTATTCAATCATTTTCAGTAAAAGTGATGACGTATGGTTAATGCAAACAAATTGATAAACGGAGTGATAAACGGAGAAACGTTGAAAAGCCCGACAGAATAATTAAAAATTGAATTTCTTTAACAGTTTTTTCAATTCACTTTTTTTATATTTGGGTAGCAAAATAAATTTTCTATTCTAATTTGTTTTTAAGAAATATTTTGAAAGGGTTTTAAGAAGAGTTGTTCCGTTTAGTGGGCGGACGGACTCTACATCAGAAGTCCGAGATTCAAAACCGATCTACCACAATTTTTTAGCCATTTTCTATCTCAGTTATTTATGAATAAAAAAATCAGAATAAAAAACTTATATTTGTTAGGATACGTAGATTTAAAAAGTAATTAATTAATGAAGATTAGAAAAACTAAATCAAAAAATATTGAATTTAACTCAATTATTTAAAACAAATCTTTTAACCTTGCCTCAGATATAACTTTAGCTTTTGAACAAAGAGATAAGTTGGCCTCATGGTTTACTGGTTTGTGTGTTTACCTGCCTATTAATAAATGATTTTTTTTTAAATATATTTATTGATCTGCCCTATGATGTTTAATACCACGGTGCTAGGCTGAACATTCGACTAAATAGCGGAAGGGAATTTGAGATCTATTCTCAAAGTAAGTCTGATTCATTTTTGTACCTTAAAATTCGTCGTCTAAAGCTTGGGCGAAATCGTCAAATGGCTTAAATCGTTCGGTATAGAAGCGTCTCTCTCAATTATACAGAAAAAATGTGTATGAGGGAGATAGAGTTTCAATTTTTCGCTAAAACTTCAATGAAAATTCAGCGAAATGTCAAAACATGTTGAAAAATCACAAAATTTTAATATTATTTAGCTCTAATTTGTAACTAAATGTCGTCTAATTGTAAAATTTCAACCTTTTTCAATTCAATAATAATAAACAATGTTTTTTGATTTCATGAATTATGCTATAAACGAGAAGCAACATCTACCAATTTTATGGTTATCTATTTGGACAACTGTAAGGCTGTCAATTATGCGCTCTCGAGTATTTAGCCATATGAATATTTTAAGGCGTAAGTAGGTCCTTTTTTCTTTTTGCGTATTTTTTATTTGTGCAGTCTCTTGAATGTAATATTTACATTTTACATTGTCAATCAGTTTTTTTTTATTTACGCAACCTATTTAGATATACACATTGTTATATTATTTATTTACATTTCCAAAAAAACTGAAATATCTTCAATGATGTAAACAATAATGTGCTTTTCATTATTTTATGGATAACTTAGATAGAGCCATTTTTCTAGTATGATTTAATATCTCAAATTTCAATTGGTCATTTACTTCTAAGCTTATTCCATTATTTATTTTTACCCATGCATTATTTTTGCGTGTATTTATGAACAAGCCGCGTGCGTGTGTATGTGCAGTTCCAAATACTAGCACGTTATTCGTGTTATCAATATTACACTACTCACAAATTATTGAAATCAGCATTGACATTGGTCATAAAATCAATAAATTACTTAAGATAAAAATGTTTAGACAATTAGATAAATATAAATTCAAATATGTATTACAATAAATCGTCTTCGTATAAAAACGGCTAAACTCATTGTTGAAATATCTGCTAAATAAAATTTATGCGAATAAAATAAAAATTAGATCATCATTTTTACAGTCGTAAATTATATTTTACTTCAAAATCTCTGGAATAATAGCATGTTTTATAATTTGTTAAAATTTTAGAGAAACACAATTTATTTTACAAAAAAAAATATTCATAGTTTATACCAGCGCCTTACTACGTTGGACCCGGGTATAAGCGTGGAAGTAGTAACTATGGTCGTTATCACATCTCTATATCGAGTATAACTTTATGCGAGGTTCAAGAATTTTTACTATACCAGCCTTATTCTACCACTATGCCGAGGCATAATTTTATACTTAGTCTATAAATTATACTTAGTATTTGATTTTATGATTTAATGAAGAATTTCAGCCCTACGAGAAATTGTATGCAAAAAATGTTTTCTTGCGCGCGGTAAAAATCAAAGCATTAAACTGGCAAAGTTTCTTGAAAATGTACGAAAAAAATCATAAAAACATTTTTACTGAAACGCACTACTTTGAACGATGTCACTGGTTTATACGAACCAACCAATGATATTAGAGCGCTGAAGGATATCCGGTTAACGGATAACATCAATAGTTTGGCCATCAGCTTCACAGATGTAAGTGGAGATCTCAGGCGTCTTAGTCACTAACATCCTGGATTTGTCAAATAGGTAGTAAGCCTAACAGTTTGATAAGAAAAAAGTCTACTTATAGTCTACGACCGATTTTATATTGGAGTGAAAGAAAAATTTAAAATAACAATAATAAATAAAAATCCAAAATAATTTACACAAAATAAATAGCAGCTTCCATAGTCTAAAGCGCATCCGCAATAGCGAGGTTTACAAAATAAAATATCGGAAGATATAATAATTTTTTTTTAATAAACAATGAAAATAGTTTTTTACCCGAATCTGGTTAAAAAGTTGTTTAACTGTCTTCTTCTTTGCTCCAGACCGGTAGAGCAAAGTAGAGCAAATTTCAATTATCATATTGTTACTAAAACTTAAATCCTACCAAGCCACTTTCTGTAGCTTGTTGGTGAAGATTATATTTATACTGACTTATATAATATTATCTATATTTATAAAGACAATGAATAACTGATATAATTAACAGCCTGAAAGATCAGAATATACATGAACATATTTAGAAGTAATATTTTTTTTTTTAAATACATATATTTTTTTTTTTTAATAATTTCTTTTTTTTTTAAATATTTTTTTAATACAAGAAAATATATGATAAATAAAAATATTTACACATAAGCTACTATTCATATATAAAATATTGATCGAGTATTATTACATTGTGAGTTATATTTACGTTCTTTCGGCAATAAATTAAAAATGAGATGTACTAAATATTTGAGAGTTCTATTACCATACTTATTACGTAATGTTGGTTCTTCTTAACCATCATTATACGTGAAGCGTGTATTATGGTTTTGTTTGAGAGGAGTTTTGAATGTATTACTAATAAATTCTTCCAAAATGATGCAAAGCCACAGTAATCCTCGAACTGGTAAAGTTTTAAGTGTTTTAAGAACATTATCACTTCTTTGTTCGTAAATCTCTGCTGGTACAATTCTCTTTACTATAGAGTACTGTAGACCTTGGATCATTTTAATATTAGTTTTAGTCGAATGTCCCCACGACTTTATGCCATATCTTATTATTGATTCTAATAATAATAAAAAAAATTAGAGTAATTTTAGGCAAAACAAAAGATAACTTATAAAAAAATACTCACAAGAGTCCGCAATCGATCACAAAGTTTAAATATATGACGATCCCATTTAAAATTATGATCTTTAAAAATATCCAAATACTTCTACTCCTCCATAAATTCTATGAGTTCACAATTACATGTGTTAGAGATAACATTATGTAAGCAAGGTTTCAGCTCTTTAAATTCACAAACATCTATAAATGAAAGGATTGAAAGAATATGGATGTTCGAATACGAGCAGAATGGTGAATGTTACACAGTGTGTAAAATGGCCACTTAAACCAACCAATGACAGGTCACAAGCCCTGTAGATGCCTAGACTACTATATAACTTTCTCTAAAATGATATTCATCTCTGTTGTAATATGTTAATATTGACAGCTCCCCAAGGAGTTAAATCCAGTCCTTGTCTACGAAAATTTTAAAAATATTGTTGAGTGTTTTTAAGTCGATAACTGCTCTCGGGTTAAAGTACTGAGTAAGAAAATCGAGCTGAGGTAATTCCGCCTCGTTGTGTAGTAGTTGACGCGTTCGTCTACCATTCTTAAGGCCCTGAGCTCGATTTCTGGCAGGGTGGATATGAGATCTTGATTTCAATTTTTTATTAAACTGCAACTGGACTGACATCTGAAGCAAAAAACTGATCACCTTAGCCTCATATAACAGATTATTGACCCACGCTGAGTGTGACAAAGGGATGATGATAAATATTGATATTGTTTTATTAATTTACATTATTTTAAAACTATGCATGTATGTATTATACTCGTATATACAGGTATATGAAAAACATTAATTTCACGATTACATGAATTAAAAAAACATTTAAACTCTCAGTCTTGTAAAGTGTGGGATTTGTCATATTGTAATAGTATTATTATGTTAAGTATTTCATTTATTCGCTTGTAACGAATATGTAAAAGCAAACATAAATCGGGCTAAGAAGAGTTCCGATGTTACTGGCGTAGGCCTTATGAATTGATTCCATATACAGGTGCATTTCAACACGATTTTGAAACCTCCAACCATATTCTTCCCACGACTTTTAAAAGAAAGAGGCCAAATATTCACCGAATTGTTACTCCGTTAGCTTTACCGAAATTCGTAATATGAATGCAATTTCACTAACGCACGATTAATATTTGATAGCATTGCAATATAGCAAATAAATATAGATGTATTTAATTATTTATAAAATGTTAAATTACTCCACCCTGATGATGCAAAAAAAAAAATACAACCTTCGGTCAAAGAGGATTGGCCTACTACTCGGTTAAAGTGTACAATCTACTTCCATTATCCAACAGGACAATTAGTAAATTCTCACAATATAAAATTGCTATTAAGAAATGGATGGCACGTATCGATGAGTGGATCAAGCCAAATAGGTAATTTGTTCTATTGGTCTTTATAAATTAATTATGTTTTTTTTTAATTATTTTAGTTTTTTATTGTTTATTATGTTAACGATAATTAGGTTAATTGGATTAATTACGTTTTTTTATTGTTATTATTATGTTTACTTTGTTAAATAGCTAATCTTAGGCATGTTTTACATTTTGTAAAATGTTTCCTTTGGCACGGGACACACCCCAGTGAGGGAACATTATTCTGTATAAAAAAAAAGAATACAAACAATGTAAAAGTATAAATACATAAAAAATACAACACCCTATCTAAAATTAATGACAAGTTGATACTTTTAAAAAAAAATGCATATCGGGGATTCTCTGTTTCTCATCACCCTGGGAGTCCTTTTATATTCATTCTCTTATTGTAAATAAGCGTGTTTTGATTCTGTTCATAGTAGTTTGAACAAGTACCTTCATCCGGTTTCTTTGTAAATATAAAATGTGATAATCCACTAAACCTCTATTTAAAAGGCTTTTTAGCAAGTGGTAAAGAGAAAACATGGAAGAAAGTTATGAAAAACACACCAGAACACCCAGATATCAACCCAATTAAGAAAAAATATTTTTTGGAACCCAACCACAACGCTACTATTACATTTAACCGTCTAACCACTCGTCTAACCAACAGCGCCACATTATGTTTTTATATTTTTCCTTTCAGTACTTGTGTATATAATATGTATTATGTTCATTTCGTTTTTATGTGTATATTTTATTTTTAAAAAAAAAATCTGTATAATTTCGTGTTACAGTAGTCTTTAGTCAATATTTGAGTATACTTAATTAATTATCGAGGCATCGAAGGGATTCTGCGGGGCGGGGACGACGTGTTGGCCTCTGTCCACACATCCTACTTCCCCCTTATTTATTTGCATATTGTTTGATTCCTTAGGATTATCTTTGCTAACTTTCCTCTATGTCCAGCTGACCGAGTCCTGGAGGACTCTGTAAAAGCTGCGGGTGGATGGTGGGCTTTTGGATCCCTTCAATGTGTACTGTATTATCCTCGTGTAAACCCAGCTTTTATACTCTTCCATTGCATATAAAACGAACTTACAATGACGTCATTTAAGGCTGTTTGTAATTTATTATTCGCAATCATTTCTTATTCTATAATTATAGTTAGAATGGACGACGAAAACCCCATAAAACGCCCAACTCTCTCTCTGCCACAAGGACGACGAAAAACAGGAAGACCCGAAATGCTATAGATGGACCACATTAGTGCGGATACGACAACGTTGGAAGTGAGGAACTGGAGAGGAGGGCCAGAACACTGGCAAGACTGAAGGAGACTCCTGGATATGTCCAAGACTCACCCAGGGCTGTCGAGCGTATGATCACGATGAATCATTCCTTACAATATAAGGAATTACGTTATAAAATAAATCAGTACTTGAACTCTATTTTAATATTATTATTAAAACATGGACATTTTTCTAATAATTTGTCTATAAATAATTTCTAATTAGTCCAATAATATAAACTATAAGACGTGGTTCGATTGAATGTAAAAAGGGTCATCACGATTATCTACCTTCATGGAGTCAGAGCTTACTTAGAGGCAGCACTGCGAGGTAGACCATCAGATGGTGGTCCAGGGTGGCGAGATTTAGGGTTTATCGGAATGTCCAGATGAAGGTTTTGGTGTCTTCTAAGGACGGAGTCAGCAGCGGAAGCAAACGATAGTACAAAATTCTCATTGAAATTCAAAAAACTTTCAATAATCATCCTCCCATATTTAATAACCAATTTTAAGATTTAAATTAAAACTAGCAAACAACAGTCAGCTATCCATACTGGGGAATTCGACCCTTCGGGCCTCATGTAATCAGCCATACGGGCCTCAGTTGATCGGCCCTCCGGGCTTCAGTTGATCGGCCCCGGGCCTCAGTTGGTTAGGATCTCGAACAATTTGAAATATCGCTCCTTTGGGCCAAACAAGTTTTCTTTGTTCATTGTAATCTAAACGTGATAAAGAAGAAATTGTCACTCAGAATAATGCTACCAAACCCGCACAAAATTTACAGATATAATATATTCATTATCTACTCGTTCAAAAAAGTTCGGTTAGTAAGCAATTAACATTGAACAGCGAAGAATCGGTAATTTCATTTTATTTTATTTTATTGAGATAAACGGCACTTGCTTGCTTCTTGCTTCTTGCTTCTTGCTTTTTACATATAAGTTGCAAATACAATAAAATATACACATCCGTAAGTATAGTTAAAAATACTAAGTTATGTAGCATTTTAAACAGATTTTTTTTAAATATTTATTCAATTTTTTTGTTTTTTTACCATATACATAAGAGGTAAAAAAGAGGATACAAAAAAGGATAATTACATAGCAATGAAATACATATTAACAGTAAAAATAGTAAACAAAAAATTCCACAAGGTATGGCCTGTTCATGGGTATACAAGAAATGTTTATGAATTTTCGCACTTATAATAAATAAACAGGTATAATATTTTTAATTCTTTCTTAAGAGAAAAGAAAATATTCTGTAAAATATGAAATTAAGAATGTTTAAAAAGATAACTTATATGAAATTTTTATTACCGGTTATAAAATTATTGATAATAAATAATAATTTGGTAATAGAAATATTTTGAGTCAGTAAATAAAACTATGAAAACAATTTTGAATAACAAAATAAATTTATATATTATTATTTAAAACTACTTCTTAGGTAATATATATGTATTTATATAAAAAATATATAATGACATTTTTAAAAGTATACAGAGACATGTTTTGTACTTATAAACCAAATCAAGAAAAAAAACGAAAATACGAAGAAAAAAATACTAATAAAGAAGTTAAAACTATTTTGAACAATACTAAAAGGTAAAAAAAAGTATTGTTATCTAAAACTATTAGGTACCTACTAGCTTCTCCTACCCGTGAAATACAGGAGAAGAGCAGTTCTATATGTTCTAAACTTCACGTGCAATGAGTCACCAACATCTTGGTAGTTATTGCCTAGAGTGTGAAGTCTATTGATGACTTCATTTTCACCATATGATGTCGAAGTATTGTTGCCACAGTATTGGTAGGTTTGCCGAGTTGTCCTTTCCGGTACATTAAAATTAATTAGTGATAAAATTGCAGGGGGTTTCAAACATAGGATTATTTAATATAAATGTAATAAATCATTTATAACCCTCTTATCGCTTAGTCTTAATAATTTAAAAATAAACAGTACCTAACAAAATATATTTTTTTTAAATTAACACCAACTCATAAATTTAAATTAATTAATCGTTAAAACATATTTTTGACATTTTCGATACAATATTGGTGCCTAGAATAATAAGGAGCCTAGATTGTAAAGTTGTACTCCAAAATGATTCTAACAAGTGACGTGTACATTATTTTAAGTGTACCAATATCATTGAAATCTTTACTGGTTCTGAATATGAAACCCAACATTTTTAGTGATATATTACTAATGCTATTAATATGACTA
This sequence comes from Micrasema longulum, assembly GCF_059751315.1. NCBI lineage: Eukaryota > Metazoa > Arthropoda > Insecta > Trichoptera > Brachycentridae > Micrasema > Micrasema longulum. Next base: position 1,927,310 of record NW_028277303.1, read on the forward strand.
ATAAAGGATAATTTGGTATCGAAAATAACATCTTAATCACGTATTTCGGAAACGGAAACAAATTCAAAATTTCCAATAGAGTAACTAAACATTATTGGATACTGAGTCCTGTGAAATCTCATGATTTGGCATTTCTTTACATTGAATTAAAGTTTATTTGTTAAGCACCACGAAAATAGTTTATTAAAGTTATGTTGGATAGTAATACAATCATCAACATGTTATTCACAACAACAAATTTTTATGTCGTCAGCAAAAAACAAAACTTTGACTTTTTTATTTATTTAGTTCTATGTATTACATAGTCTAATATATATTTACAACACAATATTTACATCTATACTTATTCTAACATTATTTATCACTATTATACACTTAGTATCCTAATTTATAATATTAACTGTTTCATATGTACATTTTCATTAATTATATTCACTATTTACACTATTTACTACCTAATATTTTTCACATATATACTTTTTACATTTAATTTTAAATATATTTACATTAATTTCATTTTTTATGCTTTCTGGCATTTCTTCAAATAGTTTTATTCCCTTGTACATAAGGCAGTTCTGGGACATTGCTTTTGATTTCTTTTCCAGTCTTATATTTTTAGATCCTCTTGTTGCATAGTTATGAAAGAACTCATTATTTTTTAGTTTATTTTGAAAATATCTCGGAACTATTCCTTTAATAATTTTGTTTATTTCATTGGCAACATTGAATTTGATTATTTGATCAATTGTCATGATATCTAGAAGTTGAAGCATTTTCTTAACATTTGTTCGTCTCCCACATCTTAATATTATCCTCGTCGCTTTGTTTTGTATTATTTGGATTTGATAAATATGTTAAAAAATATCAGACCCAAATGGGATCCTGGCGGGACTCCACTTGTTGCCTCAATGGTACTAAAAGTGGTGTCAATTTTTTTTTACTGCCAATGGTCTACCAGTTAAGTAACTCTGAAACCATTTTAAAATCTATCCACATAAACCAAACCTGCATAACTTATCGATCATGATTCTATGGTTCACCTTATCAAACGCTTTATCGAAATCTGTATACACTGAATTCACTCGCTTACGTAAATTAAAAGAGTTTATAATAACATTTTTATACATCATAAGATTAGTCAATGTTGATCATGTTGATTTGGAATTATTATTTGATTGACAATTAAAGACATTTTTTGAAAAAATATTTTTTCAAAGAGCTTTGGTATTGCAGATTGTATACAGATCGGTCTATAGTTTGCGACATCATGTTAATCCCCACTTTTATTCACAGGTGTTAAAAAACCAGACTTCCAATATTTAGGAAAAGGTCCCTCACATGGCGACTTATAATATATAATGTACAAATGATATGTAAGGAAGTCAACACACTTTTTCAACAGTATTGTAGGCTTTCGCTGACTGTTACATGCTCAATGATTCGGCCCATCGGGCCTCATATCGGAGCCCTAGGGGCCTAAATGAATTTGTCCCAAAGGCCTTGGCTTATTTGAATCTCGTATGCGCTGTAAAAGTTATCCATAATACGTTACATTTTTTGTGTTTTTATTACATTTTACTTTGTTTTTACTACATTTTTCACTTTGTTTTTCACTTTGTCCTGTATCTTTATAACTCTTTCTACATATTGATTACTGTTTTTTATATTTTTTGACTGTCTTAGAACGGGGTAAATAACCTTAGTTAGACAGTCAAAGCAACTTTACATAAATTATAATTTTGTGTATGTAATATAATGATAATAAATAAATAAATATGGAAGTTTAGCCATTTACAAGGCTTATGACCACCTGCCATTGGCCGGTTTAAGTGACTACTTTACACAGTATGTAATTCACTATTTTGCTGATTGATTGATTTGGTGTTTATTTTGTAGGACTCCATATTTTAATTTAAAATATTAGAAATCAAACACTGATTTGAGTCTACTGAACACATCAAAAAATATAAAAACAACTTTTTTTTTACATTTGTTTCGCCTTGTTAGGGCATTTTCAAACGAATGTGAAGATCAGATGGATTGAATGTCCTTATATGGTTGTATAATTCAAGGTACTTAAGTAGAAATAAAAAAAATACAAAAAAAACATATTTATGAATCACTTTTTAAAGCGCCCAATAGGGAAAACATTACGAAAATGGCGCTACATATGCTATCCATATTAATAATATTGATGAAATACATGTAGGGGCTTACTTATTTTTTTGTTCGATGCGATCGCGATCCATCATCTGTGAATTTTTCATTTTGTGAAATGAATTGTATTTATCTGAAATTTGAACAATTTATGAAATATGATTTTTTTCCAGGGATTTCAAAATAAAATATTGTTTATGAGCATAAAAATGATCAACAAATTTTCATTTTATTCGTATAAATTTTATTTAGCACATATTTTAATAATGAGTTTTGCCGTATTTATACGAAAAATATTTATTGTAATAATTAGTTAAATTTAAATTTATACAATTGTCTTGTAATCTGCCTGTCAATAATTTGTGAGTGGTTTTCTTAGAATCGTCTTCTTTTATTTACATAAATACAATTTAGCCCGGAATTTTTTATTTATTTATAGCTTGTTCTTTTATAACGAACTCCGATTGTAAAACGTCATAGTAATTAAATAATAATAAATTTGAAGACGACATTAAAAATTAAAACGTCTAGGCATTTAACAACTTTTATCTAGGAAGATAGGAAGTTGAACTCAAAGACTTGTCTAGAAAGGTTTAAAAACATTAAAATATTTTAATTTAAAATATTATTTAATTTGACTGAATATTCCATTTATTTTTACAAACACTCACATCAGGATTACAAAATGAAGGAAAAATATAGTAAATATATTAATATATTAATTATAATTTATTTTATTGGTACAGAAAAAAAAACTTGTTACTGTGCCTAAATTGATTAAGCCTTTTGAATTATATTTAAAGTAAGATGATATTACATTTTAAATCATTTCTAATTGATTATGATTTATTTATAAATCATGTTTGACGTACATGTTTTTTTATGGAGTGAATATTTTATAAGACAACATTAAAATCTATCAAGAGCAATCATGTTCTGAACCGACATATTTCATCATTATATAGTTGTTTAAAATATCTTCAAATCGTGCTAAAACATTCAACATTACTCTTCGTTGGTAACTCTCCCGTTTACAAGGAAAACCGAGTTATACATAAAATTAAAATACGATTTATATTATGATAGTAAATATAAAACGTCAACAATGAAACTGGATGAAAATTTAACACTTCTTTTACATGGGAAATTGAGTTTCAAAGAATATAAGTTTCGAAAGTTTTACACCTTTCATCCACGGATTTATAAATTATTATCGTGATTGTCTTTCCACACCCATTGGTGTATAGGGCACTATCATGGTGCACCGTATATTTATCAAATGTGTTACACGAACGTAAGATGATCAGTCTTACGCTTCAGGTTCCAGTCCATGGAATATGAAATATTCCAAAGTTAAAATAAATATTTCGTGTCAACCATTTAGGAATTAAATCTTCATCTCTTGCATGGTAGGCAAATGCGCTGACCATAAAGTATTGTGATATAGCTTTTTTATCTTTATTTCATTAACTTCATTGTCAGTTCCTCTTCCCGTAGTTTTAACAAGTATAGTTGACGAATTGTCAGCATTGGACGTTCAAGACTAGAGGGCCTTATGTCTAATAAAGAAAGCTGTTGCAGATTACAATCTCAGTTAGCCCAGCCAACTGAAATGTTTTAGCTTGATGACAGTGGTCACTAGAGGCTAATGCATCCGTTGTCTTATTTCTGCGTCTCTTTTTAAGTAAAACCACCCAACATTTCTAGAAAAAAATACTTTAATAACCAAATCGCCTCAATGGTGTTGTTATCAAGACGCTTGACTCACGCACGGAAGGTTCAATTCCCGGTGAGAAAACAAAAAATGTATGTGTTTTTTCTCAAACCCGTGTGTTCTGTGCTGTAATACATTACTTAAATTCAGCCTCCTGGCCTATTGTAGTGCAAAAATAATTTAAATTAAATCTTTTTTTTTTCTGCGTTACTTATTTTTGATCACCTCGATTTTCGCACAGACTGATGAAAAATATCAGTCAACATTATTGCTGTTCCATTAGCTTAATTATAATAATTATTTATGAGATTTACAACCACTTTCATAGAAGGTCATCTGCTTTGTGCATTAAGTGAGGAATGAGCACAATCTAAAAATGTGAATCGATTTTTTCGCATGATTTTAAAGAGGTTGTGAAATATTTGAAATAGTTCATTGGTGTTAGAATGTAATAAATTAATTGAAAATTTTAGAAATGAGTATAACTGTAATAATTTTAGGAATTTGTTTCTGTAATAATATTTCACTACGTTTTTTCTATGTATCTACTCAAAATACGATTTTTTTTATTACTCTCTAGTGTGTGGATTTTAAAATTTAGTCATGTCTATGAAAATTCGAACATTTGCAAAATATTGTTGATTTAATCTTTATTCAACTTAGTAATTTAATTGATATTTAAGTTTATTGTTATCAAAAACATTTTTCACTTTGTGGTATGACATTTTACACTTATTTCTTTATAAATTTGTGTAAACCACTTTAATTTTTTTAATTACACTTCGACCGGTTTCGAGGTTACTACCTCTCTTTCGAGGTGGTTTATACAAATTTATGAACAAATAAGTGTGATATTTAAGTATTTCTTCGGATTCAAAAGATTTCTAACATATCAAATGAGTGGTTTATTTTTAGACCACTCTATAAATTTACTAACCTATTGTATCAGAAACGGATTACATTTTAGAGAAGATAAAATGGAAGTCAAGGAATTTACGGGGCTTATACCTAATACGTGAAAATACATAGTATACTTAGTATAAAACACATATTAAAATGTAAATATGTATTTTTGTATTATACCAAATTACCTTCTAAAGGTAAATCAAATAATACTCGTACCTGCACGCACGCTTAACATTTCCATCGTATTAGATTATTCACTAATATGACAACGAGCGCTCGACAGTTTACATCACACTGTGAACGCGTCCACTATTTTACTCGATACAAAATTGGTTGCCGAGCGTTCACTGCCCAATTCATATTATACGAGCATGTACAATATGTACCTGCATAGATTAGCGGGAGCGGCATACAACGTAGCGTAGGTACTATTGGAAATTGCGACTAAGTTTATTAGATGAGACGGACTGTTTTTGACCGCCTGGTCAAAAGTGATTAACTCCTTTGACTACCACCACACACAGATAGAAAACATATTTGAGAAAAAAAAATGGATATCTATGCGTGTGTGGCGTGCGATTTATTTCAATTTCAATTTCAATTTATTTGTATAAATAAAACAACTTTGTTTTAAGTCCACTGAGTTTATATATTTAACACGACATGTTTCGGACACGCAGTACTGTCCATCTACAGGTGTATTTAAAAACTAAACATAAAATTACAAAGATAAAGTTTAGGTACTGACAGGGGTGGGGGAGGAACTAAGTGTGGAAGGGGTGGAATGGGGGGTAGGGGGTCTAGAAAGTGGGAATATATTAAGTAGTGGTGATGAATTTTGAAAAGTTATGTTATTTATTAAGATATTATTTGAATTTAAGTTTTTTTGAATTTCGATGTTCTCCAAATTGTTCATTATTTTTCCTTTCTTAATATTTGAATGTAAAAGTTTGAGAGTATGTGAGTGAAAAGAATGGTTTGTTTCCATGATGTGGTTGGCAAACTCTGAGAAAGTGTTTGAAGTTAAGGCTCGGTGGTGTTCTTTAACATAACTTAAATAACATAAATAACATAACTTTTCAAAATTCATCACCACTACTTAATATATTCCCACTTTCTAGACCCCCTATCCCCCATTCCACCCCTTCCACACTTAGTTCCTCCCCCACCCCTGTCAGAACCTAAACTTTATCTTTGTAATTTTATGTTTAGTTTTTAAATACACCTGTAGATGGACAGTACTGCGTGTCCGAAACATGTCGTGTTAAATATATAAACTCAGTGGACTTAAAACAAAGTTGTTTTATTTATACAATTCAATATGTTATTCCACAATGTTAACGCCGAGTCAATAAATAATATTCAATTTATTTATTTTAAAAACGTTTATGTACATAACGAAAAAATCAAAGCATACATAAAACGAAAAAATGAACACTAAAATTTAAATATACAAAAATGGTAAAAATAAAAAATACCCAGCAATTATAGAGAAAGAATGCAATCCTCTCTGAACTTTTTTTCACTAATATGAAAGATGTCAATATCCGAAGAGATACGGTTGAGTAAAGACATTGCTCTTCCTACTGGCATTACCATCGGCAGGTTGGTTCTGCAAGCAGGAAGATAAAACAGCTTAAGCTGTCTATGTCTAAGGTAGTCATTAGGAACATAAAGAAAAATACTCTCCGTTATACCTATGTTGATCGTAATACCACGGATCAATCGGAAAAAATACATAAGCAAGTATGCATTTCTTCTTTTCTCCAAACTATTGTAGCCAAGCATTCCCAGTATGAAGTCAGACGGGTACAACCACGGATAATATCCGCACTCCCTTAAGTAAAGATACCTCAGAATTTTTTTCTGAACCATCTCCAGCATAATAGAGTACTTCAATTCGTGGGGCGCCCAGATCAGAGATCCACACTCAAGTCTGCTTCGCACCAATGAGTTATAAAGAAGCCTTAGAACACGAGTATTCAAGAACACCTTAGCTGTTCGGAGAACAAATCCCAACATTTTGCGCGCATTGTCACAGACAGTGCCTATGTGAGTATGAAATTTCAGTCTAGCATCAAACATAATTCCCAGATCTTTGATAGTGGCAGTTCGCTTAAGTGAACACACTCCCATACAATACCGTATAAAAATAGTTTTTAATGCCCTCGTATATGACAGAACATAGCATTTAGAAACATTAAATTTTAGTTTGTTCTGTGTTCCCCAATCAAATATATTATTTATATCAGACTGGAGAAGGCGACAATCATTCAAGGTAGATATCTCCAGAAACAATTTTAGATCATCTGCAAACAACAGAACTCGTGAATGCGATACTACGCTAGTGATGTCATTTATAAAAATAGAGAATAAAAGTGGACCTAAATTAGAGCCCTGTGGGACTCCTGAAAATGTAAGAAAGGGTTTAGAAGTAAAAAGTCCATAAGTGACAAATTGACTTCTGTTTTTAAAATAATTTGCAAAAAATATTGATAGTTTATTACTAAAACCAATTTTATTTAATTTACTAAGCAACACATCGTGATTCACCCTGTCAAAAGCCTTGGCAAAATCATTATATGAGCGATATATTATAATTGTGCCTTTTGGCCTATTACACTAGAAAAAAAACATATTTTCTTTTATTTTATACAATTAACGCCCGGGGGACTTTTACAATACAAAGTTGCTTATAAAATACATAATGATATTTAAAAATAATAATTGGTTACAGTTTTTCTTCCTACATTGTCGAGGTTTTAAAATAAATAATTTATTTATCAAAAAAATGATAAGGATATGTTTAAAAATATACAACAAAGGATATTCAAGTGTGGATTCTATCTTTTTACAGAATGCATTATATATAAATTATTGAATCACTAAATATCAACAAAAAAAATGTAATCGTTAAAAGCAATCTACGAAAAAAAGTCGCGGAAATGTTATAACTATAGGTAATACGACAAAATGTTATACATAAATACATATTAGCTGAAGAAAAATAATTTCACCGTTGTAAACAAAAAAAGCACATTGGTCGATTTAATAATAAAGTACTCAAGGAGCGACTGACAATTCTTCTTCTTCTTCAGCCTCCTGTCCTCCAATGCTGGATGTAGGCCTCTTCCATATCCGTCCATTTTTTTCGGTCGGTTACTGCTTGCAGCCAATTTTTACCCTCTACAGCAGCTTTGTCGTCGGATCATCTTTTTTGAGGTCTTCCGACGCCCCGCGGTCCATCTTGTGGGGTCTTGTCTCGTAACATTTCCTAGCAGGAACATTGCCACTTAAGACCTGCTACGCGATCCATGACATCCGTTATTCTTGTTCGGTTTCTAATTTCTTTATTTTCTACTCTGTCTCTTAGACTTATACCAAGTATGGCTCTTTAGGTGTCCATCTTGTGTTGTGGGTTTATTCTCCCAAGGTCTCCATCTTAAAATTTTAGGGGTTCATCTTGTGGGGTCTTGTCTTGTAACATTTCCTGCCCATTCTCACTTCAGTCCTGTTACGCGATCCATGATATGCGTTATTCTGGTTCTGTTTCTAATGTCTTCATTTTCTATTCTGTCTCTTAAGCTTTTACCAAGTATGGATCTTTAGGGTTCCATCTTGTGGGGTCTTGTCTTGCAACATGTTTTGCCTATTGCCCGTTCAGTCCTGCTACACGATCCATAATATCCATAATATCCATTATTCTGGTTCTGTTTCTAATTTCTTCATTTTCTATTATGTCTCGTAGGCTTATACCGAGCATGGATCGCTGTGTGCATTTGAGCTTTTCTACATTTCTTTTTGTGAGAGCCATGGTCTCTAATACATATGTTGTCACTAGCAGTATACGTGATTCATATGTTTTCCTTTTCAGACAAATCGGAATCTCTTTATCTTCAAGCATGTGTCAAAGTTTTCCGAAAGCTGCCCAACTCATTTCTATTCTTCTTGGCAGTTCCACCGTTTGATTTTCCTTGCCCAGTTTTATCTTATGTCCAAAATATATATATTCTTCTACTATTTTGTGGTTTTTATCAGACTGACAATTACAGTATTGAATTAGAGCACAGAACACCCAGGCTTGAGAAAAATAGAAAAAGCATGTTTTAAGACGCGCATTTTTAATGTTATTTTTTTACAATTTAATGCTTTTATTTTTACCGCGGGCAAGAAAACATTTTTCTTCCCAATTTTCCGTAGGGCTGAAGTTCCTCGTTGTAAAGTTTATTTCATTTATTGAGCAAGGACAATGTATTCCTGGATAGCCTCTTTCTAGTTAGCGTATTGTAGGAACCTTCTGTACCTTTATTTACATTGTAAAAAGGTGACCAGATTCGAGATGCAAATTCTAATTAAGGCCTCGCTAGTGTGCCGTGCAACCATTTAATTGAACTAGTTAAGCATGTTAAAATATTTTTTATTTCTAAGGACAAACCCTAGAATTCGCATAGCCTTTTTTGAAATCAATAAACATCTTATTACAATGTAGTATATTGTAAAACTGTTGGTGGTGTTTTCGTACAGGTCCGCTTAATTACTTTGTCTGCCTCTGTACACACCTGATTATCCTCGGCTGCAGTCGGATTATTAAAGATAACGACAAGTACTCTCTAGTTCCGGATAGCTGCCATGGGTGTAAATGTCCGTTTTCGTCCTATTTGGATATTATACAGAAGTAAAAATTATCAAGACTTTATCTCACTCTACAAAATAATAAATGTTTATTGACTCTAATCATATTATGAATACAGAGTTACAGAGTTGGTTGAATATGTTGAACTTATTTGATTTACAATACAAATGAAAAGTTATTGTGATAGACAATAAATATTGTGCATAGTTTTATTTTTTACTTTTCATATGCGGGTCCACAGTTAATTGGCACTTAAAGGGATAACTAGTATAATATTATTTCATGAATAGTTTTAAAATTTAAAAAAAACTTGCACAAATGAAATTTAAAAACAGTAAATAAGGTTAGATATATTACACAGTGTAAGGATATTCACCAGTCTGTAGATGCCCACTAGAGGGTGAAAACGCTAATTGGTCAAAATAAATAAGTGGAAGTGTACCAAGTATTTTTTAAATTAATAACTTAAATGTAAATATAAGTTATTACATCGTAAGATAAATTGTTTACGTTAGAAGTTATTTTTTTTTATTGGAAATCAAAATTACTGGATAAAGTTGACATAAGACATTCATGAATTATCATACGTCGAAATAACTACCGGTTTATTTAATAAGTAAATAGATGGACAGGCGCCGTGGCGCGTTGGTTAGACGGCCAACTGTGAAACTGGCGTCGCGGGTTCGATTCTCGCCAGAGTTGCAAGAATATTTTTTCTCAATTGGTCTGGGTGTTGTGGTGTATTTTTCATTAACTTCTTCCATATCCCTCTTATCTCACTTGCTGACAAGCCTCAAAATAGATACTTAGCGGGTTATTAATTTTTTTTTTAAATGTACATTGAAGAAAATCAATATTGAAATATTTTTATCAATTTAAGGCTCATGAAGGTAGGTTTTTGCTTTGAAGTCTTCCTGGATTTCGTAATATTAAATATTTACATCATGAATATCCGTATAAATCGTGTAGACTGTGACAATTAATTTTAAAGGAAGGGTGAAGAGAATTAAAATGGTGTCCACTCATATTATTGCAGCAAGGATGTTGTGATTGTCGTCGTGGGAAGACTTTGGTTGATTACTGGATTCCTTTTTCCTCGTTTCGAGATTGTATGAATTTTCATACTCGCTACTTCTGCCGTCATAATAAATAAGGACGCACATTTTTTTCGAAAATGAGTTAAATACATATTCGGAATCAGAAAAAAAATACGCATCTACTAAAAATACATCTATCTTCCTAAAATAACTACAACTCTATTATTTTCACTAATAAATGAGACTAAACTGCAAATATATAATAATTATTGAAGACTTTTAAAAAAAAAAAAAAGGAAATATTAGCGTTCTTATAATTTACCCTAATATTTCAATTTTGGTGGCCATTTTCAACGAGTTGTAAATAACTCACTATTAGAAAATGGAAATCAAGTTGGGGTAGAGTGGGGTTCGAACCTCGGACCTCCGGTCCGTGAGTCCACAACACTAGCCACGGGACCACAACCCGACACGATTTAATGCTGACTGATTAAAATACCTTTTTTTTTTCAAAACATCCGAAATGAATGTACCTACTCGTTTACAATTAATTTTACGATCTGCTGGTAATTTCGAAGTTAATTGATTATAAGGTCAGCGTTACTGGTTTGAAAAACAGTGAATGGTCAGTAACGTCTATTTTATTAAGTTAAGTAGAATCAATAATTGGCATATTTACACTAAAAAAGAAAGACGTTTACTTAATTACCAAATAAAAAGGGTGTTTCTCGCTAGAAACGTCTTTTCGTTAAAGTATAACATATTTTCTTGTATTTTTTTTACTTAAATGAAGATAAAAATGTTCATTTTAAAATATACAATGTAAAATTTATTAAAATAATTACATATATTCTGTTAAGGCAAATCATAATACATACTGTCGCATAATAATATACTTAATTTTTGTAGTATTTTTCACACAGCAAATTTATCAAACTCTGAATTACAAAATATTTATTTTCTCCGTTTTTTGTTTTTTGTATAAACGTCCTTTTTTCTTATGACGGCAGACTTGGCGAGATCGGTGGCAAAAAGGGGATAGCGGGAAATAGCATTGAGTCTCTTTCATTGCATAAAACGTACTGACTACGTGGCGTAATGAGGAACTTCAGCCCTACGGGAAATTGGGTACAAAAAATATTTTCTTGCGCGTCTACAGGGCTTATGACCTGTCATTGGCTGGTTTAAGTGGCAACTTTACACACTGTGCAACATTTACCATTCTGCCCATATTTGAACATCTATACTCCAATTGTTTCATCTGTTGATGTTTGTGAAGTTAAAGAGCTGAAACTTTTATTTATGCGATGAGATTCATCTAATTGAATTATTTCACCTACATACTAGGCAACGCCTGAAATTTTTATTTTTTTTAATTTTTATACTTCTTCATGGACCAGGTGGATTTATCAACAATATTTTGAGTTTGTCCAAAACGCTCCCCAGGGAGCTGAATCCAGTCCTCGTCTACAAAAATTTTGACAAACTCAAAATATTGTTATATTCGTAATAGTTGTTATTAATTTGTATGTACGAGTATGTGTCTTAAACATATTATTATGTACATAGATTTGGTACATCCTGCATTTGGTATTTTTAATCATAACTATCTTTATATGTAAGGTAAACCTGTATTTTCTTATCATGTTAAATAAAGTTTTTTGTCGGTTTCCTTGATCTGATAACAACCATTGTAATTATTAAAAGATCCGTTTATCACCTTCTTTGTTATGGCGCAATGGGTTTTTTGGTTGATTGTGAGAACATAGATTTTATCGATATTTTTTTTAAGCGTTTTAAAAACCAGCATTTAACATTGTAAATTGTAGTAAAAGTGGAAATAATTAACATTGACGTACATAATAAAATAGGCCGATAATAAATTTTACTCAACAATATTTTGAGTATGTCCATTGTAGACAAGGATTAAATTTACTTGCGAGAGAAAGGGATAACATTTCTGAGAGAGGAACGTGGAAATCAAAGCATTTACAAGGCTTATGACCTGTCATTGGCTAGTTTATGTGGCTTAGTTACTGATTTATATATTATTATCCGTAATAATGTCTACGGATACATAAATCAGTAACTAAGTCACTGGGTAAATCATAAAAACGCAAATATTTCCTTTAGGTACACCATTAAAATATATATATTTGTCGGCGTCATGATGTTGTAGTCAGTGCGTTTTCCTATGAAACAGGTCTTGGATTTGATTCCCAACATGGTTGATACGCAATATATCTAATTTTATAATATTTCATGGTTCCTGGGGTGATATTCTCAATCTTCTTTACCCATAGAAAGTGGGTAATTAGGGGATTTTTTTTTTTAATGCGAAGTCACTTTGCTTCAAATGATGTTAACATATTACAACAGAGATTAAGGACATTTTAGAGAAGGTAATATAGAAGTAAAAAGGGAAGAAAACTTTTTGATGCTTGTGTTCTCCCTGTACTGACATATGGCTGTGAAACTTTTGTGTTCACGAAAAAAAAAAATTACACAAATTATCAGTGACACAGAGAGCCATGGAAAGGAGAATGCTGGGTATTTCGTTGAGAGACAGAAAAACCAACACATGGATTAGAGCAAGAACAAAGATCACCGATGTAGTCCATAGGGCTGCCAACCAGAAATGGAGCTGGGCTGGTCATATAGCCAGAATCACAGACTCTAGATGGACCAAAAAAGTCCTGGAATGGCGACCCAGAACGGGTAGAAGAAGTGTCGGCAGGCCTCAGACAAGGTGGTCTGATGACATAAGACGAGTAGCAGGAAGTGGTTGGATGCGGTTGGCTCAGGATAGGGAAATATGGAGACTAAAGGGGGAGGCCTATGTTCAACATTGGACAAGAGACGGCTTATGATGATGATGATGATGAATATAGAAGTTTAGGCATCTACAGAGCTTATGTCTTGTCATTAGCTGGTTTAAGTGGCAACTTTACACACTGTAACATTCACCATTCTGCCCATATTTGAACATGTATATCTCTTCAATTATTTTATCTGTTTATGTTTGTAAAGTTAAAAAGCTGAAACCTTTATTAATGCGGATGAGATTCATTTAATTGAATTATTTCATCTACATATTAGGCAAGGCCTGAAACTTTTTTTTTATTATTTCTATACTTTTTCATGGACCAGATGGATTTATCAATAATATTTCGGGTTTTTTAAATGATGAATAAAACTGTTTAAAAAACGGATAAAAAAACGTTTCACGATGCCTGTTGGCTAAAGATAGAAAACGGTTAGAAGACCTTATGATGTAACATGATGAGATGGATTTTTTATCTAACATTTTTTAAATATTTAATATGCATGTATATTAATTTATTTGTGTACTTTTGTAACAATTTAATCAAAATAATGAGTTTAAAAAAAAAAGCTGACATATAATATTGCTAGCTATCTCAGAACAGGTTTATACCTAGTGAGATAATAAGCAACCATACTTTTACTTTATACTGTGTTCCTTTTTTCTTTATTATTTGTTTTCCCGTTTATAAAAATAAATATATACTCAAATAAAATAAACGCCAATTTTGTCAAAAGGATTTAGTTGATTAAACTTTATTATGTGTTTTAAGTAATGCTTCGTCGCAATAATGGTCTACATAAAAATCATCATAATAAAATAAACAAAAAACCACTTTGTTTTCAACCAGTATTATTTTTTTCTACCGGTTTCAAAACTACACAAGCTTCTTTATCAAGGTTTGACTATCTAATGAATTATTTTTTTATTTATTTCAACCGTGGTTACTAAATATTATATCGAACATATGGAGCAAGTCTTTTTGTCGTGTTGTTCTTTAAAAGATGGAAAGCATGAAGTGAGATGGCACGATCGAACCTCTTTAAACATAGTCGATTCGACAAATAATTTTTGAGATGGATATTTTTCATTAAAAATATATGTTTTTGTTCTGTTTATTAGATACATATATGAAGCAAAGGTTATATTGATAAAAAACATTTGATAAAATTTTGATAAAAACACGTTTATAAAAATAAATAAAAAATTGTCGGGCACTAATTAGAACTTGCTGAACATTAATTTGAAGTACAATTATTTATAATAAAACGAATTTTAATAAGGTGACCTAAAATAATGAGACTTTAACTACTTATAACTATTTTTTAGAAGCTCAAGTTACACGCAAATCAACATTATATTCACTACAAATGCGGTGTTACATTTTGAGCAGTTATTCTTCGTCATGCGCCTTTTTTTATAGAAATAAAGACTAAATATTTTTCTTGCTCTTATTATTCATTGCTGGACGTTGACTAACCTAAACTACTTTTGATGGTTTAGGCTTGTTGTTTTGTTTTTTTGTTTTTTTAGCAATCTCCAAATTCGTCCATTTCATAATTTCGTCTCATATCTGATCAGTCATGAATTGGTCAAATAATTAAAATAAATCTTGTACTCTATGTAGCACGAGCTGGTCTTCTGGCAACTCGTACAATATCTATTTCAGCTGCTCAGCTTGGAGTACGCATTTTACTCGTGACCCAAACCTGACGGTTCCGACTGTGGCTATTACTTTGTGATAAAGTCAAGATTCTTGAATTACCGGAGACGTCTTCCGATAGAATAGGCTATGATTGGGGTTCTAGCACATGATCCAGTAAACCAGATGAGAATCGTCCTTGAGCATTTAGTTGGTTATCTTCATTGTCGGACGGATTGCGGTCGTCTTGGATATCACTCTTCACATCATCAACATATTTTTATATAGAATAATCAGGTTTTTTTTAATTTTGCATGCAATAATCACATATGAAATCGATATTATCAACCCCCGAAGCTCAATATTGTACAAATTACTTAATCATTGCCTTTGTTTTCGCCCCTTTTTTCAAAATGTCCTCTTATGCGAGAATTCAAGTTTCGTTTTATAAGGAGTTTGGAACCTAGATACAATCTGGAAAAAAAAACTTTACTAGAATTTCATTTTATAAACAATGTTTCTAATTTTAGACCGTACTTTATATTTTGGTCGTCCAGTTATCCCATATTAGGAACAAGATCAGTACAAATAAATATATTCACAGAATTTTGTTTTTAATTTAACTTCTAAACATTATGAAATTTAGACTATAATATTGTCCATCAGTCCAAGTTTTATGGAGAAATAACATTGAAAAATAATAAAGTTCAATCACTATATTTGGCGCTTGTGGTGCGTCTGGCATCTGAGCGTGTACTAACATGATTTGGTCAGTTGGAAGGGAAGTGGGATCATTTTTGTTACATGGAAAAAAACATGATCAGTCTTACGCCTTAAAAGTCAGTCCAGGCACACTGAAATTTCCTAATGTAAAAAAAAAACACCATAATTTTAATTTTAATTTTAATTTTAATTTTAATTTTAATTTTAATTTTAATTTTAATTTTAATTTTAATTTTAATTTTAATTTTAATTTTAATTTTAATTTTAATTTTAATTTTAATTTTAATTTTAATTTTAATTTTAATTTTAATTTTAATTTTAATTTTAATTTTAATTTTAATTTTAATTTTAATTTTAATTTTAATTTTAATTTTAATTTTAATTTTAATTTTAATTTTAATTTTAATTTTAATTTTAATTTTAATTTTAATTTTAATTTTAATTTTAATTTTAATTTTAATTTTAATTTTAATTTTAATTTTAATTTTAATTTTAATTTTAATTTTAATTTTAATTTTAATTTTAATTTTAATTTTAATTTTAATTTTAATTTTAATTTTAATTTTAATTTTAATTTTAATTTTAATTTTAATTTTAATTTTAATTTTAATTTTAATTTTAATTTTAATTTTAATTTTAATTTTAATTTTAATTTTAATTTTAATTCTATTAAATCAATATTTTTTGTGTACTTTCCTAGGAATCGATCGCGGATCCCCAAGTATCGTAGGCGAATGCGCTATCAACTACACTACAAGGCGAACTTATCTCCAATAAATTTGTCCGTGCGTGTGAAAAAGAACAAAAACCGTGGATGAGCGTTTTATACTCGATGGCTACCCTCGGGTAAAAATCCTGAAAAGGGAAATCGTTATTTGACATAACAATATGTATGGGGTCTACGTTCAAGGCGCACGGAAGGAATGTGTTTTGATGCTGCCCGGTTGAGTTTAGATAGCAAATATTAAGTCGCCAAATTTTATCGAAACTCAACCAGGCATCGTCAAAACGCATTACCCCATTCCTTCCATGTGCCTTGAACGTGGACCCCGATCATACGTTCAACACGTATTACCGATTTTTATATGTTGTTTATTATGTCGCAATATTTCAAGATCTTTGTTGTATTTGCACATAAAAATTTAGACTAAAACTTGCTGGGTTTTTTTTAATGACTTAAAAACATAAAATTGACGGCAAAGAAGTCTAGCAATATTTTTATGTGTACATTAAATACTGCCATCTAGAAAGCAGACACGGGACAAGTGAGCAAAGTAAGTTTTAATTAACAGTTTATTACGCTGCAATTGGTGTGTAAATAAATATTGTATTCATCAATTACCCTTGGAGGGCGGATAGAAGAAACAGATATTCCTATAATAGTTTCTGCCTCACAATATTTAAAATATCAAAGCGGAAAACCTAATTACTTTTATGAACAGGTAGACGCTCGTTCATTCAAGCAGGTGTGTCAATAGCTAGGGGTACTGAAATGACACTCGATTCAATCAGGAGCCTGCGGTTATTTTTCATAAAGGCGAGTTTTACAGTTAAGGAAAAATAATAAAAAGTGCACAAGAAGTCGACGATAGTTTATCGATTAAATTGCAAAATATATCATTACAGTATTAGGGCTATAATTGAAACTGTATTTTTTTTAAATTTCGTATTAATCCTAAAAAAACCTTGCACCGCAACAGGCCAGAAGGCCTAATCACAGTGGTGAAAATCAGCACAGAATACCCTGACGTGTTTGTGTTCTAAGCAAAAATCGAATCCAGATCCTTTCGTGTGTTAGTCAAGTTTCTTAGCTAACAGACCACGCAGACCTTGGTAAAATTATATTGGTAGCAAAACATATTTCAACAAAGATAAATAGCTTTGAATTTTTGTAATTAAGTCGAGTCATGAGCTATCAAATCTAGTACTTATCTACAATGATTTGGGCATCATTAAAATATTTTTAATACATTTTGAACAGGTTTGTGGTCTCATGGTAGTATTATGGACACACGGATCAAAAATATGTTGCTCAAATACCACATTACTTCAAGTTATTTACGACTTTTATATTTTTTTGTATAAATAATATTTCTTGAAATTTTAATTTTTTCAACACAGGGGAAAAACATTTTTGAGAAGGGAATATGGAAGTCTAGGCATTTACAGGGCTTATGACCTGTCGTTGGCTGGTTTAAGTGGCCACCTTACACACTGTGTAACATTCACCATTCTGCCTATGTTTGAACATCCACATTTCCTCAACTCTTCCATCTGTTAACATTTGTGAAGTAAAAGAGCTGAAACCTTATCACGTGGGTGATATTCATCCGGCTGAACCAAATCACCTACTAGGCAACGCTTAAATACGATTTTCCAATTTTTATACCTCTTTTTTACCAGGTAGTTAATTGAACAATGTTTGAGTATGTCCATATGCTTGCAGACTGGCTGCATTTCATGGGAAAACATTTTTTCCCTCTCTGTTGAAACAAATTTTAATACGAATAACTCCCTAGGGAGGAAATCCAGCCAGTCTGCAAGCATTTGGACATACTCAAACATTGTTGAACTCTTGAAATTTTGGTGTAAATAATAGAAGTAAAAAAATTGAGTACCTATTTACTTAATTTTAAAAAAAGCATTTTAATACTTGTTAATGTTTTAAATTTTGCTGATTTGTTGATAACATAAAAAAAATCTTCGAATTAATTTATTTGTTTCCACAAGTGTTGAGATTTATAATACTTTATAGAAATCGAAGTATGGGGACCATATCCGAACGTCGTGCTAGATAGATTGGACGCGTGGTGCGTCACGAGGGTCTTCTACATGAGGTAATACCGGAAATATCTAAAGGACAAATTACAGGGGACACCCTAGCTAAGGACACTGTGTGCTAGATAGATTGGACGCATGGTGCGTCACAAGGGTCTCCTTCATGAGGTAATAGAGGAAATACATCACACATATAGTGACATCGATATATTACATTGTAAATACCATATTTTTATCAGATCTGTTAAAGACATTTTAAATTTATCTCCTGCTTGACTTTTAACTTTTAATTTGATTCTTAATTTTATCTTTCAATTTTAACTATTCAATTTTAAATCTTAATTTAAACTTTTAACTTAATCTTAATTTAAAATTTTCTCTTTGATTTTAACTTTTACTTTTGATTTTAATTTTAACTTTTGATTTCAAATCTTAATTTATATTTACTTACATCTACTACCTGCATCTAATAAATTATTGTTGGTTGTGAATTTTTACAAATAAATTTAAATTTTCATGGAAGCAGAAAGAGAGGGAGGAAAATAGGGTAGCTATACAACTTCTTTTTATGTACTTTTTATTTAATATTTATATTTTTACTTTTTTAGAATTCAATTATGTTTCCCCTCTCCTCCTGCATTCATAATAAATTAGTGTGAAATCTTTAATTGGTCTTACTTTTTTAAATTGTTCTTTTGTACCTTGTTTTAAGACTGTATGACTCTTCATTAATAAATAAATAAATATCTAAAATCTAAAGGACAAATTACAGGGGACACCCTAGCTAAGGACAATTTGTGCTTGATAAATTAGACGCATGGTGCGTCACAAGGGTCTATCTGAGAGGACAAATCACAGGGGGTACCCTAGCTAAGAACACCTCGAGGATTTACGTCAAGATCATATGAAGATCATAAGAGGGCCGCACAGAACAGACCGGAGTGGCGGAACAGGTTTGCTGCAAACCAATCCACCTTAGAGGATTAAACCAGAGGGAGAAAGGAATAACATAAATATCAAAATATTTTTATTTTTTTAATTTAATCAACAAATATACAAATTCAAACAGAAGGTCAAGGTGAGTCCAAACGAAAATATGAAATTAATTATTCATAGATGGCGCTTTTATAATTTTTTATTGAAAAATTACATTTTTACGTTCATAATTTAGTTCAATTGAAATTTTACAAAACTTGGTTTGCGGAAACTTTACACTTTTCTGATTGTAACAAATACGGTAACAATATATTTTAGGTCCTTTTAACAAAATGGTGTTCAAAATAATAAATAAGATATTTTCTGTTTGTTTTGTACACTATTTTGGGAAAAAGACCTAAATTTCACTGTTGAATCTATGAATAATAACTTTCATATTTTCGTTTAAAATCACCTTAAGAAACATGTGTTAAATAACTAATAAATTGAATATATATAATATATACATTGTTATTATAAGAGCGCACATAAGAATATGTGCCCTATTTCAAGATTTAAAATAATAATTATAAATGATTTAATAAGAGCGGTATTCTATGATTATTATAATCATTTTTACAGGCACAGGTCATTCTTGATTTTGTCACTTTAAGCTGTGTCTCTGTATTTCATAAAATTTATGTATTAAGTATGTTGTTATTGAATAAAACTTACGCATTTCGTGAAAAAGATATTGTTTAAATTCGTCCCCTTTTTCCATAACGCTAATTTATTCATTTGAATAAAGAAGATTCAATAATTATACAAGAAACACTATGTATATTACGAAAATGGCGCTGTATAAGTTATCCATAATAATAATAATAATAATCCCGTTAGTAACTTTGTGAAGTATCTATTATTTGATTAAAGTAGATATTCAATGTTTTGGACTGTTATTCTCAAAGTTCTTTAGTGTAATAATACTATTATTTTCGTAAAATTTACTCATTTATCAATATCAATAATTATGGCTTAACACGGACAGAGTCTAAAAACAAGTTCATGGATGTACGGTGAAATATATTATGACAATCATCGTGTAATATCATAATATTTTTTTTAAAACTTTTATTTGCACCACAGCAGGCCAGAAGGCGCAATAACAGTCGTAAATTACATCACAGAACACTAAGGCTTGAGAAAAATCACATTTCATTTTTGTATTCTTACCAGGAATCAAACCCGGAACCTTTCGTGTGTTTTTCAAGCGTTTTGACCTCTACACCACGGAGGCTGCCGACATTTAAAAGTATTATTTTTCTCTGGAATCAAGCCCGGGACCTCATACCCTAAGTTCGACACCATGAGACAACAAAAACAAGGCAATCAGACAATAAACACCTAAATAATTTTATCTCAAACTAAGCGCATGCTGAAATCTTATTTCAAATATGCACAAAACATATCCATAACAGATTTACACAGTTTGATATTTTACCAATGTAAAGCGGGAATTAACTGAAACATCCCTCGCAATTAGGAGAACTATAACATATTGCATTTTGAATGACTATTTCAGTGAAAATTGTAAAGTTTACCATTATACCTCAAATGCGCATTTCCAATCATCCATTACTGTATTGTTTTACTGATTCAATTTGTCTGAGTTTGCAAATAATTATTGAAATCAAAACGTCAATTTTCGAATAGATGTTAAAATTTCTGACCTTGATGTAATGGATAGAATTACAATTTTCAAGTTGATTGACATAATTAAAATATTAATTAACTACGAATAACAGTAAACAAAAACCTCATGCAACTGACATCAACTAAAGGTAATTTTTTTAATCGAATTTCGATTAATATTTTATCCGGGTCCAGGTGGATGAAAAATACAGTTATGTGTGTGATTTGATGTTCCATTGTTACTGGAACAAGTGGCATTCAATTTTCCGATCCGCCGATTGCAAAATTATAATGTGCTGTTCCTTGATCAGCACAGCACTAACTATGGCTTGCATGCTCCAATATCCCGATCGACTCGCATTGTGAACTCTAGAAACAAGATCTGGACTTTTTTGGTGTAAGTCTTTCTAGATTTAAAAAATCACTAAGATAAACCGGATCTTGTCTTGAGGTAGAGATATTTTTTGTTTTTTTGTCCTAGCTTTAATTTTCTTGAGTTGTATTTAATTTCTGATTTACCTGTTTATATTATAATTAAATATGTTAACCGTTGTCAAATGGATTGAATAAGCCCGTTAATATACAAATAAATAAATGATCTAGAACCCCGGACGAGTGTTTTTGACTCGTTGGCCGCTCTCAGGTAAAAATCTTGAATAAAAAAATCAATCAAAGAAAATCCTACCTTGTTGTTTAGTAGTTGACGCGTTCATCTATCATTCTTGAGGTCCTGAGTTTGATTTCTGTTAGGGTAGAAATAAAATGTTGATTTTGAAGATGGTTTGAATTGAAATATTCCTTGTACCTGAAACGTACGACTGATCACCTAACCTTCATGTAACGGATGATTGAGATACGCTGCATTTGGTTTAGCAATGCAGTGCCCTATACACCAATGGGTGTGGAAAAGGGAATGATACTTATTATATTATGGATATGCTTAATGGGTTGTCGCATTAGATCTTGCACCTATTCATTTTTAAAGATGTTTTATGGTTCAATTCGATAGCATTATCTTTATCGTAAATTATATTAATTGTGCGCATCTGTTCATGTTGAAATATTTGACTCCAGTAATATGCTTATTTCACGTACTCTCAATTTCATAATTTTACAAACCTAACCCTTTGTAATAGTTGTCGATCTCGTGGTGTAATGGTCAGCGCGTTTGCATACCATGCGAGAGGTCTCGGATTCGATTCTCGACATAGTTAAATAAATATTTATTTAAAAGGGACTTTTCACACCAGAATATTTCATGGCCCCTGGAGCCCCTGGAGCCCCTGAAACGTGAGACTGATCATCTTACCTTCGTGTAGCAAAAAAATTTATCAAGATACGCTACAATTGATGTACCAATGCAGTGGTCTATGCATCATTAGGTGCGGAAAGGGAATGATGATGAAAAACCCGTTTCATTAAATACTTCGTAGAGCTTTACAAATATTTTTTATCGACAATAATTGAAGAAATGTGGATGTTCCAACACCGGCAGCTTTATGAATGTGAGTATGTAAAGTGGCCACTTAAACCAGCCAGCCCTGTCAAAAGCATTTTAAAAGCCAAAACTTCCATAGTTCCTTCTCTAAAATGTCCTGTATTTATGTTGCAATAATGTTGACAGATGTCTGAATCAGTGCTTTTGAAACAGACAAAAAAAAATGACAAAAGTTTGCTCTGTACGAAGTGTTATAGAATGGCTGGTAGAGGGGAGGGGTGGTGACGGGTCTAGTTTTCCTGGCCGGACTTATTTTTCCCGGTTTATTAAAAAAACCCTGAATTAATTTACCATATCGCCGCACATAGGCCGATTACGTAAATTACGACGACAAAAATATAAAACAAGATTTTATTTGATATTATGAACAGAAACGCGTATAAGAAGAATATTATATTAATAACTATCTTTCAAAAAAATACTTTTTTAAAAAAACATCACATTTAATTATGTTTGTATTCTGAAATGTACCTTTGTACACAATGTATGTACTATTTGTATTCAATATAATTTATCATCCACATTCTCGTCATTCTTAGCATTATCAATATAATCACTATTTAAAATAATTAAAATACGTGTGTAGTTTTATTTCCTTTTTATTTATAATTTTTACCAGTGACCGGGTTTCGTCGAGACTGACATCGTCAGAATGGTGGGAGACAAAAAAGTATATGTTACATACAAGTGCAGGCAGGGGTTGTAAACAATGATTTTATTTATAACAATTGTATGTATTTAAGTTTTGTTTGAATGTATTTAATAATAACAGATATAAAATATATCATTTTTATAATTATCTACAAATAAAATAACTTTTTTTTTAGCCACTATTTTTTTTCCGACCGGTTTTAAAACTAAACAAGGTTCTTTATCAAGGTATATTTAGCTGGAAGGCTTAGGCGGAAAATGTGGTTAAATACAAAGTTGTTTGATTTATGCCGAAAAGTCTATAGACTTATCGGGTAACTAATTACATGTTTGTAAAAGTACCAAATAAACGCTGTTTTGCAGCACTGAAACTAAGGAGGTTTGTGAACTTTAAAAATATAATATCACGAATGCTCGATCGGACGTATTTCAATACAAGTTCAGCATAATCATATGACAAAATAGTGGACGGAGATTTTCCATCCATTTCTGTTATTGGAAAAACGTATATCTACATATAACACTAATCCCAAAGAGCATCAAAGCAGAGAGTTTGTCATTTCGAAGTATTAGAAATGCCTTTGTTTTAACCCTTTGAACTCCATTTATCTTTTTGAAATACCAGCAACATTTTATAATCGTAAATATTTATTTTATTTCAGCACGCGTCAGAAATCGTTTAAAAAAAAACTTAAATAATCATAACGCTGATACCTAATACGACACAATTTTTTTTTTAAATGGCGAAGATCAATCTTTCTTCTTCTTCTTCAGCCTTTTGTCTTCTGCTGCTGGATATAGCTTCTTCCATATTCTTCCATTTCTTTTGTTCGATTCTTGCTTGCAGCCAATTTTTACCCCCTACAGCGGCCATCTCGTTGGACCATATTTTTTGAGATCTTCCGACGCATGTCTTATTATCTTAAGGTCTCTATCATTAAATTTTAGGGGTCCATCTTGCGGAGTCTTGTCTCGTTACATGTCCTGCCCATTGCCACTTCAGTCTCGCTATTATCCGCTATTCTGGTTCTGTTCCAAATTTCCTCATATCTTATTCTGTCTCTTAGGCTTAGCTTACCAAGCATGGATCTTTCCATGGATCGCTGTGTGCATTTGTGCTCTCCGCATTTCTTTTTGTAAAGACCATGGTCTCTAATGCGTATGTAGTCATTGGCAGTATACATGATTCATATTTTTTTTCTTTTTAGACAAATCGGAATTTCTTTATTTTTTCTAAGTTCAATGGTTTGTTAAAAAATAAAAATAATCACTGAAGTCTCTCATTCCTGGCAGAATGAAATATTGATTTTAATGGATATTTAAACTGCAACGTTTAATTATTCATGGACTGATGCATTAAGTGCAGGACTGATCTTTTACCTTTATGTAACAGATGGTTAATACATGCTGCATTTGTTTTATAAAAGCAGGACTCTGGTACGGAAAGCGGATTGATGATAATGATTTAGTGAAAATTTCTCAGTTTTATAAATATTACGATAACAATGTATTTAACAATGTAATCCTCAATCTTTTACGTACCAAAACGACCGTTTTACAATGCAGTTGGGGCTTTTTAACATTTTTTACGAAAGCCGGTGTTTTTTTTCTCTTCGAAAATCATCCTCATTTTTATCATTATTATTAATTCCATCTTCGCAACCAGTTAGAACACACGGTGCTTACAAGTCTTCTTTTGGCCTTTCTGCTTTCTGCCAGCTACTGAGCATCTTCTTAAATCAGATTCTAGTCACGTGTGTCTAAACGTTACGGAATTTAATCAGGTACATATGCGTCCAAAGAGAAATTTAATAGAAAACTCACTTTGTTCGTGGACAGTCGCCGATGGTCGCTATTGGAGTTGAAAGGGTTGACTTTTGATGTTTGTCAAATAAAATTCTTTTTGCAAGCTCAAAGCCTTGTTATAGAGTATTTCACTAGATAGTTTGATATCAGTACTGTTGAAATCAATCATTTTTTCACCATTCCCTCTCCGCACCTAAGGGTGTATAGGGTACTGAATAGGTACACTAATCGCAGCGTAGCTTGATCATTTTTCGCTACATGAAGGTAAGATGATTAGTCTTACGCTTCAGGTACCAGTCTAGAGGCTATGAAGTATTCTAGTGTAAAAACACTCTTTTAAATAAGTACGTCATATCAACCATGTCAGGAATAGAACCCGAGACCTCTTGCATGGTAAACAAACAAACTGACCATTTCACCACTAGGTCAACAAATGTAATTTGTATTTAGAACTTACAAAAAATCCTTGCAATCTGCACAGATTTTGGTTGGAGTGGTTATAATTATTTGTTTTGAATTTTGTTCTTATTTCTTAGTTTTGACTTCTAAAACTTAATAGATAATATTTTTAATTTTTTTTTTTTAAATGCTGCTGTAAATTTACCGAACACACAAAAACTTTTCATTTGTACTCGTATTTGATGCACGAGTGACATATAATATACAATGTCAACTTTTTTGTTATAATTAAAGCGTATAAAGTCTTATGCAGCACGATTTCTACACTCGTGCTCGCTTTCGATTTCAAGAACCAAAGATTCAAGCCACTTTCTGTAAAAACCGTATTTTTCAAAAAGGTTGGTTACGCCACATGTACTGTTTGTGTTTGTATATAGCATATTTACTGAATTGCGGCATAAGATTTATTTGCTACATACCGGACCCTGGTAAAAATTTTGTAATTATTGCTGTGGGTACAATATTCCGGACATAATAACAACCGAACTGTCACCGAGTGAACATGTGAATTCCTATTCCCAGCGCGATTGCGATTAATAATCCATTGTGTTGTGTTATCGCATATTATTAATCAAGAAACCGACCAGTGCCGATCCTTCCTGCCCACAGGATCTAATCCTGCCTGCCGCAAGAAAAGTTCCGCATCAATAAAGAGCCAAGGACCCCAGTACAAAGTAAGTAATTGCATTAATTTGTATTAGGGTCCAGTGGCAAATAATGTAAAGATAACGCAAATCCGCGAACCAGTAATTTGAGCGTCCATCAGCTTCTGGCTAGTGACGCGATCAAAGGTATTTTGAATAATTTGGTATTTTGTATGATGCCAATATTTTGAGGTCAAAATCAAGCTGAGAAACTAACATGAATAATTGTCAACTTTACCAATGTCCTTATCTTGAAAGTGTTTATTGGAACTTGTATGTCTGTCTCGGGCAGTAATTAAAGTTTAAAAATTCAGTTTTCTTTATTGTTTTAAATGCACTTTTCTGTTTTAAATCTAAACGTAATTTTTCAAATTTGGTAAGCACTACTCCATTTGCTTTTTCAGGATTTTTATCTGAGAATAGCCATCTAGCGGAAGACACTCATCCATTGTTCTGGTTTTATTTCACACACAGAACTGTACTCTTCATCCGCCGGGTTACAGACCAAATTGAATAAATCAACTTAAAATTCATTTTTATACATGATTCAATAAAATATTAATACTAGTAAACTTTTTTTTTATTTTCACCGTTTAAAACATATTCCTTGTATCCTTCCTGGAATTTTGTATCACGACTTCGGCGAATATCAACAAATTTGTACCGGGCGGACGATCAAATCAGCGTAAATTACAGAGTCATAGATGTTTTTTCCCCGCTCATGATGTAAGATCTTTCGACTCTGCATTCGTGTTTTTTTGCCAAAGCGTCTTCTAATATGACACGTACCGCGTAATAATAATAGCACGAACCGGATACACTGACCTAGAGCCGCATAAACGGCGAAGTTAAATAACCCAAGATAAATTCATGGCATCCTGAAACTGTTATGATTATTCATTTTATTTTATTACTGGGTATAATCATCGCCATTCCCTTTCCGCACCTAATGCTGCTACACCAAATGTACACCAATCGCAGCGTATCTTGACAATTTTCGTTATATGACGGTAAGATGATCAGACTTACGATTCAGGTACCAGTCCACGGACAATGAAATATTTTTTTTTTTAATATTTCATATCAACCATGTCGGGAATCGAAAATCCGAGACCTCTTGCATGGTATGCAAACGCTCTGATCATTACAACACGAGGCCACTTGATATACATAATTTGATAATTTACGTCATTCTCGGTGAAAAAATCATTTAGACGTATTTATAAATCAATTTTTTTTTAATATCCTGTATGTGTTTTATGTCGATTGAATAGGATCGTGGTCCCGTGGCTAGCGACTCAGATGCACGGATCAAAGGTCCATAGTTCGAATCCCACTCTACCCCAACTTGATTCCCATTTTCTAATAATGAATTATTTACAACTCGCTGAAAATGGCCTACAAAATGAAATATTTCTTTCAAAAAACTTGTTAATATTTTCCCAAATAAATATTTCAATTATCTATATATTTTTTTAATTAATGTTATAAATTCTTATTTTTGTCACATTAGAACAGAAATGGAGAGAATTTAACAGAAGGTAATATGGCATTTACAGGGATTATGATCTCTCATTAATTGGTTTAAATAGCCACTTTACATATAATGTGTACCATTATGTTTGAACATCCATATTTCTTTCATTTTTCTGAAATCTGTAAAATGTTTTCATGCGTTATCTAGTATGTAGATGAAACAGTATCGTCAGATTAATCTCAGCTTGACGCTGTAATGCTATCCAAAACGTTTGAAAAAATGCAAATGACCAACGACATAATAACCTGCTGGTGAAATATAATATGTCTATTTGTACATTATTTTACTGAAAATAAATGGTTGACACAATTATCGTTTGCGTGTTTATTATTAATCTATCTATTCATCAGGTTTCAACGTTATTGCCAAATATGTATTATTTTTCCCACCCTTAACGATGTTTAATTCATAATCTCTCCTGAGCATTGTTTCCCCCCATGTCATTTCTGGCCCCTACCATTCGCATCGATATTTTCCAGTCAGACACACGTTTGTTTCACGAATAACAATGAACTTTGTCGGCGACGAAACAAGGATTTGTGCATTGTTGGCGTGAAATTTCTGAAAATTTATCGATTTAAATAAAGCTAACTGACAGGACAATGAGACATATGTTTAGCAGTCTTCAATATCATATATATAATATTTCCTCTTAGCTTTGCTAAACGCTGTATAAAACAAAATACGCAGCAGCATTGGGAGAAGCATTACCGCGTTTCTTCTACAGGTAAAATCACTCAAATGTTTTTCCCAACGCTGGCTGATGCAGCAAACTTCCGTCATCATCACCAAAGTACTTTCGAAACGACCCAAATTTTTACCGGACACGGAGCTATGAGAAGTTATCTATATAGGTTTAAATTAAGGAATGATGACTATTGTCCATGCGATGATATTTCTTCACAGAGTATAGAACATCTGTTATTTCAGTGCCTATTTTTCAGTTTGCAACGCCATAATCTTGAAGCAAAATGCAGGAAAGATGGAATATCCTTAACAGGTATCCACACTGTAGTTAAAAGTAGTTATCACGCGCCATTGTTCTTGAACTTTGCAACAATGGTGATTGTACTCATAAAGGTAATAAACCATAATCAGTGATCGAACATCCCATTTCCAAGACAAACAAAAACTTTTTTTTCCGAGTACCTTAGCCTTGTACATGATACGTAAGGCTACTAAATACAGGGGTCCAAATATATATTTAAAAAAAATAAAAAAAATAACTGACCGAAATTCGATCAAATCTATTGTAATGGACATCAAAACAGATATCCAGAAGCTACGATGCAGACATCAGGACGTGTACATTGGCTGGATACGGGGACACTGCGGAATCCTTGGCAATGAAAAGGCTGACGAAACGATTCGTGAGGCTACGTTCAAGAAGACAGCCCCCGATTTCCCGCTCAGTTTTGCCAAAAGGAAAATACGAAGCAGGACCTTTCAAATCTGGAACGATCGTTATTTGAGTGAGACTACCAGAAGTATAACTAAAATGTTTTTCCCTACCATTTTCCATGCCTACGATTTCAAGATAATGCAGAATGCTGGCTTCGAGCTCACCCAGATACTAACGGGTCATAGTGGGTTCATGAGCTACCTGCATAGTTTCAAGCTCTCCGAGATAGACAGCTGCCCATGCGACGATGAAACTCCTCAAGATGTCCCTCACCTGTTGATGCGTTCAGCTTTCAAAGGCAACAGCTGGAGGCACGATGCAGAAGCCTGAGTGAGGATCTACGCAACATCCCATCGATAATAGGTACCGCCTCCTTAATCTGCATAGAGTTTGTATTCCTTAGGAATATTTATAATAACTTTCCTCTATGTGCAGCGGACAGAGAGTCTTCTAGGACTCTATAACAGCTGCGGGTGGATGGTGAGCTTAAGGATCTCCCCTCAATGTGCCTTATAGACAAAATTTGAACGAGATGCAAGGAAAAACGAAAGTCAGAACATACCCATTATTTGGCCCATTAGTGATGGAAAGACATGGCCTCGGGCAAGTCAATGACAATGGTAAAAACCAGATAGAATTTGCCATCATTAAACTTTTGTCATTGATGGTACCCTTTTTTCTCATAAATATACTTGGACTTCTCCTGATGGAAGAACAAAAGCGCAGCTACATCACATACTTTTTGGCCGTATTAACCGAAAAAAACACCCAGCTGTCGTGACTTATGGAGGGGCCGACATTTATAGTGACCAAGATCTGACTGCTGCTCAAACGTATTTCAAGATCTCCTCGAAAGACAGTCGACGTGGAGAAACATCAGGTCACTGTAGATAAGCTAAATAGGTACTCCGCTTACCGAGGTTTAAAAATTAATATTGCAAAAATCCATGTACTGTGTAATACTTTGTGTCTTGATGCTCAAAATTTCCTTACTGTCAAACCAAATCATCTAAAGGGTCGAGAGTTTCAAATACCTAGGAGTATATGTTACAGAAGATGGCAGCTTTCAAAAATATTCCATTCAACATTAGAAAAGCTGTCTGGAGGTTAGATATTTAATCAATAAAAACCAAATGCCGCCTGCATAACATTTATTTTTCTCTACGGATGCTAATCGTGGCACCTCACTAGTGTCCAAAACAGCAAAATTCAGAATTTTGAGAATAGATGTCTCAGAAAAATCTTCGGTGTGCAGTGGTTTGAGGAATGAAGTAATAAGAGAACGGACGCAGAAAACTCAGGTGACAACTGTCGTCAAGCGGAGGCGATACGGTTGGCTAGGCCATGTACTGCGGATGCTGCCTGAGAGCCTTAACCACGCTTGCCTACTTAACGAGGCATCAGGTTCTGGACGTCCTGGACGTCCACTGCTGGACCTCATTTATTTTGCCACACGCAGAGTATTAAGCGCTGTATGAAGATAATGACAGGAGTTTAGATAACAGTAACTTAGCAAAAAGCAAAAGATAATGTTATATGGGCAAAAAAATTGTCACGAATAATTACCGTTATTAATTTGACAGTATAAAACGAAACAAAGCGTAAAAATTGCTTTCATTTTCATGCACTTCCTTATTTAGAAAAATCTAAATATTTCGGTTTTTTTATTTTTTTAAAAACATTGAATAAATCAAAGATGTTAAACACATGTTATTCTTAGCAATTATTGCTTTCTTATTTACGTAGATAGTTTTATTTTCATGTCAAAGTAAAATTCGGTATTTTGTGATGACTGAAAATTGTATTGAAAAATACCCAAACGAATAACTTATATGTACTTCAAACATCGCATTGATTGAAGGCCAAAAGTAGTAAAATTTTTACGTTCAATGTGATCCAAAGTGCAACTTTTTAGACCCCTTCCGTGATTTTGTCGAAGGAATGCTAGTCGGAGGAAAAAAGGATTAACTGCTTTTTAGATAAAAAAAAATATGTAAATATTTATTCAAAAAAATCTGTTTTTGGAAAAAAAAGTTGGATTTGTTTAAAGTGAGGAATGAGGAATGTTGCCCTGAAGTTTTCACGGTCTGGCCCTGAAACACCATGTATAAACATTTTATGATGTAGGTACTATAATAACGATTTGCTAACAAACCACCATTAACTTCTATTTTATATACGTAAAATACCGTATATAGAATTTTACTGTTAAATATTTATTTTTTTATATTGATTTATTTTTTGCATGTCTTGATTCATTATACCTACTGTTAAATTTTATATTCAAAAAGGTGCTTGTACCGTAAATTTAATAAATAAATAAAAATAATAGTTTAAAGGACTCGGGCTTGGAGGGCCGATTTAGGAATATGAGATCACTCAGTACCCCCTCAACAAATAGGCAGGCTCTTTGAAGTCATGGGCTTGGCGAGAATCAACTAACAGGCACCCGTTACAATACATCTACTCATGTTGCAGTGATGCCAGAAGCCAATAATTTAGCACAGACCTCCCGAATCCCTCCACCCCTTCCCCCCACCGTGTCTATATTGTGTAAGTCTTATTTTCACACTCGACTTTTTCCATTTTTTGATGGTGTGCGTTGCTTGTCGGTTGGCCACTTTCCCTGTTCGTGATTTTGATAAAAATATTACTGAGCGAAACTCACTAATTAAATAGCAAGCGAAACGAGAATCTATTTGCGGCCGCTGGTAAAGGAACAAAAAAGGTTTCAAATAAGTTGGAGTCCCAGCAATATGATATGAGATGAGATTTGTTTTATTTGTAAACGCAAATTGGCTCTCCTGTAAAGTTGGCTACATATTTTAACCTTTGCAGCGTCAATATTATTAATTGGTATGCGGGATGTTTTAAAACATGGTAGTAGAAATGTTGTAGCACGTATCCTACTGTGAAGATGAAATAGTTAAAAAAATGCTTTCAAATCGGCAACAATTTATCAGATATTTTGGTGATGCCACATAAAAAAACGTTCCCAATTGTGAGGAACAAAAATTGTTTATTTATTATGCAAAATTTCATAAGGTACCTTTTATTCCTTGTGAAATTTTGATTTTTCGCATTTCACTCGACACAAATAAATTAATGATATTTTGTTCAATAAATAATCACTTTCGTTTTTATTTGTGTTTTATTTAATGTAATGGTGAATTTTTTTCTCAATCTCGTAATTAGTGTAGATTTTTTTTTAAAAATTGAATTACTAAAAACATGACAACCTCAAAAAAAGTAATTAAAATTAAAAATATATAAAATTAAATAAAAATTATTGTTAAAAAAAAATCATTAATTAAGAGAGTGAGAGACGTTTGGTTTAGTCGGGCGCCAGTTATCCGTAAAGAATAACAATTAGATTAAAGTTGCATTCAGTTTAATTATGTCAATGTGGAGGGGTAAGAAAGGAATAAAGATAAAATGTGGAAATTAAATGTATTTAAATTAAATTATGAACAATATCTAACCTAGCTTAGAAGTAGACTTAACCTACTTAAACCATAAACTTAAAATTAACCTGACGCCATGATGCGGTGCGCGGCGTGGTGACGCGAAGGCGGCGTGGGTCCTTGGCGTGCGGCGTGGGCACAGGACGCGATGGGGGCGGCGGCGTGATACATCGAAGGGGGAGGCGGCATCTGGCTGCGGCGACAGGGGTAGCTGGGACGGCGGCGTCCAGCTGCGGTGAGGTATGCCGCGAGGACGGCTCGTCATGAGCGGCGGCGTGGCTTCCTGTCCCATGGCGGGGCATGAGAAGTGACGTCGGGTGCGTAGAGGGACGCACGACGTGGGCGGCTCGTCATGAGCGCAGCGGCGTGGGCGCGTTGGCGCGTGGGCGCGTGGGCTGCGTCACCGTGGTGCGGCGACGTGAGCGCGTGGTTTGCGTCGTAGGCGGCAGCGTTGGGGCTACGGCGTCAGGGCTGGTTAGCCAGCGCGGTGGTTTCTCTCCTGGGCTGCCGACTGGGTTGCTGACTGGGCCACGGGGATGGCAAGGCACCCGCCCGTGACCCTTGAGGTCAATTGACGCAGAAGAAGAGAGTCCGAGAAGAGCGTTCCGTAGAAGAGAGTTTAAGTGGAAGAATGTCCAAGTGGAAGAGAGTCTAACAAGGAAGAGAGTCTAACAAGGAAGAGAGTCTAACAAGGAAGAGAGTCTAACAAGGAAGAGAGTCCGGGAAGCGGGCGTCACGGTTTTTATCATCTTTTAGACGTCCCCCCTTCCCGGTTGGTCTCGTCGCTCTGATTGGCGGGCGCACGTTTCGGTCGGGGCGGTCTTCCCTTCCCGCCAATTCCGTCTTTCCCGCCAAATGATTTTCTTAAAACTTATTCTACTACTTAAATATTAAATTAACCTAGTCTTATAATTAACTTATGATAAGAATCGGAATAATCGGCGAGCGTGCACGAGAATAGGTATGAAAGTAGAAGAAGCGAAGTCTATATGCTGAGATAGAGTGACGTGGCGTTCCATCCTCTCTACCTACTTTTACGGGGGAACGGCGTGATGGTTGCTGTTATAATTTTCATGTAAATTGTAAAATATAAATATGTTGTTTATGTAAATTAAGTGATTTGGATTTTAAAATATAAATATTATTTTAAACTATTATTATTCGCGTTTTTAAAAGTGTCCTGAGCTTCACAAATATTGACATGTGGCTGGTTCTTGGGGGTACCTTCTCGGCAAGAACAATAGGCTCCCGATTGCCTGGGCGAACGGACTTTTATTACCTTCAGCGACCCTTGCGAAAGGCGCAATTCGGGTCCTTGTTGGTTCCAAAATAATCTAACGGTATTTATTAAAATAGAGACGCGTTCACAATAATTATTTTTAAACGAGAAATTATAGAATTGATGGATTTGGCACAGCGGTACTTTCGGTCTATTTCAAACATTTACCTACATTAGTCGATTACAGAGATACCATTCATAGTAACTCAACCAGAAACGATCAATGCCTGTGAACCAAACCCTACTCGCTAGAAAATCCTTGTTGAGTCGGGAAACTTGCAATGCATTCTCAAACATACACACACATACACACCCTCACACATACATATATATTCACACATATTTACATAAATATTTTTTTTATTTTTTTTTTACTAATTTTTCACGCCCTTAAGGCTTTTACATGCGTAGAAGTTACAATATAAAGAAATGAACGATTGAACTCTGTTTAGAAGTATTGAGTTAATAAGTAGTAAATAATATTACACAATATATTATATTACTTATTATTGTTATTTCTCTTACATTATACATTTTTATATATAGACACATATCGGTCATTCACATGTATACTTTTGAATTATATAAATGTCTACGTAGTTGTACATTTTCATGAAATATTGAGAAATAATGCATTTAAAAATATTGGGGTATTCGTAATATTTACAATATTTAAATAATTATCTTTTTTTACGAATGTTTTGACAAAAGACTTTTTTTGTATAACCCAATTCTCTTTACAAATAAAAATAGCTTGAACTTAATAAATTACTTTTGAGTTAATCTATTAAAATCATTGAAGATAGGGAAAAAAACTGATAATAGCAATATCTCCGATTTAAACAATTTTCTCAATTGCTTTATAAAGTTTATAACCAGTAGATACTAATGTAGCGGATTAATCTAATCTTCTAGATTTACTTATTTCAAGATTTTAACCTGAGAATAGTTATCAAGGCCAAAATAAACTTTGTTCACTGGCCACGGTAGTTTAATGAGCTATCTTCACCGCTTTAAGCTCTCAGAAATTGATAACTGTCCATGTGATGACAAGACACTCAAGGATGTCCCTTTATCAGCTTAGAGCGCATGCAGCAAGAGACACGATGTAAAAGTCTGAACAAGGACCTAAGAGATATCGCACATAGAAAGGCAATTGTCAAAAAAAATCAAATAGAACACAAAATTCCTTATACCGTCAAATAAAACGAATAGTGTCTCTTGATATCTGTCGATAGAAGGCTTCTCCTAATTGAGTTTTCTGTGGTTTCTCTTCAGTAAGCAAATGCAAAGAAGTTCCTTAACAAGGCCACTCAATATCTTGACTATCCCGCTAGATCCTCTCACAATAATTAAAGCAGTTAAAAAGAACAAACCTATTGCAGTCAATATAAACCTTGTACAAATTGTACATAATTAGCCACTTACTTTTTTTTTAAAGTCCAAAATAATGTTCCAGGGCTTGGGTTTTTTTTCATACAGAGAAGTGTGTTTTTAATTCCATCTGTAAATATGTTATTTATAACTAAAATAGTATTATATAATTTTCAACATATTAAAACAGAGAATAAGAACGTTTGAGAGAAGGAATATAGAAGTCTGGGCATGTACAGGGCTCACGACCAGTCATTGGCATCTCTGTTGAAATATGTGAATATTGACAGCTCCCTAGGAAGTTGAATCTAGTCCTTGTCTAAAAAAATTTGGACAAACTTAAAATATTGTCAATCATCATGTAAATTTAATAGTGTTGCATATTGTAACGCTATTTCATTATAATTAAAACATTAATCAGTTTTTTTAAATATTATTTGTCTTTATTGTGGTTACACGAGTTTTACACTAAGCCGTTGAATCAAGTAGACAAAAAAGTTAATGGTATGTATTTATCAAAGTGTGGTTTGTCTAATTTGATACTGGTTTGCAAAATAATTAAGAGACAAAAGAAAAGGTATTTTTATTACATTACCTACTTAATAATTCAATTTAAATTACATAACGCAATGTAAAGAACTTTTCACTTAATCACAAAATAAAATATTTTTAAATACGAGTATTATAGCATTGTATTTAAAATTATAATTACCTAGAACATCGGGTGCTCGGACTCAATGCGGATTTTTTAGTCAGTCGGGGCAAGTTCATAGGCATGAGTCGTTATTGAGTGTCACTTCATCGTATATTTTCAATCGTCCATTTTTTTGTTTTTGTTTAGGTTATTTGGTGATCTTTTCGTATTTGCCGAACTGGAGGCATTATACTGAAAATTGTACAGGTAAACTTTTTTTTTTAGATCATTGCCCACGGCTTGATCCTTTTGTTTAAGTGAATCGTAATATTAACAAGCAAGGTAATAGCGCGTGGTTTTATAAATATACTGTCATTCGCCAACTTAAAATAAGGCAAGATAATGGGAAATAAAATCTAAATAAAGTATATGTATACTTTTGTTCTTATAAATATTAAAAATCACACCATCATTCCCCTTTCCACGCCCAGACGTGCATTGCATGAAGGTTAGGTGATCAGTTATACTTTTCAGGTACCAGGAATAATATAATTTTGCAACTCAAAGTTTTAATACAATTGAATGCCAGGAATTGAACCCAGGACCTCAAGAATGGTAGGCGAACGAGGCGAACTTATCCCGACTTCCTTATTCAGGACTTTTAACTGAGGGCAGCCATTGAGACGAAAACACTCGTCCAGAGTTCTGGTTCTATTTGACACACAAACCTGTATTATTCATTCGCCTGGACACAGATATTATATGTATTGGGAAAAAGATTTATTAAATTATCAAAAATTTAAAGTGTGAAATGACATTAGACTTAAAAATTATTATGAAAAATATCAATCTTCATTATCTTTCTACGTTAACTATTGGAATTCAATTTGAAATTGAAATAAGCAGTATGATGTTAACCAAATGTATTTGTCTTCCTAATTTTTCAAGATTTTACAGAAAGTTTAACATAAACATAGTATAGGTATTAAAAAAAAAAAAGGATTTTTAATTCGAATGAAATTTTTTGAAATAGTTACTCCATGGAAAAACATGAAAAAACTTATAATTTTTCACGAAGATCTGAAACAAAGCTTTTTTCTCAAGTGGATGGCATCAGACTGACCCTTCTGCTTATGGTTAATCATCTTTTTTTTAAATTGAATTTCTAGTATTTTAATTAGTGTTGTGTATTTTTTTTTTTCATTTTAAATTTGTGATATTGTAAATTGTTTCCTCCCTTTGTATATGTAAAAAGCTTTTTGGGCGTTAATAAATAAATAAATAATTGGCGAATGCATTGCCTCCTTTTTCCTTAATTCTTTATACGGAAAAGGCTCCACTCGTCCGCGTTTTCGACGTATTTTACAATTTTCACTTTCCATTTGAAATCATTAGAATCCAAAATTTTGCTCATGCAAGATGTTGTCGGGCATCCATTTTGTATTTCAACCAAGATGCTGCAACAGCGAAGTAAAAAAGTGGTAAATAGCTCTACAGTCCATTTATGAGTTCTGTTTCGCATTGCATAATTTGAAATGACTCGGTCCAATTAGTCAACTCCACCCTTATACATATTATACTATCTGACTACGGCTGGTTGAAAAACTAGAAGAGGTTTCTTCTTCATATTGTACAAGTAGAGGGCTTAGAGGCCTGTGAACTTCTAATTCTTCTTCACTTTTCTAGGTAATGAACTGAACATCCGGGTCCATACGAAGTAATTATTCAGATCGATTTCAATTTCAACCAACCCTAAAATGAACATACAATTTGTCATAGAGGCCCGCGGTATCACCTATGATGCTTCAACTAAAATGTCTAATAATCTAATAAAAACTTCTTAGTGTATACGTTTTCACCAGTAATCATTAAAATATTGAATAAAAGAGTGGTTTTATAACAACTACACTATTAGAATTATGAATTTACTACATACCTGCATTTTTTCTCAGCGACATTTTGACAGCAAAAATTCACGATGCTTCATCGGCAATATGTCATTCAAACTAACTTCAACTTGGTACAAATCCTGCCGGTTAGTAAAACAAGAAGCTATAGTATATATGATACCTTGAGTCACTATAAATATCAAACACACGAGAAGCCATCAACTATTTTATTGTTATAAAAGCCGGATAGTGTATGGATTAAATACTTCTGTAAATCAAATGCTAAACCTTGGCAAAAATTTGTAAACCGATACCGATATCTGGAATATGCTAATTCCTAAGTATCAAGAGACTATAATCGCAATCTTTCTGGCGAATGCATAATACCTTATTTTACATGGATACACCCTTATTTAGATAAATATCTGTTTTTTTTTGCAAAGACAGAATAAATGTATTTAGTTTTATGCTCCTGAAACATTAATAAACAATCATTCTATCATATTGGTTCAAAATACTAATTTAGTTATACACGGGAAATAGGTACTACCGAAATTACAACAATAACCAATAAACGAAAAATTAATCTGTTTATTAATATTTAAAATTCAATTGTTAAACTAACTTAATATATAAATAAAAGACGAGTGATACTTTAATCCACAAATTTGGAATATCCAGTGACCGGTTTCATCGCTTTTGCGACATCTTCAAGACTGGTATCTTTATTAAAGAGTTCAATGTATTTATACAAAACAGAGGTAAGGATAGATAATTCAAAGTTATAAGAAAAAAAATTGATAATGATCCTTAAGATAAAAATAACTTTATTTAATTAACTTCTTTTTTTTATTTATATTGTTAAAATTTATTAAAATTACAATGAACTTCCATCAAGAATTTTCACTTAAAAACTTAAATGTTTTAATAAACTAACGTTTAAAACATACATAATGTGCTCATGTGTATATCATAATATGTATGTAAGATTTATAAACTTAACGTATATCATATATTTTATTACTTTTTAACTATGCTACACAATTCGTACAAATTAACCAACCTATATAAACTATATCTATAAACATTTAGACGAACTCAAAATTTATTTTTATTTAAAAAAAAAAAGAAACATTTGCGATTTTATAATTTACACAAATATTTCAACTTTGTATTTTTGTTTTTATTTAGTTTATATTTCGAGTAGTAAATAACTACCTAATAGAAAATGGGGATCGAGTTGTGGAAGAACGGAATGCGAACTTTGGATTTTTGATATATGAGTCCACCACACTAGCCACGGGGCCACAACCCGATTCAAAATATTGTTTAATTTTTAATAGTCAGCAATATCATCAATCTTAATTGATCAAAATGCGTACATTCACCACTCATTTAAAAATCCGTAACACGTCATAGAATTTTCCGATTTGTACTAGTAATTTAGACGTCAATCAAGTATTGCTTTCAGTATTTTGACAAAGCAAAATTTAACCATAAAGGCTGTTTATCAATTTCATTCGTTTTACAAATAAGCACCTAAAATCGAATATTTAGTAGGATGTTTCACAATAGGTTTATAATATAAATATGTGACAAGTATTAGTAAATATTCCAACCATAAACGTCCATTATATAATTAAATTGATGAAATGTATCGTAATACAGGGGGAAAATATCTTTGAGAAGGGTGATGAATGGAAAACTCCAAGGCGCTGCGCTGTTCACAAAGAAAATCTCGTTAAAAGAAATATACAGTAACATAACACTCAGAATACCTCAGTTTTAGGGTTCCAAGGGGTAAAAAAGATATATGGATTAAAAATATACACGCATTAAAAACAAAAAACTTTTGTATGAAATAACGAGTTAAAAAAAGGCATTATGTTTTGAATACCTGATTTAATATTTTCCATCATACCAACATAAAATAATTAACCATATTTATATTAAATTTACCCTATTTGATACTTACGACTGAACTGTAAGAAAAAACACACCAGTTTGATCGTCCGGGTTGTGATCCCATGTCTAGTGTCGCGGACTCATACAGGTAAATCAAAGGTCCGAAATTCGCACCCTACTCTTCCACAACTTGATTTTCATTTTTTAATAGAGGCATTTACAACTCCTTGAAAATTGCCCCTCAAATATAAAGATTTGTGTAAATCATTAAAACGAAAATGCTTCGTTAGTATTTAAAAAAAAAACTTAACAAAAATTGAGAAGGAAAAAATGTAGTTACACAAAATTGCATTTGGAAACATACAAGACAATGACATTACCTTAACCAAAAATGCTGATAAATATACTACCAGACTACAACACCACATAGTTGCCTTTACAGATCACTTCAACAGACACCAAAGGATATCAATATTTGTGATATGATTGCTGAAATAGACGAAAGAAAAATTTGTTCAAAAAATATTATTAGGTATAATGTTTCTGAAAGTAATTCCAAACTAAATTCAGCGAAGATCTGATGATCGGTCTGCTATTAAAGATGTTGACGTTGAAATCGACAAACTCAAATTATACAGGTTAGGTCCTTTTAAAGAAAATATAGTGCGACCCTTAAGTTATTTTTTTATTTGAAATTTATTTATTAACCCTTTCGGAACATTCATTTTACAAAAAATAAAATATATTTTTTTTTATACTCTGTTGTTGACAATTATATTTTTAACATCTTTTGAAAAATTTGTCTGAGTCTTTTGTTTAGTTTTGTCTGGTAGTGTATTGTATAATTTCAGTCCCTGATTTATTACTTTTGATTGTCCTTGTCTTGTTTTGGAATTGTGGTATAGTTTTGATATTCTTGTATTATGTCCATGTTTATGTCAATTTTCTTCCAGCTTTAGTTTTTTATCTACAATACTATCAATAGCTAACTTAAATATAAATTCTAAAGATTCTAGTTGAAAAAGTTCATTCACATTTAATTGTTTAGTTTTCTTAAGATTTTATCAGTTGGTGTTAGATTAGTTAGGCAGCCTCTGTGGTGTAGTGGTCAAGACGCTTGACTCACGCATGGAAGGTTCCGGGTTCGATTCCCGGTGAGAACACAAAAAAATAAAATGTGATTTTTCTCAAGCCTGGGTGCTCTGTGATGTAATTCACCACTGTAATTAGGCCTCCTAGCCTGTTGTGGTGCAAAAAAAAAAATGTAAAAAAAAAAATGTAAAATGTCGATAAGGCAGGTACTAGCTTCAATATTTTATTTTGTTGTCGTTGTAGTCTGTTTTTGTCATTTTGGTGCCTTCGAAAAGGGCTGGGAACCAGAATTGCTGCTGATGAAATTAATCTCAAAAATTATACGAAATACTCAAAAAAACTAAAAAATAAAAATCTTTTATTATATTATCAAAATGTAAGAGGGTTCCGAACTAAGCTTTAAGAACTTACTTTGTCTACTTTTATACTACAGAATGATATGCACATTCTCAATGAAACATGGCTTGTTTCTGAAATTAAATCTTCGAAACTTGGTTTTCCTAACTACAATATTTTTCGGTTTGATCGAAATGTGAATACTAGTAACAAAACAAGAGGAGGTGGCATCGCTATAATTGTATCCAAGAAACACTCGTCTACTAAGTTATCCACGAAATATTTATGTGTTGAACAATTATTTGTAAAAGTGATACTTTTATTATGGGAAGTGTTTATTAACCACTAAACTCAGAAGTCATTAATTATAAAAACATTGTGAAGATATTGAAATTATCCATACAAAGCATCCGCTCACTAAAATTATATTAGTGGGTGATTAAAATTTACCAAATTTTTACTAAGGTAATATAGAATCTTCAGTGTCTTCTAGTACACATGTATCTGAAGTTAAAGAAGTGGCAATATTTTTAGGTTTAAAACAGTGTAATTTTGTTTCTAATAACAGTTGTCATATTCTTGATTTATTGTTTTCAAATATTTGTCGAACGTAAACTAAAAATATTACTGCCTGTTGATAACTGTCATCCATCTTTGGAGATAATAGTTGCCAGGAAACAATCCTGAACAAATAGACCTTTTATAATATATACTTTGTACCCCGTTTCCAACAACAGAAAAAGTACTAATAAGATTTTTCAACCTGAATTATCTATGACTGACCATAAACATGTGAACCAATCAGAACACAGCTTACTAACCAATCAAAGCTCGGCATCCCGGGTAATCCCCATTCATCTGCGGTCCTTATCAGAACAGAAGAATTGCGTCAGACCCGCTCTACCTCTGGGAGAGGGGAAGGGTAGCGGTCTGCGCGGGGAGAAACGGGAACAAACGGCCCGCAGCCCGCAGTGAGGAAACCGGCTTCGAGGCGCAAACACGCCGTCCCCTCTATTCAAAAATGGACGAAGTAATACCTCGCCACAATTTTGTTCCGCATAACCACCCGGCCAGTAATTAATAGTGTCCTCGTCAACGTTAGATTCAGGTACGTAGTACTTCTTTAATTCAATTATTTCAAAAACCCTCCGGCTTATCAATATAATAACTAATTTATAATTTTAACATAAGTTGGTTGGACGACCCCACACACGTTAGGCCGTACTACGTCAGGATAGCCCCGCTCTACGTTTAAATAAGCCGCACTCCGTCTTGGTCAGACCACACATGTCTTGGTCAGACCGCACACATCTTGGTAAGACCTCACTCCATCAAGATTAGGGCGCTCCACATCAGGATTACCCCTTAAACGTTTCGTAGGTCCTCCGATAGAGAGAATCGGTTGCGATCCAACGGTCCGCGCACGTATGCAACGGCTGCTTACGGTTCAAAAAACCGTTAGCGTGCGGTTGACCGCGCACGCTTCCCGATTACTTCAAGCAGCTCGCTTGACCTTGTTCCACACCTCGCCACTGGACCCCGAGCGCGTCCAGCCCTCTGCAGCTTCTACACGGCCCCCTCACCAGCTCTGGTGACCCGCAAGCCCGCAACCCGCGCCCAGGCCGCGTATAATAGGTGGCTCCCTCGATGTTCCACCACGCCGCCGTCCGTCGTATCAGATAAGATCCACGTTCATTTCCATATTTATTACGCTTCATGTAGAGTCATTTACCTGGTAATCACAGTTCCGGCTATTTTAATTCATTTTCTGCCTACAATTATTTGTACTGTTTGGGCAAAAAGCCGTCAATGTAAATCCTACTAACCAAGTGCTCATTCCTGTTTAATTTTTCTGCCTTGTATATTTATCAACTGCCCACTATTGCAATAAACGGTATATTGTAAAGTACACTCGTTTTCAATATGTAGACAGTCTCCCTACACCATGAGGAATACAGGAAAAGAAGCCGTCTACCATCAAAGTAAAAAAATTCACTTCCTGAGGAAGTATCATGCTTCGCCATTTTACCGGAGCTGAGTCTCGAGACTTGAGCGAGACTTTTCTTCTTAATATTTTTTTATTACCTATAATCTAGTAACTCAATAAAAGATATAAAACAGATGACTAGTTCATTTAATTTTTCTTGAGCTAACTATGCTCAAATTCGTGACAAGCTTAAAAGTACGGATCGGTCATTTTTTTATTCTCATGATGATATTAACATTAAGTGAAAAAGTCATTTGCTTCTATTTATAATATCATACATTATTTTTTTCTGTTGAGAACATATAAACCGTCTGAGTACCTCAAATGGTTTTCAAAGGAACTAATTGAGACGGTTTGTAGTAAAAAGTTAGCACAGAAAATGAATAAACAAACGCGTCACGCTGCCGAATACACTCAGTTTTAAAATATTAGAAAGGAGTGTGCTAAACTATAAGTTGAATGTTTTAACAAATATATATGTGAGGTTGAAAATTCAATACGGTCAAACAGCTTTTTTTTTAAATATGTTGAATCCTTAGAGAATCATGATTTAAATATACCGATGTCCATGTCATATAATTCGCAAGACACAGTAAATTTGTTTGCCCGTTTTTTGGTGAAGTTTATGACGAAGCTGCTCACAATAATTTTCCATGCTTTTCTCTGGAAGAATGTCTAGATATAACGAGTTGTAGTACGAGTATATCGGTTTCAAATATAATTTGGAAAATAAAATCATTAGATATTCGTAAAATAGCTGATCTGGATAAGATTCCTCCTACTTTTTTATATAATTGTGTACATGAATTGAGTTTTCTATTTAAATCATTGTCTGTGGGCCTATTTCCGAATCTACGGGAAATGAGTTATTTGACGCCAATATTGAAAAAGGGTAACAAAATGATATAAAAAAATTATGGATCCATCTGCATTCGACCAACTATTCCAAAAATATTCGAAAGTCTTGTACTTGAAAAATAATTTCACAAATAAGACATGCAATATCACCAGTTTTACGTGATTTTACTCTCGGCAAATCAACTCTGATAAATTTAATTATTTACCAAAATGACATAATTAATTTTCAATATCAAAACTTTACACTGATTTTGGTAAAGCTTACGAGGGTTTGTCATAAAATTTTGGTAAAAAATTAGATTTGTTAGAAGTTAGAGGGAATATTATGCTAAATTGGTTTCAAAGTTATTTAACTGGTAGATATATGATAGTGCCAGTTAATGATTTTGTGTTACAATCATTTTTGGCAACAAGTGGGGTTCCTCAAGGATCCCATGTC
Organism: Micrasema longulum; assembly: GCF_059751315.1. Taxonomy (NCBI): domain Eukaryota; kingdom Metazoa; phylum Arthropoda; class Insecta; order Trichoptera; family Brachycentridae; genus Micrasema; species Micrasema longulum. The sequence goes on from NW_028277303.1 coordinate 1,971,585, forward strand.
GGACCGATTTTGTTTTGTTTATTTGTAAATGAGTTAATAAAAATTTTCGAAAATGTTAATATTCTACTGTTTACCGACGACTTAAAAATATATAAGATCATGAAAAATTAAACCGATTGTTATACTATTCGAGGAAATATAAATAGATTTAACAATTAGTGTAGTTTTAATAAACTTCAGTTTAATATAGGTAAATGTAAAAAAGTGTAACTTTTGTAAATTTAAAACCCGATCAAATTTACTTATTTTTTTAAAAATAGTACCGATTTTATAAGAGTGTCTCAAATAAAAGATCTGGGTATTTTGCTTGATGAGAAACTACAGTTTACGTTTCATATTAATCAGATAACTAATTGTGGAATGAAGATGCTTGGATTTGTTTTAAAAGGAGCATATTTTTTTTTAATGTACTTACTGTGAAATAATTGTTTTGCACATTAGTAAAAAGTAGACTTGAATACAACTCTTCGGTTTGGTCACCCTATTACGAAATTTATTCTCATGAAAGGGTACAAAATAAATTCTTGCGCTTTATTAATTATAAATAAAAAAATACATGTAGAAGCCTTAAATTATGATTTTCTTATAAGTAAAACGAGATTACTCGAATTGTCAGACCGTAGAGTTATAGCTGATTTGTTATTATTTTTTAAAATAATGAAATCAATAATCGACAGCCCTGCTCTGCTGAACTTATTCAAATTCGAATACCTGGTAGGTGCACTAGAAGTAAAGAATTATTTTTTGTAACAATTCTCGAACCAACTTAGAAATTCATTCGCCTTTATCCAGAATACATTGGTATGGAAATAAGTTTTTCCAATATTTGATATTTGCAATATTTCACTCTGTTAAAGAATTAAAACGTATTCTCACTCGTTATTTTTTAGAAAAGTAATGAATTTATTTTTAAATATATTATTAAATTTAACTTTGTTACCTTGGATACGTATTTTTGTTTATTTAAAGGTGCTGTATATAATATACATTGTATATTGGTTGATTTATTGCCAAATGGCAACTTCTTCCAACCACCTGATAAAATAAAAGTGTTATTCAGATAATTTAAGTTTTCATATTGCTCTAAGAAACTTTTTATTTATAAAGAATTATTGTAGAATTATTTTTCTTTTTTCTTGTAACCTAGTTTTCTTTTTAATTGTAACCTAGTTTTCTTTTTAATTGTAACCTAGTTAAAGACTAGACACTTTATGTTCATGTAAAATTATTCTCAATTTTACTTTATATTTATATTTAGAACATAAAATTTTCTCATGCTAGTTATCATTTATTTGTCATCTTAGATATGTTATGTTTTTTTTTTACTTTTATGTTGATTATTAAATATTTATTTACACTGTTTTTCCAGATATTTAGTTTTAATTATTCTTTTATATTTCATATTATGTATTACATAATGTATTGTTCACTGCTGTGATTATTTCTGTAAAACTTTTTATTGCAAAAGGGTCTTTGAACCGTTGATGTATAAATAAATATATATTAAGAGAGCAAAGACAAATGCAGGACTCTCAAAAATACTTTACAATAGACTTAAACATTTTAAACATTTTGAGACCTTAAAAATTGTGCACAAAATAACACTGGGAAACATACAAGACGACGACATAATATTAGCCAAAAATGCTGACATACACAAATATAACACCATACAACAACAACACTATCATATTAAAAAAGGAAAGATAAACACAGGACAGTAAAAAATACTACATAATGGACTTAAACACTACAACGACTTACCTTACTACTTGAAAACTTTTACTGGAGACAAATTTAAAATCAATCTGAAAAAGCACATGATGACTGAACTAACTAGACTAGACGAGACATAAAATGACTAGACAATATAAAATTTCTAATGTTACCCTAACGGGTTTTTAAAAATTGTAAATAAAAATAAAATTTAAAAAAAACAAATTACTAGAAAAAATACTTTGAAGACAAATTTGAAATCAACTTTAAAAAGCACATGATGACTACTAACCAAACGTGGCATAACATGACTTGACCTTATAATATGTTTTGTATAACCCAAATGGGTTTTTAAAAATTGAAATAGTATCGTCAATTTGCATGTTATACCTATTTACTATTTTAAATCGACTCCATGTAATCAGCTATTTACGCGTAAGTAGGTAGCTGATATTTTTAATGTTGTATAAGCCTATGCCTATGTTAATGTGTTAGTGCCAGTCGGTGAACCAAGTAAACATACATATTTTGTTTGTGTAAGTAATTTAAACACAATATTTTATTTGTATACGTTCTGTCACGCTAACATAATCAAAATTTATTACAGATTTAAATAGACTGTACCTACGGTATACACGGCAAAAATTGATGCAACCAAAAAATTCACAAAGGTAGTAAACAGTAATTTAATTTTGTCAACAATTAGTTTGTCTTTATGCGTACTTATTTTTATTTGTGGTGTTTTTATAATTATCAAATTTAGTTATGCTTTTTTGTGTGTTACTTTCTTATAAGATTATTGGTTCATTAATTTTTTATTTAACCTTTTTTGTTTTACACAATCAATGCATGATGTGTTCACGTTGTGTTAAAATACATTATTTTTTACTTATATTTATTTTGATTAAAAATTATTTTTTTTATTATTTTATGCATATTCTTTGCGCAAAAGTATTTTGTTATAGTACGTTTTTATTTTCACCTTTTTTATTTCTTTTTTCACATTTGAAATATTTATTTTTACTAAATATTCTACTTTTAAAGTAAATCTGTTTTCGTGTAAAATAATATTTGTTTTAAATATCGACTTACCGAAGTTTTGTTAATAGGTTGCGTATGTTGAATAAACGGTTTCACTTACATATTAAATATGGTGTTATATTATTAACTTAAATGAGTATAACTAAATCAAATACAATGAAATGAATTCCGAACAATACGGGCTAAAGTTAACAACCGTGATAACTGAAATTAATTTACGTTAATTGTTTATTGATCAATTCTGTTAATATTTTTTTTTGTTCAAACTGTTTTCCATATTGATTTGTAATATTTGTTTCATTGAAATAATTATGTTCAAATCAATTCTTTATTTTTTTACAATAAATTTATCTTATATTTCTAGGTTTATGTAAAATATTTTAACTTCATTATTACTCAATTGCGTTTATTTTTTCATGTTTATTTTTACAGTTAAAATTAATCATTTATATGAAATAATGTTTTTTTTTGTTTCGTTTGTTAATATTTTGATTATTTTGTTGTATTTTTTCTAGTTATTAAGTTCTATCTTCCTTCTAATATTTTATTGTAAGTTTCTCTTTTCTGTTAAATAGACGATATCAGGTTTTGGTGGGTTTTTTCTGTAAGTGCCCATTTTAATTCATGTTAAATTAAAATAAATTTAATTAGTTTAGTTATATGTTTATTATTACAATTATTATTTAATGTTATTCTTGTACATAAATGTTTGTAGTCTATTGTTTGTATCTATAATATTATTCCTATCTGTTTGTGTTGTTCTTATGTTTATTGTAAATTAATGTAACTAGTTTTTGGATGATGTTATCATGTTTTGGTAGAAGGCCTAAATAAAGAAGAAAAAAAAACACATTGAGGGTCCTAGAACGCTACCTCAAATTTTGATTTATGGGAAACACCAAGGCTGTGTTTACCAGTAAAATCTTTCTTATAAAAATAATATAAATGAGATTGATTTTAAAATAAAGATGCCAACAATGATATAAATCATACATTTGGTAAAATTTTAAGCTGTAACAAATTCCTTGCAACTAGGATTACCAGGAGCTAAAATAGTATAGCTGGTCGCAGGTGTTTAAAAATTCGTTTTTTTTTTTTAAGAAGTCCAGTCTTTAGTCGAAAACAACTTTAATACCAAAGCTTTAATTAGGGTAAATTAACAATTTTAATTCACAATATTTTGATCCACTCGCTTCAGCTTTCAGAAAGTTTTTTTTTCCGGAAATTTCAGTGTGAAATTCTTCACATATTAGGTGTTTAAAATTGTATCGAGTTAATAGTATTGCTCTTGTTGACTCAACTGACAATATTTTTTTTCCTTTGTCCACTGAGATGTCTATAGTGAAAAACTCCTTTCCACATTTGCGTTGTATGGCATAATACAAAAAAAATACTGACAAATCTTCAGTAATTTATAAAATCGAGTGGTATCATTGCAAGTATAGAATAAAATAACCCATTGCTTTTAAGCTAGTTCTACGAAGAAGTCAGTTTGCTTCGTGTTGAGAAAAGTTTTCAGCAGGCAAAACTCTTTGTATAGTTTAACATCATTAATTATAATTTCTTTGTTTCTCAAAAATACAATACAGTCTCTCATATTATCGAATTGTAGCTACAGTTGACGGACTAATTACTCCAGTGTCTGGTGTCCGGTCAGGAGTCGGAAGCTGTCCGAGTCGGGGGGGCGGACCTGCTTGTGCGGCGTGCGGGTGTGCGGCGGGACGGTAGGAAAACCCTACCCCCGGCCCCACACCTACTGGTGGATTTTTATAAGCTGGCGCGTGCGATATACTTACACACACGCATTGAGTAGTATCCGTGAATAAGCCCATGGTATGACATCACACGGCATTCGCATTATAAAAATAATCGTATCATAGATAACTATGGCTTTATTGGCTGCTAATGATATGGTAATACAATATACACAGGATGCTTCTGCGTTCGTCTGAATTTCGCTGCGATTCTTGATAGTAAAAATATAATAATATATGAGTATTCAGTTATGGATTAAAAACACTAGTTTATAAATATGAAGGTATTTCATTAAATCAAATCATGAATAGGTTGATTATGTAGTGATGGCGCTTTTGCAAAACTTACACAAAAACATTTTTAATGTACCGAATCCTGATTTTAAAAATCTTGATGTTATAAAAAATCTCCTTTGGATTAGAGATGTCATATATTTACGAGTATTTATTTTTAAATAAGCATGTTTTTTATTTAATATTTTGTGTTCATCATGATAATAATGAATAGAGTGTAATCAAAATGCACATTATAAATTATATCCGAAAAACAATTTTACACACTTATTGATAAACAATTAATCATGTTATTTATATACTTAAAACAATATTCTTAACTTCGCATTCTAGTTCTAGAGTAATTTACTAAAAAAAAATACATTTATCAAATTTAAATTGCCCCTCATTCTTGGAAAGACTATAGTTAGTAAAATGCAACATTTCAAAAAATGATTTAAAAAATTAAAAATTATGAAACCAAGTCTTTTAGTAAATAAATATTACATTTTTTTAACCCATTGTATTTTTTTTTTCATGTACACCTTCCTCTTATCCAACACCGACTTTAAAAAAAGATAGCACATTTGGTTAAAATTTAAAGAAATATTTTTTTTAAATTAACAACTGATAGATGTTAAATGCGTTAGTGTGAGTTTTCTGAACGCGCCAGCTTAAGTTAAACCACTAGTACCCGCATCGTTCATGTGCAGCGCAGCGCGCGGTGCCTATGGTTTTGAAATATTTTGTTGCGGTGTGGCATGGCAAAAAATCCGGTCTCAATTGAAATCCGGGTGAAGTCTAGTCTAAGCTCTCAAAATCCGATCAAGACGGGATTTTTCCGGTCTGATGATAACCCTACTTGCAACCCGCCACACTTAAATAATTGGGTATCTGCACAGACCTTATATGATGGAGATAATAAAAACACGACTCTGTGTACAATAGCGAAGTTACCCATAAATTCTTCTGGGAGACCAAGGATTGTACCCAACTAATCCTTTCATAAAGTGTCTAAAATTCCCACTTCCGTAATGTGGGGAACTACAACCAGATCTGAATACGAAAAGGTGTATAGGGCACTTGATACGGTGTAAAATATTGAGCATATTTTGGTCACTTCTACATAATGGTAAGACGATCCTTCCAACGCGACGCTTAAGTTATCTATCTGGGATCAGTCGATAATCAGTGAATAGTAAGAAATCAGTGAGAGTTAGTCGGTCAGAGTAAGTTAGTAGAACGACATGTGTACGAAGCTCGTCGTGGGACAAGTCGGACATGTCCCAGTACGTCGACCTGATCTGCTACTCAACTCCGAAGTTCCCTGGCCCAGTCTGCCAGCATTCATCGCGTGGCCACCCGCAGCCATGTCCAAGGCATCCGCCTACCAGCAGCATAGGAACTATCTTCGCTGTATGCCACCGCCCCAGAACGCCGCTCCATCGGCGCACATCGCGGTGACGCACCCCACGCGTCACGTCGTCCCCAGACGTCCACCTACATTGTGCCTACGCACAAGGAGCCGCCCACGCGTTAACTGATACGTTAACCGCACTCCCCGCCGCAGCTAAATGCTGTCGCTTAAAACCAACTCCGCTCGCAACACGCAGCTCGTCGTACACAGACATGACGCCACCTACGCGCTAACCGTGCACCCTCGCCGCTGCTGGATGCTGCCGCCTGAGCTATCGCGCAAGCACACACACCGCATCTGGAAACTGCCATCTCCAGATCGTACGACACCCGCACCCCGCACCCCTCCTGCGCTGGCTGCTCGAGAATCCGAGAGCCTAATAACTTCGCCTGCGTTCGGGTAATGTTAAGTTAGGTTAAAGGTCCGTAATATTAAGAATTAAGTTAAGACCTACGTCAAATTATTACGTTTAATTGTAGTGATATTTGTTGTTTTTTTTTAAATATTATACCTAAATTTTACAACCTGATACCGTGTGTTTGGAAATCTGATAAACCATCAGTATTGAAAAAATAATAACAATTTGGTTGACAGATATTGGAAGTAAGGAATCTGAGAATTTATTGAGGATAGTAATCTAAATATTATGCTATGAATCATTTATAAATTTATTATAAAATGAATCATTTATAAATTTATTGTATTTTTGTATGTGCATATATATTGTGTATGTATGTATGTGTGTATATATATGTATATGTAAATATATGTGTGTGTATATTATGTATGTATGTGTATATGTATGTATGTAGTACGTATGTATGTAGTATGTATGTGTGTATGTATATATACTTTTGTATTTTTACATTTAAAGTAAACTGTACTTTTTTTTTCTTTTCTTCTCTTTTGGGCTATAACTGTTTTTCTATTTCTTCAATATTATTTTCATTTATAGGAAACATATTTCAAAACCATATTTGCCACAACAAGTCGGTTTCTGAGAACAGGCATTTGCCCATATAGGAAGCGATTGCAACATTAGGCATACTAATATTTCTGGCTTGCCGACCCTTCATATACTGAGCCTACTCCTAGTACAAGCAGAATTTGCCAGAGTGTTTTTTGTGTCATGTTTGTAACAATGTATGAATAAACTAATAAATAAATAAATGCAAATGTAATCAATTACTTTTTCGTCATTATGCACTCCTTCCTCTCAACATCATATTACAAGACTGTTATATTTAATATTTACAGAATTCTTTTAAAAATTAAAATAAACTAGAGAATGAACTGAACTAACGGAAAAGTACATTTTATAATTTGTTAAACTTTAATCTTCAAAAGACCCAGATATGAATGCTCTATTACGAAGTAGATTTCACTAACTCCTTATTTATTCAATGACAAAGATAATTATTTTTTTAATTAATAATTAATTTTAATGTTGATTCTACGTATTGTTTAGAGAATGTACCCCTGAATGTCCCCAGTCGATTAAGATTGTACACAACATTTTTTTTCCAACCTTCAATAATAATATGGTGCACTTTAATGCATTATCACGTATGTTACAATTGTATAATAATGTAGAAAGTAATGCTGATATTGATATCTTTAACGATACATTTAATAATTATAGAAAAACTTTAACCCAATTTGTAAAATCAAATAGTCACATAGGTTAGATAGGTAAAATAATTTGTAATAACCTGTTGGTAATAATTTTTTGTAATAACTTTTATAACACAATAGAATTCAATTAAGCTAGCCAATTTAAAAAATCTCCAAAATATTTTTTTTTCCATCTTTATTTGTGCATGCTGTGTTCACATATAATTTATGAACAATATCTATAATAACAATTTTGGATTATTATACCAACGTCATATGTATTGTTTGTGAACCAAAAATAAATAAAATAAAATGAATAATATCAAATTAGAACTCCACACCATAAAAGAGGAAAATTTATTTTTTAAATAAATAAATGAACAATAATACATCCATTATACAACTGTTTACCTCCCACCCTGTTAAATAATATCATTTTTATATATGATCATAGCGACCGTAAGTTTAAAGTAAGTAAAGTCATAAAAATTAAAACCTATTGTTGATATAGCCTTTTAACATTTACCCTTTTAACATTTTATTATTTAAAAAACGTTAAACTTTTATCGTTGCTAAAAATATTAATATAATCAATAAAAAACACTTTATTAAAAAAAATCTTTGGATTTACTATCGTTTTCCCATACAACATTTAATATTGTATTATAAAGGTATTTAGAGGTAAACAAATGTGTCTCTGTTTTGAGCATTAAAAAAGTTTCAAAACTAATTGTATAATGACATTAAGAACATATCATAATTAATATAGTCTTTAAGAAAAGAAATTCACATTAAAGCCTTAAAAATACAAGAAGCATTACAAATTACCAATTGTTCTCTCCTGAAAGTTTTTTCATTTACTGTAATTTACCACTAGCATAAAGATATTTTTTTCTTAGTGTGATAAATAAAAAACTGTTTTTGTCTAATTATAAATTATTCTGATTTGTGTGTGATTGTTGCGTAAAACCGTATATGTATTTAAAAATAGACATGTCAACATTCTGAATATTCGGCGTTCTTGTATGAAAAGGTAAATGAATGTAGAAAAAGCGAGGTGTGTAAGCAAAGACAGAGTTGTGTGGCGTATTATCCTCTCTACCCTTTACCTTACGCCGACGATAGTGTGATGGTTGTTTGTTTGTTTGAAGTTGCTATGGCCAGATTGTTTACCCGCACTCCTCGAAGGATCAATAGACAATCTCTCCAGAAACATGGATAAAACAAACTACATAGAGGGCAAAATAAATTATTATGCATATGTAGCAAGAAATTATCACCCTTGTTATCATCATCATTCCATTTTCCATACCATGTGGTGCATAGGGCACTGCATTTGTAAGCCAAATGCGGCGAATTTCGATCATCTGCTGCATGAATGGTATGGTGATCAGTCTGCGCTTCAGGTGCCAGTCCAGAAACAATGAAATATTGCAGTTTAAACAACCTTTAAAATCAATATATTATTTCCACCCTGCAAGCAATCCAACCCAGGCAAACGCGGCACAACGAGAATAACCTCCCTTCAATTTCAATGTTCAGTATTTTTATTTGAGAGCTGCCAAGGATTCTTAAACTCTCGTTCAGAGTTCTGATTTCGGATAAATTCATAAAGAGTAAATTTAACGTCCGTAACCTAGGCATTGAAGTGTCTATTTGATTGATTTATGTTTTAGTAAGTTAGTTCATAACATCTTAAGAATTTACATAAACTTTTAGCAATTTCTCTAGGTAAACTTTTTTTACAATACTTTTATAAGTCTGAGAGATAAATTTCTACCCGCTGTTAAGACATTTAATAATGGTGGTTTAAAGGACGCAGGCACAGCTCACTTGAAGATAGATTAGTTAAGCACTTCACTCGGTTGATGTTAGATTGTGTACTAATAATATAATGTATTTTCTGGCACTCAGACTTAGAATTAATGTTACATGGAGTGCGCTAGGAAATGGGAAGGACGAGTATGTAGATATGGATTTAGTTGAGAATTGGTCCGAACAAGCTCATATCCTACTACTAATCTCCTGTGGTACTCCCCTCTACGGTACTCCCCTGCGCTAGTCAAAGCAATTAAAGAAAGAGATAAATACTTAAGCCTTCGTGGAAAAGTTTATCATAGACTCACCCAAAAACTTCTCGTCATATATGAAGGCTAAATCCAACAGTATTCCTAATTTTTAAAACACCAGTCCACATGAAAGGATCTAAAACCGATATTGCCAATTTTTGACCGATTTCTAAACTGAGTTCTAAATAGTGTCCAAAATATTTGAAAGAATCATTAATAACCAACTCTATACCGACATTAAATATTCACTTGATCTCAGCATGGCTTTCTTAAAGGAGGATCTACTGTTTAAAATTTAATCTTATTTAATGATTACCTTACTGATTCAATGGACGGCGGTCATCATGTCGTTACATCATCGAATCGTTTAGAAATTAATATTCAATAAATTTACCAGAATTGGTATTGGATGCAACCTCTTAAGATGGTTTTTCATCTTATATAGACAACAGGTCACAAGCGATGTTGATTGATAATTATATTTCTAGTTTGGTACGGGTTCCTGGCAGGTTGTCTCAGGACAACATGGAATTTATTTCAACATTCAAGACCCCAGCATGTCTCTGATCTACAGTCAGATCTCAATCGTCTGGAGGATTACTGCAACTCCAAATGTCTTAATCCACCAAAGTGTTCAGTTGTTACATTTAATCGCAAACGAATATTTTTACCGACTATGTATGTGCTTAAGGGTCACAACCTCCAATACTCATTATTTGTAAAGGATCTGGGTGTCTACCATGATAGTACATTACTTTTCGATACTCATGTTGACAGCATCATAAAAAAGGCTTCACGTGTCCTTGGCTTTATGATGCATAGCTCTACGTCGTTCACCATGGCAAAGACACTCAAAGTCTTTAACTGTATATTGGTGCGAAGCAACTTGGAAAGTTCATCACAAATGTGGAATCCTATGTACAATGTTTATGTACTACGCATTGAAAATATATTTTTTTTAATTTCAAGTACATGTGTTTCCGGTTGAAACTTGATTTTAAATCTGATCAATACATTCAAATATGTCAAAAACATCACCATCAAACATTACTTTTGCAAAAAACGTTTCAAAATATCTGATATATTTATCTAGTAACTTTCTTCTGGTTCAATTGACTGTTCTGAATTACTATCCAAACTCTCTATTAATGATCCTCCAAAAGTTCTTGGGAATAACTTTCTTCTTCATACTCCTCTTGTTTCATCAAATCATAGACAAAATTCATATATATGGAGATCTTTCAATAATTATAGTTTAATAATAAAATCATTCAACATAGATTGATTTGTGAATAATTATAACGCGTGTGGCGGCGGCGTTTACATTCGAAATAATTTTTTAGTGTTTTTTTATTTTTTTCTTTTGAATTTAGATCATTGTTTATTTTATGTTTGAGAATATATTTTTAACCTTAGAGTATATACATCTTTTAACTTACTGTGGTGCTACTTTTGAAAACCTGTCATTGGCCTATTTTTCATTGGTTTTGTTTTTTATACATGATGAATGTAGCTGTTGGTTATCCAAACTGAAAGAAACGTGTATCCATAGAATTGGGAATTAAGAATTTATTATTATATGAATTCTTAATTCTATGCTTATATCGACCACATTTTTGCTAAAACATTTACCCCCACTGTATCCGCTGTGCTTTGCATCTCTATTACTGGACATTACACCACTGCAGTTGGAATTAAAATCACTGTTCATGACCCAAAAAAGCCGATAACACATCAAACTACATTTTTTTAATTTCAAAACTTTTATAAGATTATCGTATTTTTATATATTTGTCAATATTGTATTCATTTTCTTTGGACGTCTCTAGTAAAAGATTTGGTGTATTTTATATAAGTAAAAAAAAAAACGCTGTCTACCTCAGAAAAATATTTATCATACCCAATGAGAATAGACAGTGCTCAATATTCTAATTTATTGCAACAGAGAAGGAAAACATTACTAGGCAATGCCTGAAAACAATTTCCCATAAAAAAAACAGATGGAAGAGTTGAGGAAATGTGGATGTTCAAACATGGGCAGAATGGTGAATGTTACACAGCGTGTAAAGTGGCCTCTTAAACCAGCCAATGGCAGGTCATAAGCCCTGTAAATGCTTAGACTTCCATATTCACTTCTCAATAATGTTTTCCCTCTTTGTTGCAATAAATTTAAATATGAATAACTCCCTAGAGAAGAAATCCAGCCAGTCTTGTAGAGTGCTTAAAATGTTAGCATATATTTGAATTTTGCTTATTTGTAAATTTGATTACCTTCTTCACTGTTTTGCAATAAAAATACAATAACACCATGCCAATAATAATTGCCGATTTTCGGCACTGAACTAAAATAAATATAAAAAAATTACACTTTTATATGAAAACTTCTCAGTAACATATTTTTTCTAATTAATTTGGAATATTTCATCGCTTTTCATTTCTCATATTTCTTCAGGCAAGTCATTGTACAGTTTTAATCCCTGGTACAATGAGTTTTGAGACACTATTTTACTCTTTATTTACAAAAATTGCTTGTAATATGTTAATATCTTCTTTAATGGTCTTTTTTTTTAAAATAATAAAATAAAAATTATAAACAAATGTAAATTTTTTTTTGTTTGACAACAGACACGTATTTTTTATCAAAAAATGTAATTATTAACCGAAATAAAAAAAAACTTTTTTTTTAAATTTAAATAACATTCTTCAGTTTTTGGTATGACATTTTACACAGTTAATACATTTGTATAAACCACTCTTATAATTAGTTTCACGTTGACCGTTATTGAGGTTACTTGTTCAAACTTCATATTTATTTTTTTATTTATTCATATTTTTCTCTTACAAACTAATTAATAATAAAAATAATGTAATAATAAACTCTCACTGGGGTTATATTTTTTTGAAATGCTTTTACATTAGAGAATAAACAAAAAAGACTTACTTAATAAACAGAGATAATATTCACAGTTTTAAAAACAGGGTATATTTGTACATCTATATTATTTATATTACCAATCGCACAATGAAAATAACAAAAACTTAACATAAGCTTTACACTTGTGGAGCGGTTGATTCAATATTGGTTTGGGCGAATGAGATAATCCATTTTACTTGTACCTAGTTCCACTATCCATTTTTTATAGCCATCATAAACATTTTCTCGTTACTAATTGTTTTAATAGATAGTGGAAGTAGGTTATACATATATCATCTTATTTCTCTTGCTTTTATTCTTGCGTTCCTTTCTTTTAATATTTTGTAACATAAATAGTAACGCGAGTAATTCTTCGTTAGTTTGAGCCCCGATGATGAGGAAGTAATCTCGAAACTGGTCGACGTACAATTAAAAATTAAAGGGGTTTATACAAATTTACAAACAAAAATTGGAAATATAATTTATCACTGGCTTCCTTGTAATTATTATTCTTATTCTTCTCCTTTCTCTCCCCCAAAGGTGCTCTCCATTGGATCCTGCCTCTGGCCATTGTTCTCAAGTTTCTGCTCTTTCCTACCCATCTCAGGTCCTCGTAATTACTAAACATTAAAGTATTAAATGATAACAAATTACGCCTCTAATAATATTTACTAAACTTAATCTCGAAAGATACTTCTTTTAAATTTCAACGATTGTATTTTTTTTTTCTTTTTGTACGAATATCACTGGTTGAAACAGCCTTATTTTTATTTTAACGTCCTAATAAATAAATAAATGTAAATATTGCAACTAAATACATACATACTGGAACTAAATACATACGTAGGGGACTCCAAATATAAATGTCATTTTTCTTCCTTTCATAATAAAAAATAATAGTTTCTTCAACAATGTTTTGAGTTTGTCAAGGACCGGATGCTGTCATACAAAAAACAATATTAATCACCTTCTGAAAATGGTGTCGATCACAAAAACGGCATTTCCCAATTTGCAAAAAACACTCACAGCACTAGAAAAATCTTACGGTACTTTAGAAATCATTAAAACTGGTCAAATACATAGTTTGATTATTGTGTGTCATGTAAAAAAAAGGAAGTGTATTCATCGTTTATCATTTGTTAAAGTCAAAAACATTCCAACTGTTGTGTAAATTCGATTATTCACCCTTTTCACAAAAGTGCTATAATCTCAGTGTCACTTTTCTATGGCTGGCCGCTTTCTGCATAACTACGTTCAATTTAAGTAACCGCCAACTTGGCAGTTCATTCAACAGAGTAGATGCAATACACGATGGCTCGCTGGTATTAGTTAATAGGTAATTATAAGTTACAGACCGTGTAGACATTATGAGCATCTCCGTTGAGAGATAAACAGAAATCAGTTGGATAGAACTGAAACAATTTGCTGTTGTACGTGTATACAGATCTCCGAAAGCTTTGTATGATGACTTACAAAAAAATATGGAAAATGTTTTACATAAACCATATTATATTTTTAAAAAAAACATATTATTGTTTGTGGCGTTTTAACATAAATTTATTAGAAAACTAGTTAAACTATTAAAATTAAAAAGTTTATTTAAATATATTAATCTAATCAATTTGTTTGGAAAGCCCACTAGAATAACTGCCACATGTATTAATAATAATTTCACTGGAATTGTACCAATACATAAATCAATAATTAGTCAATTGGAATCTGATCATTGTGGTCAGTTAACACAAATTGGAAGTTGTGAAAACTCCGTATAATACCACTTACTGTAGATCGCGTGAAAAATATGAAATTCAATTTAAAAACGAAACTTCTATTTATTCCATATAATGGAGATCCAAATAGTTTATTTAATTATTTTTAAAAATCTTTTGTTGATGAATTTAATCACATTTTTACTCGAAAGACAATTTCAATAACTAACCGTCCAGTTTTTAGTGAGTGGGCAACAGTTGGTACACATAAAAGTAGGCAAACTCTGTATAGACTCTATGATAAAAGATAATATAATGGTTGTAATGAAGTTAATAAGCATGGCAAAGATATTCTAAAATGTTTGAAACAGTTTGCGAATTAGCTAAATCTCGTTAGTCAAATTCCAAAATCAAGAATAGTTTTAGCAAAATAAAATCGATATGGAACATAATTAAAAATAAAACTGGAAAAACAAAAACACGGAATAAGTAAAATATCTTGATTACTGAAAAAAAATATATTCACCTTGACTCAGGTGAAGCTATAACTTTTGAAAACTCTCATGATTATTAGGACTCTTTTGATGATAAAAATTATGTTAGTAATAATTTATTTATTTATTAATGAAATCATACAGTCTTTATATAAAACAAGGTACAAAAGAACAATTAAAAAAAGTAAGACCAATTACAGATTTCACACTAATGAATGCAGGAGGAGAGGGGAAAAATAATTTAATTCTAAAAAAGTAAAAAAAAATATTACATAAAAAGTTCATAAAAAGGAGAAGACATTGTAAAGCTACTCTACTTTCTCCCTCTCTCTCTGCTTCCATGAACATTTCAATTTAATTGTAAAAAATCACAACCAACAATAAATTATTCGATGCAGGTAGTAGATGTAGGTAAGTATAAATTAAGAGTTGAAATCAAATGTTTCAAATTAAAAGTAAAAGTTAAAATTAAAGTTAAAATTAAGAATGAAAATTAAAAAGTTAAAATTGAAAGACAAAATTAAAAATCAAATTAAAAGTTAAAAGTCAATCAGGAGATAAATTTAAAATGTCTTTAACTGATCTGATAAAAATATGGTATTTACAATGTAGTATGTCGATGTCACTAAAACTGTCATTATAGGTAATCTGTATTCTTCGTAGAGTGCTATTTTTTAAATAATTAGTCATTGAGTTAGGAATGTCGAAGAGTACAGATTGACGAGTTCGATATGAAATGCCTCTAACAATTTCTGGGCTATCAATTACGTTATTAACAATTTTGTATAGAAAGCTCATATCCAACATGGTACGCCGAGTTGCGAGATTTTGAACCTTGTGAAAATTAGCTGACTCAGTCCTACTTGAGAATGAAACATTATTTCTGAAATCTAATTGTCTAAGAAAATAATTTTGAATATGTTCAATACGATTTTTTTACGTATTATATTGGGGATTCCAAATCGGTGAACCAAACTCGAGGACACTACGTACATATGAAAAAAAAAGTTTTAATAATGACATTATAAAAGCATTGAAAATGATACATTTCAAAAAAAACTACTGACCTATTGAATACCTCTGTTACCGTTATCAATCCATTAATTGATATCATCGCGTCAGAATGAGCCATAATTTTTAATAAGATTATTGATCATGGCGTGTTTCTTTACCTTTTCAAACAAAGCTAAATAACGCCCAAATTTAAATTTGGCAGTGCCTCTGACTCTTCTAATTTTAGACCAATTTCGAAAAATCTATGAAAAAAATAAATCACCTTCAAAAACACTTTTCGTTTAATGAGATATTACATATAAAACAATTCGGCTTTATACGGGGTTGGTCGACAACCAGTGGTAGTGTTGCGCTAATTAAACATATATTCGATATCTGGGAAGAGTCACGCGAAGCTATTGGCATATTTTGTGATTTGTCTAAGGCATTTGACTGTGTTCGGCACGATACATTAGTAAGGAAACTTTCCCACATTGGAGGTTCTCCATTGAATCATCTCTCTTTTTACACTTAAGTGATAGAATCCAAAAGGTGAATGTAGCTGATACACGATCTCAAGGATCAACTGTTACAATGGGTGTACCACGAGGTTCCATATTAGGACCTTTCCTATTCCTCGTCAATTTTTTATTACTTACCTCATTTAGTGAAAGGTGGGGATACTGACCACTATAGTAGAGAGAACGGCTATGAATATTTACAATGCGAATGTTGATGGATGCAGAAATAGAGGAAGACCGAGAAAGACATAGCAAGACCAAATCCAACAAAATGTGGATACATCTGTATTTTTGGGCATTAAATTAAATTCTAAGCTTCAATTTGGTCCACACATATCTGATTTATCGAACAAACTTAGTTTTGCAGCTTACGCTGCTAAAAAAATACGACATCTTAGTGATGTAGAAACAGCTTGATTGGTATATTTCAGTTACTTCCACAGCGTTATGTCTTACGGTATACCGCTGTGAGGAAGCGCTGCAGATGTTGATTCTGTTTTTGTGCTGCAGAAGAGAGCTGTTCGAGCAATTTACAATATGAGTCCCAGAGAATCGCTTGGAGATAAGTTAAAAAAAATACAATCACATGTCAATATATTCATGAAAACTTTACGTTTGTATATTTAACATTGGTGATTTTGAGAAGAATAGAGATTTTCATAGGTTCAAGACGAGAAATAAAGATATGTTAGTTGTATCTACTAGACTGCAAAAAATTTATTTTTTGCCTCAAATTGCATTTCATTATACAACAAGGTACTTTTTAAAATTTTGGCTTAGCCAACAAAAAAAAATAAAGATTTGGTCAAGCACAGACTGTTAGGAAAGAGCTACTTTAGAGTAGAAGAATATTTGCAGGACAAGACAGCTTGGTGTTCGATTTGTGTTTATTGATTTTAGTTTGTTGATTTTAATTTATTTTTTGTGATGTTTAATTTACAAATTGTTGAATTTTATTACAAAGCTATATTTTTTTATTATATTCAATGAATCAAATGTAAATAATAATATAAAAATAATATTATTCGAATATTCTCTGACTTTGCATCTTGCAAATTTGTGTATTTGAGTATTTTAATACATTTATAAATGTATGTTGAACTAAAAATAAAAGTTGTAAAGGATTAATATTACGCTGATTTAGATAGTGAAAACAAGGGTGAGATTGTACCAGTAGTAACGCAGGTAAAGCACTTTTGATTAGGTCACGAAAATCGATAGTGAGGTGGTCCCTCGCTTAATACATCGGCATCGCTGAAAAATTCATAACTCCCGGTAGTAAAAGTTTTGAAAACAATTTAACAAAAAAACAAAACAAAACAAAGCATCATGCCGTTTCATCGCAAGGGTAGGCAGAGTGTCTTATACTCTGTATTTGCATACACACCTAATTTCCTCTTCTTCCATCTATCTTATGCACGCTCGTCGATTATTCCGACTATTAAAACACTGTTTTTCTACAATTGTAATAACTTTACTATCCATCATTTAGTTCTTGTTTTAAACAACCGTCATGTCAACTTTAAGATATTTATTAATAATATCAAATACATTTGTTGGTCCTTTTATGGTTTTTTATGCTGTACTTTATAATAATTAACAACAAAAATATCAAAATTTAAAATGAAAATGTTAATCCAATAAAATAAAGAACATTTAAAACTCAGAACTTTTAAAGGTATAAATCATTTATATTTATGTATTGACAAACATAAACCAGTATGAAAAAAATACAAAAACCAATGTGTACTAATAATGAGAACATTGTCTACAATGTCCGAATGAGACCAATTAATAATATAATAAAACGACGGCTAATGCGATATTCATTAATAAAACGAAACAAGAACCTATATAAATAGGAAATATGGACAGCAAAAGAAAGCAAGAAAGGATTCAATAAATTATTTCAAAGAATTAATGAGTGAAAGAAAGTTTTCACTGGTTCTAAGTTTTGAACAAATTAGGGCAAAAACGAGTAATGCCAGTCAGGAGGTATTACCGGTCATTACAATATTACACGTATTACTACGTTCCCGCGTACGCACACATACAAAGCGGGTGGCGTAACTATATTCCGTGCCGCTGCACTGACAGTCGCTCAGTTCCCAGCACACGCTTAGGATAAACGCGCGTCAACTGTTTTAACCCCAAATTAATGTAAATTTTCATCGTCAGTCAATAAGAGGTGAGCATTTGTTTTATTGCGTTTCGTTCATTGTTAGTAATAATTATTCTAGTCTAATTATCAAGCAATTCAAGAAATCTTCGATTTTAAACTTGTCTCAACGAACTAACCGCTACTACCCGCAAGTAAAACTAGGACAAAGTCAGTTTTTTTTGTTTATTTTAATTTTTGTTTAGTATTTCATCATGTCTAAAACACGAAGCAAATCACGCTCAAAGGCATCATAGAGGCAAGATTAGTTACATAAAGCTTTTAAACTAGTAAATGAAAAAAAACGGATTAGAGAAGCAGCTCGATCTACTGCCACACCATTTTCAATACTTCAAGAAAGACAGAAAAACAAGAACTAGGATAGGAAGAAATCCAGTCTTCTCAAGAGAACGAAAAGATGAAATGGCTCCCCAAGCTTAGTTCCAAGCAACAATATTTTATGGCTTTACTTTGCTCCAGATTAAAAAAATTGGCATAGGAATATGCTGTAAAAAAACCCATTACTAGGCACAATTTTAATAAAACTCTTGAATTGGCTGGTAAGAATTGGCGTATAATTCTTCTTCGTAACTCCGCTATCTGGTTATCTTTACCAAGTTTGACTTTGTGTCCTAGATAAATATATTCATCGACCACTTCGATTTTATTATCGTTAATGAAAATGTCTCGTCCTGTTGAACTAATAATCTTTGTTTTATGAATGTTCATTTCCAAACAAATCCTTTTTGAAGCCTCATGTAATTCTATAATCATTTCGCCTAGTTCATCCATGTCTTTACTTATGACCACTATATCATCTGCGAATCTAAGGTGACTCAAGTACATGCCATCGATCTTTACACCCTTATTTTCCCAATTGAGTTTTTGAAATACATCCTCTAAGTCTAGCGTAAAGAGCTTAAGCGGAGTTACCAAGAAAAAAAGGGCTAAGTTGGGCTGCTTTCGGCAAACTTAAATATATTTTTGAAAATATACAAGTCCCTATATGCTTGAAAAGACAAGTATATGAATCGTGCATATTGCCGGTGACAACATACGGAAACCATGTCTATAACACAAAAAAGTAGCCAAAAATTAAAATGCACGCAACAATCCATAGAAAGACAGATGCTTGGTGTATGTCTAAGAGACAAAATAAGAAATGAAGAAATAAGGCGCCGAACCGGAATCGTGGATATCATGGATCGTGCAGCGAAATTGAAATGGCAGTGGGCAGGACACTTGGCGAGGCAAAATGATGGTAGGTGGACACCCAGAATAATAAAGTGGAGACCGTGGGCAAACAAAAGAAGTGTTGGAGGGCCACAGAAAAGATGGGTCGACGACATTGCCTCTATTGCCGGTAAAACGTGGATGATGAAAGCGGGTGATTGGAAGGAATGGAGACGTTTGGAAGAGGCCTTTATTTAGCAGTGGAGAGAATAAGGCTACAGAAGAAGAAAAAGAAGAAGTATGCATAATAATTCAATCAACTAAATTAATACTCGTATCTTTATTACATTAAAGGTTTCAGCTCTTTAACTTCACTAAAATCAGCAGATGGAAGAATTGAAGAAATATAGATGTTCAAACATTAGCAAAATGGTGAGTGTTACACAATGTGTAAAGTGTCCACTTGAACCAGACAACGACAGATCATAAGCCTTGTAAATTCCTAGACTTCCATATATCCTTCTCTAAAATATTCTCCAACTCTGTTGTAATTTGTTAATCTTAATGACTCCCTAGGCGGTGAAATTCAGTATTTTGTCTACAAACATTTGGACTATCTCAAAATATTGTATAAATATTTTTTTTTTGTTATGGTGGCTGTTTTTATATTTTAAAAAATGAATAAATAATTTCACTTGAAAAAAGTTACCAAAATAAAATAAAAAAACAGCAAGTTTTGGAGCATGTTTCGGCAAGTACGGTGAGTAATGGAGTCTCCGGCTTCAGCTCTTGATGAATAAATAAATTATTTATTAATTTTACTTGAAAAAAGTTCCCAGAATAAAATTTAAAAAACAGCAACTTTTGGGCATGTTCCGGCAAGTATAGTGGATGATGAGTCTTCAGCTTTAGCTCTTGCAGCTTAGACACCATCCGTCGTGAAGTGGGGGGCAAGCTTTGTCCCGAAGTGACGATGAGCAATTGACTTACTTCAGATTAAGCTTCTCCATCGCTTTTTCCCTTATTATGGCCTTAACATTCTTGGTAATATTGCCCAGAAACAAACAAATAATATTTACAAATGTTTAATGCGAGTATTCTCCATCATTATCTAGCATTCTTGACATTTTGGATTTCTTACGCAAACATATGTTAGGCACGTTCGTATTGGCCAGTTTGTAAAAAACTGAAGTTTTATGGGTAGGTAAGCAGTGTAAGCATCTATGACAATCAAAATCCTGGACGAGTGTTTTCTACACTATGGCTACTCTCGGGTATTCTGAAAAAGACAATCGAGTGAGGGTAAGTCTGCGTCGTAGTGTAGTAGTCGGCGCGTTTGTGTACTACGCTTGTTGTTCTGGGTTTGATTTCTGATAGGATCGACGTAAAACATTTGTTTGAAATGTGATTTTGCACTGCAATGACTGTAAATATTGGGGTTTTTTTCAATAAAATTGTGACGGAGGTATTGAGAAAGACTGGGGTAGATAAATCGTGTATATTTATTGATTGCACGCTCTTTTCTGCCCTAGATTTTGACTAAAATTACTCGGCAAAAAAAATGTATGTAGAAAGTAAATTTTTTTAAATAGCGTAGCTAGTTATCGTAGACTCAATATCTGATGCGTTGTAATGCTGTCTGTAGTCTCTGAACTTGGGTCTAAAGCGTAAGACTGATCACCTTACATTCATGTAACTGATGATCGAGATAAGCTGCACATGGTTCATAAACAAAGTGCCCAATCCAGCATTAGCTGCGGTTAGGGGTATGATAATGTACTGTATAACTAATCTAAAATTAATTTTATGTAAAGTTATCGCCCTAATTTGACGCTACAGTAATTTTTAATGATGTAAATTTTTCTATCTCTCCTTTTATCTTCACTTGTAATATGCTTGGCAACCTTTCCACCTTGTTGTCTAAAAAAATCTGAGGAATTTTTGCCAACGTAAATTTATTATTTGCGAACTAATTTCTGAATATACTAAATGGTTTATTTGATATCCCGACTATTCTCCAACAAATACCTCTTAATGTTCTTTCCCGTAAACCATTCATTCCATAAATTCTGTTCCTCGGTCACCATAAGACCAATATCGGTTTCCAGGCACCTCTACCCAGATCGATCAGACTTTATTTTATTTTTTTGTAAAATTAATAACTTTACTACTCAATTAAGAAATATGCAATAATAATTCTTGAATTCCTCACATCTATATCAACTTGGATCTTATCATGTTTATTATATTTATTTGTCCTTGTTTTTACTTTCATTGTTTCGTTTCTAGTTTTATGTTAATGTATATGATTTTTTCATAATATTCTCAAAATGGACTTTGTTCGTAGATTTATTTAAATAAAATATACATAACACTTATTAGTTCAATTTTTATCTTTGGTACGTTCAAAAGAAGTTTTGGCGGTCGGTGAAATGTTTGTTTTATTATCAAGCCCAAGAAAACATTTAAAAAATTCAATTTGGGGTAGCACTAAACTATCGTTGAATCCGTAAAACCAACGAGGATTGGTCACGATAAGAGTATTATAATGCATGCTCTAATGCTTTGTAAATAATCTTACGTAATTGAAATGGTTCCGTGACCTTTCTTTTCAAGACTTGACTATTTATCGTTAAGTGTTTCATTTTAAAACACTTCTAAATTTCGACATTTTAACAATAGAGGATAAACGGAATCTTCAACCTGTAGACACCTACTTTTAAAAAAAAAAAATTTATTAAATATACGGCCCAAGCCAATTACAACAGTTAAGTGTGCTTGTCAATTTAATTGATGGATGCATCAAGAAAATAGGAAACTGGATGGCTGAAAACAGACTAACATTAAACCCATCAAAAACTGAACAACTGTGGGTGGCTTCAGCCAGACGACAGAATTTGATCCAGGATACGGCTCTACCCAATGTAGGGAGTGCCGTTTTACCCACCGTTAAACTACTGGGAGTTTTACTCAATTCTGACCTATCTCTTGGCGCTCAAATTAGTAGAACGATAAGTTCATGCTTCTACCAGCTGAGACAAATTAAATGCATACGCAAAAATTTGCCGGTTGATGCCGCCCGTCAATTAATAAATGCGTTTGTGGTGTCTAGAGTCGATTATTGTAATGGTATCTATGCAGGTCTACCAATGAACAAAATGACTCGCCTACAATCTGTATTGAATGCCGCAGCGAGACTTATTTTCGGAATCTCTAAGTTCAGTCATATCACTCCACTACTTCGGGAACTACACTGTCTACGTTTTCCACAGAGGGTCGAATACAAACTCTGTTGGCTTATGTATAAGTCACTGCACAACTCGGCTCCGGAATATCTAAGGGAACTATGCATTCCAGATGAACTAGCTGACAGGCGTCTCACGCTTAGATCAGCTACGTCTACGGCGAGAGGAAAAGTTATTATACCTCTACGCAAACAGCGCACTCAGTTTGGTGAGCGCGCATTTGCGGTCGCAGGCCCTATGGCATGGAATGCTCTCCCAGCAGAGGTGCGAGGCTGTGAAAGTGAAGTGATGTTTCGGAAAAAACTTAAAACCCACTTGTTCTCTAAATCATTTGAATAAATCCGTAGCACGTGACAACAAAATAAATTATTTTAATTAAATTACAAATTTAAAAGCTTCAATTAAATTAACTTAACAATAGAATCACCATGTAAAGCGCCCTTGAGGTATTTTATTACGAAAATGGCGCTTTATAAGTTATCCACAATAAATAAATAAAGTGAAGAAACATAAATACAAGAAACTGAACAAAAAGATCATAAAACCATAAAGCAAAGACAAACAAAGGCAACAAAAACAAAAATTTAATATTTTATACATCATAAAATATCATATTTTTATGTTTAAGGAACAATGTGTCTTTAACAGACGAATCTAAATAGTTAATGTAACATGCGTATTATCTTATACTGTTTAAATTCTTTTAATTTTAGTAAATTATATTGAAAACTTGGCTAAAACATAATTTTAAAGGCTGACTAGAATGCGTTCCAAAACAAGCAAACCAGCCACAGAAGTTTGTCGTCAAACTAACAAACCAACTTTTCAGGGTAATTGGGAAAGGTGGTAACAAAAAACTGTAACTGTCCTGGGGTGAGTTTGCTAACTCATGGGAATACAATTATAATGATGTATTGTACACTGTTTGTATATAGAAATAAATAAAAATAGAGCCTTTAGGGTTAGCCGTCAATAAAACACGCTTTTTTCTATAAATTCTTTAAATAATGTTTTTAGACATAAACTTCGGTTCTTTTATCTCACAAACATAGTACATAAAAGTCAAAAGAAACAACAAAAGTGAACTAAATTAATCAACAAAGTAAAGTCATAATTATCCTTTGGTGGGTAGTTTGTATCCTTCTTTTATATTTATAATGTCCGATACCTTTTTTCATGCATTTTTCTGACAAGCCCTTTCTCGGTCTTTCTAACGTAGTTCCAGACAATATTCTGCGACATAAACATAACAAAACCGGTGATTAAAATTTCTAATGCTCAGTGTCCAAGCGATGAGGCATGGTGTGATCTCGGGTGCCATCTTGCCCCTCTTGCTATGTTTGTTTAAACATTTATTGATTATAAAATATAATATCTCAATCGATAATAATAATTGATGATTTTACATTGAAATCCAATAGTTAGAGCTTGTAAGACGTATAAATTAAAATTATTTAGACTTTTTTAATTGCCGCTAATGGGCAGCTTTGGACTGTAGATAAAATTTAATTCATATGGAATCTCACTAAAAAACGTCAATAAATAATATAAATTGAATCGTCATGCTAAAGATTGTTTTAAGTTCCAATAAGTCTCGCCTAAGAAAACTCAAAATCAACTCCACCTTTTAAAATAAAGTATGCAATTGTATTTATTCTAAATGCTGTCGAAATTCGATCTCCCCGGCTAACATGTGGTAAAACAATATAATATAGAAGGGTGATCAAATTAACGTCGATATTCGTACAGTATTAATACCGGAAACAAACATTATCGAGAAAATTAAGAAAAAAGTGATGCAGAGACGAAGAAAAACTACTAAAGATGCAGAAAATCAGAAAGATCGAGAAAGAAATGGAACAAAGAATTAAAGTATTCTTAATAATATGGGACTTAACAAATTCAACAAATACTTGAAGATGGACATTAGGGTGTCCCTTATTTTTCAACTTGATTATTTTTTAATACGTAGGGTCTAATTTTTTTCGTTTTGTTATAAAACACTTGCACTGCAAATTTCAGTTCATTTGGAACACGGTAACTCGTGCCGACCTGTATCGAAACATGTTCATATGAGTTACGCTGGAGTACATGCCCGCAGGCGGCACACACTTACTTAGTCGTCATTCGAATATAATTATTTGCGGTATCAACGCGGTTTATTTCATGTCAATAAAATGTCGGTTGAATTACAAAGTGTTGAAAAAAAGAAAATTCTCAGTCCGGGAGGCGAACCACCAAATAAAAGGTCCCAAATTACCATCAAATCGACAAGTTCTTGGGGTATTGTTTTTCAATGTTCGTGAAGTTAAATTGACTGACAATGAAAGCGCTAATCTAATTATTCGCGAGGGAATTATTTTGTCGGAAAAAAGCAAGAATACCCTCGAAATCACTTTTAAATTATGCTAAGAAACTTGTTGATCTTTATCATATTTGGTGGGAATTTAAAAACAATAGTCCAAAATCCCAAGAAATTCACAAACGGCGGTCGGAAAAATTCCAAATGGATTTGGATAACTTATTTGATATAGCACAGGTATATGCTCTCGAAAGAATGAAGATAGAGGAAGATAAAACATTTTTGCGGAAACAAGGAAACCAGGACGTTGGAGCTGGTTGGTTGGCGTAGACAAGAAATTAGCTGAGAAAGGTCAACGCAAAATGGAGGTAGAAAAAATAAAACTAACTGCATTTACTTCATCATATGATTTTCATCATCATATGAAGAAATTTTGCCGGAGACATCAACCGCTGCTGTAGTGACTAAAACGTCGGGAAAAAGAAGAAGAAAGGATTTTATTTCACCAAAACTGATTGCGGCTCTAGATAGATGCTAGCTGAGCATTAGAGATTTCGTTTATATTCTTCGGGCCCTTACAGAAGTGCTAGCTTTTGGCGTAGACGAATATCTATCTCGTCAATTCGAAAGGTTTGATCTCAAATAAGGAAAGAAAGGGCAGAAGCTGTAAAGACGGATTTTCAAAATCATGTGCCTGATATAGTAGTAACTGTGCATTTGGACGGGAAACTATTACCTGAATTAGACTTCAGGAGTTCTGGAGAAGAACGGGTACCGGTGTTGATTTCTTTCGATGATAAAGAACAACTTGTTGTCCCAAAACTAGATAGTTCTTCTAGCAAAGATCAAACCTAGGCTATGTTAAACGCACTTTATGATTGGAACCTCGGTGACCGGTGTAAATAATGTTTTGTGATACTACACCCTCTAATACTGGCCGTTTTAATGGAGCATGCGCTCTGTTAGAACAAAAGCTGGAAAGAAAGCTATTATTGTTCACTAGTCACCATCATGCTTATGAACTCGTCTTGAAAAGTGTGTTTGAAGCAACTGACTTACCTCAAGTTAGTAAAAGTCTTGATATTCTGTTATTTAAAAAATAAATGGATAATTGGAAAAATATTGATTCTACTAACATCCAAACTTGCCCAGAATTTGTAAAACATCATATCAGTGACGGAGAAATCGATCAACTAGTGGTGTTTTTTAAGCATGAACTACAAAATCTATTGTGATAGATGACAACCGTGAACTGATAGAGCTATTTATCATGTTTTTGGGTGGGGATGGGGATAAAACCTGAAAATACGAGATCCTAGTTCTATGTACCAAGCGCGGTCGATGGCTAGAGCTTTTTACTCTTTGAAAATATATTTGTTGCGGCCTCAACTTTAAAATAAACGCAAAGATTAAACAAACTCTGAGAGA
This sequence comes from Micrasema longulum, assembly GCF_059751315.1. NCBI lineage: Eukaryota > Metazoa > Arthropoda > Insecta > Trichoptera > Brachycentridae > Micrasema > Micrasema longulum. The sequence goes on from NW_028277303.1 coordinate 1,998,406, forward strand.
TATTTGCTTATTTATTGCAACTGTTCATATAAAACTCTGGCTTAAGTACATTTTGGCAGTTAAAGCACCTCATCAAGATTTGTGTTTTTTGAAAAAAAAATTAAAGGAGTACGAGAAACTTGATGCAGTTATTTTTCGAATCGAACGTCGAACATGTTTTGCCAACATTTATGGTATTTTATAAAAGAAATAGCAATATTATCGATCTTTGGTGATTCGGTGGAAGAAGAAACCAAAAAACTAATTGTGGCTACTTTAGAAAGGGACTTGCCCATTACAAAGAGATATAATCCATCTAAAGGAGAAATATTGAGATCTTTATACGATACATATAGAGTCACCTGTTCTTTTTATCTATTATCACATTTTTTTACTGACTGTGATGGTATTTTATTGTATCCAATATTTTAGATAAAACTTTGGACCAGTTTGTGTCTACCGAAGAATTAATTTTCAAGTTTGAAGATTGAAAGCACTTTTCCTCAAAATAGCGTCTCGTCGTGGAAAGAAAAGGTTGTTTTTATGGAAACAAAAAGAAAAATTAACTGCCTTAAAGCAGTCAATGATACTGCAGAAAGAGTTGTAAAACAAATGCAAGATTTTTATGGCAAAACAACGGTCAAAGAAAAACAGAAGCAGTACCTTTTACGCTGTGTTCAGAACACAAAAAACCGTCTCCTGACTGCAAAAGGAAGTCGCTAACGATAAAATATTCTTAATATTTTATTTTTTTTCGCTTTAAATATATTTCCTCATTATTCATTGATGTTTTGGTTTATTTTGTCACTTTAGAATAATAAAACATTTTGAACTGCCATCATACCTAAAAGAGGTAAATCTCTCTTATTTGTCGGCACGGGTTAGAATCATCGCGCAAGGATAAAATTTCGTATTTAAATAGGCCATGGAAATTTAAAAAAAGATAGAGAGATGCGTTTTCAAAGTTAAAAAAAAAAATTTTTCGTTTATTCACATAAATCAATAAAGGCAAATATAATTTAAGGACACCCTAATGGACATGTTGAAAGTCAGAATGTATGCATGTAGAGGAAACGGGCTCTGTATTCAAAAACGGTGTAGTGTGGTGTTCTATCATATCTGCTGACCCCTAAGGGAAACGGCGTATTTATTTGTTTGTTTGAGTAAACAATAAAACCTGAATGTTATTGTTTGTTCCGTGTATAACAGATGAAAATATGGATTCCAAATCAAATTGAATACCGCTTTCAATCAAACTTTTATCCGCAATGTTTAGGCTTCCATAATGAAAATCTCTGTGTTCACATATCTACGAAATAATAGAGTTTATATTTGGTGTCACGTAATCTGTATTCAGCCGTGCTGTGGTATCACTTTATGGGGAATATGGAAATAAGGTAACAAGTGCAGAAACGTTTTATGATAACGGTCACCAATCGTAAATAACTCGGTTAGCTGGATCTCAAACTGCAGATGCCTTCCGAAATCATAAACCTACCTTTAGGTTTAGGACTCGGAAGACATCCGCTTACTTTATTCTAATCCTAATTTATCGGCTTATTTAATCCTAGACGCCCGCTGCTGACTGTTCGTCGGCAGTTCACCGGAGTTAAAAGATTGATTTGAATAAAACTTTAAGTGAGATGCATAAATTGTATTCTAAAGCCATAAATGAAGTATCCAATGATGTGTGTGAAATAAAACCGACTGCTGGATGAGTATTTTTTACCTCGTAATAGTAAAAATATTTATTGCGTGAATATAATATTATCGGAATTTACATACAGTAATGAGGGACTAAAACGCAAAATTTATTTAAAACGCCGACTCTGCTGTTTGAGTAAAAGGAATGGTAAGTTTACAATATAGCCCGAATTCCGTGTACGCTCGCATAAACAATGTAAGTAAAAAAGCTCGCCTAATTTACACGTGAATCGAATAATTAGCGGTGACATTTTCTTGTATAAATATACAATATGTATCAATAAATTAACGTGGGTAATCTTTATAATCTCTATCTATATATCATATATAAAAATTAATGTATGTATGTTTGTCCTTTGTAGACTCAATGGACTAATTAACATTATTTTTTTTTCAAAGTAACCTAATTTACGTGAATTAGGTTTGTAAATAATAATATTTTCAATATGTTCATCAGGAAAAAAGTTTGGAGCGAATATGTGTTTTTCATCGAACCTCCGAGGTTGCATTTGACTAAAATGTTTATTTGAAAATCGAAGAATGTTGTTTTTTTTTATATTAAAAAAGTTTGTATTTGAACCTTTAAAAACACAAATTATTTTTAATGGATACTGTATTGATTAATTTCCTTACTATTTCTTAATTTTTACATATTGTCTATTTTTTTAAGGATTTTTAGTGATGCTTGAATAGTTTTCAGTGACGTTTAATACATTTTTGAAAAACGGATTCTTACGCAGCGTAGAGTTTGACATTTGCAAAAAGAATTTTATATTTGAAAATGAATTATTTCATGTTTTGGAATTCAACCATAAACAAGTACCTAATTAAATTCAATATTTAAATATTAAAAATGTTTAGTTTTGGAATTCAATCATGCAAGTACCTAGGTACCTACATATCAATGAAAAGTATTTTCCTTTTATGCAAACAGTTTTCGCATGCTTTTAATACACAATCAGGCGTTTTATTTTTCGTTTATTTTGGTTTCGAATTAAATGTCAAGCTCACGTAAAAACACAGCTGGCGGTTCAATAATGACTTAATTTGCATTGAATATGGGTTAAATGTCATAATTTTAGACGGCTCAGGGTAAATAATAGCAGGCAAGCCAACGTTCGGGCAGGACAACGTCTATCTGGTCTGCTAGTTTATTATAAATATTGAATTTTTAATTAAGTATATATTATACGCACCTAATCCGAATGAAAACATAATTAAAGGTATGAATTAAATGACATTTTGTGAATTTAAAGGTCTCTATTTGCATTTTATAAAAGTTTTTAAGAAAAAGATATTAATTTTATTCCATAAAATAAGGTTTTTATAAAATACAGTAAATAATAAAAAAAGAATTGTCTAATGAAATTATTTTTTTTTATCCTTATCAAAAATTGAGCAACGGAAAAAACTTTCATATTTTATTTTATTTTTTTATTCGTAACATAATATTTAATGCGATAAGGGAAATAGAAAGCAAAAAAATATGTTTTTTTATAGATAAATTGAGAATTTTTAGGGGAGGGGGGGTCGCCCACTGCACTAAACTGTTATTTTTTAAACGTCTTCACGAAACAGCTTAGTTTGTGAAACGGTAACTGTTATTGCTATTTTTATTATAAAAGACCGAAATGCTCTAGTAGAGACCTCATCTCGCAACAGGAGCGTTGCAAATCTTTAGTTTGGTTTTTGGCTTAACAACAGACGTGTAACGGACAGTTTCGTCGCTGCGCTTGCGATTCTCGAAATTAGTTCGTCCACAACTAAAAGTATCTGGCAAAAGTTCATAGAAAATCTTCTTACTCTGAGTTTATACTCACAAGTAGAATTTTTCTTAATGTGTTATGCATTAAGAAAAGCACTTTTTACGAAAAAGGAAAAAACATAGAATAAAAAAAGGATATTTTTTAAATAAAAACTCGTAATTTAAACACATGGGATTATTTTTATTTAGTTAACAATTATTGTAGTCAGCATGACTTTACGGATTATTTAACCCACCACGTAATGTAGACTGTGAACCTTGGAAAAAATTACAAAATGAAAGGAGCTTATACATTTTTCGAATAAAAAAATATATATGTTAAACTGCCAATTTGTGTACAAAAAATTGTCCATATCTTGAGCAGAAGCCGTATTCAGCAAGCAAATAGCCGTATTAATTCGTGAATTCTGACTTGCATTCATGCGACTTCTGGGCGCGTAAAATTATGTACAAGATCTCGCTCTAGCATAGTTATTGGGAACATTCAAACTTATATATTAAAGTTGTTAGTTTAGTGGATTATACTTCCAGAAATCTACTTATTCGATTTTTTCCCTAGAAAAATATAAGGGTGATTTTCAAATATTGTAATCCAGCATCCCTGTTTGAAATAATGATTGATTATAATTATGTTGTAAAATGTGTAAATATCGCAAAAATTGATTTTGAAATATCCCTATTTCAAAGATCCAGCGTATGAATTCTTTTAAAGTAAAAGGTTAAAAGTAAATGTGTGCAACGTCTGCCAAAAGCCTCATAAAGTCTCTTCTCTTTGATAAAATCCAGTTATAAGCATTCCTCGTGAAGATGTATTCCGTTTTGGAGAAATTTATATGTTAATCCAGTATATCAACGAATTAAGTATTATAAAAATAAAAATAAAAAACAAATTACTTTAAGACGTCACCCTTCCATTATTTACACAAAAATTGTTTTTTTCTTTTTCGTAATAAGAAACGTTAGTGTAAAAATATGAGTTTGTATTTAATTTATGTAAAAAACTGTATTTACAGTAAATATTGTTTACTTATATTTTTTTATCTGAATAAACTAAAATAAATAAATATTTTTTAAATGAATTAATAATAATAAACTTACACAACTACTATCGTAACGCTCACCGAATTCTCTGTTTACGACTGCAAATATTTAGATCCATGAATTTGATTATGTACAGAAAACATAATAAGTCGATCCGGAGTCAACCAAAGTGCGTGACCTAATAGAATTAATTGCGACCCAAAACGGAGGTGGGCCGATCTTAATGTCAAAGTATAGGATGAAAAATGGGCACAGAGGCTCAAACAATGGCAAAAGGCAAACCAACATAAGAGTAAACTTTGTGATATTTGGCTGAGACTATTAAAGAGGATTTTATCAAAGAGTGTGATCCGTGAGGCGGAAAACATAGGCGACGGTGTGTATTTAAAATTCTGAAAGATGAAGGCCAATCCAGGGACAGGAATATTATATGGAAAATCTCCCTTGCCAGGAACCGAACTCGGGACCTCCTCATGGTAATATAGGCAGTTCGGAAAATAAAAAATCGCACTAACTAGTCGAATAGAATATTAGGTATAAGGTGGTAGATTGAACTCCGAGAACAGTCGCAATAGCCTCCTATGACTAGCGTCATGTGGAAACGTGGAAACGACGGCGGACCTGGTTTGGACACGTCTGACACTACCCGGTAAAAGAAGAAGTATAAAAATTGGAAAGTTGTTTTCAGGCGTTGCCTAGTAGGTGATTTGGTTCAGCCGGATGAATTTCACCCACGTGATAAAGGTTTCAGCTCTTTTACTTCACAAAAGTCAACAGATGGAACAGTTGAGGAAATGTGGATGTTCGAACATAGGCAGAATGGTGAATGTTACACAGTGTGTAAAGTGGCCACTCAAACCAGCCAATGACAGGTCATAAGCCCTGTAAATACCTAGACTTCCATATTCCCTTCTCAAAAATGTTTTCCCTCTCTGTTGAAATAAATTTAAATATGAACAACTCCCTAGGGAGGAAATCCAGCCAGTCTGCAAGCATTTGGACATAATCAAACATTGTTCAATGCATTTTACATTTATTGAACGGGCGGTACAAGTAGTGCGTTTTCAGTGGCGAAAATTATTGTGACGTAAACGACATGGAGAATAATAGCGTTTTACTAATTCTGATAAACCTACTTTCGTCATAAGCAATGCAATTCAAACTATTACATGTAATCACAAAAACTGGTTTATAATCAAGAAATTCTTCTGCTCATTGTTTCCTCGGATTAACTGTTTTATCCGCTTGAAACGAACCTGCGCTAATTCTCAACAAAGGCAGAAGTGGTAAATATTAAAGATTAAGGAATAGGGAAGTCAGAGCATTTACAGGGCTTCTGTATTGGGTAATACTACTGTGGTTGTCTGCTGTCAGAGATAACTTATGCTGAATTATGAATATCTGTACCATATAAGATAAAACACGGGCGTCCATTTGTTGCCATTTTAATGTTAAAAATGCAGACATTATCGCAATCCGCTATTTAATACGTGAATAAAACACCGAAGTTCACTTTCACCATATACCTAAATACTTTTTTAAGTTGAAATAAAAATCTGAAGTCTACTTTGTTTTAATGCAAAAAACATTATCAGTCCTAGATATGTATGTATTATTATTATCATAAATAAAAATCTTTATATATTGAAATTATCTCATCTGGTTCAAGGGTTATGATGTTTTGAACATCGCATTACAAATTTTTATTTCCTGAACATTTCATTCAATACGACTCCCGTGGTTTATCCTTTGAGGTACAAATGGTTATTTGAAACGTAAAGAAATCATAAACTTCACTTTTGAGTTAATCCAATGAGAAACTTCAGCCTTAAATAGGATACAAAGATTGATTTCTTGCGCTGGGTAAAAATTAGAGCATTAAATTGGACACCAAATTTTCTTGAAAATGTGCGAAAAATATAATAAAAAATATCTCAATGAAAACGCACTACTTTGAAAAACGTCACTGGTTCATATGAATCAACCCAACGAATATGAGAGCAATGGAAGATTTCCGGTCTGCTTGCCGATTTTGGACCAATGGGAAGAACTGAATGAGAATAAGTGGAAATGAATCTCTGACGTTACACGTGGAGTTATTTCAGAAATACAAAATTTAAAAAAATTATAGCGCTGACAATACGATATATAAAAATTGTGAAAAAAAATTTTTGGCTTATTTTGAAAACCACTGAACTTCCTCATTGCTTGTCAATGAGCTTACCTACACTACAACAGAGACGGAGAACATTTTGGAGAAAGGAATATGGAAGTCTGTATGTCTCATAACCTGTCGTTGGCTGGTTAAAGTGGCTACTTTACACACTGCGTAATATTCACCATACTGCCTATGTTTTAACATCCATATTTTGTCAATTCTTCTATTTATTAATTTTTGAGAAGTGAACTGGTCCGAGAAGAAGTAGGTATAAAAATATTTTCAAGTGTTGCCTAATATGTGGGTGAAATAATTCAGTCAGATGAATCACACCCGCATAAATGAAGGTTTCAGCTTTTTAACTTCACAAAAATCAAAACGTGAAAAAATTGAAGAAAAGGGGATGTTCAAACATAGGTGAATGTTACCCATAGTTTGAACTTGATTGTGATCCCGCGGCTAGTGTCGCGGGCTCACTGGTCAGGGGTCTGCGCGGTTCGAACCCCGCTCTACCACAACTTGATTCCCATGTTCTATTAGTGAGTTATTTACTTCTTCTTCTTCGATGACGCTATTTGAAAATCGCACCTTGGCCTCTTTCAACTTTTGCCTCCAACTCCGCCGGTTCTCATCTGTGCTGCATCTTTTTCGTGAGTTATTTACTACTCGTGGTAAATGCCCCAAAAAATGTAAATAACGACTGAAACCTTTGTTGAGTAAGATTCTTTCGAATCATTTCGCTTGCTACATAACGCCTAAAAATATTTTCATTTACTTTGAATTTTTAATAGATATTTTCGATAATTTCCATGAAATTCATAGTTTGAATATTTTTTCTAATTGTAATTAATAAAGCATAGCATGACCAAAATGAAATTTAGACAAATACGTAATTATTTCAAAGTAAATATTTACAAAGTATATATGGTATTATTAAGTATTAACTTTTCTATTGTCCTTCGTCATAACTACAATATTGTTCGCATACCACACTCTTAGATTTAAAGTAAGGATTTTAATTAGATTTCAAGGTAAATATTTTTTAACATCTCCAAAAATGATTAAATCTATTTGATTAATTCATTATTATTTGATTAACAAGTACATTATGGAAATTATTTTCGTGTATCTTTTGATGCACAAGGAATTTAAAACAACCTTACTGACAAAAAACTTAATTAAGGTTTTTTTTAATTGAAGAGGCTATACGGAAAATTGCTAATAAAACATTCAAAGAGATTACTGTTTTTCTGAAATTAAACATTAAATTGATATAAGAAAAAATGCGTTATGTAAAATTTCAATTGTATGTTAGTTATCTAAATTACTTCTATATCATCATCATCATTCCATGCTCACTTCCTAATTGGAGAATATAGTGTCCATACTAAGATCTTCCAGGCTTCGCTGTCGGCTACCAGCTCCTGTACCCCCTCCCAAGTCAAGTTCGCATCCTGTAGTTCTGACATGAACTGCCGACGAACAGCTAGCAGTGGACGTCCAGGACGTCGAAAACCTGATGCCTTGTAAAGTAGGCAAGCGTGGTTAAGGCTCTCGGGAGGCATCCGCAGTACATGGCCAAGCCAACCGTATTTATTCCTTATATGCATTTTAATTTTGCTTGTTTACAGAAAATTTCTCAATTAATAAGTTTTATTTAGTATTCCTTTTTTATTAAGAAATATTGAAGGAAGTTGTAGCAAATTTGAATTCAAAGCATGCGTACGGTATTTTTTTATGATTTCATCCGAAGTTGTAGTTTCGTCGTAGTGTTTGTGCCTTTAAATCAGAGTTCTAAGAATTTCTTCTCGCTCTACCACAACTTCTGTTTATTGTTATCTAACAAAGAATCAAGAGTCGTCCAGAAATCGCATACGAACATCAAACAAAAGGCGACTAAACTACTCTTAAAGGAATAGTTTTACGTTTCGACCCATTAGTTTCTTTGTAGACGTCGCTCAGTACGCAACTTCCGATTCGAATTCAACTATGCCGTGTTGTGTCGTATTAAAGTTTAGAAATACTGCTGAAATCAAAAAGAAACAGTATGGGATCACATTTCATGTGTAAGTAGCAAATGCATTACTTAAAAATGTAATTATTTTTCCATCTGTCAGACTCTCAAAAAAAACATTTTGTTTGTGCTGCCAGGGTAGTCAAATTGTATGCGTTACTTTACTCATCATATATTTTTTAACATGATACTCACTTGATGTAAAATAAAATTTCTTACATTTTTAAAGATTAACGTTAATTAATTAAATAACTCTTCTTTAATGACCCTTCATTTATCTACTATGTTGTGTCAATCAATATTTCCACGTGTACCATAATAGAAAAATTAACAAATTGCTTTTTTTTAAATATAAATATATTACATTTGTGTTATGATAATATTTTTCGCGATCTGGCAACATTAGTCGGCGACTTCACAAATGCGCGCGGTGAAAGTGGGCAACGTGGGGGGATTTGTTGACACAGTCTGATGTATTCAAATATGATTATACGCTCCTTCTGGACTATTCTTAATTCTATGTCTAACACGATTGATTATTAAAAATCACAAAGAAATAAAAATATTTCTGTTAATCAGAAGAACGTGAATAATTTTTTAGTGTTAATCAAACATAAAAAAACTTTTTGAATTTTATTAAAACCTCTTCCAATTCCATTTAAAACATACTGCTTGTGTAATCTTCATATCTTACTTATAAAATAAATATCTTATTCCATATAAAACGTGTTTTAAAAAGTTATTCTTGTTTTTAAATGTCCGTATAACGGCTTCTTTTTTACGTGATTAGTTTTTGAAGGGTCCCCAACACAAGGAAGAAAAATGCTTTAACATTCTAAAGTAGATTACCTCGGTTCATCCTTTTCGACATTGTGAAATATTTTCATAGCGGAGCATTCAAATTAAGATCATCTCTTTCTTATGAGAATATTTCTGGGAAAGGAGTTCGAACAGAGAGGAAGGGGGCTGGGTAGCCATATATATATATATCGCATCTTTCACAGAGCAATTCATAATCAATCTGTGGTAGGCAACATATTGATCTCGTGAAACAGTTCCAAAATAAACAAAATGAAAATTGTAAGACCATTGTTTTGTTATCAATTTTATGTTGTTTAAATAATATAAAAGTTTTTTTAAAACATCTGTAATTTGTTTTTGTGGCTTTTTTTTGCTTTTTCAACCTTTTTTGTATGACCACTATAACAATTGTTTTTTTTAATTAAACGAACAATTTATATATTTCTGTAAACATCGCGTTCTTGATTTACGCCACAACGCATACGCAATTGTTTTTGATTTTTATTCATTTTTATCAGTATCGTTATTGTGTCCTAAATTAGTCGAAACAGTTATTATTATTAAAATAGACAAAAACGACAGATTTAATACTGCGAACAATTATTTGACTTATCTACAACAAACGGATTTCTGATCTTAGGCCCATTTATTGTTTTCTTGACGTAGTTGACTGTTTATTAATCGATTTTCGTTGACCCATGTATCGTTAAGTATGTTTTTATTTTAGTAGAGTATATCGTCAAAACTTGTTATCAATAAGCATAGAAATAAAAAAATTACGTCCTCTTTTATAATAATATTCTGATAAAGGAAAATGTTGTTTTTCAAAACACGTGTTCACTTCAGTCAGTCCGGTATCTGAATTGAACATTAGTGGAATTTCTAAAATTTTATCATGACCTTTTTTTTATTATAATAGTTTAATTTTCATTCGAAAAAAATGACAAAAGGACAATTTTTCGTTAGGTATTTGATAAACACGAAAGTTTTATTATAATTTTTTTCGTGATAATCCATGTACTCAAAAATTGTAAAATGACTAAAATTATTATTTTGCGGTTGGCAAATAAGCATTTTTTTTTAAGATACGGAGATATATGATTAGAATTGAAAAGTTTAATAATATGTGAGAAAATTTAATATTTCTCATAAAAAAAGTCAAAACAATTTTATTTGAGTTTTTGCAGCTAATTTATATGTATAACTTATACACTTGGAATAAAATACGACTCTGGCATTAATCAACGTTTTTCTTCATTTTTTATTTAATTATTATTGCAGGCTTTGATGACCCTCCTATTCGGCCTGGCCTCCTGCGGGCGTCTAGACAGCCAGTACCTTCCCCCCAACTCCCAGTACCAGGGGGGCTACCAGGGCTCGGCCCCCGCTTTCCAGGGCTCCGCTTACCAGGGTCACAGGACCCCAGAGAATGACGTTCCCATACTGAAGTATGTGAACAACAACAACGGAGACGGCAGCTACAACTACGCGTAAGTTATAAAAATATGAATTGATGTGATCGATTATATTTTTCTTAATTTATTGCGTTTAATAGATGTTGCACGAGAGATGGAGAATATTTTCAGACAAGAATACGGAAGTCTAGGCATTTACAGGGCTTAAAACCTGCCATTGACCGGCGCAAGAGATCACTTTACACTCTTTAACCTTTACCGTTCTATTAAACTTCCAGATTTCTTCAATGAATGGTGAATGGTACGCAGTGTGTAAAGTAAACACTTTAATTAGCCAATGTCAGGTCATAAGCTCTGCAAATTCCTATACTTCCATATTTCCTTCTTTAAAATGTCCACCGTCTCTATTGTACATAAAGCAGTGTTCAAAAATTCCCTAGGGGGTAAAACCCAGGACTTGTCTACAAGCATCTAGACATACTTAAAATATTGCGATTTGTATTATCAATATACGTATATGTTTTTTTTTAAATGCGTGATAACTGTTTGGCGAAATGATTTTAATTTTATATTGAAACAAATAGCTGATATTTTAAACTTATCTGCGTATTAACACAATAAATATGTTTTATATGCATTCAAAAGTCATTAAAAAATATATATAATATCGTAGTACCTACAAAAATTTGCTTTAATTTATTTTTTTCTTGAACTTCGTCGGTTGCTATCCCGTGGTTATAGCGGAGGCGGAAGCGGTAGTCCGTAATTTGCTTCCCGATCTGTCGCAACTTGATTCCCATTTTCTAGCACATTTACTGTCGGCTACTTACAAATTTTCTAGAAATTGGAATATTTTGATGGAAATTTTATTTTTTATTAGAAAAAAAGTATAATTAAATTAAAATATATAATTAACGAACTTGTTATTCATTAACAATATTAGTTTTAAAAACTCAAAACAGAATTCGCAGTTAAGTATTTAATTATTTAAAACCATTCCCACTTACCATAATAAAAATGTTATTCAGTAAAAATACCTGACGATCAAAATGCTGTACCAATGATTTATGTAGGTAGGTACATGAAATATGAATTAACGGCGTGGGAGTAAACACTGTTGCATTACAATAATAATTGTAAGTTGTCCAAACATAATTAAGATTACTTATCATCAGAATATTTACATTTTTGGTATTTCACTAACACGTTTATTTCGTAAACTAGATTAAACTAATCTTTTTTTAATTAACTCAGTCTGCAAAGCTTCGGCGAAAATAATGGGACTAAGCACGAATGAAATGGTCAAATAGTTTCATATCCTCTGTTTGCAATTTAAAACAAATTAATTCTTGCATTTTTTATTGCGTCGTGGTTTTTCAATAAAAAAATACTCGTACAAGGAGCAAAACAGTTTCGAGATTCTTGCAATATGCCGCTTAAAAATTAATAAAAGAGAACCCCCAGGATATAATGGCTAAGACGCTCGCCTCTCACACGAGGATTTCGGATTTGTTTCCCATTGAGGTCATAAGAATCGAATGTTATTTTTCTAAAGCCTGTGTTCTGTTCAATTAATTTTAATTTGGCCTTTTGGTTTTATGCGATCCGAAAAATGAAATACATATTTGAAAGGAGCAAATGGAGAAAATGAAACATGGAAAAGGATAAAAAAACGATGCGATATTCGCGTCATATTTTACATGTTGGATGTTTTTTCTTACTAACATGGACAATGGAAATTATCTTATGTGACTTTGTGCAAAAATACTCGAATAATTCATTCAAGCTTCAAGCATATTAAGTGTTCGTCCAAACTAACGGTACCTACGAGTACGGTAATTTATTTTCCTCCGCGAAAACAAATTATTTGTCAGTAATTTTGTACTGAGACCTATTTTCAATCGGAAACCAACTCTCGAGAGTTTTTCTGATGCAATCCATCAGATGTAACTTACAACTGCAGTTTTTTTTTTTAAAGTTTTTTTTATTTAAAAAGGTAAATAATGAAACCCACTGAACCGCGAAACCGGCTTTTCAGCAGGTTTTTTATTTTTCCTTTACAAAGAAAAAAGTTTAAAAAATTGTGTAATTTAAAAAGTAATATAAACATTATTAAGAACTAAAAGCATACTTATTTTTTACACAAATTATGTTAGCAAAAATTTTAATAGTTTATTTATTACACAAAATTATAATGTATACAAGTTGATTTGACTATCTAACTAGGGTTATTTATCCCGTTCTAAGATAAGTAGTCAGTAAAATAGTAGTAAGATAGTCAAAAAAAGATATCAAACTAGTAATCAATATATAGAAACAGTTAAGAAAGTGAACAAAGTGAAAAACAAAGTAAAAAATAGAGTAAAAACGTGGTAAAAAATATAGTACAAACATAATAAAGACAACGTTACAAATGTTATGTAAACATAGTAAAAAATGTAGTGAAAACATAGTTGACTTTTAACATAAAACAAAAATCAATAAACAGCCTTATTACATACATATATTGATTACAAATAACACTTTGATCCGTTATTGTGTGCAACGTTCAACTAAACATCATATGCCAGGCCCATCTGTTTATTTTGCCCGATCCCCGATATGTTTGCCTTAACTTCAAATGAAATTTACAGATGGTAAAACTAATACTAGTCCAATTCATGCCAGTCGACTGTCGAGGGGGCTAGACCTCTAATCTCCTTTATTACCACCTTCTGACTATCCGAAAACCAATTGGAAATGCATCACGCAGTTCACGGTTTACGATAAAGATGCTAAAATACCAAAGAAAAATGCTTTTAAATCGTAATTGACATATTAGACTTAAAACTTGACATAACAAGTAAAAATAATATTTTTTTAATTTAACGGTTTTTGCATATTTTTTCGACTATAATTTTAAATTACGAATTAAATTGTTTTTATTTTATATGTACACGAAACAGTTCGTTCGTATTACATTTTTAAGTTAATCAATCATATTATATATCAATTACCCATAATTAAATAAACACGTTACTATTTCGATTCGTTCTTTCATTCTCTAACGGACTTTCTTCATTAAGGCTGTAGTCGGGTAAAACGCGCTAAAATTAGGAAATTATATGATTTGCCACAAAACAAATGTTTTTTTTTAAATCGCACAATAATAAAAATCATAATTATATAATATAATAATAAAGTTCTAATAACTTAAAAATAATAAAGTGAACATGAAAACAGAGGAAGCAAAATCTTTTTTTTTTCTTCTTATAATGAAATACAAACATTTTAAATCACATAAATTTTTGTGACATTTTCCTTTATTTCTACGTAAAATTTTGTTTTCGGTAATACTTAAAAATAATTTAGTTATTGTAATATTCTAGTTGAAATCTTTTTAGACAGAATTGTTTTCTCCTATTTTTAACGAAGATAACTCTGGTTGTAATATTCAATTTCTAACAATATCTTATTTCGGTTTTTATTACCTTCATACCGGTACCGGCAAGGGCCGGTAAAATGGCAAACTCGTATGATTTCCTCATTTTTCAGGCATTTTACCCGACTACAGCCTTAAACGTAATGCTACGCAGAATTATATCATCACGTGACGAAAAAATGCTCTTATTGCAATGCAACTTAAAAAAAGAAAACCGATATGTGGTTTCATTCGTAAATAAAATAAAATTGATGAAATAAGTAGACAATTAGTCATATTTATAAGTACACATTAAAAAATTTTGGCTGTCGCCAACTAAAGTAATGAGTTAAACATAAATAATATAAACCTAGGAAGTGTTAATATATCTTTCTAACAAAGTTATTTATATCTTTTTTTCATTGTTGAAGGCAACACAATAATTGTAATATCTTAGATGTAGACTAGTGCGCTATTATTAAAACCACAACATTGATAGCGGTTTGTATTTACATAAAAAATGTACTACGCTAAATAAATTCGAGATTTAGAGAATATTCGTGATTTAAGCAGATGATAAAAAAATATTGTTTTTTTCTAGTTACGAGACCGGTAACGGCATCGTGGTGCAGGAGGCCGGGTACCTGCAGGACGCCGGGGGCGCGCACGAAGCGCAAGCCGTCCAGGGCTCGTACTCCTACCCCGGGCCGGACGGGCGCTTGCTCACGGTGACCTACACGGCGGACGAGAACGGCTTCCGCGCGCAGGGCGAGCACCTGCCCACGCCGCCACCCGTGCCCGAGGCCATCCTGCGCTCGCTCGACCTCATCCGCCGCGAGGAGGCCTCCCACCAGTCCCACTCCGACGGCCGGCAGTCCTTCGACTCGCACAACGGATACAACTACTGAATTATACCATTTACTCCATTTGTACCTAAAATTGTAATCATTGAATGATACGTTTTTTAGAAGATGTAACGACTATATGTATTTATTAGGTAGGGAAAAATGCCTCTAACTTATTCTTATACTAATAATGTGTATTTTGTGATGTGATTTTTTTAAACTTATGTATAAAGCCATGTATTTTTTACTTGCATATTTATTTGTATTTATTGAATTTAATAAATTATTGATTGAATTTCGTGTTTTTCAAGCGGTTGCTTTCTTTAAAATTGTTTGTACCTTTGAAATTTAGCGAATAGATGGCGAATTGTTTAAATGTATCAAAACCATTACATGCAATTAAAAATGAACAAATCATTTTATTGGCATTCAAAGATGAACTAAATAACTTGTTCCACACAACGCAAATTTTTCAAAAAACACAACAAAATTTTCTTTAACATAATTTATTTCATAAATTTGTTTACTTCGCTGGCGATGGTGCGGAAAGGAATTTATAGGTAAACTAGCGGACCCGACAGACGTTGTCCTGCCCAAACGTTAGCTTGCCTGCCTGTTCAGTAAACGTAAAATCTTGGGAAATTTGAATTTTCGGTAAACTATATAATAAGTGATATTAGACATTATAAATCTAAACTATGTAAGGACCCACTAAAACACACATAAAAAGTTTTATCGAAATCGGCCAAGCCGTTTAGAAGTTCAGTGACATACACGGAAATACTATTATTATATACATAACCGGATCAATAAAGAATGAAGATCAAACGTTATTTATTTTTGAGCAATTTGTATCTTCTTAAAAAGGGTTAGTTTTTCGTTATATCTGCTCATGTGATTGTCTAAGAGTCCTTGTCGTGCTCAAATCAAAATCATGCAAGAATCACTACTCATGTGCCATAATAAAGGGAGAAAATACGAGAATACGTGTTAATAAAGAAAGGTCAGACCACGTCTTATCCTGAGCCCTCTAAAACTATGACAGTTAACTCATGTAGAATGGGAATTCAGTCATTCTTTAACCGCCAGCTGGAGTAAAGAGAAAAATGCCCGATTGTGGCGTTAAAACTTGCAAAATGCTGTCCGGATTAAAGGAAAAAGACTTTTCATACCTAGGTACTTCTTTATGATTTAATTCTAAAACTAAAAATTATTCATATTCAAATAATGAGTTAAAGTTGGTACCTAGGAACTTGTTTATTGTTGAATTCCAAAACATGAAATAATTTATTTTCAAATGTGGAATTCTTTTTGCAAATGTCAAACTCTGCTCTTCTCACTAACATAGGTGAACTTTATTTATGAATGTGATTTTCAAAAATGTATTGAATGTCAGTTATTATTTCAGTATTATAAAAATCCAGTTAAAAGTAAAAAAGTTAACATTAAAAAATGAACTTTTATTAAACACAAAAAAAAAACATCGTTTATTTTTTTGTACATGCATTCCAACAAATGCAACTCTGGAAGATCGATAAAAAAAAAATTATGCTTTTATTTATTTTTTTAAGATTAGATTGAAAATGTAAATATCTAAAACCACGCGGAGCGCAAAGATCTATATTTCGCTGAAAATTGCACGTAAATCGGTTAAACCGTTTAGGGGGAGTTCAGTGACATCACACGTACTGACTAATTATATATATATAAAGATAAATATTCAATGGTACATCACTGAATTTTGTTTACGAATGAAATTTTCAAAGTGATTTGAACTAATTGTGTGATATATATACATGACACAAATCATAATTTTTTTTTTGTTAATAAATGCAGTTTAGTGAAATTAGTACCAGCAGTTATGTAATAAAAAGTACTACCTTGTCATAATTACATGTTTTTGACTTGAGACTCTGGGTTTTAATTTTTTAGACAAATTATTAAAAAAATAACTAAATATAAGCATTATATTAAACATTTAGTTTCTTTGTTCATATCGCGATGCGTGCTCCTGCATTAGATTTAACGGTTCTAAAAACACATATTTTAAGAGTCTTCTTCAATTTTAACCTAAAACCTCGAACCTCAATTCATTGCATTTGCACCACTAGCTAGAAATAGTAGCGAAAACAAAAGAAGAGTCACGTAGGTTCTAAGCGAAAACAGAATGATCACAGATAATATTGAACATGGGAGTCTTTGAATTGAAAGATTTCCTTATCAGATACAGAATCTTATCACAAAACACCTAGTAATTCCGAAAACAAATATAGCTACTTACAAGATTCTAGAATCATTGTTACCAAGAGATGTAATCAAATACTAAGAACTGAATACAAATTGTTTAATTTTAAATGGAAATTTAAATTGACAAAAAAGTTTTATGACGGTTAAACGCGGACTAGTGACGACAACGATTCCGGGTTTGACTCCCAATTGGTTCCAAGCTCGTGGTGTCGTCATTTTTCTTGTTGATTTTGCGACCAGGTTAATAATGGCAACCCGTTTCTTATTGTCTTCTTTCCAGATATAAATGATTTTAGTGATTGACGTCGTCTAAAATGTTATTTACGTGAATAAAATATGCATACAAATATGGATTCAAAGGCAGTTACATCTTCGTACTTGTTACAACGATGGGATAGAACATTCGATTCAAAATAATATCAATACACTTACGCAATATCCTTGCCACCCCTTGAATGCACGGAAATTACATTTTAGAGCATCCCTTTCGTGAGCTTGTTAACGGAAGAATGATTTTAACCATGGATAATTGAAAAGATAGGTTGCACTGATTACTCTGAGCGTTCCGATAGAAAATGTAACGTGTTACAATATAATGTCACTATTACTACGTGCATAAATACAATTTATTGTTTTGTATATATTTCTGTGCTTTATGAAACATATACAGAATAAACAATACCACGCGGTGTATAAAGTGACCGCTTAAACTCGCAAATGACAGGTCATAAGCCCAGTAAATTTCTAGACATTCATATATTAATTGCCAATATTAAATATCAAACATCAAATATTTCGTAATATGTTAATTTCAATTTATTGCTTTATCAAATAAATAACAACTTATTTTCAAAAATATTTTTTAAGAAGTCCAAATGCTTGTAGATTAGTACTGAATTTTAAACGCATGGGAGTCTATCAATATCGATTGATGTATTACTTCTTACGGGGATAAATAATAATAATAGGAGTGTCGGAATGATTGGAGCCATTTTCAACGAATTGTAAATAACTCAATTTTAGAAAATGGGAATCAAGCTGTGGTATAGCGAGGTTCGATCCACGGACTCCTGATCCGTGAGTCCACGACACTAGCCACGGGACCACGTTCTGGACAGAGAGGACTTTTTGCATACCCCTATGGGGAAACGGTGGGAAAATTTGTTTAATTTATTTGTTTCTCTTTCCTCTTTTGATCAATTTACATTTTGTCCCATACAGCATTTCAAATTATCGATATTATTTATTAAATAAACTGTTTACCTTCATTTGTATGTTCAACTGAATGATTTCATAACAACAGGTTTCAGATTGACCGACTCGACATATCGTCCTGTAAATGAATCGGTAGAGCTTACAATACCTAAATTAAACCCCTTTCACGATGGAAACAGATTGACTAATGAGTATATAAGAAATGTATTTCAACAACTTTTATTTTAACAAAATGCACAATTATCACCAATCACATCTACAAGCCAACTGAATTCAAAATGAGGTTCCTTTCTCAGTGACAGCTATAAATAATAATGTTTCCAGTAAAAAAACAAGTAAACGATTTATTTTTAAATATCAACATATTTTGCCTGTTCAAGGACTCCTCGTATTCAAATCACCCAACCTCTCCCTTATGTCATTTAAAGTTATCCCTTGAAATGTTTTGCTTTGAAGGAATAAATTAAAACTTTAAGTCCAATTATCTCTGAAGGGCATTTTATGAGCTGTCTTAAATTGGGTGTGCGATATGTTTGTAAATGTCTTTTCCGTTTTCAGGCTAATATACTAAGATGAGGGTAGATACGTTTTCGCTTCACATTAAGGGCTGAAACTTTAAATTATGAAAACTCTATTAACGTCTATTCTCGCCAAGGATTTCCAACAACTTTATCTTGATAATTTACCCTTAGTTGAGACTACTCAGAAGTGAGAATCTTCTTTGTGTAAACATATGATTTTTTTACGGATTACGGCTTATTTATTACAAATACATACATATTACAAAAAAATACAATAATAACGTTTCCCAAACTCTATGAGGCCAAGGGCCCCGTGTTGAGTTGGGATACAACATAATGGAAAGTGGAAGCACGTACATAATTAAATAATAGCAAAAATAACAATTAAATATTATTACAAAAACACACATATATTTCAAAAGGCATCTGGACAACATCCTTAATAGTATATACATATATGCAATCTCTCGCAGCAGTCTCCTGCAATGGTCTCTTCCCTTAGACAAAATCTAAACTTGTACACTCTTTTTAAGGCTTTCGTTTTGTTGTGTTCATCCAGGATATTGAAAACTCTCGGAGTTACAAAAGAGAAATTCCTCTGAGCAAACGTCGTACGTGTTTTTGGAATTAAATGATTCCAAAATAAATAAATGTTTGTAAATTGAATACACATTCAAACTTGTTTTTAAATATAATGTCAACGAAACTAAAAAAGAACATCAAATTTATGCAAACAAATTAACATTTATTTAAATATATTTTTTAGTAATATTTTAAAATAATTACTTTTGAATAAACATATTGGGAATCCATAAAAAAATAAATCACCGATGAAGTTTATTAAAAACGTTAGACTAAATAACTTCGTTCAACATTATAAAATGATAAGATTACTAAAGATTGAAATCATCTTAGCGCTCAGAAAAACTGACACAAAAAAATATTTTGATGTAATTGAAGGAAACTATTTTGTTTGCGGGATTTATAACATATTTTGGGTAGGTGGGAAGAAATAACATTAAGGCAATATGCCTGCCCTTTTGTATATGTGTGTAAACTGTAGATGTGTATGAATTTAAATAAAAAAATAACATCGTCAGGAGTTGTAGGAAATTAAGAAAAAAAAAATTAAAAAATTCTTTCAGTACAATTCATTATGTTAAAAACATAGCATAAGAATAAATGTGGGAATAATTTGTTTGAAGATTAGACAATTTATTTTAATAATTTCTATTTGAAAACTGTTGAAAATACGGGTAAACAAAGCATCTTATAAAAAAAACTTGAGCTACATTATAGATAGTAATTATTTAGTATATATATTTATATCTTATTCTTCTTGTGTCATATCAGGTGTTGCCGTCGTTGTCAATCACTTCTAAAAAGGACTCTCTGTCTTGCGCTGTCCGGAACAACTCTTCCACACATTTCATTCCCGTCCAGACGTTTACGTTGCGCATCCAGCCCGCATTGCCTTCTGCCAGATCCACGTTGTCCCTCAATCTTGTCCATTAGTATGAGTTGGAAAATTTTAAGGTGGAGTGTGGGAATTACAGAGCTATCAGTCTCCTGAGCGCTGTCGGCAAAATGTATGGAAGAATACTGATAGAAAGAGTAAGAAACGTGACCAAGGAGAAAGTATGGGATGTACAGAGTGGATTTATGAATGGTAGAGGATGTATGGATCAAATATTTGCATTACGCAATATGACCGAAAAGTTTTTGGCAAAAAACCAGAAGCTTTTTTGCGCTTTTGTTGATTTTCAAAAAGCATTTGATCGAGTTGATAGGAAAAAATTATGGATGGTTCTATCGGAGTATGGAGTGAGTGACAACCTTGTCCGCGCTATTGCTTCTTTGTACAAAGATAGTGTAGCGTGTGTAAGGGTAAATGGGTCATTAACTTCCTGGTTTGACATCCCTAAAGGAGTCAAACAGGGATGTGTAATGTCACCGTGGTTATTCAACATATACATGGATAAATGTATGAAAGAATTGAAAAGTATGGATGTGGGAGCGAAAATGAGTAATCTAATTGTCAGTTGCCTTCTGTACGCCGATGACGCAGTCCTCCTAGCTGACAGCGAAGAGGAACTGCAATCCTTGGTTACAAAGGTTTACGAAGTGTGCAAGGAGAGTGATTTGCTAATGAATGTGCAAAAGTCGAACGTCATGGTCTTTGAAAGAAATGTAACTATGACTGAATGTAAGATTGTAGTAAATGGAGATAGTTTGAAACAGGTCGAAGAATTTGTATATCTGGGTAGTATGTTTACTAGAGATGGAAATATGGACAAGGATATTGAAAGGAGGGTTAGTGCCGGTAACAGAGTTAATGGTGCCTTAAAGTCTGTCGTAGCAAATAAGTGTCTATCGCAAGAGGCTAAATTAGCAGTCCATAATGGAGTTCTGGTACCAACCCTAATGTATGGAAGCGAAGCATGGAGTTGGAAAAAAAGGGACGAAAGTAGACTGAATGCTGTTGAAATGCGATCCCTCAGGCGAATGTGCGGAAAAACAATGTATGATAGGTGCCCTAATGTCGAAATTAGAGCAGAATGCAAGGCTGAGTTAAGCATTATCGACAAAATTAAGAAAGGTCTTTTGCGATGGTTCGGTCATGTGGAGCGAATGAATTATGAAAGAACGGCTAAAAAGATTTATGATGCGAATGTGTCTGGTTGTAGAAATCGAGGAAGGCCGAGAAAGACATGGCATGATCAAGTACAACAAATTCTTGAAAGTGGTCATGTGAAAAGTCGGAATAATCGACGTGCGTGCATGAGAAGATGTATGAATGTGAAGGAAGCAAAGGAAGTGTGCCAGGACAGAGTGGTGTGGCGTTCTATCCTCTCTGCCTACCCCTCCGGGGAAATGGCGTGATGGTTAGTTAGTTAGTTAGTTAGTTAGGAAAATTTTATACTCGTCTCCACCAAGATGTGATCCGGGTAGGAGATCTTACGGATCTTTATACATTTTAACAATTGTCTGTTGTAATTAGTTCTCCTCACAACAAATCTGTCCACGGTATACGAAGCATTCTTTTAAGAAGCCACATCTCGAATGCCTCTAACAAGTTATTAGTGTGTGCTATATTTATACTGATATTATAAATGGGAAAGTGTTTTTGTCTGTTGTTTGTGTTTCTTTCAGGGTGCAACGAAGCATCCGATCCGACAGCCGGAGGGCTGAGAAGAGTCATAGGATACTTTCCATCCCGAAAAGAACATCTCACTCCCTCCGACAAATTTTGAAATTACGAAATTACGACAGAGTGGAAAAATTACTTAATATTATAACAGAATAACGATGCAACGTTTTCACTGACCAATGGATCGTTGGAGGAAGGCCGGCAACTAATACAAGCTACTTTTTATCCCGAAAAAATATATCATCCCGTCGGAAGAATTATTTCCAAGCGACAAAACTAATTAATTAACCCGTTTCTTCTTGAAACCATAAGAACAAAGCCGCTAAAAGCTATGTGTGTGTGTACTTATTTTGTCCCAACTGAACATGAGACATAATTATTAGACAAAGAGTATTTCAATAATATTAAATTAAAAAATAAAATAATACATATATGCATTATTTGTATGCCTGATAATTGTTTGTGAGTACTTTGCTGTCTGAACCGGAGTCGGATATTGAAGTATGAATAATATGGATCATGATGACAAGAATGCAGGTACCAATGCTCCATAGTATAAAGGAAGTACATTCAATGTAAAACAAATTTTAAAATAAAAATAACTGCACATATAAATAGTGTAGCGAGAGATTTTTTTGAAAAATATATATAAATCAATAAACGTAGTACTTTATATAATTGGTACACATATTATTTATATTTTTATGTATTTCATTGCTTTATATTTGTTTTATTATATATCATACTATATTATTTATGTTTAAGTAACATATATTCTTGGCACATATATATATTTTATATTTGTATAATAATGAATTTTAATTTCTAACATTTGATTAGCTAGGCATTTTTAATTAAGTAGTTTTAGTTTTTCTTTTTTATGTTATTGTTATTTTTTTATTAGTATAGGACTACTAACGCTCTAAAGATAAAAAATCTCCATCTTAGAACAGCCTGTGCCATGTTAGATGGAGACTATCATAAACAGAGAACACTCCGTTTTCATTTTGCATTAATTGGTTTTATATCGATTCCCTGTTATTAAGTAAGCATATTATTTTTTTGCAATAAATTTATAAATAAATAAATGTATTTAATCGAAAATCGATTTGTCGCTACATTTGATAGATAATCATCATATAATCATGTCTAATAAATTTCGCATGGTGCGGTCACACCTATATGCCAATTAAAACGATGAACTTTTGACATATTAAAAGAACTATATAATATTACAAACTAACATTCGTATCCAGAAGGATACGACCTGCACGTTTAACCAGGATTCTCTTTTGGCATGAAATTGCGCTGGTTTGTTAGCTGTTTGTAAACTGTTGGATTTCCTCCCTGCGGAGTTATTTAGATCTAAATTAAAAATTAAAAATTGAATTCAGGCTTTCCCTTGTGGTGAAATGGTTCAACTGGATGAGTATCACCCACATGATAAAGGTTTCAGCTCTTTTACTTCACCACCGTGGACTTTCTAGCAATATTTTTCCTAAATTTTCAAACCATTTTATGGATACAAACCATTAATTTCATTCATATAAAATAAAACTTTTATATTATGTCACAAATAGAAGTATTATAACAAATAACTTAAAAAATATTGAAATCCAAAAAAAAAAACAATTCAGACAAAACCTTATAATATTATTATATTCCAAAATTCTTCACCCCTGCTATCAATATTCACCATAATTCGGAAAACCCCACCCCCTCTACCTCACACTGCCTCACCCTTCCACCCGACCCTACCCAAGTACTAATCTGTATATTTTAGTTTGGACTATATTTACACCTGACGATTAGTAATTCAAAATAGCTAAAACTACCTCGATTACGCCTGACTCCAGGCATGGCTCGTCTATGAACAGTCGCCCTCCCTTTTATTTATTTATTTATTTATTTATTTATTTATTTATTAGTTTATACATACAATGTTACAAAATGGCACAAAAAACACTCTGGCAAAATTCTGCTAGTACTAGGAGTAGGCTCAGTATATGAAGGGTCGGCAAGCCAGAAACGGTATAGTGCTTTTCTATAGGCATTCGTCAGTGATGATTCTGATAGTTCATAGACTAAGCCGCTTCATCTTGTCGGTTGACGTCCACGCGACCTTGTCCCTTCGACACTTCTAAGGAAAATAGTTTTCTCCAAACTATCAGAGTTTCCCCTGGAAATACATCCAAAAAACTGCGGGATTCTTTTCTCGCACATGAATGTCAGTTTTTCTCCCTTGTCCAGTTTCTGGAGTATAGATACATTCGTACGTCTGGCCGTCCACGAAATCCGCAGTATTTGCCGCCAACACCACATTTCGAAAGCTTCGATTTTTTTATTTTTAGATTATGTGTCCAACACTTCACACTGAGAAAACCAAGGCCTTCACTAGTCTCTTGTTGGTGTTAATGGCTATATTTTTTAATTTTGGTTTTAAAAGTGAGTTTACTGCAGTTAAATATTTCTATGTTATTGAAAAATACATTATAATTACGCGTCAAGCGAATCAGAGGAGACTTCTGTGCATAGTTGGTGCAAACTGTAGAAGATTTTAGTTTAGTAAGTTGTCATAATTTATTTGATCTTTAAAGATACCTATCTTAAAATTAACATATCTTAGAATTTTTATATATTGTCCACACAATTACGAATGCGAGATAAAGGATGATAGTGAACAGATCAATTATCCAGTACAATTTTTGAATAGTATTAATCCTAGCGAATTTTCACCACATTCGTTGGATTAAAAAGGTTGCGCTATAATTATTTTGCTTAGAAATTTGACCATTAGAGAGGGTCTTTGCAATGGAACAAGATGGCTGTTAGAAGTTTAATTAGTAATTTTGTACAAGTATAAATCATTAGAGGTGAAAAAAGAGGTAATCTCCATTTTATTTGGAGGATATTTTAAAACACTTCTTTTGATCCGTCACTTCCTTTCAATATGTCTAAAAAACCAATTCCAATCAAGTTAGATTATGCAATGTCTATTAACAAATCGCAAGGGCAAACTTTTGACAAAGTAGGCATTTTGCTCACCAGAACCTGCCCATGGGCAGTTATATGTTGGTTGTTCTAGAATCCGTGCGCAAGCATCGTCACAGGTACGGGTGGTAGATGGACCAAGACAGAAAATAATATATAATGGATGCTACATATTACTGAATAAGTTGACTTAGATTTTTTAATTTTTCATTGAGTATTGGGTTAAACCATTTCTATTGTGTGTGTGGGTGTGTGAGGGTACGCGTGTAGGTGTGTGGATGTGCGCGGGTATAAGCGGGTGTTGGTGTGAGTAAGTGCGTGTAGGTGTGTGGATGTGCGCGGATATGAGCGGGTGTTGGTGTGAGTAAGTGCGTGTGGGTGCGCGTGTGTGTCTAGTGTGTGATGCCGGTTCGTCGCCCCTTCTGGCCAATATTGATCGCCTTTCGGGCCAATAATAGTCAGCCACGCGCACCAATTTATGTCAGGGTCTGTTGATTGGCCTGAAGGATGACAATCTTTGTTAACTATTAGACGCCCGAACGGCCAATCAACAGAAGCCCTAAGGGACGATATAAGTTTTTTTAATATTGATAAATATTTTCGTTCTTTTGATTTACTCAAATATTTCAATTTTGTGGGTCATTTTCAACGACTTGTAAATAACTCACTATTAGAAAATGGGAATCAGATTCGAACCTCGGACACTTTGTCCGCGAGTCCTTGACACTAGCCATGGAACCGCAACCCGTAAGTAAGACCGATAGAACAACTTTTCTTAAAGGCTGACAACCATATGCCAGAAAGAACGACTAATGTTGGCCCGAAGGGCCGACAAAAGTTGGCCTGAAGTGGCCCTTCACATAGCAGTCTGTTTGTATTTACAAATGGATAAAAATGAAGTTTTTAACATGGTAACAGTGTTTTTTTTGTACCCGGATATTAAAATTAGGTAAGAAAGTATATGCGGATTGAATATATGTATTGTATATGTGCGGACACATATTAAAGTAAAATCTCCGAATTACGTGTATTCTCAAGTTTATATACAAATAACAATAAAATAAGCATATGTTATGTTTTACGACTGATGACAAAATACATGTAGCTATTTTTATCACGAAACATAATACAGCACAATGTATGTTGAAATCGCAATAGTAGATACTGAAACCATCTTTATAAGTAGGTGCGATTAATTAGATATCCATTTTACTATTTGGTCTATTTTGATAATACACGATAACCTCCGAAAGGCTGGTCTTCTAAGAATAAAGTTCCGCCATCTGCCATTTAAGATCCTTTGACGAATCTTCCTCACAGTTTCAATCAACCTTGCATTCTTTCTCATGTCCGCATTTTTAACAACTTCGAAATAACGAGTTAAACAACTTGATGGTCTTGATTATTTAACTCGATCATTATCCTTTTTGCACCACTTTTTACTGTACGTAAAAAGCCAAGATCAAATTTAATGGAAT
The DNA here is from genome assembly GCF_059751315.1 of Micrasema longulum. NCBI lineage: Eukaryota > Metazoa > Arthropoda > Insecta > Trichoptera > Brachycentridae > Micrasema > Micrasema longulum. The sequence goes on from NW_028277303.1 coordinate 2,025,131, forward strand.
AAAGGCGATATAATTCTGTTTCATATAGTTTGTTATTTTTTCGATGAGTGAGTATCAAATGAGGCTTTGTGGTGTAGTGGTCAGTGCATTTAGATTACCAAGTAAGAGGTCTCGGGTTCGATTCCCGATATGGCTGTATCATATGGCATGAAATACTAATTTAAAAAAAATGTGTTTTTGTACCAGAATACAATAAGTCTGGTTATCTTACCTTTATGTAACAAAAATTATCAGAATACGCTGCGATTGGTTTACCAATGCAGTGCCCTATGCACCATTAGGTGTGGAAAGGGAATGATGATGAGCATCAAATAAGTAAACATTTGGATTTCTTCGACTTTATTACAGCACGAGTAGTTTAATCCGTGTTTCGTTAATACTCGTATTATCTAAGCTACTTTTGATTTCAAATATTCGGCAATATAAATCAGAGTGTTATTATATAACATATTACAATATTTGTCTAAATTCTATACGATAATATTAGTTAACTCTATTAGACTATCTTTCATTTTGCGAGTGATTTATTACTTTGCTATGCGCCTTTTATTGTACTTGCATTCATAATAATACAATTTCGTCACGACTTTATTGTATCATTTAGCTGAACTTTTACGAAACAAAAACAAAATATTACATTTCGTCTTTAGTAAAAATGTAGCGCGGTTAAATAACAAACAATAAATTATTAAGAATGAATTAACAATGTTTGTAAAACCCATAGCCAAAACATTGCAACTTGATTTTAAATTCAAACTCGGTCACAATTGTCGCTTCCCAAAGATCAGAGTTCTTTATTTCATTTATAGATTTGAGTAACTTTTGTATTTATTCTGGCCTCCGACGGGCAATTGAACGAGTGGAAAGCCAGTATCTGCCCTCCAGCTTTCTGTACCGGGGAGGCTACCAAGGTTCGGCCCCCGTCTTCCGAGGCTTACCAGGGCCACGAGACCCCAGAAAATGATATTTTCTTACTAAAGCATGAAAACAACAACGGAGACGGTAGCTACAACGACGCGTAAGTTTATAAAGTTATGAGAGAAAACAGTTAATTAAATATGAAGTGTACCCTTTTCTATTGTAATGCAAAGATGATTTGTTTTTGTTAACACTGTCATTGGATTTTTTAAAATCGATAAATAGTTGATATATGTTTTCTAAAAAAAACACGGTTTTATGAATCCACATACGTTTATCTTTTACTTGACAGTTGTTTCGCCTTATTAGAACATTATCAAAAGTAATCTTTAGTTGACCTAAAAATTTCAAATTAAAAGGAAATCATAAAAACGTGAGGAACAAACGTCTTATAAATGTTTTAAAATAATAATTTAATGCTTAATTTGCTATCTGAATTTATACATTGCATAAAATCATAAATTCAGTTTTATCTCTTTTTACTTTCCTAACCTTTACGTCACCGGAAATCAAAATTTGCTATTTATCAAATCTTCCAAGAGCAAGAAGTTTTTATGGCCAATGTCCAGAATTTGTACCAGTCAATTCATCGCACAACTTTGGAATCCTTTTGGATAAATCTTTCCGCTTTTCGTAGATCTCTTTTTTTATATGTACGAGTATCATTTTTTTTGTCTTTGCTACATGTATTTATGTTCGGTTTGTTCAGTTTCTTGTTTGTATTTTTCTTCATGTAAATCTTGTAAATAGCCGTAAATGCCATAAATTAAATAAAATAAAATAAATATAATACAGTTTTATGTGTGAAATAGAATCTTAAATGAGATTTTTAGCTTTTTTAAAATATAATATTTTATATGAAGAATATTGACATTATCCCACGTCATAATACGAGTAAGTGCATTGGTAATAGCAGAAGTCCCGGGACTTCCGGGTTCAATTCCCTGCAAGGTTGGCGTGAAATGTTTATTTGACACATGGTTTTTCTATGCAATATTTCGTGATGGCTGAACTGCCTCCTGAACTGTGATTGGAGCACCATTGGATGCGGATTACCTGGTTTGATAGTGATTGCTACAATTGTCAAGAAAATATTCCCGAAATCCAAATTCGAATAACAAGAAACTTCCTAATTTAGACACATTACTCTATAAGTTCGTAGGATGACTAATAGGACAACAACTTTTAGGCATAATTCGACTGCATTCATCAACATAGTCTCCTTAAGGAGTGATACATTCATTCCAAGGCCTCTTTACCATTTAGATACCTTTTTTCTTTAACAATTTATCTTTGGCCTCAAAACGGACTTCAGTTTGGGCCACCACTTCTTTATTGGAGCCAAATCTCTTTCCCTGAAGCATCTTTTTGAGGTCTGCGAATAGTCGATAGTCGCTGAGGGTCAAATTTGGATAATATGGTGGGTGAGGAAGCAATTCAAAGTTCTACTCGTGCAATTTGGACATCGTTACCATCGACTTATGACACGGTGCATTGTGTGGTGAAAGATTATTTTTTTCTTCATTTGGTGTCGTTTTTTCTTAATTTTGTCCATCAAACTCACCAATAATACCACATAATATTCACTATTCATTTTTTTTTTAAATATTTTTATTTGTTTCAGTATTTACTTTGTGGAAAGATATTTTGAATTTATTTAAAATAAAACACGTTGTAATTTTTACCACATAAGATTCTTTTTTCTAAGGTTCATAGAAAGATCTTTTTTTCTCAGGGCAATCAAAGAATAAAATATTGTACGTATCCGACAATACGGAGGTCAAAACCTTACCAACTGACATTTGCGAGTTTGGTCGCTTTGGGCGGCTGTCGCCGTTTGCTGTCCACTCAGCTGACCGGTTTGACTCTGAAGTGAATAAATGGATCCATGTTTCATCCATTGTCACATACCGCATGAAAAAAAAATCATTGCGCTGAAACAGCTCCAAACAGCTCTCTGAATTGTCGACGCGTTGCTATTTTTGATCAACTGTGAGAAAACGCGATACCCACTTCGAACAAATCTTTCTCATGAACAAATGTTGATGCAAAAGAGTAAAGATAGTACTTTCTGATATCTTTTAGGTGTCAGCTATTCGCAAATTTAATTTACGATCGATCAAAACTATTTTTTGGGTTTTTTGTAATATTTTCTGGAAGAACTGCCGAATTTTGGTGACCAGAGCGTTCAACATCATCGCATCGGTGTCTGTACTGTCACGTTTGAAATCAATTTCTCTACTATTTGTCTCGCTGAAACAGAGTCCAAATAACACACTTATCAAGCCATTGTTTTGCTTAAAAGGTATTTTTTCCTATTAAAAAGAAATGCAAAACACGATATTCAGATTTTTCTATTGTTTTGAACATTACAAAAGTAGTGTTACTGAAACTACTGTAACTTGTGAACTAAACGTCAGATTGTTATGAAATATTTACATCTATTATTTGAAGTAAGAAAAATACGAGTTAAAATTTAAAAGCAAAAATGCCAGTGTCCATAATCACCGTTTTTGTGAAGACCTACAAAACTAGTAGAGAAAAAACTATTTCTTTTAGGTTCAATGAGATATAAATGTTCAAAATTACAAATAAATTAAAATGAATTAAATATAAATCCATAAACATCGTTATCATCATTCCCTTTCCGCACCTAATGATGCATAGTATATTACTTTGGTACGCCAATCGCAGTGTATCTTCATCATTTTTGTTACATAAAGGTCAGATGATCAGTATTACGCTTCAGGTACCAGTCCAGGGACAATGAAACATTCTAGTGTAAAAACACCTTTAAATATTATAAAATTTAATTACGACTAAAAATCAACATCAAATGGTGTCCGAAACAGGACTAGATGAAAAATCGAACCGGATAACCGATGACCCGTGACTTTAGATGGAACACTCCGGATTATTGAAGCAACCGGTCAAGATGATATTTTTCAAAAACTCTGAGTTCAACACGTCGCCATTTTTATTTATGTTTATTAATATTAATACATAGACACGCCCTATAGAGAAAAGTATTTTTAAAAGTAGTGACACGAAAACGTACCCAGAGTTACTAAGTTTTTTTTTAGACTAGGGCTGCATTCAACGACCACGCATACGCTACCAAAAATTAAAAGATACACGTTTTGGGATAAAAAAAAGTTTGGATTTTAAGGTTAACAGTCAACATTAGTTTTTGGTGAACCCCAATCAGATGCTTTCCTTGAATTCCTTATAATTCCGACCCATTTTTTTCGTTTTCCTGGATTTTGAGTAATAAAAAAATTATATTAGTACAGCATTAGACAATAATCAGTAAAGTCCTGTAAGTAAAAAGAGCCTCGCAATTAGTAAGTAGTTCGAAGTTTACAAAAAATAATATTTATGTACGAATAGTAATTGTTTTAAGCCTTGTTCACGAACAGATATTCACCAATGAAAAGTTCATTTTTACAATGTTTATCCGAAAGGTTACACGCTTTCATGACACACGGGGGCATTTTGGTTTTGATTCTAAACGTCACACCTGGCTGGCTGTCGAAAAACGACTAAACACGCGTTGGGCATGACTGAGCGTTTGGGCAAGTGTCGTCATTTTAGAGAGCTCAGGGCATGTATATGTGTATTAATATGTCAATGACTATTACACATTGTTTTTTCCGTGTTTTTTCGAAAATGTGTAAAACTTAACGTTGTATCATTATTACTTTTTACTTATGATATTGTTTTCGTTAGAAATCCACTAGAACTGCCCGCTTAGTGAAATTCAGCACATTGTGATTTTTATATTGTATTAAATACATTAAATTTAATTCATTATAGCTTTTACCATTATTGGTAATATTAGCCAGAAAAATACTTTATTTACAAATGTTAAATGGGAGCAAAACAATATTACAGAAAACAAGGCGAAAATAACCATAGAACATAAATAACTATAAAACATAATAGATCTTAAAATTAAAATAACAAAAATTGAAAATAAAACAAAAATCTCAGTAATAACATGCATTATTAAGAAAAACACCCAAAACCTTGATAATACATTTTACAACAAAAATGTGTAATGAAAACTTATTTGACATACTATATCAAATAAGTTTCCAATAGGTATACTATTCTAGAGATAATAAAAATTAATGAACATATTAAAGGATTAAAATATTTTGATACGATAGTAATTTATTATTTTATGGATTATATTTTACAATTATGTAGCAATAAATCAATATTTACTTTTTTTAAATGAGTTACAGACAAAGAAATTATTAAAAATCATTGCGGTATACATATACATATTATTATTAGGTAAACATTTACATATTGCAAAAATTATACCTCAGTTTTTATACATGAAAGTAATTTTTGGATGTTAATTAGTAAAGTTACAAGTCAATTGGAATTTCCTTAATCAATTCGTCTCTGTTTTCCATTAAAGAACAATTAAAAATAAAGGAGAGACAGAGAAGAGCCATTAACGGCAGGGCCCCTATGCTAGCAAGACGCTTCTTTTAGTGCAGTGAAGAAAAGTGAAGAAAATCATCTTTACATCGTATTTGACATCCATGTATACAGCGGAGCTATGAAACAATTATACGCAAGCAGCATGGAATAAATTAAGGGTCACGTATGATAATTCATACAGGCAATTATGCGGACTGCCTAGGTACTGCAGTGCCTCCGAAATGTTTACAGCTGGACGGGTAAACACCTTCGCTACCCTACTTTGCCAAAGAGCCTGGAGCCTATGGGAACACCTGAAAAGCTCTAATAACGCGCTACTCCAAGCCACTGCATTGTTCGAGCGATGGCGGGATATGCTAAGACCACCATAAAGTGCTTCGCATATTAAATTTTGTTTTCTGTTTATGTTTTTATTTATTTATTTATTATTTGACGTTTTACATAAATGGTAGAATTAGCTCTGCACTATGTGTAGCCATTTTACTGGAATAAAAAAAAATACTGAAGTGGTTCAAATCACCAATATTCTCATCACAATGACAGATTGAAGAGTTTCTACAGTTAATTTGATAATTCCGTGATAAACTAAAACTAAAATGATTATTTTCGAAACTTTCGCATGCAGCTACTGCCATCTATTGATTTTTGTTAGGAAATAAAGCGACCGATTTGGTAAACTCTCAAATTTCTGCCAAATATTTCACGTACTGAAACGCCAAAAAATGTTAGTTACATTTGTTTTTAAAAACTTAATGAAATATCTAAATGATTGATAACGATAATTTGAAGCTTTATTCAAGGTCCTCGATCATTGAATATGCTAAATTTGTTTATTAAATTATTTACTTATTTAGTATCTGCATTCAGTTATTTTCATCTATCATAAACTATCATAAAATGAAACATTTAGATCCTCTAGTTAAATCTTTGAAATGGTATTAGGATGCATTTTTTTCATTTATTTTTTTTATTAAAAAACAAAAAAAAAATGTAAAAAACAAAAATAAATAAATAAAAAAACAAAGTATTAAAAAAAGCATAATTACATAGCAATGAAATACATATTTATAGTATAAATAGTAAGAAAAAAAATCCCACAAAGGCATGGCCTGTTCGTGGATATACAAGAAAATGTTGATTAATGTTTGCGCCTATAATAAATAATAGACAGTTATAATATTTTTGTGTATCATTAGAAAGAAAAAAAGAAAATATTCGGCAAAAGATAATACGCTATTTTTTTTTATAGAAATTGAAAAAGGAAATAAAAAAGAACGGTCATTAAAATAAGAGTCGTTAAATTAATGAACTTTGAACTTAAAATATAAAACAAATTTTATTCCACATAAAACGGATATTTTTATATCATGTTAAATAATATTTTATGTTTTAAATATAATGTCGGCCAAATGTCCACCACGGCATTGTTTAATCCGAGGTTCAATTTTCATTATTTTTCTTATTATATGAGTAAAGTAGGGTAAAAAAATTTATTACTCTGGAAACACTAACGAAATTTCCATTTTGTTTCTTCGACAATCTGACAGATGACAAACATTGTATTAATGACAAACATTTTTTTACTCTTTTAAATGCCTGAATTATCTTTAACTTTCCTTAAGATAATTCATGCATTTAAAAGAGTAAAAAAATGTTCGTCATCATTAAAAAATAATATAAGAATCTACTCAGACTTGAGCCCTCTTCAACAGAAAGAATTGCAAGAATTGCGAGAGGAATTGGAATTACGTAAGATAAACGGTGAAGAAAATATCACAATCAAATACATAAACTCGACTCCGGAAATAATTCAAACTCTACCAAAAAACTAAGAAGGGTACCACTACCCTTTTATTATCAAAATATCCGGGGCATTCGTACAAAATTAAATGATTTAAGACTAATTTTACCAACACTTCATTACGATATGTTTGTACTCACCGAAACATGGTTGGATCCAAGTATTAAATCTTCAGAACTAGGTTTCCCTAACCATAAAATTTATAGGTGTGATCGCTCACCTTCTACAAGTACTAAATCAAGAGGTGGGGGAGTATTGCTGGCAATTAATAACAAATATTCATCAAAACACCTTAAAAATAATAATCTCATCTCAGAACAAATATTCGTTCAAGTGAGCACAGCTTTTGAAAAATTCATAATTGGATGTGTCTATTTTCCACCACTTACAGATTCAGAAAATTATCAGAGGCATTGTGAAGACATCGAGTTTTTGTGTTCAAAATACCCTAACAACAAACTAATTATATTTGGTGAATACAACCTTCCTAACTTGTCGTGGGGAAATAGTGAGAGTGGCTATATTCATAGTGAAAGTGAGAACGATCGGGCGCGACCAATACTGGACATGATTAACTTTTTAAATTTTTATCAACATAATTTTATTTATAACGTGAAAAACAAGTTGCTAGATTTAGTTTTGTCAAATTATGCTAACCTTAATGTTGAAAAGAGCGTTGATCCGATCTTGCCAATTGATGATTACCACCCTCCTCTTGAATTAACATTATATTTACACGAAACCTGTTCAAAACACAATGATATTTCTTTAAATTACAAAAAGGCTGATTTTGATTCAATTATTAATCAACTTTCTAAAACTGACTGGACTTTTTTAAATAATGATAATACAGAAACATCTATTTGCCATATGTATGACATAACTTTTAATTCTATAGATAAATTTGTCCCCGAGTATCAACTTAAAATAAACTATCCAAAGTGGTTTACCGCTGAACTTAAAATTTTACTAAATTCAAAAAAAGTACTACACAAAAAATTTAAGCAAAGTCGGAGTATTCATGATTATCAGGAATTTTCCAAAACAAGAAACGAATGTAAAACACTCCCCAAGATATGTTTTAAATCGTATGTAAAAAGTATGGAAAATTCGGCGTTAAACTCAAACAATCTTTGGAACTACATAAAAAAAATTAAACAATTCTCATTTCGAATATCCAAGTGCTATGCATCTAGATGGAAAATTAGTGAATGGCACTGAAAATATTGTAAACCTTTTTGCAAATTTCTTTAAGGAAGTGTATGATGAACCTATTCCAGATGATAAGATTCCAACCTTTACTTTTGATAAAACAATTACGCTTTCAATCTGTCAAATTAATATGTTGTCTTGTAAGAAGAGACTACTCTCTTTAGATGAAAATAAATCAGCAGGTCCTGATAACGTTCCGCCTATTTTTCTCAAAAAATGTGCCTCAGTTATAGCTGAACCTCTCACCCGGTTTTTAATAAACTATTATCAATGGGATGTTTTCCCTCCAAATGGAAATCTAGCTATATAACTCCAATTTTTAAAAAGGGGGACGACTCAGATATTAAAAAATACCGTCCTATATGCATCCAATCAGTCATACCCAAACTTTTTGAGTCACTCATACTTGACCAAATTCAACATGCTGTCTCAAATATAATAGACACTAAACAACACGGTTTTATAAAGGCGCGGTGAACTGCCACAAACCTAATGCTTTACCATAATTACATATCGGAAGCCTTTAATGATAAAAATCAAGTTGATAGTATATACACCGATTTTACTAAGGCGTTTGACAAAGTCTCTCACAAAATATTACTAAGTAAGCTGTATGGTTTGGGTTTTCGTGGAGCTATCCTTGATTGGTGTCGAGCCTATTTATCTGACAGGTCTCTATTTGTAAAAATCAAAAATGTAAAATCAGACTGTTTTTCTGCCTCTAGTGGTCTTCCACAAGGCAGTCACCTAGGGCCTGTTCTTTTTCTAATGTTCGTAAATGACATTACATCCTGTTTCCGTGATGTCGAAGTTTTGCTTTTTGCGGACGATATTAAAATATTTAAAAAAATATCGGACATTAATCATTGTGAAACTCTGCAATCAAATATTAATAATTTGTATAATTGGTGTAAAAAAAATAATTTATTTCTTAATATTCAAAAATGCAAAATTATGACATTCTGCCGCAACAGGAATCCCATCGTTTTCACGTATAAAATAAATTCTTCACCATTAGAAAAAGTTACAGAGATGACAGACTTAGGTATTCTTTTTGACGAAAAACTGAGTTTTATTAAACAAATACAAAACATTACAAATAAGAGCATGAGAACCTTGGGATTTTTGCTGCGAACGATACGGGATTTTGAGTCTATAAACATAATGAAAACATTGTATATTGCCCTAGTGCGAAGTCAACTCGAGTATAACTCAGTTATATGGTCACCGCATTACAGCGTTCATGTTAAGGACATCGAAAGAGTTCAGCATAAATTTTTGCGTTTTATCAATTTTAAATTAAGTATACCTATTGATTACATAAATTACTCATACCTAAATGAATATTTAAACATCCAAACATTAGAAAACAGACGAAAATTAAATGACTTGCTTTTTTTGTTTAAAATAATAATGTCGATGTTCGATTGTTGTGAACTTATCAATTTTATTAATGTGCGAGTGCCTGGTCGAGTTACCCGATGTAATACTTTGTTCTACTGCGGTCCATCATCGACCAATTACAGCGCGAATTCGCCAGTAATGCGGATGCATGTACTCGCGAACCAATATGCTAACAACATCGATGTCTTTAGCGTGAGTCTTGTAAATTTTAAATATCAATGTAAATGTTCCTTATCAAATAGAACTTAGTATTCTGTTCATATTGTATTTTATAACATTATGTACCTAGCTGCTTTAAACCTTTAATTGTATTTCTTTAGCTTATTAAAAAAATAGAAATATATATATATTGCTTTAATTTTTTTAAAACCAACTTAACTTTAAAACACAGTTCTATATTTTATTACAGTATATTGTTTTTTTTCATTTTTTAAATTTATGTTGTTAATACACTCATCTTTTTATTTTTATACCAACTATACTTCTTAATACTGTTCCTATATTTTATTTCTTTATATTGTGTTTTTTTTTTTTTTAATCTATATTGTTTATATACTCATCTTCTTTTTTTATACCAACTTTACTTCTTAACACTGTTCTATCTTTTGTTGCTTTATATTGTATTTTTTCAATTTAATGTTGTTTATACACTTATATTTTGTAAAACTTTCATGTATGTAAAAGCCTTATGGGCGTGAAAAAATAATAAAATAAAATAAAATAAAATAAATATGTCAGATTATCGAAGAAACAAAATGGAAATTTCGTTAGTGTTTCCAGAGTAGTAAAAAATTTTACCCTACTTTACTCATATAATAAGAGAAATAATGAAAATTGAACCTCGGATTACACTACAGAACACCCAAATAAAAATATAAATATTTTTTAATGTAATTTTTAGTAAAAGAAACTGTTAATTTCCAGTCCCCGTAATTGCGTTTTACTCTCCAAATACCATAAATATAATTTTCCTTTGCGACGCTGAAATTTCGTTAGACTGACGGTTTAATTTTCCAGTTTCGCAATATTGAAATCGCATTTCGATTCGTTTGGAAAAAAACGTAATGTCAAAGCATCAAAAGATCATTAAATAATTTATTGGCTGCTTTTTTTATGTGAGAGTATTATGCGATTTCTAAAATTGTGATTGATAATAAATAAACGGCAACCCAAATTAAAACAAAACACAATGATAATCCAACAAAATCAAGAGAAGAAAAACAGTACCTCAAACATTGATATATTTGTTTTAATTATACCTCAGTGACCTCAAAACTCATTGTATAAAGGTTTATCTCGATGAAAAATCACAAAAAATAAATAATTGTACATTAAACCTGGCGTATATTTTAATCGTAATTTTAAAAATATTTCCATGATTAGTTTTGGTACTATTTATTATGTGTTTTTTATACCTACCTATTATTATTAATATTTGTGCATACTCTAAATGCAGCACCAAATATCCGTCTTGCATTCCATTCAACAAAAGTTCCGGAACCTAACTTGTAGTCAGTAGTCAGTAAAGCACCATAAAAGAGCGCAACGTACAGCAACTTACAGTGAACTGGCTTTTTACGCATTTTGCGATGCTCATTTTTCGGTACATCATTTCAAATAATCGTTCTATGAAGTCATAGAAAAACGAAACTGAGATAATAGCGGTTTTGTGAAGAGAGTAAAAGTTCAAATCTACACAACAGTTGGAATGTTTTTTTATTTTGAAAAATCTCAAATAATTGATACATTCGTTTTTTTTACATAGCATAAAATAATTTAACTATGTATTTGACCAGTTTTAATGATTTTCAAAGTCTGGGTGACTCACGACCTGAGAGCTTGTCCAGAAAGGGCGAATTCGCCGCGATTTTCTCGTGCGTAATACGTAATTGCGAATCAAGCGCGAGTAGAGAGTTTGGCGAAGTGCACGCGATTTACGCGCGTGCTTTGAATTCGCGCGATGCTTGTGGACGCGGTGTATTGGCGCCTTGTATTTCGCTAACGCGCGAATGAATTCGCGCGAAACGTTTTACGGCGAATTCGCCCCTTCTAGAAAGGGTCTAAGAAGAGTATTTTGCAGAAAACAGCCAGCTCTAGTAAAACTCTGATGTTGTGCCATTATGTATTGAACATGTTATTATATATTTATTTTAAGGTACTTAATTGTAAATAATCACTCAATTCATTTGTTATAAGAACTTTAAAACTAATTTTATTACGTGGTTTAGGAATTTTGGTGTTTTTTTAAAGTCTAGCCTAAAACATGCATTCTGCAGAAAACAGCCACATCTTTTATTGAATAATAACTTATTCAAACTGCAAATGTTTAAGGTGACATTAAATTTTTTTAAATTTTCTTTATTACAGGTATTATTAATTTAATTTATGCCCTTATAAAAGTAAAATACTAACGTATTTATCCACTTTAATTTTTTTAAGATAACGAGATTTCTAGGGGCATTAATCTTTCCAACAGCATTAGTAAGATTTTTCTAGTTCTATGGGTGTTTTCTGCAAATTGAGAAATGTCGTTTTTGTGATCTAACACTATTTTCAGAAGGTGACTATTACAGTTTTTTTTGTATGAGAGCGGTCTGGCTGTTTTTAGCGGAACATAGAATTGATTATTCTACACCCGGTGCCACCAATAAATCATTTTTTCAAAATTGTGGACTGGCTTCTTTCTGAAGAACTACATTCAATTGATCCCCCGCCTAGGCCATCCCACAAACAAAAACAGAAACACCCTCTTCCACACCTCTAAATGCGTCAAACTGAGAAAATTGTCATGGAATTTTTTGACATTAGAAAGTTTTCACCACAGATTACTATAAAACAATGTAGTCGATATAATTATGATTTAATATATATTCAATAACAACAGTTATTTATAAAAAAATATATTTAATAGTTTATTTTGACAATTAATAAATATATTATGACTATAAATAAATAATCACATTTTTTAAATTTTTTTTATTATAAATTAAATTTATAAACCCTTACGGATTACATACATTTAACAAAACCATATTTTTTTATTTTCAAATTCATATCCTATTGTTAATGATAATATTTTTAACATCTTTTGTAAAGGTTGTCTGAATCTTTTATTTAGTTTTGTCTGGTAGTTTATTGAATAGTGCCTGGTTTATTGGTTTTAATAGTCTATTGTCTTCACCAGCGGGTTATTCTTTGCATATGAGATTAGGATGTACTTTCCTCACCTTAAGTTTAGTCTCTGCATACGGGTATTAGTCTCGGCTGTCCTTGTCTCGTTTTAGAAAGTTTAATACAATATTGTTCTGATATTCTCGTATTGTGTAGGTACAATTTACTTCATATTTTTTTTTAGGTTTGAGTTCTTCGTCTACAATTATAACAGTGGCTAATTTATGAACATTATATTATTCATGGACAGTGTATACTTGTAATGCATTATTAAATAGACTCCTGGAACTCGGCAATAGTTATTCCCACGTATCGGAAATATGATATTTAGTGTAGGATATGGTTCTTATAGATCAAACCTATTAAACTTTTTCAAAGATGGTGAATGGTAGTTGAGCCTTTAGTATTACATTTATATGAAACACTGATTTATAATTTTCCTTTTATATTTACCCTTCAAAATATTTTATTAATTAATTTGATTTTAACATTTATTTTTAATTGTTTTAACCTTCTACTGAATGTGTTATATTAAAGGTTAATAAATATTTGTATAAATAAAAAAATGACCAAGTTAACCCAAACATTTTTTTCTTCTTACGGCACCCTTAACTGGGGAGGTGTGACATATGCACTTAAGATAATATATACTGAAAGGAAAAACAAATTATAATAACAATATTTTAACTTATGTTCGTTTTGAACGTAAGACATTAAAACAAAGCGACACGTTTTTTTAAAATAAAATTATCATTTACGAACATTAAGCAGTTGACAATATGTTTCTTTTTTGGGTGATACCGTGTGTGTTCCGACGTTTCCGCTACCATTGCAGGAGTCATCTTCAGGGTAAACTGAGTGTTTTGTAGAAAAAAGTATCTGTTTAAGTACTAGTAATTTGTACCGTGTCGCAGTCGGCAGTAGGCACATTTTTATTCATTTTTGTAGTATGTAGTGCTGGGAACCATGTTGAATTTAATTTAAGCCCGTCGTCTTTGTTTACGTTATTCGGGTGTCTGTGTATTTTCATTTCCTCTTTTATTATTCGCGCACTGTAATTACTGGGTTTAAGCAAAATTTTCGGTTCAAAGGCGAAAAAATTACCGGTATTTATAAAGTATTCCGCTTTTGTAGATTTGTGAGGATGCCCAAGTTTACACGCTTTATTGTGTTCGTCAATCTTTTTTTTTTGTTGCTATGCGCCCTGTTTTGTCCTATGTACACTTTATTACATCCTTGGCAACTTAGTTTATAAACAGCTTCCGTTTCCGGGGGATTCTTATCTTTTGGGTTTAATAAATGGTTCTTTATATTTATTTCATGTAAAATATTATGGCTTTTACCATTCTTGGTAATATAAGCTAAAAACATACAATATTTACAAATGTTAAATGGTAGTAAAACAATATTACAGAAAACAAGTCAAAAAATCAAATAAACCTTAAACAACTTTAAAATATATGGATCTTAAAATGAAAATAACAAAAATTGGAAATAAAACAAAAATCGCAATAATAATGTGCATTTTTAAGAAAAATATACAAAACCTTGATAACACACATTTTACAACAAAAATATAAAATGGAAACTATTTTGACATAGGTACTCGTATACAATTCTACAGATAAAAATAATTGAACAATAATTATTTGATAGATTATGGTTTACAATAAATGAGAGTAATGTTCTAACAACAATACCATCAAGAAGAAAGTTAGAAGATAAGTCAAATAAATAAATAAATTGGGAAAAAGTGCCAACATTCAATCGAAATATTATAATATTTAACTTATTTACACAAACACCAGATTATTTCAAAACAGTATTTAAGTAAGGTATTAACTACGAGTAGAACCGTGTCAAAATTCTTCATTATGGAATAGTTGAGACGCAAATTTTATTGCTAACGAGAAAATGTAATTAATTAATAATTCACAATCTATGTGTTTTCATAATATTAGGTAAGAAGCTGGTAGGTATAGTTAACATAATTTAATCATTGCAATATTCATCATTTTCATGATCATACTAATGATGCACGTGGCAATTAATTTCTACGCTAAATGCATTATATCTAAATAATATGTTACATGGTGGTACAGAGATCAATCTCATGCATTTGATATCAGTCCAGAGACAATGAAATATTGCATTTTTATTGATATCAGTCCAGAGACAATGAAATATTGCATTTTAACCCCCTTTCAAACATTTAATTAATAATGATTACAGTTAAATTTTTTTATTAATAGCATAATTTGTCTTTTATGTATTACAGAAATTAAGAATATTTTAGATAGGGAAATACCAAATTCTAGGCATTTACAGTGCTTACGACCTGTTATTTGCTGGATTAAATCAAATATGTACATCTAAAATATAGCATACATTATTGTGATGCCTTCAACAATTTTAAAAAGGGGGATTAATCACAATACACCTGCGCTGTGATTATAAAAGCTATATTTATCGGCACATACCGTGACGATATACTTAACTTCTGTACTATGTACTGTATCCCTATCTATCTCGGTATGTTCTGCCGACTCGTCATCTCGATGCTATATGATCAAATCTAGCCAATGAATGACGCCGAAAATGTAGTCCGCGATGCTTACTTAATGAAATTGTAAAATAGTTCTCATTCATATTTTATATAATATCTTCTGTGTTAAAAAGTGGCCACTACAAACCGATTATAAACTCCAATAAATCGAAATTCAACCAAAGAATACTCACTTGTACCTAATTTTTTTTATTTATTTTTATTTATTATTATTTTATTTTTTTACGGTGGCAACGATTTTACGGCTAGATGCTTTTATATGTAAATAGGGCAGCATCTAGCAGCTCGGATTCAAAACTGACAGTTATGTCAGAATTAATTCCGATTTCATAATTTACTTATTTCTCTCTCATCTTGATGGTGCCTCCATACAGGATCTACTTAACGAATTAGGACAATATTAGTGGTGGTTTTCGATATCTGACTTTAAAACTCAAATTAGAGGTATAAAATTGAAATAAAACACAGATTATTGTTTTGACATAGTTAGATATAAAACGTACAAAAATATATTATACATACCTTTAATATCGGTTATTACCATCATTTGAATGAATTGCCGTTTTAATCCTATAAGAAATACTCAATATACAACGTGGTATAATTTGACTTATATCGCTACAAAAGCAGGCTTTTTTGATGTTTTTTTTTATAACAAAACAATATCTTTTGACAGACTACAGATATCTTTAACAGTCTTTAGGTATAGAAAGTTGTCGAGCCAAAGAAGAATGATGATTTTTTTTTTATTTTATTAAATCATACAATTTTTTTTGTACTCCCAGGAGTTACAACAAACTCATTTCGGGACAGAATAATATTTACGTAAAGGTATGGGTAATATTAATAATAAAGTAACAAGCAATAATATGTACATAAAACTGAAACAAGATAGCAAGTTGAGTATATAATACAAAGAAATTAAAACAAATCATAATATAAATTAATAATAAAATATTGATATGTACAATAACACATTTTTAAATATCATTTTTTTATAGATTGTCTCCAATGGGATGGTGTATAAAAATGTTAAAACTTTGAGCCAGTTTAAGAATTTCTAAAAATGGAAAAAAAACATTTTTTATCACTTCTTATACTACTCCTGATTCTTAGAACTATCCTATAAATATAACGAGCCGGATCTTTGGCTGCTAATACACGACCATATTATAATAGCAGGAAGATGTTTCACAGTTTTTTGTGTGTAAGTTTCCGCTGCAGCTTCCAAATGTAATTCATAATTAACTGTAAACAAGATTTTTTCAAAACGAAACATAATATTATGTACAATCAGAAAATAACTAACTTTTCCTTTTTTCAGTTTTTTTAATTGCCTTTTATTAATCTTCAATGGTATAACAGCTATCCATTTTTGCCCACTGGAGTTAACATTTCTTAATTTTCAAAGTGAATTTGGGTTTTTAGCCAGCCATCTGCACTTCATGTTCCTTCCATGAAAACTAATTGGCGGCACTCATAGATTAATATTTTCGTGTTCAAGAATTTAAATATATTATTTGCAGATTCACTGCGAATATCTAATACTTTTTTCCATACAGTTACATGTGAAACATTTTTATTTCTTGTAATTTCATGTACTTAAAACAGTAAAAATATTGAAACTTTTGCAAAAAAATTATCACAATATTGAAATTTAAAAAAAATATTTTTTTCAATAAAAAATAAATAGTGAATTTCGAAACTATTTTCTTTGTCGTAAATAATCGTGTTAGAAAATGAAAAACAAGAGGTGGTAGAGCGGGGTTCGAACCTCAGCACCCTTGATCTGGAGTTCACGGCACTACCCATGAGACTGCAACCCGTCTCAAATAAATTCGGTCCATTAAAAAAATACTTGAGATCCTATAGAGAATAGAACCGTGGTTGTAAGAAAACGCTGAACCTGTTGGAACAGGGTGAATTATATCCACTCAATTTCGTGTTCAGAGTTCTTTTCGCCCGACTACGTCAAATTAATGACAAGCCTTTTTATATGAGGATTTTTTTATAAAAATTGAACAAAAACTACTTAATTATATTGTAGTAAAAATATGAGATTTTTTTATAAATTTAAACTGACGAAATGCATGAAAGCCACTCAATCTAAACTTCCATAATATTTCATTAAATTATGTAATAAAATATAGATAAATAATTAACAATATTTTAGTTTGTCCAAATATTTGTACACAAGGCTATTTTTGATACGTTAATAATAATTTGATAACCATTAGCCCGGCTTATGACCTGTAACTGACTGGTTTAAGTGGCCACATTTTTTTAGGCGTGGCTTAGTAGGGGAAATAATTCAGACAGATGAATCTCACCCACATCAATAAAGGTTTCTGCTCTTTTACTTCATCAAACCCTACAGATGAAATAGTTGAGGAAATGTGAATGTTCAAACATAGGCATAATGATAAATGTTTACAAGGTGGTAGTAACCACAAAAACCAGCTAATGACAGACCTTATATAAGACCTGTAAATGTGAAGACTTCCATATTTATTTCTAAAAAACCTTCGCCATCTCTATTGTAATGTGTCAAATTTCAATCCAGTACTGGTGTAGAGTAATTTGCTCATACCTACATAAAATACATTACATTATATTATAAAAAAATCATTCCTTTCTTTACGCCACAACAAGCCAAATGGCCCAATTACAATAGTCAATTACAGCACAGAACCCGGACTAGAAAAAAATATGGTACTCTGACCGGGAAATAAACCAGGAGCAGAACCGTGTGTGAGTAAAGCATCTTTGCTGTTGCACCACGGAGGCCGTCAATTACAACTGTGATGATGAAGACAATCAATCTTGAAAACATGACAAAGCATACTGCACATTACTTATCTTCTTACGTCCTTGATATTTACAACAGCTATAGCCTTTTTCTGAAAGTAGTACGACATAGGGCAATGTTATTTTGTATTCGTCAACTATGCGATCATAAGTCCATACGAAACGCCTATTTTATAAGTTTCTATAAACCATTTTTTGATTTATACGTCGACAGGTTTCAAAATTACTTCATCGTCGTCGGGAACTTATAGTAATTACACGAATTTCTTATTCCTTACTTACATCTATGGCGCGGCGATTCGAAAGGTTATTACACCTGTACGCAAAAGCGCACTATAGCATGGGATGCCCTCCCAGCAGAAGTGTAAAACTGTGAGAGTGAATTTATTGATGTTTCGGAAAAAAAAATACCCCGTGTACTATAAATGCGCAGCATGAGATGACGAAATTCATAGTTTTACTGAAATTCAATTATATAAAAAAATAAATTCAAAGAATCACTTTTTAAAGCGCTTTTGTGGCATTGTAATGCAACAATTACAATGTAATATAAGTAATACAAAATAGTAATAATAATTGTTTATGATTATGAAAGAAGCGACAAAATGGAGAGAAAGAAAAAATATTACAATCGTACGAATCATAACGGGAATATTTTTAGAAGAATACTAAATGTAGAATTTAATTGACTATTGAATTTTTAACGTTTTCGGTTTACGAATTTCATCGTCATCGTTCTCTTTCCACAGCTAATGAATTGAATCCGAAACATTTTGCATGGTATGCAAATGCGCTGAACATTAGACCACGGTATGGACATAATTATATTAATTTACTTATTTCTAATCCTTCAACTTTGCCTAAAATAGGACCATTTTTGAACATGCTAAATTCCTAAGCCGTGTCCGTTTCTTGGTTGAAATTATGGTTTTCAGATATGAAATGATTAGCTAATTCCAAGCAATTGTGAAAATCTATATATGAGAGGTAAACAACAGTTAGGCCAAAAACATCAACTTTTGAGGAGAGACAAATCAGTGATTTTTTGTGCATAAGCATCTGGTATTTTTTAATAAGAGGCATTAAAGTAAGTTTCTCTTCGATTATATACATGTTTTTCTGTGTTCTTAATACTGTAATATTTATTTTTAGTTTTTAGATGCTCAAAATAGAGATAAACTTATTTCCCCTTAAACACCTTTATGGTATATCAAATGTTGTATGAGAAATCAACAGTTAATCCGAAGGCTCGGGATAAAAAATAACACCATTTTATAGTTAGTGAAAAATCAGTTTTATTTATTAATTATATATTATAAATATTTTTTGTAATGATGATACACTTTGATAATTTTTAAATACCAAATTGTTAAAGAGGTTGCCTACACTACATTAACAATAGGTATTAATTTTCATTGGTTTATTGTCATAAAAAAATAGCTTAGATTTCTCAATAAACCATTACCAAAATATTTTTTTACACGAAATAACAAACTCTATTTTGTGACGTTTAGTAAAATAAAGTAGCTTACTGACTGTTCTGTGTCTACCGATTTCGTCGGGATACTAATTACACTGACATCTAAATCCCGCTACTGTAATTAGAGTCCTAACCCGGAGACGAGTACGTCTCGAAATCGGTGGACATGGAAAAGCCGGTAAGTGGTTATAAACAAATATTTACGAACATTTACTCAAATTTTTTACCACAATTTTAATGCGTTTAATATTGGAAATACGTTCATATATTATGATAAGTTTGTCACATTATTTGATTAATAATCGGAACTGAAAGAAAATACATCTGAATTTTCGGGACAAATCGAAATAACTGAAAGTGTTCTGTTCGGCTGAACACAAGTCGATTATTATACTTACATATACATCACTGTACCATATAATATAATATATGATATCATCACCATCGTGATTGTACTCGCTAAGTAAGTGAATCATTAGTTGAATGATTAATCCATGACAAATAGAGATAATTCCACGTTTAGATTGAATCATTAAATAATATGAATATTATTACCCCTACGTTACGCCGAACTTCCTTATTTAGGTTATAACAACATACAAAATTAATTAGCCATTTTTTTTTGTTTTGGACAGACTATCCATTACCAAGTAACACTGACTTGCCTTGGCTAAAAAGTTGTAGGTAATTTAGGAGAAGAAACAAGTACAGTCGATTATCGCGATCACCTTGTTTAGCTATTAGGCGCCGATGCGATGTTTAGTGAAAGAAAACGGTATTCGTATTGAGATCATCCATTAATCGTTGAGAAAGGAATTTTCTTAAGGGGGAATCTTCGGAGTAAAGGAGAAGGGAGAGACACTATATATATTTTCGTTCTATTCAAATAATATCACAGTATAGTCAGAGATCCGCTGATATAGTTAACAGCTTTGAACACTTTTCGTTCAATATGAAAATTGTAAGTTGTACAATATATTCATAGTTTCTTGATAAAAAAATCTCCTACTGTTAAAAGTTTTAACATTTTGATACCATTAAATAAAACTCATCACGATTTAAATTTTTTTTCTGTTGTGTGAGGCAATAACTTTATTATTGATTTCTTAAATATCCAATTGAAATAATTTTAATACTGCATACGATTCTTTATTGTGGAATCATAAGTTCAAATAGCAACTTGAAGTCGACGAATTTATTTATTATCATATTTGTACAGATAGAAGATTTGTGTTTATATTATTTTTCTTTAATATTAATATCGTAAATCTCAGATGATAAGTCTCAATTTTTATATATTCCCTAGACGAGTTGTTAATGTAAAGTTTGATAAAAAAAAATCGGTTGACATGCGACCCGCGTGGTCTTCGAACAATCAAACAATGAAGGCGGGGTGGGCGATTTACATTTAAAAATTATATCCTTGGGTAAAAACAACAAAATAAATAAACGTTAAAAAAGAATGTTAAAAAATTTCAGCTCATTTTATAATTAAAACCATACCATAATTGTTAATAGTATAATTATTGTTCTGTATCCAGGCAGATGTAGAATACAGTTCTGCGTGTGAAATAGAACCAGAACCTTATACAAGTGTGTTTTTGACTCGATGGCTGCTCTCAGGTAAAAATCTCGTCTATACGATAGGAAATCGATTGAAAATATGTCCGCCTCGTTGTGAAGCGGTTAGGGAGTTCGCCTAAACAGTTGAACTAAATACGTTGCATTTGGTTTACTAATGCAGTGCCCTATGGATCACTCGGTGCGGAAAAGGGAGTTATGATGATAATGATGGTATAATCCTACCTCATTCTTCTCAACCTCGTTAGAAAGGTAGCGATAGAAATTAAAAATTCATCCTCAAATTATTCCAGGCTTTGGTGACCCTCCTATTCGGCCTGGCCTCCTGCGGGCGTCTGGAAAGCCAGTACCTTCCCCCCAACTCCCAGTACCAGGGGGGCCTCCAGGGCTCGGCCCCCGCCTTCCGGGGCTCCGCCTACCAGGGCCACAGGACCCCAGAGAATGACGTTCCCATACTGAAGTATGTGAACAACAACAACGGAGACGGCAGCTACAACTACGCGTAAGTTATAAAAATATGTATCTATTGTTGTTATTTATTGACTCTTAATGTATTACGATTTATAGATATTGCAACAGAAATGGAGAATATTTTAGAGTCTGGAATATGGCAGCCTAAGCATTTACAGAGCTTAGAACCAGTAATTGACTAGTAGTGATCACTTATCATAGAATAACATTCAACATTCTGCCTAGGTTTTAACTTCCATATTTCTTCAATGAATGGTGAATAGTACACAGTATTCAAAGTTATAACACTTTTATCAGCCGATGTCAGGTCATAAGCCCTGTTAATTCCTAGACTACAACCACGCGGTAGTGAAAGGGGCCAATTGTATTAATTTACTAGTCATTCCGTCCGTGTTCGGATAGATAAAGAATACAGTTTTGTGTATAAAATAGAATCAGAATCCTGGACGAGCATTTTCGACTCGATGGCTGCTCTCAGGTAAAAATCCTGGGAAAGGAAATCGAGCGGGAATATGCCAGTCTCGTTGTGAAGCGATTGACATACTTGTCTACCGTGCTCGACGGCATCGGGTTCGATTTCTGAGACGGTTGACGGTTGACGAATATTTATTTTTAAAGGTGGTCTTACACTGAAGTATTTTATTATCTGAAACGTGAGACCCTTACCTTTTTGTAACAGATGATCGAGATACACTGCATTTAATTTAACAATACAGTGCCCTATGCACCATCGGGTGCGGTTGAGGATTTTACGATGGTGATAGTTATTCAAAAGATATTCATTTTCAAGTGAAATGTAATACTTACAGAAATATGCTTAAGTACTGTATGGTAGTTAGATAGATTATTTTTAAGAATAAAATAATGTAATTATAAAAATATACAAAGGTTTATAGATAATACGACTTTTAATCTAATTAGAATATTCACTAAAGTTGATTGATGAAAAGCAAACCCGACTTTTTCTGTTTCCTGCCATTAGCCAGTGTAAAATTGTTCTTTCATTCAGAGCCGTCTGGTGTTATGTTAAACACAAATAATGCAAACGTCCATTTTTTGTATGATTTATTCTAGTATCTTCCAGTATTAATGCCGGTATTTTTTTACAATAACATGAAATTTTTAACACCTTTGCCTTTGCTAATTCATTATTATAAACTCAAAATTTGACAGCTGTAGCTTCGACAACATGGCTGCTATACACTGTCAAAGTTCGAGCGCCCTATTGGAAAACTTTTTATACGCATTGTGATTTTTTTTACTTGAATTACTTGTTGGAACTGCATTTTATTTATTTTTTATTTTGATATATTTTTAATCAAAGATGAAAAGTTTTTTTTGCACTTAGAGACTTAATTATAGTCGTGAATTACTGCACAGAACACGCGGGCTTGAGAAAAATCACTTTTTTATTTTTTATGTTCCCACCGGGAATCGAACCCAAAACCTTCTGCGCGTGAGTCAAGCGTCTTAATTTAATTAAACCTCATTTTATATAATATATAATTTTAAATTATTTGCTATTTGTCTGGCCGTTCACGTGTGGACATATTATATGACAGTATTGTCTTTTACCCGCTCCGTGAACAGCCTCGACGCTGGGACAATGCAAAAATTCGGGCGAAACGAATACACGACGGCGTTTGTTAATATTATTAATTTTACACGAAGATGTATTGGAATTGTTATAGAGCGAACTTAATAAAAAAATATAAAAAATATGCCTTTATTTTCAGTATTTTTAGTAGCGATACGTTCACGTCAAGTAAATCGCTATTGTCACAAGGTCCCATCCGTTCGTGTTTGCACGAGGACAATGTGGCCGCTGGCAGCCTCGCGCAGTAGTACGGGTAATCATTGTACCGCGGAGATAGTCTGCCTATGTCAGAGGCGATGTCTCGGGACAATTTTTTGTCCTACAAATTTGTGCTTACACGTGGACAGTGGTCGAGTCCCGGGAAAACAATATTGTATCGTCTATTAGGTAAGAGCCTTTCAAGTAATGCGCTTTGTACGGTTCTCCCGTAAACCGAGTACCTACGTCATTATAATGGAATTAAGTTTTCAAGTTTTAGCAGAGTATAGTTTCCGCATATCGACCATTAGATCCGGGAATCGTAATAATACCTACCACTGAGCCACTTATGACGTATTCGTATTGCATCCCAATTAGTACGACCCTCGGGGTTCCTAAATCACTAACTCTACTTAAGGAAGTAATTGCAGACGGAACAAACAAACATAAGAGGTGGAAGATTATAGGATTAATTTATTATTATTATGTTTATTCGCAAACAAAAACTGTTTATATTTATTTATTTTTCCTGCTACTCATAGTTATTCTAACTATAAAAAATATTTAGTTTCTCCCAATTTCAAACGGGACAAATGTCCCATGGATAACTCCATCGTAACCAACATAGTAATAGTGTTATAATTACTTGTATTTAAATATAGGTTACAAATTAAAAATACTCCGTACCAATGGGGAAATATCAGGGTTTTCTTAACAAAAAAAAGAAAAAGTAATTTAAAGTAATAAAAATCTATAAAATACTGTCGGAAAAAAAAATTTTTTTTTTGCTAATAGTAGCATAAAAATTATTTTTAAATTTGTAATTTTGAATTCCCGCAAAAATGGTCATTCCATTTGCCACGCCCCTAATACTTCACGATTCATGTTATTTGTTCATAGCCATTGAAATTTGTATAGAACATTATCACGAATCTTGACGTCACAACAACCAGGTTGCGTTGCGTTTTTCTTGCAACGTATTTTTATGAAAATTATTTTTTTCCATTCATGTATAAAAACATTTCTCCCCAATGTCCACATTGATTTTGGAAATGTAATTAATTATTATAAATCCATCTCATATATTTGTATCGGTATTCATAGTATGTATGTGATATTTCCCTATTATAGAATCGTCAAAAAATAACTAAAATCGAATCGTGATAATATAATATTTCATGGAACCTTATCATTAAATCTAATGGTAAACAGGGTACAACATAGAATTAAGAATTTCTTAATTCTACGGTACACAGTATTAATTATTGTAAACTTATTTAAGCGTATCTATATCAAATATATATAAAAGGCAATGCTCGAATGGTTGTCCTCGATGGACTGAATAACTACTGAACTAATTTATGTGCGGTTTTCTGATAAATTAACATCTTTGCCACGAAAAGGTTTATAGTTCATAAAATCTTAAATATATTATTAAGTACAAAAAAATTAGGAGCGCAAATGGTTTTTTCAGGGTTGCACCCGCTGAGAAAGCGTTTACAAAAAAAAATGGACAGATGTTATTTTTTTTGTTTACAAAAAAGTTGTTTTTTTTATGTTTACATACAATATTCGTTTTTTCATGGATCCCAATCAGATCATTTAATTGAATTAATTATAATTTCTACCCGTTTATTTCTTTTTACTGGATTTTTGGTAATACTAAAATAATATCAACTAAAATTCGATACATTTTTGGAAAGCGTATTCCTAACTAAAGTGCACCCCTGAGCAGAGTTTGACATTTGCTAATAGAATTCTATATTATAAAATGAATTATTTTTTGTTTTAGAATTCAAATATAAACAAGTTCTAAGGTACCAACTTAAATTCAGTACTTGAAAATGAATTATTTTTAGTTCTGGAAATCAATCATGAACAAGTACCTAGGTACCTGCTTACCAATGAAAAGTTACATCTTATTTTACGTTTATCCGAACGGATATGAAGATTCTAAATTACATTCCTATGAACATCCGCAAATATATTTAATAAATCCGTAGTCAGATGGCAGAAGGAACCATCTGTATTTTTGTCTATGTTTAAGTTTTCAAAAGTTTTAATTAAGATTTCAGTAAATACACGCAGAAAAAAAATCAGCGTCATTTAAAATGGTAATTTATTATTGAAAAGCAACACTAAAATATTTTAGTTTGTGGATTAAAGTCTCTAAATTGAGACGTATTTCAGCTCTCCTGAACATTTTTGAAAATTGCAGTTAGTCCCTTCTCCCATCTGACTACCGAAATACTTTTCGAGCGTTGGAAGAAATATTGCACAAGACATTTTGTCAAAATCAAATCTTTTATTATTATCGGTATGTTTTATAATTTATAATAATTATGTCTCATTTATTTACTATTAATGGCATATTTTCTAATTTATTTTTATGATTCAATTTTTATTATTATTACTCGCATGTTTTCTAATTTATATTTATATTGATTTTTTCTAATGATATTATTATTCTTTGAATTTATTAAGCATCATTTAATGATATTAAAAATATTTTTAAAAAAACATGAAAAAAATAAGGTCCTTCCTAAACACAGGAATTTCCTAGCTAGTCGGGACCTGAAACAAATAAACTCTGTACATTTTAAAATTGTGAAATACATAAATAAAAAAATAATAAAAAAAAGAAAAAAAAAAATATAACTGATACTAATTCGTACACTAATACTGAACGCGGTAACACTCTTAATATATTTCAAAGCACCACAGAGAGTGAAATAGGGGAAATTATCAATAAAATGAAAGAAGGTTCATCTCTGGGGTTCGATGAAATTTCTGCTAACACATTAAAACACATTACTAAACAAATTTCGACACCGCTAAAACATATAATAAATATAAGTTTCAAAAGTGGTTTATTCCTATCCAATTATAAGAAAACTATTGATACTCCAATAGTTAAAGCAGGAAACCCTGAAGAAATAACTAACTACTGACCTATATACTCGTATTTATAAAAATCTAAAAAAAGAATTGGATATTCAAAATTATACGAGTATAAATTCTAATAAATAAATAACTTTAACAGTGTAATTCACTCTCCAAAAACAATAGTTAGTCTCTTTTTTTAGAGAGTTGTAGTTATAACATTTACTAGATGTATTAAAGTAAATTTTTATAGATTTAAAAAAACATATACCACTTATAAAATAGGTATATGGATTAATAAAAATAAAAAATAAAAATTATTTCAAACTTTCGGTCAAAAATTAGAGAAAAGATGATGGAAAGACGTCAATATTTAATTTTTCAATAAACAATATTAATTTCAAAGCCGCAGTAGTCCTGGCAAATATTTTTATGACGATTTTGCGTTCCCTGGGCTTTTAATAACGTCATTCATTTACACAAACTCTCCTTTATGCAGCACTGTAATTATTTAACAAAACAAATTAATTTTCAAAGTACGTACTGCATTTGTTTTTTTTTATTCTAGTTACGAGACCGGTAACGGCATCGTGGTGCAGGAGGACGGGTACCTGCAGGACGCTGGGGGCGCGCACGAGGCGCAGGCCGTCCAGGGCTCGTACTCCTACCCCGGGCCGGACGGGCGCCTGCTCACGGTGACCTACACGGCGGACGAGAACGGCTTCCGCGCGCAGGGCGAGCACCTGCCCACGCCGCCGCCCGTGCCCGAGGCCATCCTCCGCTCGCTCGACCTCATCCGCCGCGAGGAGGCCTCCCACCAGTCTCACTCCGACGGCCGGCAGTCCTTCGACTCGCACAATGGATACAACTACTAAAGAAATCCTCAATAATGCACCCCGTCAATATCTATAATTATTTAATTATTGATATAAAAACAAAAAAGAAACACAAAAGGCATCAATCACATGCCCCACCTCCGTTAAAATAGTCATAACTCAAATATAAACTAATTTTGAAATTAAATAAAAATAAACTATTTAAATAACTATCATATGATATTATTCTAAAAAATAGACAAAATTCTAGCCTTAAAATTACTTAAATATTTAAATTTTCAGACCATTTCTTAAAAGTCGTAAATAACTTGTCCTGGAAAAATGGAAATCGAGTTGTGGTAGAGTGGGATTTGAACCTCGGACCTTTTGCCCGTGAGTCCACAATACTACCACGGGACCACAACTAATCTTAAATTAAACAGCTTGATAGCTTTTTGGCATGCTATACTAACGCTTGTATTTTAACGCGGCAATTCTCAAACAGTGTCATATTTTAACTATTTTCTACATATCTATCGAGATGCGTTTTTAAAAACGTAGTGGCATTTTTCGATAAAGAAAAAAAAACATAGTTTTAAGACAAGACGTTATTTTAGTTTTAAGGCTCTCATAGAATAACCGTTTTCTGAGTTATGACTCTTTTTTATCGGATGTTCGGTGTTTTCTCATGTGTTATTTTTTTCTGACAGGGTGTTAATACGTGGTTTACGAAGAAAAAAAAATGTTTTTGGAAATATGTCTTTGGAATTATGGAACTATACTTGAATTAGTTACGGATGTCTTATGTTAAGATATCCGTAAATTATTTATTACTAAAATAAAATTATTAACTTTAATAACGACATGCATTTTTATTATCTACTAGCGGACCCGACTTTTGCTTTTCTTAAATATGTACTATATATGTTTCAAAATAAGAATTCTTGGCTTGGACCATATATTTATTTATTATATATGCGGCGTAAGCCAATTACAACAGTTACATGAAGAAACATAAATGCAAGAAATTGAACAAAAAGAACATAAAACTATTTAGCAAAGACAAACAAGGGCAAAACAATAATTGGATACAATATATTTTTAAAAAAAACGAAAGACCTAAAACTTTAAGCTAAACCATGCCAATCCAACTTCATCCCACACTGTTTAGTCACGAAGAGATCTACGAAAAGCCGGAAGATCTATCCCAAAAAATTCCAAGTCGTGTGATGAATTGACTAATCTACACATTCTGGACATTGGGGCATAGAAACCAAAGTTGCTCTTAGAAGATTTTATAAATAGCAGATTTTGACTTCTGGTGACACTGTTGGGAACATGAAAAGAGGGCCGGATCAGAATCGCAGAGTTATTTTGTCCGGCCTTTAATCATATTGGAGAAATAATAGAGAGAAAAATTGATAGTTAAGATGGACGCTGATGTAAACAATGTGCCAGCAAATTTTCAGATGGAACTTATTAAGCTTCAGGAGGATTTAGCGCCGAAATCACAATTTGACAACATTGCTTTGACGGATTTTTATAAATTACTAGCGTACCCGACAGACGTTGTCCTGCCCAAACGTTGGCTTGCCTGCTATTAGCTGGTTGAACAAACGTTTTTTTCGTATATTTATTTTTGCCTTTATTGAACTACTTATGTATTCGTAATAAGGGTTAGTTTTTCGTTTTATCTCATCGTGTGATTGACTAAGAGGCCTCGTCGTGTTGAAATCAAAATCGCGCAAAAATCACTACTCTAGTGCCATTATCCATAGAGAAAAGACAGGAATACGTGTTAATAAAGAAAAGTCAGACCGCGTTTTACCATGAGCATTCTGAAATTATGACACTCAACTCATGCTCAACGCGAATTTAGTCATTCTTTAACCGCTAGTCGGGTGTTGACGTGACCGTGACCATTAATTCGAAACCAAAAGAAAATAAAAATGACTGTGTCGTCTAAAACTGTCCGGATAAAAGGAAAAAGACTTTTCATTGATAAGTAGGTACCTAGGTACTTGTTTATGATTAAATTCTAAATCATAAAGTAATTGATTTTCAAATATTTAATTCTTTTTGCAAATGTCAAACTCTGCGCTATATACCAACAATGGTGCATTTTGTGTAAGAATCCGTTTTTTAAAAATGTATTGAATGTCAGTTAAAATCATTTAAGTATTTTTTAAAATCTTTTAAAAATAAGTTAGTATGTAGAAATTAAGAAATTTCAAGAAAATAAATTTAGTCCCCACTAAAAATAATTTATGTTTGTAAACGTTGAAATACAATTTATTTTTATATACAAAAAAAACAACATCCTCTAAATTTTCCAATATTTGCATTTTAGTCGAATGCAACCCTGGAAAATTGATGAAAAACACATTCTCTCCTAACTTTTTTCTGATGAACATATTGAAAATATTATTATTTACAAACCTCATTCACGTAAATCAGATTATTTTGCAAAAAAATCGCATGTAAATTAGTCCAACAATGTTTTCAGACTGGCTGGATTTTCTCCCTATGAGTTGTTCATAGTTAAATTTGTTGTGACAGAGAGGGAAAACATTTTTGAGAAGGGAATATGGTAGTCTGGGCATTTACAGAACTTATGACCTGCCATTGGCTGATTTTAGTGGCCACTTTTCACACTGTGTAACATTCACCATTCTGTCTATGTTTAAACATCCAAATTTCCTGAAGTCTTTCATCTGTTGACTTTTGTGAAGTAAAAGAGCTGAAACCTTTATCATGTGGGATTCCCCTCTCAAAAATGTTTTTCCTCTCTGTTACAACAAATTTAAATATGAACAACTCCTAAGGGAGAAAATTCAGCCAGTCTGCAATCATTTGGACGAACTCAAAACATCGTTAAATTTACTACCTGGCAAAAGAAGCAGTGTAAAAAATTGTTTTCAGCCGTTGCCTAGTAGGTGAATTGGTTCAGCCGGATGAATCTCACCCACATGATAAAAGTTTCAGCTCTTTTAGTTGACAAAAGTCAACAGATGGAAGAACTGAGGAAATTCGGATGTTTAAACATAGGCAGAATTGTGAATATTTATTGTGTAGGTAGACAATTGGTATAGCATTCCATATTTAATTTGGTAATGTATCCAAAATAAAACAAGTTTATTGGATTATTATTCTACTTTAGTTTTTATAAAATATACAAAGGGTATATTGTGACGCGTTTTGTCTTGTTAGGACATTTTCAAACAAACTCGTGTCCGATACATTACCAAAATAGAATTGTGAATATTAAACAGTGTGTAAAGTAGCCACTTAAACCAGCCAGTGACCGTTCATAAGCCCTGTAAATGCCTTGACTACCATATTTCCTTCTCAAAAATGTTATCCCTTTCTGTTGCAACAAATTTTAATCAGTCCAGTAGTCATTGAGCCTATAAAGGACAAACATACATACATTCATATATATATATAAAGATAGATAGATAGACAAATCATCCCATTGTCTTAGAAGGAATGCTGTTCCTTTCGATCTGCATTTAAGAATTATTATAAATATTCAATAGTGGACTTCTTGTATAAGTTGTGTGCACTAACAGTAAGAGTGTGTAGGCGAGGAAGTTGGTATATTCAACATAATAAATATGAATTTAATAATTCTCTATACCTATACCTTGGTTGTAAATCCCTTTGAAGATGTATACTTATTAAACGTATTCTTATCAATACTATCCACCAACGTTTCATAAAAACATAATTCAAATATTTTCATTACTTTAAGAGCCATTCAATTGCATATTCTCTCGTTGAAAGTAGTTTTTCCGTGGCATATTTGATTTGCTCGTTATAAACCCTTTTCAAATTCAACGCGGAAATCAATTAGTTCCGGGATTTCCACCCACCAATGTGAAAATGGCGCTTAAAGCGTTGCAAAAATCAATAACCGTGAAAGAAAAGGAAACTGCGTCGATTGCAGAAATTGCTACCATCCAAATATTGTATTTGTAATATTAAAAAACATTAAAAATAGAAATGTGTAATCAAATTCATAAAAATAAATAAAGTACCGTTTTAATATTTGTAGCGATGTTAAATTTTACTGGACTATTATACAACAATTCTTTAATGGGCTGGTTATTAGTACGCCAATCAACAGACAGCGCATCGAACCCAAGAAATAACGTTACTCTCAAAAACAATGTATAACTATGCAGCTGCCGAAATTTCAACCAATTTCAATATATTTTGACAAAGTTTTGTAAATCAATTCCATGTTATTAAAAAATAAACAAGCATCACGCTGCGGTTCATTGTGACTTTTTGAGAGGAAAGACAAATTAAGTTATCAAACGAAAGATGGATTTTATTTATATATTCAATCTTATAATCAAACAAAATATTTATTATTTATTACTACTTGACATGCCATTTTTAAGGCTTGTAATTATATTAAATAATGTTACGTAAAAGCAAAATATCTTGTACACCAGAAAATTTTCTTTCGAATGACGTATTTGACTTATACTTTTTAACTTTTAGTTTTCATTTTTAAATTTGGAAAAAAATTGAAAAACTTACTGTTGTGTTAAAGTTAACATAGATATTGTCTGCCCTTCAAGCACAAGTGGAATAAATTTACATATTATTATAGTATGAAATATATTTAGGATAAATAAGGTATAATGTCGGATATAGACATTTATTTAAACTGACTTTAAAATGTTTCCGACTGGGCGGAAAAACTCATCATTATTTATTTATTTATTTATTAATTTACACGCCCTACGGGCTTTTACATATATTAAAAATTATATTCAAGTGCAGCAGTGAAACATAAGTATATAAATTTAGTTAAAATAAAAGATAACATAAGAAAAGCTAAAAGATACAATAATAAGTAAAAATCAGGAAATGTACCAACATTGGTTCAGCCGGATTCTCTTTCCGCACTAAATGGTACATAGGGCACTGCATTGGTAAACCAATCTCAGCGCATCTTGATAATTTTTGTTACATAAAGATAAGATGATCAGTCTTACGCTTCAGTCCAGGAACTAGGAAATATTCAATTGTCAAAACACCCTTTTATTTAAATATATCATATCAACCATGTCGGGAATTGAACCCGAGACCTCTCGAATGTAGACCTCGTGGTGTAATGGTCAGCGCGTTTGCCTTGCATTCAAGAGGGAGGAAAAACTACTGCGAGTTTTTCTTATCCAGAAATTCGAAGTGAAGAATAGTTAAACTGCCTTTAAAGTGTTTGTATATCCTTTGTAAAAGCAAATGGAAAACTTAACAAGTTCGCTTCTTTATATTGCAGCAACTAGATCAACCATATACAACTTGTCGCTTCAAATTCATGCAAAATCGCCATGACAACGTACTTTTCCATTTTGACTTTTTTACTCGTATTTTCGTAAAATTATCAATATTTAATTATTTTTTTGTAGCTTGGTTGCGCCGATAATATATACTTATGTATTTTTAGATAAATTAAGATAAAGGTTAGATGAAACAAAGAGCATGGTAGCCTCAAGACAGCCAGTACGATGCAAACTTGCAATAGACAATAAAATAATTGTACAAGTAAAACACTTTAAGTACTTGGGTGTTGAGATATTCAGCAGCATCAAGGAGAGCAAACTACGGGTTTATAAAACCTGCATTAGACCTATCATGACATACGGTATTGAAACAAGGGCTGACACTACTGGAACAAAAGTCTCCTAAGAACGAGTGAAATGAAAACTCTCCGAACTTTTGCACTTTTTTGATTTGCTTCTCTCAATGCGAGAACGACAATCCGAGACAGAGTAAGGAACTCCGAAATAAGAAGAATCTGCGACATCAAAGATGTTGTGTGACGGGAAAGATCAAGAAGACGTTTCTGGAGAGAGCACGCGGAGAGAGCAGATTCAGAAAGAGTGGTGAATATACGAGTAGTGGTCGGTGCAATACCAGTTGGCAGCAGACCCCCCGGAAGACCACCAAAAAGATGGCGGGACAGTTCAACGTCCACATCCTAGGAACAGGCTCCGAGCAATAACAGGGCGCTGTCCTAGAGGAAGAAGAAGATTTAGATTTATAATTTTATGTGTATTTTACATTACCCATATTTAACAAAATAATTTCTTCCGCATCTGTTCTCGTGTACCTTATCCGCCCAGTGGTAAGTAACGAATTAACCACCATGTCATCGAGACAACCGCAATTAGCTTAACCGCTCTGCATCCGCGCTACTGCTACCGCATCTCCGCGTAGTCGTCGAATTAAGTGAAAAAAGTTAAGTGTCCCAAGCCATCTCTCAGCCTCCAGTCAACTCAACAGGATCGATCCGCGAAGTAAGAGATTCTTATAACTTTTTTGCTGGGATCCAAACCTATCGCCTCAATTCCTTTCACTGCGCCGCACCGCAAAGCCACATGGCCTCTCCGTAGCTATGCTTTTTTATATTATTTTACTATCGTTTTTTTTTTGCAAATTGCAGAATTTTTCATGCATCATCATCATCATCTTGTATGATACTTTAATAAATTAATATTTGGATATTAACATATCAAATCATTAAAACACTTTTAATTTGTCAAAATATAAAAATGAAAACGTTTTATCGATCAATTTAACGTCAATTGTTCACATTCTTCTCTTTTCACTGATTTATAGATTTTTTTCTAAAACCTTCTGGTTGGCTTTTTTCTGAAAACATTAATGGAGAAAATATTTTTTCGTATATTCACTATTGACGCAGTGTTCATTTATGAAGGTTGAAACCTACGTCACGTGATTAAGGTTTGAGCCAGGAATGCGCAGTGGGAACATTTGAAATTTTCCATTGAACCTTCGAAATGCTTACCTTCACATAAAAATGACGCAATTCAAACAAAAAAATAAATGCACAGTTATATTAGAATGTGTTATTAATGAAAACTCAGATCAAGAAAAAAAATAGTAACTATAAAAATATGAATACCGTAAAAAAACAAAACTACGTATTTTTAAACATCTATCAAAAACATGATCATTTCTTTTAGTATAATATCCGAAAAGAGTAGCTATTTCTACTCTTTCTGCATTTCCCTTGCGTTTTGAATAAAAATATAATTAAACAAGTTAATTTCTTCAACAATATTTAAATATTTTAAATATGGTCAAATGTTTGTAGACAAGGCTGTATTTCACTCTCTGGGAGTTATTAAGATTACAATTTATTGTTAGTGAGGGAAAATATTTTTGAGAAGGGAATATGCAAGTCTAAGAATTTTCAGGACTTATGATTTTAATTTATTCGAGTTTTTCATCTGTTGACTTTTGTGAAGTAAAATAACTAAAACCATTATTGACTTGTGAGTGGTTCATCCAGATGGAAATGTTGAGGAAATGTGGATGTTCAAACATAAGCAGAATGGTTCATGTTGCAACGTATAAAGTGGCGACTTAAACCAGCCAATTACATGTCATAAGCCTTGTAAATGTTCACTTTTAAATTCCCTTCTAAAACTCTCTTCCCTCTCTGCTGCTATAAATTCCAATCTTGATAAAAAGTTGATTTCGCCCTGGAGGTGAAATCAACTTTTCTCTACAAACATTTGGACATGCTCAAAATGTCGTTAACCCCTATAGTGTTTTTGGATGTCATTGTCTTAATTATTCATTCGTTTTCCGCAACAACAAAAAACATTAAATCACAACACAATAAATATAATCATCAATAAATATAATAGTATAATTGTAGTCAGTTATTATTATTGACAAATATATTGAAATGATCTGAAAGAAGAATTTTTGCAGATTATATTTATTTTTGTAAAACAGGTAAAGGGAGACGAGTCACGAAAAATATGAAATGAAGTTAAGTATGACATTCGACTGGTAGTTTTTTTTTTCTACAGGGCAAAGGGAGATGAGTCAGGTAGAAAAATTATATCTTGACATATTGGATGGAAACATACAGAGTTAAGTCACATAATGCATAAAGTCACATGCACTTGGAGACAAGTCCAGTTGTGCCCATTTGCATTTTTCTCTTTCGATAATTTTGCCATGGAAAAGGGAGACAAGTCGAATTGTCTCTGTTTTGTGATTACATGACGCCGTTTCTCCACTATTTTCCGAAACTTACGTGATCAGCTGTGTCGATTATTGTTGTTAGTGTTTTAAAATGTATAATAAAAGAACGAGATACATTATTTATTTATTTTATTTATTTATTTATTAATGAAATCATACAGTCTTTATATAAACAACAAGGTACAAAATAACAATTTTAAAAAGTAAGACCAATTACAGATTTCACACTAATGAATGCAGGAGGAGAGGGGAAAAATAATTTAATTCTAAAAAAGTAAAAATAAAAATATTCCATAAAAAGTTCATTTAAAGGAGAAGACATTGTAAAGCTACTCTACTTTCCTCCCTCTCTCTCTGCTTCCATGAACATTTCAATTTAATTGTAAAAAAAAAATCACAAGTAACAATAAATTATTCGATGCAGGTAGTAGATGTAGGTAAGTATAAATTAAGAGTTAAATTAAATTATTAAAATTAAAAGTAAAAGTTAAAATTAAAATGAAAAGTTTAAATTAAAATTAAGTTAAAAGTTTAAATTGAAAGTTAAAATTAAGAATTAAAATTAAAATTAAAAATTATGACATTTACAAATTCATAAACGCACATATTGTTTTGATTTGCGTCAATACCTCCCTATTCCACTTTTAAATTGATGTATAGTTTTTTATAAACATTTCTTGTGGGTTTTTGATTGAACTATTTATGACCGCTTTGCTCGCAATGCAACATAGTAGTACATGGGGCATAAATGTGTGGGTGGTTGTGACGCTAATCAAATTCCTCATAAGGTGAACGACTTACTTTATCCATGTCCACTACCTAGGAGGAGCACATGATGTCCACAAAATCTCTTCAGGCCTCTCTGTCTCAGGATGTATCCCGCAGTTCATACATGAACTGCCTACGAACTGTCAGCGTGGACGTCCAGGACTGCGGGAACCTAATGCCTTGTAAATAAAGCGAGCGCGGTTACTCTCGGAAGGCATCCGAAATATATGGACCAGCCAGCTGTACCGTCTCAGCTTGGTGACGGTTGACATCGGAGGTAGCTGGGTCCGTTGTCTTATTTCCACATATTCTCAAAACTCAAGTCTATTGCTTACGGCGAATAGATGCTATACTGGCATTGTATAGGCAACATTTGGTTTTCACTGAATACATTTATGATCTCCAGATAGCTTTCATAATGTTGAGTGTAGAGTCTGCTAATCCTAGCTGCAGTTCTAGCTCTTTTTAAAAGCTGCTATTTTCCGTTATGCACACTCAAATTTAAAACTAGGCCTTTTCGATAACTCGGCCTTACAGCCAGATGATGCTGGACATCTAGGCACGAAATGTTACACAAAAAGTTAGTTTTTATAATATTTATTTTAAAACCAATCCTTGCGTAATTCCTACCTATTCAGCTTTTTAACAATTACTTGAACACCCATGTCTGAGAAGTCAAAAATAACCGCGTCATCAGCATCCCTCTATAATAGTAACTTCTCGGGTATTTGTGATAAAGACTTACGACTGTTTTAATCAAATGCGCAGAACAAATTTCTGTTTTACTGTGTCCATAACTCAAAATTTATAATGTTTGAGTTACTGCAATCTTCTACTCGGTGTGCGATATATTTTGACAAATTTCCCCAAGTAACTTATATTTGCACTTATAGAACTTAAATAATGGTTATTTAGGAGTAACTAGGTACTTTCTGATGCCTTACGCACTTTTACTAAAATCTGACATAGGATAAATTATTGCCTTAAATAAATAACATAACATTTGAATATATAGTCAAAAATATTTTAAGAAATTCGGTTTTCAAAATATTTATACGAATAGACATAATATTATCAATAAATAGATATTTTATCGACAGTGCTTTGACATCTGTTGGTGCAACGGGAAAGCTTGAAAATGTTATTTTCACGTTTTTGGTGAATAACTAGGATAAATTGGACAAATCGATAGTCCAGTCTCCAGTTACTTATTAGTGAGACAAAGTCTGAAAAATCGTTTATTTCATTTAAGTATACACTTGTATGCTCAATTTCCCCCTCAGTCTAAATGACTTTTCAGATAATAATGATTCTTTATTTCGTTAATATAAGGATACTGATTTTTTTTTTTTAATTAAATAAAGTAGGTTAAAAAACACAAAACTATAAAAACAGAGTTTGAAAAAAAACATTTTTTAGGAGTGCTATCATACCTTAATGTGGTCGAAAATTTAACAACTGACCAATGTCTAAAGAAGTTGAATAAAAATAACAATTGCGAAGTGTCACGAAAAAAATTAATACTAAAAAACTGGCACATAATTAAATGGCGATATTGAATTATTTTTTAAGGCACAAATCAAATTTATTTTAGGTATCCATAGAAATATTAGTTTTCTCATCATTTGTAAGCTTGTAAATTGGAGATGAACTAAAAATCCGCAATAACATTATTTTAGATGGATACAATTGTTTATTTAAATATTTTATGTGGTTACGGGGAAAAGAATTTTGTTTTTTTTAAATAGCAGTAGATACATATACCATTTATAATCATATTCAGTTTTGAAATTCATGTCCTCAAGGTGGCAGCAGTTAGCAGCAATACACTATCGAGGATGATCTCTAGAGCTCGTGAACATCAGTTGGAATAAGCAAGATTTCCACTACCAGGCTGAAAATAATCCCGCATCATTAAGGAACGACAGCTTCATTCCCCTAATGTATGTTGCATAATATCACAATTTTCAGTAATTGCTAGTTAAAATATCTACATTTCAGAACAGATAATTAAAATATAAATTAAATTACCTATAGTTTATTCTGAAACACATGTTGCTAATTAACATTACACATTAATATTCTGAACTCAAAACATTATATTTATGATAGGTGGTACGTCTCATTTCTTTTTCTCCTGCAAGCAATGTATATTGTTTATTTATTTATTTATTTATTTATTTATTAACGGACATTGTCCATGTATACAATTTATAAGGTTTAAATATTACAATAAAAGAGTAGTTTAAAACATTTAAAGAAAAAAGAAAGAAGCATTGACAAACATAAGGGACATCGAGACAAGATCTGGACTATTTATTTAGTGCTCGTTTAAATCGTTGTAAACTTAAACCAAAAAAGTCCAAATCCTGTCTTGAGTTAACAATACGACAAAGGCGGGTCATTGGAGAATTTAGGCCATAGTTTGTTCTATGCTGATCGATGAACAGTACTTCATTGTTTCTCAATCTACGAGTCGGAATATTGAATTTTACTTGTCCCAGTAATGATGGAACATCGATTATACCATTTAGTATGCCGAACATATATATGGAGTCAATATTAGTTCTACGTTTTTGTAGACTAGAAATATTTAACATTGACTCCAACTCCAACTCCAACTCCAACTCTCTCTCCAAATCTAAGGGTTGTTTCCAGTTGTTTAAATTGATGAAACCTTTCTGAAAGGGCTGTTTTTATTTCTTCTAAACACAATAAATACTGTTACATTGCTATATCATTGGTTTCAATTTTCCTTAGTAAGTTACTAACGCATGAAGTTAGTGGCACTTGTTTGTACCACGAATTCTAAACTAGGGTAAAGTCCACGATATGTTACTTGCATTATATCTGTGAAGTTGGTTAGACTTTTTGATTCGTTTTTCAAACGCTTGTCATGGGAACGGCGTATAGTAAAAAAATACCGTTGGCGCCAGGCACCATTATTTTTCTTTTTATTCCGTGGCTTAGATTTTTCAGATTTTTTATAGATTACGAGGCGAGACGGAAATGGCGTCTTTTTATTTTTTATTAAATGAAAGCTTTAAATAAAAACAATTGTATCTAAATGTGCAAGCGGGTTAGATCATTTCTCACGCGGGTCACTGCGTGACCTGCGGGTCCCTCGTTTGCCATCCCTGCCCTTGGAGGTTATCAACATTTACAATATTGCAACAGAGAGAAAACTTTTTTGAGAAGGGAACACAGAGGTCTAGAATTTTACCGGGCTTAAGACCTAAAATTGGCGGGTTAAGATTTTCCCTTTTTGAAAATGTCATCCCTTTCCGTTGCAATATAAATATGTCAATATAGATATCCAATTCAGACCTATTTACATCGTGAATATATGAAGTTGCTTTCGAATACTTTGTGATAATTAATGCGCATAACTGTAAAGGAAAATAAGGCAAGGACAAAATGAATTAGTGTAGATCGTAAGCAATATATTAATTGAAGAAGTAAAATGTAATACATACACTTGACGAAAAGGGTGATTTTTCAATTATTGAATTCAAAAAGGGCTCAAAACCTGCGTACTGACATGCTTATTAAAAGAAACATACTTTGAAAAATTCTGCATTGCACACTTTGTAACGCAAAGGACCTAAAGTTTTGAAAAAATGTCAAAAATATATATGTAACTTTTTTTACTTCTAATAGCCTCTAATGAGGAACTTCAGCCCTACGAGAAATTGGATACAAAAATTGTTTTCTTGCGCGCGGTAAAAGTTAGATCATTAAATTGTGAAGCAAAGTTTCTTGAAAATGTACAAAAAAATTTTTTTAATAAAAACGCACTCTTTGATTGACGTCACTGGTTCATATGGACCAACCAATGATGTAAGAGCTGTGAAAGATATCCGGTTGGCTTACCGTAAACGAAAAAATGGGAAGAACTAACAGAGAACAACCTCTGACATCACACGTGGAGTTATTTCAGAAATACAAAACTTTAAAAATTATAACGCTGATGAGATACATAAAAAAAAAATTTTTGGCTTAGTTTAACAGTCTATTAACAAATATTTTTTTTTTAAAAGACACTGAACTTCCTCATTACTTCACTCGAGTTCCCTGATGATAGAAAAATATGTATTTAAAGACATATTGAGTATACACAAAAAGTAATTTACAAAAAATATATACATGTAGTAAGTTGATATGCAGAAATAAAGAAAATGTAAGGAAATGTATCCGTATCAATGATAGTTTTAATTTCTAATAATATAATAAAATATGGTAGGTATAATATGTAAAGTTTTTCAAATAAAAATATTATGAATGTAGATTAAGTATGAAACAATGGAAGCAATATGTGAGAACATCACTATAGCCCTTACAGGGCACTGCAGATTGAACAAAC
Organism: Micrasema longulum; assembly: GCF_059751315.1. Classification (NCBI taxonomy): domain Eukaryota; kingdom Metazoa; phylum Arthropoda; class Insecta; order Trichoptera; family Brachycentridae; genus Micrasema; species Micrasema longulum. The sequence continues at coordinate 2,065,668 of NW_028277303.1, forward strand.
GCCTTGTTAGAATTAACCTTTCCGAAACTTCTAGATGTTGGTTCTGCAGCGCAGGTGAGGAAACACCGGGTCAGGTCGGTGGATGTCCATTTTTATGTGTTTCAAACTAATAATGGGATCTAACGGCAGTTCACATAAAATTTGACATAAAGGCTCTACTTTCCAAGATGAACTTGATTAAATTGAACAAGAAAAAAATGTATACAGGGTGATAAAGGGTGGATGTCAGTTAAATATTGGAAATAAAGCGGTAATTTAATATTAGTGAAAACCATTTAAGCTTTAAAAAAAACATCAATTCATTATTATTTATACTAAGCAGGTTCCTTTATATTTATAAGATTATTTTGATATTCAAGAGGTTCGAAAATTTCTTCTTTCTCAAAACTTAATTTTTGACATTCATCTTTTATTTTCTGTACCCTTCATTTGAAAATATTTTTGGGATTTAAAATAACAAAATACATGAGCAGTTTTCGAAAATTGGTGAGGAAAGAAGTATATGTTAACATGTTAACATGAGCAACACCAGCCTGAAGAAAGGGAAAAATGTTTCAATAAAACCGTTTTCATATTTACGTTAAGCACATTTATTATTCCATAAAATATGTATGATACATAGAAACACTTGTACTTTGATTATTTATTATACCACTAAAGAATGTACCTTAAGAATAATATAATCCAATGTCATATTATATAGGGTAACATGTTTAGGCTTTCCTATGCCCACCTTTATATAAATTAAACTTACATAAGAATATAAAGAAGTACAAATGCACTAAGCAAATAATCACAAATTTTCCTTAAGCTATTTCCTTTATGGAAGTTATATACCAAAAAAAAAATTAATTGCATTTGAAAATAGATAATTAAGTATATTTTATGCCTGAATATCACAAAAAAATGGAATTTTTTTCAAATTTAAATACAAAAAAAAACAGCACCAACAATGTTTATATTTTACAATGGCACATTTCAAAGCTGCGATGGAAATGGCACGTATAATCCATTTAATATGCCTCAAAACCAACGCAAAATCCAATTTATGCACTGAAATTACATTTATGTTTCAAATACCATTTCTTTTATAATTAAGTATCTAGAATATGTATTACACAGAACTCAATATCAAACAGGAAAAAATTCTGAATACATATTAATTAGGATGTTTTATACCCATGTACGTATTGACAAATAATGAGATTGAAACTTATTTTTGGTTAAATATTTCAAGTTATGGATATAATTCTCTAAAATAATTGTATTACTTTTCTATCACTGAACAATCTAAATAATATTAAATGACACATGGAATCAGTATTAACATTAAAACAAAATGAGTAAATGTATTGGATTACTTGTACAAATCAGGTGATAAGACTAGAATATAATCATTAAGTACGATTATTTTTTAAATGTAAAGAAGTCTATGAAAAACCTCAGGAATGAGGAAAATAAAATATATTTACGTAAGACATAACAAGAGGTAAACCTTTATTTGTAAATATATTTATGTAACTAAAATACTTGTTTTGTTAATTACGTTGAAGTTAGTGGAATTTATTTTATATTTGGAAATAAATCTATGGCACATATGTTGCGTAGTTATTGTTTGTATGTTAATGAATGTTAGTTTAATATTGCACAATATTTTTCATAAAAATTTATCATTCATTTCATAAATTATCTTATTCAATTTTACCGTGTAAATAATGTACAATCAACAAAATGTTAACGAAAAACTGGCATCATTTAAACTATTTTTTTTTTCATATAAACTTATCATGCTCTGGAAAATAAGGAAGAGATCATAGAGAAACATTTTGACTAAAATAATTAAAGATAACAAAGTATAACAAAGATATGGTACAAGAAAATAATCACGTAACTTTTTTTACCGTTAAGCAAGAGCCTAGTTTAAAAATAAATGTGAAAACTATGTTTTAACACATTAGAATGCTAATTATTATTATTGACTGGTGATTTTTTTACTGTGTTTAACACTTAATAAATAATAATTTCATGAAACTGTGATGGAAGAATTTCTTAAAATTAATGTTTTCACAAGTCGTATAAATTACCCTTAGCCAAAACCCATTGACATCCATCGATAAAAATATGACATTCCAGACTATTGGGGTAAAAAATAAATTACAAGTGATGTCTGAGAGCAAAATGAAACGTATCAATCATTCGGGAGATCTTGAAGCCCAAACATGCATACTTCATTTAAGGAAAACTTACAAAGCCTACAAATATTAATGAGATAGTGCATACTTATTACATAGACACTAAGCAATGTACATAATATAGATATCATATAAAAATAGTAAAACACCAAGCATTTAAACATTATTAACAGCTTAACAAGAGATCAAGAAAAAAAGTGCTTAAATTTAAAAAATAGGCTTTGCGTTTTTAAATGATCCAATGCATAAAAAGCGCCAACTTGTAATATGATTACTTATACTACAAATCCTGTTTTTATATCATTACTAATTCTAATGCTTGATTGTACATAAATCCAATATGACTAGCCCAACCTCTATGAGATTTGAGTAAAGACCATTTTATTGGATACATATAATATCAAATCTTTATAACATTACCATTTCACCTCACCTTATTAAACATCTATATTTATGACACATTTCATCGAAGGCAGCCTGTACATCGTACAGCTACAAAAGCTTTATATCAGTTTTGATAAAAAGTGTTTAGTTCAATACGGAGTGAAACGTACAAAGAATATACTTTGAGTATATTTAGAATGTAATAATTATTTTAGGTATAGAATGTACATAGAAAACTACTTCATTATAAAACTTGTCTATTAAATAGGAATGTAAAAAATTATGTAAAGTGGAATAAGATTCAAAATTATATTACTATCAAGATAAATATAACTTTTTGCTACTAAATAAATAAAAAATCGAGTAATTTACAATAATTATGCGGTCTTGACAGATATATTTTTTTAGAAAAATGGCCATGCTAGTAATTGTCACATGTTTACTAAAAAATATTATACTCACTCCGTATGTGTTAACGTTGATTATAAAATATACAATACATTGCTTTAACAATAATTTTAAATGCTTTTATCCATAAATTTTACGTAGAACTTAAAATGATAAGAAGCTACATAATAATATATGGTAGATTTTTTAAATACATCTTAAACTATAAAAGGATTACTGTAAAACTTCAATTCAACATTTTATTCAATTTATCATTTATGATTATTTGCGACCCCATTGATTTTCATATATTATGCATTTATAACATAACAACCCGATATAGTTATGACATTTTTTCTGTCATATATTATCTATTGCCAGCATTTTTCTATGGCAAGACCCAATTAAAATTTTATTGTATACAGCGTGTTCATTAAACCCTATCACATCCGAAACCACGATGATCAGTATGAGCAAGAAGACATATTGGCACATTAAAATAAATTTTTAGAACAAATAAATTTTAAAAAAATAAAATATTAAAAAAAGCTAATGGTTTCTTACTACTGCAGGGGTGAAACGAGGAGGGGGAGGGGGAGTCTGATACACCACAGACCGCGCGGCCACGCCCCCTTCGCTTCTCCCCTGCAGATGTAAGCAACCATTTGTTAATTTTTTAATTTTTTTTTTTAATCTTTGTTCTAAATAAAAAAAATATATGCTAATATGTCTTCTTGCCCATACTAATCATCGTAGTTTCGGATGTGACAGGGTTTAAAGAACACCCTGTATAATGGTTTAACTCTCTGTACTAGTTCTCACCTAATGTTACATATCCTTTGGGAAATTTCCAGATTTCATTTCCACAAATTCGACTATGAAATGAGTAATGTCGTACCTAACTTCAATGTTAAAATTATTGAGATGTTTAAGTTTCTATATTAAAATCGTATACTAAATAAAAATGATGGGACAAGAAAAAAGTCGTTTAAATGCAGTTTTCTTTAGTATAAGAATGGTTATAAGTGGCATGTGATACTGTTTTGATGTTGATCTACTTTTGGCTTTTTTAAACATGGGATGATTTTTTATTTTAATTTATGGAAACCAGGGTGATGAAAAGTCCAATCAGTGTTGATTGGGGAAATTATTTGTATGAAATTGCATAGAGAAATGAAACTTGGGATATTTCGGCTTAAAAAGTGGACAAACTTCAAATTGAAGGAAGTAAAAATGAAGTTTTACTGTAAAGAAATGTAATCGATTTATACGATACATTTACAGTACCTTATTATAAATTGTCATATACAGTTGCTCCAACAAAAAGTACAATCAAAAAAACATTTTTTAATAATAAAATAAACAGGTCTTTTTTAAAAAATAAAATATAATGAAGTATTTTCAATACGGCGAGAGAAAGTATGTTTTAGAAAATAGCTATTGTGTACTTATCATTAAAAAGGTGCAAAAATGAAACGTTTTAGAAATAAATACACATAATATTGTCATCCATGAAGGAAAATTTTTCATCAGAATTACAAAATAAATCTCTATGGGAAAAAAGTACAAAATATCAGAGATCAAAAGAATGGATAACATAATCTATAATGAGAAGATAATAAGTAGAAACAATTAACAACTTTTGTTAGTAGAGTAGATTTCGAGTTTATGTCTGCTGTGTAGAAAGTGGACTAAAAAATACATTTTCTATAAATAAAAGGCAATTCTGATAAAATGCGTTCGTGGATGACAATATTATGTGCACACATTGATTTTTAAATAATAATATAAAAAACTATGATTTTTTAAACAAATATTTACTAAGGTAGTAAGTTGACACTTATCTACATGCTACATACCTATTTAATATAATTTAGTGCTGTGGATACATCTCCAATGTACAATCAGTTGTTATGTACTTATCAATAATTGTAGGTTCATCTTTCAAAAAAGTACCAGATCTTTCCATCGGAGGAATAGAGGCCTGTTTGGCTTCAAATATTTCTTCAAGAGATGGTTCTACTTTTTTGCCTTGATTATCATTTGACTTTGCTTCATTGTTACTAGAACCATTAGATGCGCACTTAGTATCAATATTTGGCTGAACAGATTTAGCTTTAGTGCTCTGTGTCGGGTTGTAGAGGGAGTGCCTCGATTTAGTCGGACCACCGCTCTTTACGTGTTCATCTGGTTTGGTCCTTATTGCAGTTTTAGTAACAGCTTTGATGGCAACTTTTTCTTTCACTTTAGGCAATACTTTTTTATTACTGAGAGTTTTGTTGGAAATAATTTTCCTTGCGTCTAAGAGAGGTGATGATATCTTGGTAAGTTGTACATTGTTTTGATTACTTCCATTTATTTGAGGTTTTTTCAATGGAGTTACTTTGTTTTTACTCTCCACAGTGAGCATTTTGGATGTTTTAGTGTTGTTTTTCACTAAAGATAAGTTCCGCATTGGCTTTTTGTTGACATCTTTTTCTTTAGATAGACGTAAAGAATTAATATTTTCTTCACTCTTATGAACCGCAGCAGGTATCATAGATGTTCTATTTGATGAAAGTAATCTGGGTACTTTGGTATCCGATTGATTTCTAATTATCTTATCTGTCTGGGTGGTTTTAAGAGATTTTGTTGGAGAAGATTCAGATAAAGACTGCTCGGATTTTTTCAAGATTATTGTTTCTGTGTTTTTGGAAGAATTTTGTTCATTTTTCATTAAAAATGGTGGACCACGTTTCAAAGCTGGGCTTGTATTGCGAGATGATTCACCAGAGGAAATGACAGGTTGACTGACTAAATCACTTGTGCTTTTATACACAGGTCTCGGTTCCAAGTATCTCGATTTAGTATTCTCAAACCTCGAATTCCGACAACGAGGAATCAGACTTTTGTGTGTTTTGGAATCCTGGGACTTGTTGATAGCTGGAAGACTACGCTTGGATCCATTAAGGGCTGAATTATCAGCATGGTTTGACTGACTGTAGATTGCTGTAGAAACTTTGGAGCTGCTAGAAGCACTTCGAGTACTACTAGTGCCAGTAGTAGAATGACTCTGGATAGTTCTTCTGATTTGGTGCAAGTCTAACACCTTGGCACCATTCACATTCTGCTTCTCCTAAATAAATGCAATTTTACTATTTAAGTATTTGTTATATACTATTATTTATACAGTATAATGTAAAGACCTAATTCTAATGACTATGATTAAAATAGATTTTGAATATTAAGATCATTTTACAGGAAGAAATATTAAATTCTGTATAGGGGCATAAGACTGTTTTACCTCCCGGCTTCCAGAATCAACCTGACTCTGGTTATGCCGATTGGAAGAGCAATCAGGCAGCTGGACATAATCACTTTGCAGATTGACGTCTTTCACATCAGTGAGACAATGTTTATGAGACAAATACTCTTGCTATTGGAGATTATTATACCTTAATTATATCAAACCATTGCTTGAGGGTTCCTGGTTCGATATGTTGTCCCAATATAACGCCTTAAATATTTGGTTATTTGTAATGTTATTTTGGTAAAATAAATTAATTTGAAAATGAAAAAATAAGAAAACTTTTTTCTTTTTTCTTGTTTTTGTATACATAAAAACTTATTTTTATTGTAAATATTTGTTTTTATATATCAACTATTGTTATATTGACAAAAAAAAAACTGAAACACAATTTATTTTTAATGCACTCTTAGCCCCTTACAGCATTTCAAACTTCCTCCGGCGATATTAACATTAGTCTATGTTTTGATTACATTTTCTTGCAGTTATTTTATTCCTCAATTGAAGGTAACTGGAATTACCATATTTTAATTATATCCAAATGTTTGTAGACTAATACTGGAATTCAACTCACTTAGGATTTTACTTAAAGATACGAATATCTCAACAGGCAAAGGAAATAACATTTTGATAGATATCTCAACTGTGATGAAGGAATTATTCGAGAATGTGAAAATCCAGGCATTTACAGAACTTATGACCTGTCGTTAGCTGATAAATCAGCTAACTTAAAAGTTATCACTTTACACACTGTAAATGCCTATATTTCCATATTCCCCAATAATGCCTTCATTTGGTTGAGAAATCCATTAAAATTACTTCCTTCATCTCTGTCGAGATATTGGTCTGGTTGGAATCAGGTCGAAATTGTTACCTCAGTCCTCGGTGCCCTAACGAGACATGATAGTTCTTGAAGACGAGTGCGTGTGCGTGCATCCAGAGCATTCCAGGCAGGAGTCCGTACTAGGCTGCGCCAAGCGCCGGCTCGAACCAGGACACCTTCGCATCGTACGACCAACCTGAAAATTCATCTAAATAATGACTACCGAATTCATACACCAACACCCTAGGTTTGATTTTAGGTATACCTACATACAGACTTAGAGTTAATCCAATATTTTTGTGAGTAAATATTATATTTGAACCTCAGTTACTAAAATTTTTTCTTTCTCTCTTTCAGAGTGGAATTTCAAGTTTCCCATTAAAAACTCAAATAAAACAACAAATCTGCATCGATTAATACCTTTAAATTGTATGTTTTCTAGTATGTATATTTGCTGAATCACCTTATAAAATAAAGTGAATAAATAAAAATAATCTACAGTGCATTCTTTCTATTTATTTATTTTTATTGAAATTGAAAAAAAAATTTTTTTCAGGCATTGTCTAGTATGTCAGCCAAAGACAGGTCATAAGCCCTGTAGATGCATACTTCTATATTACCTTCTCTAAAATGTTCTTCATCTCTGTTGTAATATGTTAAAAATAAACTGTTCTCTAAACCAATGAATCTGGAATCTTATTATTTAAACTGTACTGATAATTTGCACTGGCCAATTCGATCACACCAATTTTCGAAAACTCCGTGGAGCATTTCCGACTGTATGGCGCCAATAACAAGATAAACGTTGGCCTTAAGTTTGTAGGATTTTGGATGTGGTGGTGATCCTACCCCCAGTTGGAGGTGGACAAAAAACACGATGTTGGTGTTCCAAGGTGTATTTAAAACATGTCCAATAAATATATGGAACTTTGTTGTGTAGTGCGAGCATAGCGGCGATGATGTGTTGAACTGACTGCACTTGAACTACATGCTGGAACTGATTTGCAGCACGACTTGTTTGAGCTAACTTGTTGCGCTGACTCTTCGGGCTGACTGGTTGTTACTTTGCCCTGTAGTCTCTTTATAAGCTGCATTCCGTCTTCATGGCAGGAACGATATTATTGTACTGAAGGACGTTGCTTTTATTTAGACAGGCATTTTATGTGCAATACTGTTAGTCTAGCAGAATATTATTTATTTCTTTATAAACTCCCAGACGGCTCTTACAATATTTAATTAATGAGTACATAAAGTATTATAGCAATCAACATTAAATATAATCATAATTATTTCACTAATGAGTTAATAATTTATTTTTTTTAAACGAAAAAGGAAATAAAGTAAAGATGAATAGAAATCAAAAAGAGGAGAATTGGGGGATGGCCATTCAATGGAAAGAATAGCTAATTTAATTGCAGCACTAGTGGTGTGGAGCAAGTCCAACAGATCAGCATAATTATTTGCTGTTCTGTGGATGCGTGCCAGGGGACAATGGCGGGTGAAGTTTGTCCTATTGTACTCGCATTGGAACATGTTTTGGAGTCTTTTTTAGAAATGAACAACTTGCCATATTTTTTGGAAATTCACAATATTTTTCCGGCTGAATGGCACCAATAACAAAACAAATGGCCTCAAGTTCAATGATCCTTTCTTTAGAAATTAGAAACTAACACTCTAGCAATGGAAAGCGATTCATGACTAAATTGCAAACATTATTGTACACAAATGACAGGAGATGTCAAACATTCACATATTACCTAGCTGGTGTAATCTAAGGATTGGATTTTAATTATATGATTTTTTACATTATTTTATTATTACATTTAATGCTACAGGGTGAGGCAGAGCCGACTGATTAGTTTTAAGGGGACAAAAATGAATGATATAACTTAAAGAAAAGCGGTTTATTTTATTAAAATTAGTAGGTAATCTCATTCTTTACATCATGTTTTGAAAATTACAAGATAATAATCATGGATAACTTATATAGCGCCATTTTCGTAATATAATACCTCAAGATGATGGTGTTGTCAGCAGCAATGCATTGATGAAGTGATTTCTGAAGTTTTCATGTGATTTCTGGCACATTTCGGTGGGTACGGCAACGTTTATATTTTAATGAAGATGCCGTGGGTTATTTTCAGCCCAATATCTAAAATACTATTTATTGACAGTTCCAGATATGAAAATGGACTTCCCATCGCTACAGAAAAAAGTTGCTCCTTGAGGAATTTGGTGAAGGAATTCCTAACACTGATTTTAGTGGTTTGCATAGTCAATAACACAAAATTCTTGAACAAGTATTAATTTGTTGGGATGAAACAACAATTCTTTTTTTTTTTTTTTTTTTTTTTTTATTAACATACACGGCATAATTGCCTTTTACAAATTTATAATATAAACATATAAGGTTTGATATTTTTTAAACTACATATTTGCACTCAAAACTTAGGAACAATAATCAAGCCTAAAAATTATATAACATAATATTTAAGAAAAAAAAAGTTTAAATAAAACAAAAGTTTGAAATAAAAAGTATACGAGAACTTTAAAAATTAATATAAAAAGTAAATCAAATTTTAAACATAATAAGGTTTATAATAAAAATATATATAAAAACAGAAAATCATATATGAAGTAACTACATTAAATATGATTACTACTCATCTTTGAAAAAGTTTATAAGGTCCCATCAAATGGCGGTGTAACATCCCTGTAGCAACTGTGTGCTTCCGATATAAGTGTTTAGACTGCTCAATTGTGATCCACCTTCCCTTATATCAGGGTAATAATACTTTCTTCCAATTATCAAATACAATATTTGATTGTGTTAGCAGAAGGGAGAGAAACAGTTTGCAAAAATAAAAAACACTTTGCGATCACAACCAAAGCGTGATCACTGATATTTTTGTAAAATGCGCACACGACAAAACCTCGATGCACTTCAGTCCAACTCATGAAAACGACTAAAAACGGGATGATGGTGAGAACACAATGACACTACCTTAACCCCAGACCAAACAATGACCCCTCAAAACTCGTCAGTCAACTAAACCGCACCCTGTATTAGCTAAACTACATGAAGGGATTAAAATAATTCATATATACAAGTATACCTTCTGAGGAGGTCGAGAAAAGCGGCGGAGGCGTGCGCGGCCTCTTGGGTCATAAGGCGGTGCGCCACAGCGAGTGCCTCGCAGGCCACCCGAGGAGCGGCGCGCTCGGCGGCCGCGGCAAGCGCGTCCTCCAGGCGCGGAGGCGCGCGCGCGACGGCTAGCGCGCGTAACGCCGGCGCGCGCAGCACGGCCGGCAGGCGTGCGCCCGCCAGACGCACGCATGCGCCTAGCAGGCGCCTCGCAGCAGCCGCCACACCCGCGCTCCAGCGGCAGCGCGGCAGCAGCGCCAGCACCTTATCGCAGTCGGCCACTGTCTCCAACACATTCTCCGCAGTCTGCGAATTATATACTTGTTTATTTATTTATATTTATTGTTGTGCTCACAGTGCCTAGTTGGTTAATACCTACACAGAAAATATTCCAAAAAAATATTCCAAAAAAATATACACCTAACACAGTAACAATTACGTACATAACACAATATCATCACCTTAATTTGAATACAACATAATATATTATGTCACTAAATAATAACTTTACAGGGGACAATAAAAACTTCATCAATCATTAATTTTATATTACAAATTTACTTCCGCAGATTTTTTTTTCCAAAACTCGAGGCCTTATTGTAAAAAAAATTGACTATACATTTTTGATTCAAAGTATTGTCCATCGCTGGCCACTACTTCCTCGGGCAGCTATCTTTCGGGCAGCATAAGAATCCCGCGTTGAAAAAACTAGTAATGTTTTGAAGCGATCCACAAATCGATCAAATTTTTTACTTCTTCATAAGACCGCAAGTACTGGTCAACCTGGCCATGTGCCATTGATAGAAACAAGTGATAGTCTGAGGGAGCAATTTCAGGACAATACGGCGGGTGGGGTAGGACATCCCATTTCAATGTTTCCAAGTCTGCATTGACCACTTTCATAACGTGGAGTCCAGCATTGTCATGCTGCAAAACCACTTTATCGTGTCTCTGGTTTTGTTTTCCAATTTCCTTTTGAATTTTGCTTCTGAATCATTCTCACGCCCCTAGCACACCTCCGCTGCGAAATACAAGTAGCGAAACCAATGGATGAATTCCGCTGCGATCAAGTGTGGTTCGAGTAGCGGAACTGGGCGTCGGAACGTCACCCGAGTCAGTTTAGTTGAGGCAATCGCAGAGAAATGTCGTCGTTATCATAGTCAGAGGAGGAAGCAATATTATTGTGGACTTTAACTTTGAAAAGGCGAATTTGGGTGCACGAGATTAATGAAAAAGGTAGAAATTAGGAGAAAACCGATTATGTAAAGAACAAGAGTTACATGAAGATCGCTTCTATACATATTTTAGAATGAGCCCAGAGTTTTGTAAGAGTAATAGTAGCAATGGTAGGATTAAATGATGTGTGCCACCATTTTGACGATAATGTTATCTTCATTAAGTACAAATAAATAATTATACATAATGTTATCCTATGAACAAATAAATAAATATACAAATTCATGTAATACAGTCTATTTTTATTATAAAAAGACTACATATCATCCGCATTTAATTTCCTCTGGATTTCTCTCCATGCTCGCAATTTTTTCATATTCTTTTTATAGTCTGGATGATTTAATAAATAGAGAATAGGTCTATTTCTGACCTCTTGAATAAATTTTTCAGTGAAATCGACGTCCATTTTATGAAAAAAATGTATTTTTGCTTTTTATTTTTGTTGACTTCCACAAACACGTGCGAACACAACACAGCACCGCAACAAAGTGGCGGCCGGAGCGTGGAAGTGTGACTGGCGTCGGAGCAGATCAACGAAACTGCGGGGGGAAAGAGATAGAATTATAGTCAAATCTATGCGTTTGAACAGGCAGTTTTGCTAGTGTTCCGCTTCTCCTACATACGGACAAGACATGGCAAAATTACTGCGGTTCCGCTATTATGGTTTCGCAGTGGAGGTGTGCTATGGGCGTCATAGTTTTGAAGTTGCTTGTTGAGTCAATGATCGTCCAATGATCGTCTCAATGATCTAGCCAGTTCTCTATTAATTCAACTATTAGAACCACACCCATAAATCTGACATATGTTACCTAAGTATCAAAAGACTTGATTTTGAGAAAGATTGTGTATGTGAAGCAAGCTAGTCTAAGAAAGCTCTCTTCTTACCTTGTCAGCTCAAGCATGTGCAAATACATTGTGCTTGAGATTTTAGTCAACTCATATAAATATAAACTAATAATTTTACGAAAATAAATAAATACTGAATAGAACTCACCATATAAACAACATGTTGCTGGTAGCATTTGTCAATGAGTTCTCGGGGCAGAGCCGCAAATTCTTTGGTGGGCCAAATGCGAACAAAATATTTGGTTATCCAGTCTAAACTCTTTCTGTAGATCTCATCTAATCCATATGCAGATGAGAGGGGAAGACATTCCAACACACCAACCGAGCAAACTGTACATGGCTAGACAATAAATAACACATATACAATACAAATCTTCAAAAAATCTGACTAGTAACCATTTCTAAACCAAGTTACGGTCCTGTGGTTGGAACCCCACTCTACAACAACTTGATTCCCGTTTCCATTTCCTTGGGTAAATCATAAGAATGCAAAATATTTCTTGTTTTATTAAATAAAATTATTGTGTTATAAAATAAACTTTAATTTTACAATGACTTATAATGAAGATCTACAAAATACTGATGCAATCAATAACATTTGTTAGATTGATATATTTTACAACAAAGACAAATCATTTTGAGAAAGGAGTACATGAAAGTCTAGGCATTTACAGGACCTCTAACCCGGATCTGTTTTAGGGGCCCTGTGGCCCCTTTTTAATTCCGCACACTACAAAGCAACTTTTGAGATAATGAAAGGATTTGCTATTTAAGATTTAACATTTACTGCTTTCAATACCTATCACCCTCAGTGTAACCAATATCCTTCTACCAAGGCCTGAGAGTCTTGACTGTCAATAATAATAATGAATGAGGCTATTATACATATACATTGAATATTCTATTTATGCATGAATTTTTGCCGCGTTGTGTTAATGTAAGTGCAGTAAAATAATTCGGGACAAGGATTAGATATGTTACATAAAAAATGTTTTAAATAATTAAATCAGCGCAGTCAATAATTCCATCTACAAGCTTGAATAAAATCATTAAGGCTGTAGTATAATGAAAAGAAAGGAAATCATATTATTTTTCCATTTTAAAACACCTTTCTTTCAAAATCGCGCTATTAAAAAAATCCAGTAAATAAACATAGAGAAAAACAATAATTTTTATATAACTAAAATATAGTTACTTTTCGGCCAGCAGATTACGCTTCTCAGAATTAAGACTAAACTTTGGTATGTACATAAAGATAAAGTGTTTTAGTAAAATTTGTATAATTGTAAGATAATGAATAGAGCAGGAAAGTTATTTAAGAAAAAAAAATGGTTTTCAAAAATAAATACTAGCAACAATATTTTTAATATGTCCGAATGTTTTTAGACATACTGGATTTCACTCTGCAGGGAGTTATTAAGATCTAAATATATTGCAATAGAGAAAGGAATATGGAAGTCTAGGCATTTACAGGGTTTTTGACCTGTCATAGTCTGTTTGTAACATTCACCATTCTGCCTACATTTAAACATCTTATATTTTCTCAACTCTTCCATCTGTTGACTTTTGTGAAAAGTATAAGAGCTGTCAACCTAAATTTCCTAAGTCATTTGTACTTCCTCGCTATACTAGGGCACAAGAGGATAAATGACACTGGCCATACTACAATAGGAATACAATGCTTTTGTAGAAAACACTAAATATTTTAATATTATTTTTAATTATACAATTCATGGATTAAATAAAACATACCTTATGAAAGAGGTGACAGTATTTCACTTTCAGTGTATACATGACCACTTCCTTTAAACCTTCTAATGAGAGCATATCTGATAGAGCAGCTAGTTCAAATATACTGATGGAATCTGGGATTGTTGAAGCTCCGGAGTATATGTGGCACAGGGCAAAATGAACCACGTTAAAAGAAAATCTAAAATAAAAACACAAATAAATTAGATAGGTTCGGTCCTAGAAGCCCAGGCTGGTCAACTGCTGCTTGAAAACCCAATTTTAAAAAAAACATGTTTAAGATTTATGTTTACACACCCATCGAGAGATATGACATCTCCAGAGCTCTGGACCCAACATCCACTCAAAATTCCAGCAAAATAAAGGCATCTGAAATATAAGAAATATTTTGATATTATACAAATTGGAAATGCTTCAGACAATTATTATTAAACTGGTTTATTGGTCTTACCTAGAAGACAGAATACATTTATGTGCTCTGATTTTCCTTCCACCAACATCTACAGTAACATCTGGGGCTATTTCCTCTAAGAACATTCTAAGGAGATCCTCACCCAGGCGAGATTTGCAATGCGAAAGGCTACTGGATTGCTGGTCGTCGATACTGGCATCTGCAGTGGATTGCATTCATAAATATATTTACACTTTCTAATTAACATAATTTCTAAAATACACATTTTTTCCTATCTCGTCGGGTTTCTTGCACAAGTTGGTAACTACATTTTAATAGTTGTGAGATATTGAACTTTTAAATTTAAAGCTCTTCCCAAATCAACACTTCATGCAGGCGCCATGGCACAGTTGGTAAGACGGCCAGCTGTGAAACTGGCGTCACAGATTCAATTCCTGCCAGTTGCAAAAAAAAAATCCAAGAAAGATTTTTTTTCCATTGGTCTGGGTGTTGTGGTGTATTTTTCATTACCTCCTTCCATATCCCCTCTTTCCCACCTACTGACAAGCCTCTAAATAGAGGCTTAGCGGGTTATTCCTTTTTTTTTATATTAAAACAATGAAAGCTGCTAGTTGAATATTTTAAAATATTCATTTTTGTATTTATAAAATATGAAATATTTTTATTTGCTTTTTAAAAAATTATTATTTAATGCCATTTTATTTTTTAAAAATGTGTAGTTCCCAAATTGTACCAGAAACCCGATGATATGTATTACAAAAAACAATATTTTTATCTCTTCTACAGTAAGTAATTTAATAATCAATCCTTCACGGCATACTTTTATTATTGGTCAATTTATTATTTAACGAGCTGAACCCGGCAATGCTTTGCTATTGCTAGATTTCAGTACATACTCATATATATATATTAAATAAACACAATCAAAAGTTTGATATCAATTATTGTATTTAGTCCAAATTAAATATGTAGATATACATTATTATTTATGTGTTTCGGTTTACATAAATTGTGAGGACAAAGAATATTGATAAATAGGTATTCGAACATTGTTTTCATGTCACTGTCTTTCGATGCCTCCCCGATACTGTGCGAAAAAGAAAACTGCATGTCAGACCTTTTGTTAGAATAGACAAAATCGACATTTCGTTTTCCCGTTTCCCACACCTCAAAAGTCAAACGATTTTGTTATTTTTTAGACAGAGTATCAGAATAAAATTTTCTGTATTGGTACGTTCTGCGTTTTTCAAAAATAGTTTGTATACCATGCGCCCGAAGACAGCAGATTAAACTGTGTCTAGTTCCCATAATAAACTATTATTGTAAAAACAAAACAATAGGGACACGCCAATAGTAAATATCTCTAGTGTGTAAAAAATCACTGCTCTAGTGTCATTATCCAGAGAGAAAATACAGGAATACGTTTGAATGAAGAAAATTCGGACCACGTTTCCTCTTAAGATTAAACATTATTTAGTATACTTACAAAACTTTACTTCATAATACTTTTATGTAACCATAGATACAGGTTCGGTGTTTTTAAATAAAACCATCAACATGGATAGGTACTTGTTTATGATTGAATTCCAAAAGTTAAAATAATTCATTTTCAAATATAGAATTCTTTTTGCAAATTGTTGCGCTGGGGAAACAAGGTTATACTCAACATCGATGGCTTATCAAAGACCTAATAAAACTTTGCACTTTGCTATTCTACAGTGGAATGGCAGAAGTACAATTTCTAATAAACATGAACTGACGTCATTACTACTTGAGCATAAAATAAATGTCGCCGCTATTTCTGAGACCTGGTTTGTTCCAAATCGGAACTTTTCAATTCCAGAGTACTCTCGTCTCCGTCAGGACCGTCCTGATGGGAAAGATGGAGCAGCCCTTTATACCCATTTTCCCGTATTGTACTCCCACATCCCTCTCCCATATTCATTATCATTTAAAGCAGTAGCTGCTACTATCGATAACATTTCTTTTGTCTCCTTTTATATTCATCCAAATCTTGACTTAGATTCCCAGTACTGGGATGCAGTGGTCCCAAAATTATCCAAATCCTTTTACATTCTAGGGGATTTTAAGGCCCATTCCCAGACGTGGGGTTGTGGGTATGCAGATAGATCTGGAAATTCGATTTTATCATTTATCGATAATCAAATAATGTGCGTATTAAATTATGGCTCTCAAACTAGATTATATCACCCTTCACAGAAGCCGAGTGCGGTGGACTTATCACTATGCTCATCTGGCTTAGTGACGTCTTCCTCTTGGCTGTTATTAGAGGATCCTCTAGTGATTATTTCCCCATAGTTACAATGACATCATCTCTTCCTATCAAAACACCTCAGTCAAATAAAGTAAAATTTTCATTATACAAAACAGATTGGAGTAAATATACAGAAACTTTAATAAATAGTATGTCATATCTAACAACGCTAGTTAATCCAGAAGATATTTTTGAAGCCTTTCCCACATTGCTTTCAGCAATTCAATATGCGGTTAAAATATGAGCGCCTTCTTCAAACCACCATAATATGTCACGTAATGTAATGTGTAACATGTAATGCTCCTTGGTAGGATAGTGAATGCACTGATATGCACAGAGAGCAAAAGTATCGAGTTCATTTTAGTTTTTTTGGTTTTAATTTTGTGTTCCCACAAACATGACAACATCTTCATTCGCATTTGTTTTTTAGGGTTCGGCAGAATCAACTAGGGAATGTGATACATTACTCCCCTCGGAAAAAATCTGTGTGGAGTCTGGCTTGTCGAGACTGTGGGATGTGGTGTCCTTATAATTGGTATTTTATATTTTGCTAATAGTCGCGTTGTAACATTTTCTTGTAAATATGGAAATCTTATTGTTTTGCCCGTTACAAACCATCACGCCGTTTCCCCATAGGGGTAGGCAGAGAGGATAGAACGCCACAACACTCTATCTTTGCATACAGATCTCGCTTCCTCTACATTCATACATCTTCTCATGCACGCGTGCCGATTATTCGGACTTTTGACAAGTCCATCTTTAAGTATTTGTTGGATTTGGTCATGCCATGTCTTTCTCGGTCTTCCTCTATTTCTGCATCCATCCATAAAATGAAGTTAATAAATACAAATCTATAAAATGAAATGATACCTTTTTGTACCATTTTAAAGATTTCCTCATGCGTGTTACATTACTAAGGATCATATCAGCTTTATCCACTGTTATCCACATTTATTATAATTTATTATGCATTTTGGCTTAATTATTTAAATTCAATTCATTTCTTTTTTCAATTCAATTCATTTATTTGAAAAAATAACATGTACATAACAAACTAAAATTTAAGGCATGCATATTATAACAAGAAAAAAAAACATTAGAGGCTTTTGTCAAAGTAAAGGAGAATCCTGCTCCAAAAAACCCCTTCGGATACATGGAACAGATCAACATCCAGAGCGATGTTGTTCAGCATAGCTGTAGCCCTTCCAACAGGCATAACCATCGGAAGGTTGATCCTGTATATCGAAAAATGAAACAATCTATGCTGATGCTGTCTTAAGTAATTATCAGGAACATACAAACCAATGCTCAACATAATCTCAGGATTTTCGACCATACCGCGCAACAATCGATAAAAATGTATGGTCAAATACACATTCTTTCTAGTCTCTAAACTGTTGTAGCCAAGCATACCCTGGAGAAACTGGGTCGGGTAGAGCCAAGAATAATACCCCGCACTCTCTCATGTAGAGATAGAAACTTCTTTTGGAATTTCTCTATCATAGATGTGCAATAATAATCCTGTGCAATAATAATCCTGTGCAATAATGCAGTTTTCCAGTTGGCTCCATGGAGTTGTCGTGCATTGTTGTCAACATATGGACCGCTCTCTTGTCACACCATTTCAGGGTAATAATGGAGTGTCGTCTTTAGCTTACACTTACCCCTTTGTCCCACACACATTAGTTTTATTTTCATAAAAATATTTAAATAATACCGGACTTGAATACCAAATCATACCATAATTTGTGCCCTTTTCCAATATGATATTTTTAAAGTGTAGTGACTACAGCTCTTTATATTCTAAAATTTTGATCATCTACTATGTCCGTTCCTTCTCCACAGAAAATGATAAAATCTAAAATATATTGTGTTGTCACATCCCACAACACAAACAATTTAATTCCAAACCAATGTCCTTTTGACGGGATATATTTCTTAAATCTTCCCTTGAATGCTATCATGCTTTCATCTGTGCATAAGTTTTTGTGTGGAACCATTATTTTTTTGAAATTTTTTCTCATGTGGTCTATTATATTGTTAATTCTGTCAGAAGACAATGTGTCATTTGGATTTGTAAAATCAACTGATACCAATCCCTTGGCAATGTTTACCCCAGTGCTGTTCAATAGATAAATGCTTACATTTCGCCATCACCATAGACAGAGCGTAAAAAATATATAATTCGGGTACAGTGATAACTTTCCATTTGTGTGTGCGAGAACTTAGCCATTGTTCTTTACTTGTACGAGGGTTGTCTGAAATGTTTCCGACCTCAGCATGAAAATGGCAGCACTTGTCAACGAAAATTAGGGAATGTGTTTGCGCTTGCGTTAAAAGGTACCCATAAAAATTTCGGTCGTTTTGGACGCGCAGTTATTTTTTGACAGTCAATTGAGTGAATTTCTATAAGTGTTTAGGTAAAAATTGAAAAAAACGAGTATCGAGCTGTTGTAAAATATGAAAGGCAATTCGCCTACGCAAATTAAAGACGAGTTAGACACTGTGACTCTGCTCCATCGTATACCACAGTAAAATGTTAGGCAGCTGAATTTAAACGTGGACATACCAGCTTGGATGACAACGAACGTTTGGGACGGCCAAAATCTGCAACCACTGAAAATAACATCGCCCAAGTTCACTAAATGGTGCTGGACAACCGTTGGATTAAGGTAAGAGAGATAGCAGTCTATGAACATGTCCAAAGAACGTGTTTGTTGCATATTAAAACGAGACTTGGGCATGAGAAAGCTGACGGCGTGCTGGGTGCCGTGTTTGCTCACTCCGGACCAAAAACAGGTTTTTTTTAATTTATTTTTTTAAATAAAGAAATATTTGCAATCTTATGATTTACCCAATATTTAATTTTGAGGGCCATTTTCAACGAGTTGTAAATAACTCACTATTAGAAAATGGGAATCAACTTGGGGTAAAGTAGGATTCGAACCACAGACCTTTGGTCCGTGAGTCCAAGACACTAGCCACAGGACCACAGCCCGATTCAAATGAACATTTGGACCGCTCTGTTGGCGCAGTTAAGGCGCAATAAATCAGACTTTTGGCGCCGATTAACTATGGTAGATGAAACTTGGATTCACCATGCTACTCCAGAAACAAAAAATTAGTCCAAACAGTGGACTGCAAAGGGGGAATCGGGCCTAAAAAAGGCAAAAACCGTTCTTTTGGCTGGGAAAATTATGGCGACTGTTTTCTGGGATAGTCATGGAGTTATCTTCATCGATTACCTAAAAAAAGGAAAAACTATTACGGGAGCATACTACGCATCATTCATTGATAAGTTGAAGACATAAATCACGGAAAAACGCCCACATTTAAAAGGAAAAAAAATTGTTTCACCAAGACAATGCACCTTCTCAGACCTCAGCGGTTGCCATGGCAAAAATCCACAAATTACGGTTTGAACTGCTTGACCACCCTCCTTACCAGATCTAGCCCCGAGTGACTTTTGTTTGTTCCCTAAGCTAAAAGTTGCGTTCGGAGGACAGAGATTCTCATTTAGCTACTATTCGGATGGGTTGAAGAGATGGGAGCATCGCTGGGAGAAGTGTATAGATGTAAAAGAAGACTATAAAGAAAAAAAAAATTGAATGAATATGACTTGTTTCATTGTTAGGTCGGAAACATTTCAGACAGCCCTCGTATTTGTATATACATAAAATTTACTAATTTCTGAAACAATCACGCTCATTATTTGAATGTTTAAAAAATGTTCGAAAAAATCACATTTAATTGAATTACTGGAGAGGTTGTCGACAGTAATATCCGATTCGAAATCATCAAATTCATTTATTATGGGAATATGAGTTCCAGATTTGCACGAATTTAATTGTTCCCTTTCTTTGGCACGGTCCTCAATAGATTCTGTTTCCATATCAAAATGAAGATCACCTACCTCTGTGTCATCCTCAGAAAATATTTCGTAATTGGAGTCTAATGCCATGGTATAATTCTCCAGTTATTTTGGAAATTTCCTCGTCAACCAAATTTTGTAATGTCATGCACTTAACTAAATTTGATTAGGGACCTACACAAAATCGAAAGATACAAATTGCAAATCGAAATATTCGCTGCTGTGTATATCCTATCTGCCCACAATGCTACACTGACGTAGTTACTGGGAAGAGCCCGGCGAGATACTATTGGTCGAAGTGAGCCCGCCAGAATTTTCAACTAATTAGCCGTTTTCTTAGGTTCGTGACCCAAATAAGTGATCTCTTAGATCTGGATTTTTTATAAGCAAACGTATTATCTTAGTTGATAAACCGTAGATGGCATTAGTAGCATGAAATATCCTATACACAAACGTCATAGGGTACAAGTTGAAGATTTTATCAGCCGCCAAAGGTAAGTGTAACAACATATTTACGCTCGCGTTGAACAGAAGGAAATCTAGCATGTAACGTCGGGTAACAACATATGTTACAGTCCCATTCAAAGGGTTAGTATAAGTGTAAATTTCAGCATTAATTGCAAACTCACCATTCCCAGAAAAACAGGAACTGCTCTGCAAACTACTGTGCTCCGTGACATCAGAAACTTGAAGTTCAGAATCTCTATAGTACAGTCCAGGAGTTGGAAGATATGTTAGAGATCTATTCTGCGATCCTAGACTCCCAGGTGTGCTTTTACTGAGTTCATTTTTCAAATGAGGAAACAGACGGGTTAGGCTGTATATATTCTCAGAGTGGAAAGAAGAAAATATTTCAGTAGAGTGGGTCATTCGATTATCCTCACCCCAAGAAGCTTCTGGAATAGATCTTGTCATGCGAGTATTCATTGGATTTTTTAAATGCTCTCTCGTTATATCAATATTCAAAGCTGGAAGTGGTTTATCCAAATCTGACAACTTAACAAAAGATATTTTCGATGGGTCACTTTCTATTTCTTTCTCAGTGACTTTTAAGTTCATATTTGTTTCTGTTGGATTAGATATTGGTAACTCTTCAATTTGACCATCTATAGAACTTGTCATGGTTTGATCATCAACATCGTTTTTAACTTGTTCTGGGTGAAATGTCATATCATCATTATCGGTGATAGTAGGAGATGTATCATCAGTCAAATTATTTTTTTCTGAACATGTACTGCTCTTATCGAAGGTTTCATTTAACTTTGCATCACATTTATGTTTCTTGGTGGGTTGATTAGCTTTAGTTGCTTCGGGATTAGGATCATTAGCTTGTTTGTTATCTATTGCAATAGCATTATTTTCTGAATAGCTACTTTCGGATTTTGAATATGTCATATCATCAGCTAAAGAAATATCAGATAGAGAGTAAATTGAATCTTTTTTCTTGTGAATCTGGTTCATAAAATCTGGTGAACTTTCACTGAATTTACTTAAACTCAAACTCTTTTGCTTCTGAAAATGTTTAAGTTTAATCTGAGAATCCGCTTCAACATTGCAGTCACTGAAGTTCCAAGAATGCCTGTTGGCATTACTTGGCTTAATCTTTTTGGAATTTTCAGTGTCATTTTTGAAAAATTTACACTGTAGATTTGTTTTATCAGATATCTTGTTTAACAGGTTTTCAATGGCATTAGGTTTTGCCTCGCCAGAATTTTCAACTGTGGAAACATTTGATTTTAAATTCTCTGGAATAACTTTCAAAGGCGGCACCACATCTTTTTTGTTTTCAGACAATCTAGACGGCATTTCCTTCAAGCTTTTATTTTCTCCAATATCCACGTACATGGAAAACAAACTTTTTTTGGCTTGATTCAATTTTTCATTATCACTTCCTGTTTTAGACTCTGTTGTATTGGGCATATTAGCAAAGTCAACATAGAATCCGAGTGATTTCTTTTTTTCTGAAAAATAATTTTCTTCATTCGCTTTATCAAATGATCCTTTCAATTTCTCATTTTGATTGAAAGAAGGAAATTGTTTTTCGCCTTTAAAGTGACACTCATTTTTACAATCACTCATATCCACAATCCACGATGATTTGGTTGGCGCTTTAAATTCTTCGAGTGGACACAGACTGTTAGGTAAGGAATGGGATGTGTATTGAATATTTGTTACAAAATCTTCAATGGTTGCTCCGCCAGAGACTATTGGCATTGATTCATCACACTTTTGCATTCTGCGTGGAGAATCAACATGTGATTTAACTTTGGGGGATTCAAAAGGGGAATTTTCTTTGGGCTCGGGCACCTTCCAATCAATTTGCATGATTGAATTACTTGGAGTTTTGGGAACTACACATGTTGAGTCCATGGACAATGAATTCGACTGATAATCACTAGTGTTTAAAAATTTGGAACCGTTCTCTGCATCAAATCCAGAAGATCCATTGAAAATATTTTTATCAATGCTATGTACAGCATAACATGAATCGTTTTCACTTGCAGCAACCGCCTTTTCCATAGCATCAAATTCTTCTAACTCCAGTGAATCTTCATTATTACTTGTTTCAGAACTTTCAGTTTCCACATTTAACAATTTTAGAGTACAATTGTTGAACTCTAAATTTTTCTTATCTTGTTCTTTTTCGGTAGAAGGAATTTCAATCCCTACAGAGTTCAAAAACAACTCACCATCATCTGCCAAAGCAGCAGCATCAATAAAGCAAGCATTGTTTTTCTTTTTACCAGATATAAGACTAACTTCAGAAGTATCATGACCCACCAGTATACTATGGTCTGAAACATATTTCTTTTCATGCAGAATGAATGCATTACACACTTCTTTAATTGCTAATACATTTTTAGGAGGAAAAATAGATTCCCAAGAGCCTGTTTCAGATGATACTGACGAAGACTCGAGAATCACAATTTCTTCATTTAAGCGCTCTTTTTCTTCTTTACTTGATGTTTTGCAATATTCAGTTTCACCTTTATATTGCAAGTTTACATCATCACTGTCAATTTCCGCAGTATTGCTATTAGTAAACTTTTCAGACTCCCATTCTGAGCAATAAGGGGAATCTGAATTTACAGAAATTCCCAAATCCACCAAATCTTGACAGGTTTGACTACCAAGGAGAGTATTATTTATTTTATCATTAGTTCTACCAGAAAAAAGAGAATTGGATGTTTCTCCGATAAAACCATGGGAACTTTGACCAGCCAAAGATGAGTCTCCCTTTTCACAAATTGAAGTTAATTCTTTGATATTTGTTGAATCCTGTTGAGATAATTCAGGATTTTGACTATAATTATAAGAATAACTTTGTGAATCATCATCTTTTAGAGGATCAGTGGAGAAAAGTGATTCGGTGAAATCTATTCCAGAAGTTTCTGATTCAGTGTGCTCTTTAGGACTGCCATAACTTTCCACTAGTCCACTAGAAGCACTTGTGGTTTCTAACCCAGAGTCAATCGTTGTGATTAGATTTTCCATTTCTATTGGCATTGAATGACTCCGAGATTTGACAAAAGTGTGGTTGGTGACTTTATTTTCTAAAAGAGACGGACAGTAATTTGCTGCTGGAGTTAAATAATCAGATGGTGAGCTATTATCATCATCTTCACCAATCAAGCTATCAGGTGTAAAATCTTCACTGTCTTGAAGATCACCATCCTGAGAATCAACTTGAATATCCTTTTCTACAAAATCCTTATCTACAGAATCGTGATAGGTTAATATGGACTGATCAACTTTGGGTATACAGGGACTGTAAAACTGCGAGGCTGGGTTAGCCCATTCATGCCCTTCGGTTTTAGGTTTATAATTGTTATTTCGATTTGTAGATATATTATGATTACTTAATCTCTTAAATCTACTAAAATCACAGCTGCCGGAATGTTTGAATACTTTTGATGTATGACTAGATCTCAATGACAGTGTTGTTGGTTTGACTCTTGATGTAGAAGATTGTTTTGCGGGAGAATTTTGTTGAGTTTTCAATATTGATTGAAATGCCGTTAATAATTCATCTTGTTCTGTTAATTCTCTCTCTAGAAGATTTGGTTCTTGATGGGCAGCATTTTTATCATCTACGTTTTCTGCAGATTGAGAGTTTATTGTGGTTGAATTCAAAGAGTTTGTGACATACGAGGGACTAGTTTTAGGGGTAAGGAATAAATCGGTATCTGGTGTGAATGGTTCCAGTGTTCTAATTGAGAATTTATTACTGTTCACTAAATCTTCTTCAGCTGTATTGTCTTGTAAATACTCCAAAATTTCATCCTCTTGTTTTTTAATGTTGCATTCAGAGTATGTGTCACTACAAAAAAGTAATAATTAGTGACCAATATTTTTTATATGTCCAAAGCAATTTAGGCAAGTAGTGGAATTTATCCTTGGCGAATTTAAGGGAAGTGGAGACTTTTTTGGGGGAGGAATAATTGACATCTAGTCTTTAATTACAGGGCTTGAAAAATATGGACGTTAATAAACAAGCACAATAGTGAATATTACAAAATGTGTAGTGGTCACATATACCAGCTAATGAACGGATTATGAACCTCTAAATGCCAAGGCAGTCATCTATTTTTTTTTAATGAATATTTACGTTTCTATGATTAACCCAAATATTGAAATTTTGGGGCAATTTTTTAACGAGTTTTAAATTTATTAGAAAAATGGTAACCAAGTTGTGGCATAGCAGGGTTTGAACCTCAGACCTCTGATCAATTAGTCCATGACATTAGCAACGGAATCACAACCCGTTTCTTTTTTTTAAAACATTGTCAATCTCTGCTGCGATATTGATATATTCTTCGATGATTTAGTTTTCATCAAATAGTTTTATTTGCTTGATTTTTTGTGCGTTCATATTTATAAATTGACGGGCTTATTGCCAAATGGCTACAGTACTCAAATTGCTCCTAACCAACCAATATTTCCGATATAATAATTATTCCAAATACATTACCAACTAATGCAATACATACTACAAAATTACCTTATGAAAGATTCTATCTCAATAAATGTTTCCTTGCTTATTCCTTTTTTCAAAATACTATCCAATGTTTCATAGAACCTCGGTGATCTAGTTTTCAGTATACATCTATGAGTGGATATTTTTAATTTTCCAAGAATAAGCTCAATGTCAGTGTATAGAGTTTCATCGAAGATTCTAAAATGCAAAGGTTTTGTTAAGGAGAAGACCAATATTATTGATTAAGGTAAAAATTAAAAGAAAAAAACAAACATAAAAAAAAGATAAACCAACCTAAAATTATTTGTCATGAATTGTTGAAAATTGGATACACCACACAAACATTATTAGTAAAAACATATCTGAAAAACAAAAAAAAACTAAATAAGCATGAAATCCAAAATAAATTATACCATATGAGGAATCATCAAATAAAAGATAAAATATTTACTTTGATAAGATTTTACAAAAAAAATATTTTGAATTTCATTAATTCACTACACAATAATATAAACTCATACAATACAAGTAATACAAATACATAATTATGAGAAACAAAGTATAAAAAATCCATTAATACAAATATTGTGTTGCTAAGAGTACATATTACATACAAAATAAACAACTAAATAAAAATAATAACACTGAAAACTAAAACTGGATCAATGTATGAAAACATCTTGGTAAAAATAATAACACTTTTTTTATACACAACAAGTCAGGTCCGTAAGAATGTTGCAAATCTGCAAAAAAAATTGCAGAACAGTTTAAAAAAAATAAATTACAGGCAGTAAAAAAATAATCCTGTTTTTTTTTTAAAGGTTTAAATTGCCTTAAAAATGAAAAATGACTACAATCTAAAATGTGTGTTTCATATTATTATAATGCAACTATGTAAATATCTATTATTTTGATGAAAATTTCATATTCAAAACAGTCGCATGGACCAGACGATGTTATCTTTAAATAACCTTACAATACATAATATGTTCTTTTTCTGCATAATATGTGCACACAATAATAAATCATAAATATACAGTGCTGTGAAAAGTCTTCACAAAGACCATCGCAATCATATCGCGGGGTAGTCACTACAACTAGGTAACTTCAAAATCAGCATTTGTGAGTTACTCACTAAAAACATAATTTTTATCCTTCTCCATTACTACTACTACTACTACCATCACGCCATTTCTCCGTAGGGGTAGGCAGAGAGAATGGACTGCCACACACGTCTATCCTGGCATACAATCCTAGCCTCTTCCACATTCATACATCTTGTCATACATGCTCTTCGGTTCTGTCTGCTTTTGACATGACCAGACTTAAGATTTTGGTTTATCTGATCATGCCACGTCTTCCTTGGTCGTTCTCGTCTAAAATTGCCGTTCATTTTTGCCATATATACTTGTTTTACCATTCTTTCGTCGTCGATTCGTTCTACGTGACCAAACCATCTCAGAGACCCTTTCCCCCCTTATCAATTATACTTGTCTCAGATTTACACTCTCGCCTGATTTCATCATTCGTAACCCTGTCATACATTGATTTCCCACACATCCGTCTAAGAGATCGCATTTCAACCGCGTTCACTCAAAACTAAAAAAGTTTGTTGTAGGTAATTTAAATTCCATAGCTTAGTAGGTTTCAATGATGACCTGAATTCTTTAATAAACTGAATTTTTCAAATAGGGAATGATACCGTTCAATAAAATAAATATTTACTTGACTTTTGATTAAATAGGTAATTACTTTTATCATTTAATTTCATCAATTAATATTTCAACAACACGAGCAAAAATCAAAACGGTAAATTAATTAGAACTAAAACACAGTTGACTTATTTTAGAATAAAATAGTGATGTTCGCATCACAATTTTTAAAAATAATCGCATGTTTATGTCAGTTTTAATGGCAGCCATCGTTTGACAGATTTAACTTATTCAATACCTTCAATCCCTTGGTAATATGCGAATTGCAGAAAACCTATTCCTGGATATGTTCGCTGATAGCAACTTGGACCAATTGGTAAATAAATCAACCCGTTACAGGAACAACGATACCCCGTCTATACTAGATATAATCCTATCTAACGAAGAAAATCTGCTTACAAATATAGAATACCTACCGTGCATAGGCAAAAGTGATCATGTAACAATGGCTTGTTTAAACATCTGGGATCCAAATTAAAAACTAAGACCATTATAGGCACTGTATAGCGAACCCAACATTGCACAATTCATCAAAATAAGAAGATACAATGGTTGGGCCATGTGCACAGAATGAATGATAACCATCTCCCAAAAAAAGATTCTTTATACCACTCCAGAAGGCAGACGAAGCAGAGGTAGACCAAAATTAAGATTGCTGGATTATGTGGTAAGTGACATTAGAGCGATTGATCTGACGAACTGGAGAAGAGCCGCAGGATGCAGGGACGAATGGAGACGAATTCTGGAGGAGGCCAGGGCCCACAACGGGCTGTAGCGCCACTGATGATGATGATCATGTATCTATGGTTACAACCCTACAAGCATCCGTCTGCACCGATAATAAAGTATCTAAATGTGAAAGAAAAAATTACTATAAATCCAACAATGAAAATATAAATAAACTGTTGTCACAAGGATCTATTCATTTTCATAAAACTGGCATTGATGAAAACTGGAAGTTGTTCAAAAATTACATTCACTCACTTCCTTTGAGACCTCCATACTCGACGCACAATACTTCACGACTGAACCGACCAAGCGCAATACTGCCAAAGAAGCGTTTGTAGTATTCACTTACACTTTTACAATGCCATATCATATGATCTGATGTGACCAATAATGAATGAGATATACTTAGTTGAAAAAAAGGGCGTGAAATACGAAATTACTTTTTTCCCAAAATAATATAACACAGAATATGCTACTAAAATATAAAAATCCTATTACAAACCTACTCTCGAATACGGGTTTCAGATATGGAATCCCTATTTGGTTAAGGACATCAACTTGTTGGAAGGAATCCAAAGACGAGCTACAAAGTTGTTGCCGAGACTAAAACTGCTTTCATATGTGGAGACTGGAAACTCTCGGTCTCACAATGCTGCAGGAACGGCGAGAAAGGGGTGACCTGATAAAGACATACAAGATACTCTTATATGTCTTTATCAGGTCACCCCTTTCTCTAGTTCAAGCTTAAAGATGCTCGATTTCGAGGCCACAGTCTCAGACTGGAGAAAATGAGATTCAATCTGAATCCACGGAAATATTTCCTGAGCAAAAGGGTTGTTGATGGTTGGAATAAGCTGCCACAAGGGCTGATCTCAATGTGTAGTCGGATTCAAAAATGGACTAGATTTGTTTCGGAAAAGTTTAAGTGCGCCAACAACTAACTTTCGTTAAAATAGATTAAAGCATATCTGCTTTAAGGTGCTCGCTTAAAATTAATATAATAATAATAATGTATTATACATAGAAAACACGGCATTTTTATGCACTTGCCAGTACAATAATATGGATGGTTTCACTGCATAACTTGACATTTTCAAAATGTACTAGGGCTTTGAGCACAGCCGCAAGTTTAAAGCGACTGCTACGCCAGGTTTGATCAAATTTCATATTAGGTCAATTTGGAGATGTGGCCACGCCCACTTCGCAAATCTAGATATATTACCTGTGGGTAAAACGAAACGCCTGATCGAAGGTTCCTCCTGCTTGCAGACCGCTGTGTAAGCCAGACTCTAGACGTGGTTATCCTACAGACTAAGCAATGAGGTTCTGCGCTGCAGGCCTCTGAGCTGAAGCAGGGCTGGGCGATCGACCTTCACTAGGGACAGCGGCGTCTGCGCAGCGACACCTGACCACGACCTCTCTCCCAACGCTAGTACCCCCCTCAGGGAGCAAACGCTGCATGGATTGAGGCCGTAGCCAGGTGCACGATCCCTGTATTCATTTCACGATGGATCACGCTAGTTCTGACGTTGCTAGTGACGCGCCATCTCGGTTCCGGATTTACAACCAGGAACTGGAGCAGGAGTTGGATTGCCAAATTTTTCATTAGCCTAGTGGCCGCCCGAGACCCTTCCAGTCCGGGTGCACGCGCGCTTCGGCAACACATCATATTCACATAAAATGTATATTGGTGTTTCTTTATCTGCACTGTAGAATCTACATCTCGAAGTTTTGGAAAAGCCCGGACTTAAATCTAATAGAAAATTTGCGGGCAACTTGACAGGAAAAAACAGAAAGGTGTCATAGAAATAACTTGTTAATTGCGCTACTTGAAGAATGGAGAAAAATACTGAAAGAAAAAAAATAATAATAATAATTTTGAGCATGCCAAAATGTTTTTAAAAAAACCTTAAAATATACATGTGTTCATGTGTATACAGGTGGTCATACAAAATACTAAATTAATAAATAATTGTATATATTTTTATGAAGTTATAACAACAACACCGTATTATAAATTTAATTTTTTACTTTTCCATGATAAACATTAGATAGAATACCTTTTCACAGCACTGCATATACAAGATGTTTATGTTTGTATGCAACATATTTAAAGGGGGCAGTTAAACAAATCACAAACAACAAATACGGACTACAATTTTTCAAATAAATACTACAATCTGTGTACAAAATAATGACAAATGAATATTGCAAAATTTATACAATGAGGAAATTCAGTGTTTCAATTTTATTTATTTATTTGTTAAAAGACTCAAACTAAGTAAAAATATATATTTATAAATAATTTTATTTATCGTATTATTATCACTATGTTTCTTTTAAAGTTTTGTAATTTTGTATTCCGCCTGTGACCTTAGAGTTGTTGTTGGCGAATTGAGCTGACTTTTAAAATGAGAATCCCATACATATGAAAACATGCTAAATATCGCTTCCTGCAAACTGGAAATCTATCACAACACATAATTGATTGGCTATTCTAAATAGCTGTTGACCAGAACCTATGACGCTTTAAAGTAGTTTATTTTTATGAATTTTTAAGAAACTTTGCTGAGTAATCAAATACTTTAATTTTTACCATGTGTACGAAAACATTTTTTGCCTCCTATTTCCCGTAACACTGAATGTCCTCTTTAATCAACATTATTTTTATGAAATAAATAAAATTACAGAACATGCCAAAATTGTGGTGAATGGAGAATAATTTATATTTTCAACAATCTGTTAAATAAAATATGTAATATTGAATTAAAATTATTGATTTAAGTAGGGTATCTGATATAAAAAATATATAAGAACCTACTGATGAATTGCATGCTTGCAATTCAGCGGGACTTTTACAATAAAATTATTTAGTAAATAGTTTTTATAAATTAATGTGAGTTTTCATTAAAATTTTTGTAAAATACAGATTGCCTCATCCCTACTGACTATTTTTACGATTTCACTCCCATTATTAAATTTCCCGGGTACAATGTGGTTGAAAATAAAGTTATGGCGTGCATACCTGCACACAATTTTCTATAAAAAATGGTACAACTTAAGGTACCATTTCTTGCACCATCTAATGCAGCCATTAGTGTGCACACATTACTACTATTACAGAAGGGTCTATATCCAAAGATCCGGAGCGTGAGGATTAACAAACTCATTAGAGGTCGCCAAAGTTTGTAAATTTCTTGCATAAAAAATATTAATATCTAAATATAATATTTTTAATATTAGTTATGAATTATCTCATCAACCATCTGTTTGTTACAATTTAATAAATTAAAACTGATTTTTGTGTATAAACATACATATAATATATATATCCTCGGTCGGCATGCATTACCGCCAATCTACCAAATCAACTTTTCCCAGGAGATAGTAAAATCTGTTTCAAAATCATATCTAACACATCATTCACTCCGATCCGCGATACTGTTCACCTTCAGAAAGCTTGCCTACTATTGGTCCCGCGCGTATCGTATGATCAGGGAACATTTAATAAGAGTTAAAAATTCTCAAATATGAAAGGATAATTTTTGCTAAAATTGTAGATTGGCGGTAATGCACGCCGACCGATGATATGTAATATAATAACAATAAGTTTGAGCTTAAAATGTAAAATAACATAAACTGATTACAAATTTAAATTAACAAATACATTATTGATAAAACACTTTGTATTTTTAAGCCACACACGAGTTTGATATTAATTAGAACACAAACTTCAGGTATTTAGAATTACCCATCACCCCCATCAGGTGTAAATTTATTTATTTAAAATTTAAACCATAGTTAGATTTCTATAATTCCATTCGTACATGCGCTTCGTAGCTGCAAGACGTCTGTTAATATAGCTTTCGTGTCTAAATGTCATGAATTATTAAATTATTTTATCCTTAAAATTCATAAAGATATGGAAGTTCAACTATCCATGTGCTCTGTAGCTGCAGGACGTGTTGTAATCCAGCTCTTATTTGTAAACGATTTTGAAAAAATAATTAGAAAAGTCTATTTTTAAATAATATTAATTGGGGCTAAATTTCATACCGTCCATGAACTCTGTAGCTGCAAGACGTGTTGGGATACTTAATATACAGCACCCTCGGGGTGATTTTAACAAAAAGACTGTATGTAAATTATCCATAATAATAATAAATATAAAGTTTATATTTAAACCTAATGACGGGTCATTCTGAATGAACCTGAAACTTGTTGTGTTCTAATTAAAATTATAAAAAAGAAGTGTTTTATTTAAAACACATTTTAAATGTTATTCCACAAAGCAAATGCTGAAACAATAAATAATTTAAAGTATCACCTTGCAATATCATTCTGAAGACCAAGCTGGATGTGATTGTTAAGTCTGTGGGTGAGAGCTTTCAGGTCAGAGTCAGTAGGTCCATCCGAGGCACCCGGCCCGCCTTGCATCAACCATCACCCAAAGATCTGATCCAAGCAACCAATTGAACCTTATAAAATAAACCCACAACACATTTTCTTTAAAACACAAAAAATCTCATTCTAGAAATATTAATGCAGAAAATAATGAAAAATATAAGAGTATTTTTTAGTTAAAGCCTAGATGCTTGCAAGTCCTCATTTTTAAACATTCAAATTATTGAAACTCTTATTGGAAGTTCATTATATAAAATAAAATTATTAAAGAATGGCAGGTTGAAACTTTAATCTACTTAGTTTGATAAAACAATAACCGGTTTCATCGAACATTGGTCTAAGAGAGTGGATCATTCAGTCCTTTACTATAGTTTTTTCGGCAAAAAACATTTTATTTTTCAACTTAGTCTCCTTTAAGCTCAATACATTTCGTCCAACGATTGAAGAATGTTTTGATCCCCTCCAAATAATAAGATTTGTCGAGGTCCTCAAAATAGGTTAGTTTGAGCCAAGTCTCTTTCCGCCAAGCCATTTCTTCAAGTTTGGAAATAGGAAATATTCACTGGGGGCTAAATCCGGAGAATATGGCAACGGCTAGCCCAACTTGTAAAATTTTAACATGGCAACTACGCAAAAATGCACCTGTGCATTGTCTTGGTGGAAGGGGGTATTCTTTTTGGTCAAATTTCCTATTTTTTTCATCAAATCGACGTTCGACGTCAATAAGTTGACATAATATGAGTCGTTGAATGTTTTCCCTTTTGAAAGTAATTGATGTAGATTATGCCGTATGCATCCCAAAAAACTATTTTCATGACTTTGTTGGCCGACAGACCCACCTTGGCCTTCTTCGGCGCTGATCGCCAGGAGAAACCCACTGTTTCTGGGGTGCTCGGTCTCTGGTGTATTATGGTGGACCCATGTTTCGTCCACGGTTATAAAACAGCATAAGATTACAGTTAAACAACTGTAAACAATCCTTCGAAGTTGTTCCACGATTACGTTTGTGGTCAAATGTGAGCAAACACTTGCTTAATAAACTGATAGCTTTTTTATACTCAAATGATGATTCAAAATAGAAACCACTGAAACATGCAATATGACTATGGCTTTTACAATCTCACGCACTTTCAATCTCCGATTGGCCAACACCATATTTTGGATTTTTTTCAATTGCTTTGGGTGTACATCCAGAACCTTAAGTGTCACTCGTGTTTGTGCGACCACAACAAAATTCAGTAAAGCACTTCTTTACCATTGAAATTATGGTGAGTTCCCATAGTATTTATCAAATTTATCCTTGGTTTGTTTCCACAAAAAATAATGCTCGTCAAACACAAACTAAATGACGCAGATTGCTTAAAATATCGCAGCAGTCTATCGACAGATGGCAGTTGACGGGAGCAATGTCGCATTTCAAGTACAATGTGGGAAATTCAAAAAGTCACGGACTTAATGATACACCCTCGTATCAAACTCAGTGAATTAAAGTGTCAAGCTGTCTACAACAAAAAAAAATGTCTCAATGGGCAATTAAAATACAAAAGATATGAATCAGTTTATCCAGTTTATAGACTGTGCAATGCATAATAAACTCAAAAATATTTTCGCAGGAAAAAGGTTTTCTGAATAGAGCATTTTAGGAAGAAAGAACAGCAAAACAAAATTAGAAACTCCGATTGAATAAATTAAATTTATAAAAATACAACGCAGAATAGACTTAAGAATAGAATATTTACATAAAATAACTACCTACTTAGTTATTCTTAACCCTCTCAGATGTAACATAAAAAAATTAGCATTATGTTAAGATGACCAATCTGGGATGATCAAAAGGTTACATAGAATTCAGAGGTATATATAGAAATGATCAGGTTTGAAACAGTTCAGAATTACTTAAATGGTGATAAACTAGAGAGTCAGTTAAAGAGGAGAGGTAGTAGTTATTTCATTTTCTTAGCTATCAATAACTTTGCCAAATAAAGTTACACCTGATTCAGCTGTACAGACATTCAGAAAATAATTTATTCCTGTGGATATAAAAAATATTTGAAAATTTCTGTTACTTCCAATTTTCTAAATCATTACATTCATTTATAAATCAACAAAGTTTATGAAACATGTGTTATTTTGATTTTGAAAATGTATTTTAAATTTTAATACATAATTTATTTTTGAATAAGTTGTAAATTTATTTTAAAAACTTTACACTTTTTATCGCTAATTCTGAATTTGGTTCCAAAGTGCGACGTTACAAGTTCTATTATCTTACAATATATGACGAACCAGCTAAGCTAAGGTTGACTGCCTATAACAAATAATACATTCAATTTATGTTATTTATTGACAATTATTGATAAAATACCATTGTAATTATATAATTACAGTGGAATTCCATCATTCCAATTCACTTCAAAACAAACAAACTGACTGTGTTATTCTGACTACCAAAATAAAACAGAAAAAATAGAAACGTACTTAGGTACCAGTAGATAAAAAATAAACTGCTTTTTGATTTTGATATAAGGAGTAAATAAATCTTAAATATTGTATATATATTTGAATGAACACCCAGGCTGAAACGGACTGGAGCCTGATGTATCGTAACATTTACATACATTTGCATTCTGCAACTTGCATTCTGTACGATAATACTTATATCAAAAAATTTAATGGTTGATTCATAGATGAATATAATTATTACAGTCGAACTTGGTATAACGCTCACGGAAACAGATCTTGGAGGAAATGAGAAAACATTTATTGACATTTTAGTTAGTGGTTTTCTCCATAGCGAGCTACTTCTCTGACATACTGAACAAAAATATTGTCAAAACTTTAATCAAAAACATAATTTTCGAATAAATAATAGTCCAAATGGGCGATTAACTTCTAGAGCCGATGCCGCCGGGTGTTGAGATCGGATTAGATACATTGAAAAAGGATTACACATATGGTTGAAAATACATATAAAAATCCAAATTTGTAATTCAACGAGTACCAGCTCGGCGCATTATTATAATTTACAAATTAGTTTGTAGTTTATGAATGACATGTTTGTTTCAAGGGTTTTTACGATGTTTTTCAGATTTATCAATGTTCAATTCTTACACTGGTCAATGCATAATAAACATTACGAGTGGGTGATATCAGATTTGTTCTAGAGCAGTTCAGTTAAAAACTTACTCTTAAATTATAAACATATCTAATAACAAGAGGAAGTGTCTCCTAATTCGTGAAAAAGTGGCAATTATTCATGAAATAGAAAAATCGTGTACAAAGTTTTCTCTATCTTCATCCACATTGTCAACATTGTGAAAAAATAAGAATGTTTATTTATCTGCATTTGAAAAGAACATCAAGGACAACAAAATTTAGAAAGTACAATCGTACAAATGTTGAAACATTGCTAGAATGCTAGAATGAATGAAATAATTTGGAACCGACGATTTCAAGTGTAATAATGACTGGTTAGACCATTTTAAAAATTGACACAATATTGTTTATACAAAAGTGAGTGAGAAGCAGCATCTATTGACGGTGTAATGGCAAGTGAGTGGGTTGATACTGTTTGGTCAGAAAAAAGAAAGGATTTCAATGATAATGATATCTACAACATAGATGAAACAGGACTTTTCTATAACGTAACACCCGACACTACGTTCAAGTTTAAAGGTGAAAAATGTGTTGATAGAAAAAATCCAAGATTCAGTTTAAGTTTTTATAAAAGGTTTGCAGTATTATACCTTATTAAACAAAGGGAAAGGCAGCTAAATTAGAATCTTTCATTAAATTTATTGAATGATGCATGGAATGATGTTTCTTCGAATACAATATTCAATTATTTCTTCTTTTTTATTACAATGTGGAAAATGAAATAGATATTTTACAGGGGAAAATGAAGAAGACAATTGATTTACGGAAGGAAAACAAGGAATACAATATACCGTTGTTATTGTCTGGTTGGAACGTAATAACATTTCTTTTTTCATTATGAAATAGATCATTTTGTGTGTGATGACGAAGACAGTAATGACAATCTCCAGAGATCATGATATATTGGATTTTCGCATAGCACTGAGACTACCCAAAAGTCTTTTTAAAGGTTGAGTGCTTTGAGAGGAAATTTGAGAACCATGAGAGTGAAATAAATAAAACAAGCATCAATTCTAAATTTTATGAAAAAAAGATGTTTGACAGAAAAATGTGTACGTAATTGATTGTAATTATGTATTTTTGTTTGAATTATGACTTTCAGAGTCATGGTACAGATACTTGGTGTCGTGATGGGTATAATTGTTGGCATTTATTGTAATTTTCCTTAACAGTTTTTTTTTTATTTAATTACCTTTATGAATTATATGTATTTTTATTTGATTGCTAGTTTAATGGCGATTGTATTTTTTTTAAAATCCTTTCTCTTCTATTTGAAAAAAACGAGTAATTCAATCAAAAACAAATGTAAAATTTGTAAAAAAAATAAAAGTATTGTAAGTGTAAATTTATTATTTTTTCTGAACTGAAAAATAATCAGAAGAATGTGCTGTACGTTGAATTCTCAAATCTTAATTTTTCAACTTTGCTCCGCCCCCAAGGTCTAAATGAAACCGACTTATTTCTCAATATGTGTCTTTTATAGGTGATCCTGTGTAAGTTGGATTCCTTCCGACGTTTCAGCCACCATTGCAGGAGCCATCTTCAGGGTAAACTGTGTTTGTGTGTGTTTTGTAGAGAAATGTGTTTATGTACTTGTAATTTCTACCGTGTCGCAGTCGGCAGTAGGCAATTCAGTGTCATTTTTGTAGTTTGTAGTGCTGGGAACCATGTCGAATTTAATTTCAACCCGTCATCTCAGTTTATGTTATTTGGGTGTTTGTGTAATATACATATTGGTAACAGTTAATATTTGACTTATTTCTCATTCGTATTTTGGAAAGCCTTGTGTGATAACCTCAAAATCATTTAAATAAAAAAAAGAAATAAAAGCTAACACGAATTTTAGTCATTTGCAATGTGTGTATAAAGTATACCCTTAATAGCTATCGATGTTTATACTTTTTTTAACAAAAAAAACCTGCAAAACTTGGAATTTAGATGATGATTTTAAGTAATGTCTGAAAATCCTATAGATATATATTTATCACGCAAAAGGTTCTAATGGACTAAGTGTAACAGAGACAGAGAAAAGGCTGGCTGTGTCTACACAGTCTGTATCACGAGTCATTGAGCCAACAGAAAATAAAAATTGAAATAAAACAGCTGATAATTGTTTAGACTCAATCCCACAAAAAGGGTTGAAATATTTGAGTACAATGAAAGAAAATAAATGCAAAATACTACCAGAGTTCGGTCAAAACAAAATAGAGATGTTTAAAGTTATATTTACGGTTTTAAAAGTTGATACGGTCAGGTTGATGTCTTTTGCATCAAAAACATACAAAGCAGTAAACCTCGCAAGCATCTACTCGTCACTACAACGTCAGCACTGATAGAGATAAGAATGGCAACAATTGCAGATTACAAAAGGACTAAAGGCGGTGTGGATGAAATAGATAAAAAATGTGCTAAGATCTTTTACTGGGCAATATGGCTGACACCTATCAGTACATTTTTTATTTTATTTACTAGCATTTTTTTTTTTAATTCTTATTTTCCAAATTACAATACATTACAAATTTTCTGCAATATAATATTATTAACAAAAAAAATACATTTAAAACTAATGAAGAGATCACATGATTGTAAAGGAACTAAATTGAGAAGAGATTTTTTTATGGACCTAATTAGAGAACTCCGATCGCTGTTTTGAAACAGCGTGTTTAAAATGAAAAACCCTGACTGAATTGCACATGCCTTCGTGTCGTTTTATTTACCACTTTCTCCGCCGCCAAGTGACCATGGCACATCATCCGCAAAGAAGTTGTGTCGCATCTGCCCAGGGCTGAAGCGTCAAACACGGTTTGCCTGTTGCTTCTGCGTAAAACCTATTTGTCTACAGTGCACAGCACAAGTTTGCGAAGACCGACGTTTAAGACTACTCAAAGGCTTTATTTATTTTGTGTTTTGATAAGTCAGGCGGCAAAGTTAATTTTGTTTTTAAAATGGTTGTGTCAAAAGTTCCTAGATCTCAGCATTAATAAATTTGTAATAAGAATTTTCTTATAAATAAATTTTATCATATTATTTACTGCAATAACTATTTAAGT
Source organism: Micrasema longulum (assembly GCF_059751315.1). Classification (NCBI taxonomy): domain Eukaryota; kingdom Metazoa; phylum Arthropoda; class Insecta; order Trichoptera; family Brachycentridae; genus Micrasema; species Micrasema longulum. Next base: position 2,104,303 of record NW_028277303.1, read on the forward strand.
ACATAACTAAACACAATTTAACAATAAATACAATAACAGACTATTTAATGCACGCCTGTCAGATTATACTATTATGTGTGTATAATGATATTTATTGAATCCAGTAAAAGAACTTAATGGTGCAGAGCCAATAAAAAAATTATTATAATAATACAATATAAGTACATATTATAATGATTAACGCGGGCACAGCCTAGAAGCCATAATATGTTAGTGAATATGTTTACAAATGTAATATGAAATGAATAAATAAATAAAATAAATATATAGTAATAGCATATTCATCATTGCGCCAATATTATTTATATATGGTTTTAAACAGTAGATTAATGTAAATCAATACTCGGCCGAAGTTGATATTAAATTAGAGAAGTATAAATGACAACTTTGCGTAAATATAACAGATGATGTACTAATGTTATGAACAAAAAACAGGTACCTAATAATCATATGTAAAAAAAAAACACGATGTGAAAGCCGATTTCTAAACACATATCGCAATTTCACTTCATGTCGCAACGCATCGCAAGCAATATTACATATGGAAAACACTACAAACAGCGCGTAAACACTTTATATCAAATTATCGACAATTCGCCATTTGTGTACCATTGAATGTGAAACAATCGCGGTGGGTTTGGCAATCACTAAAATGGAAGCGTAATATTAAAACAAAAAAAACTGTATAACTTACATGTAAAGGAAGGTTAGAAAAAACTTGTCCTATCTAATGTTTAACACAAATTTCAGTGCACATTTACACAATTTCCAAAAAATGTTAAAAACATTGTCCGCGACTTTCGACAGAAGACAGAGGCGATCCACCAGCGAACCATAGATAATAAATTAGAATAAATCACAGATTACAAATACTAATATATAGACAGGACTCTTAAATTATAGGACACGCTGTTACACACGAAGCGCTAGTGTCGCTTAATCATAGACTATGCAGTAACTGACTTAGTGTTGCGCCACATTGCGAATTCGATCATCGATGTTGATGTATTAATGATGTCCAAATCGATCAATATTGGTCGACGCGGTCGATATTGGTGCATTAAATTCATGATTAGGAACAAAAGTAGAACAAAAACACCATTAGATATTTTACATTTTTACTAATAAATCATATTTCCAACAAAAAAAACAGTAACATAAAAGTTTACATAATATACATTACACACATCTAAAAAAAACAATTTAACATAAAATTACTATCAAAAAACTGCACAAAAAATATGTCCAAAAAAATTAATAGTATGACACAAACAATCTTAAAATAAGAATATTTTTTTAAAAATTTTATAGCATAATAACAAGGGAAAAATTACAAAACAATATTGATTTACATTAAGAAACAACTAATGTCTTTTATTATAAAAACAGTAACTTAGTTATTAGCGTTACACGTTTATTATATTAACAGAACGCAACTATATTTTTGGGAGACACTCCGCCCATCGTTGGGTGATACAAAATTAATATTATAAATACAGGTATTGCTCACCGTGTAGTAACAAAGTTTTATGCTTATATAATAATTCATCATCCGAAAAAATTCATTGTAGATAGGGAAACAAACATAATATCATTATTTTTTTTATTCATATCATTAATTGTAGTACTTTCACACTTATAGATTACGCAGACAAGGTATAGTCTACGCTTATAACCGTAATATCATCATCATCCCCTTTCCATATCTAATGGTGAAAATTATTTTTGTTAAATGAAGGTAAGATGATCAGCCTTACGCTTCGGGTACCAACACCCTTTGAAATAAATATTTCATATCCGCCATGTCAGGAATCGAACCTGAAATTTCTCGCATGGTAGGCAAACGTGCTGACCATTACACCACAAGGCTGACATTAATATAAATTATTATGAACCATAAATATAATTATGGATAAGGTTTATTTTAGTAGATTTCAGGTAAACAAATTAAAATTATGTAATCAATTGAAGAGAACTAAATATACACACTTACTTACTCAAATTTTGAAAAATATGTTTCTAGTTTTCTTCAAAAAACATATTTGGCATTTTGTCATGAATGTCGGTAATTTTAAGAAAGAACTGCTTTTAAACTGGTAAATAAAAAAAAAATAAAAAAAATATTTGCGTTCTTATAATGTACCCAAATATTTCAATTTTGAGGGAATTTTCAAATAGTCAGAAATAACCATTAAAGAAAATGGGAATCGAGTTGTAATAGTGTAAAAATATTTTTTATTTGTTTTTTCTAACAAACCCTATCTTTTTTCAAAAGCGACTTTTTAACATCGCCATAATAAGTCACTTAACGTTCGAGATCTAATAAAAGTTTCTTGACGTTTGTTATATTATTTAAATTATCATAATGAATTTCATATGGTTCGGATCTCTTGGGGTTCGCCATTTTGGAGTATTTCTAAAACAATCACAAAATATCATTCATATTCATAGCTTTAACTTTTTGGTCAAACATATAAATAAATGTAAGTCAATATTTGTATATAACCCGAAGATACGGGTATGTCTCGAAACTGGTAGGCCTAGAAGTCCGTACGTGGTTATATACAAATAAACATTGTTTCATTACGCAATTGTTAGGAATCGACAGCTATCTAAATTGAAAAACTAATTTACTATATAAAACACAAAATGAGTATACAGCTAACTTACAAAACTTTAAAAAAAAAACATGGCAATTGTAAGTACACTGAGCAGTTGCGTGACTGTTTTCACTTTCATTTTCATTATTTTGTCTGGGATCACATGTTATCTGAGGTAGGTTGTTTTTGTGGCCCAGTTGACTGTCCAAGTTGTAAACTGTAAAAATGTGAACCCATGAAGCAGTTTCTCCCTCCCTCTCCTCTGTCCAAGACCATGTCTTCCATAATATTGAATACATTTTTTGTCCGGCAATATCAATGGTTGCATCTGAAATTAATGATTTCAATTATTATTATATGTGTTATCAACAAACATGAAAAATCATTATCAAAATAACATTTTTCTTACAATTTTTACCATTTCATTCGCCTTTTATGTCTTCTATGTCCAGTGTCCATTTGTTTTTAATTACGGTTCTAAATATAGAACCAGGGTGACTGTTACCAAACCAGACTCTGACTTTAAAAATGAGTTTCTTTGAAATTTTCATTAAATCTGCAGCTGAAATGGTCCCTATCACTTAGTAATAGGTAATTTCTTGACGCCACAAAGAGCAAACGCCTCTCTGCTCAGTTTGAATGGTGTCTGTTTTTGAGTGCAGACATTTTTTTTCAAATTTTCTTTATAAAGCATTTACTTTTCTCAAGCTTTTGCTTCTGAATATAAGTTTTAACTGAAAAATCAACAAATTATATCAATTTATACAAAGTCATATTTTAATATTTACATAAGTGGAGCTAATTAACGAATTGATTAACCGAGAGCAAAATCATAACGTTAGTGAATAAACAGAAATTATTATTAAATACCTGTCCCAGTACATGGCGAAGTTTTGATATCTATTTCCATCCTATCAAAATGAAGTTGGCACGCTCTTTTGGTGACAAATTGTTCCTTGTTTTGACCACTGAGTAAAGGCAAGAAAGATAACCACAATGCTCTCAGTGCATCATTCCTTGGAATATAAAACATGCCGTTTGTTTCACTTGTTGAACTGCACCCATGAACAATTTGACTCTCCATTTTTCAGTCCATCTATTACACAATCTCAAATCAGTATTTATCGGTGATAAAAAGAAATTGGCTTATTTTGATTCTCAACTTCAGCTAAAAGACAAGCAGCAAACAAATAAATGGCATTTTAAACAGTCTTCAAACGCCATACGAACTACGAACGAAAACCAAAATGACAGAATGACCAAAAGAATGGACCATTTTTAAAAAGGAAAGTGCAGTTACTTTTGAATATTCTCAACCATCCCCTATCCCAATGTTAAGTGTATCGGTAAGTGCAAATAGTGAGTTAGAATTGTCCATTTATAAAGGTGGCATTCACCCTTCTGCCCAAGTTTAAACATCCACATTTCTTCAACTTATCCATTTGTTGATTTTAGTAAAGTTAAAGATCTGAAACATTTATCATGTGTAAAGTGGCCAGTTAAACCAGCCAATGACAGGTCATAAGCTCTGTAAATGGCTACACTTCCATATTCCCTTCTCAAAAATGTTTTCCCTCTCTGTTGCAACAAATTCAGATCTAAATAACTCCCTAGGGAGAAAATTCAGCCAGTCTGCAAACATTTGGGCATACTCAAAACATTGCCCCCTTCGCTTCTTCCCTGCAGAAGTACGGAACCATTTGTTTATTCAAATATTTCCTTTTAAAAAAATTAAATAAATATGCTAATATGTCTTCTTGCCCATATTGATCATCGTGGTTTCAGATGTGACAGAGTTTAAAGAACACCCTGTATTTTACTATAGTAAACTTGTTTTAATCAATATTTTTGCGGTCATTGAGTATATATAATATTAATAAAAAAAAGGTGTTATATAATCAATAAATTTTTCTGTTTGTATGTTGATTGCCTTTTGTAATTTAGTAAAAAAATATTTTTGTATTAGTACCAATATCTTCAAAATTTTATAAAATAGCTCAAATTTTTTGTTTTATAAATTGATAGGTTTGATATATTTCAAACAATTGTAGATACCGCCATAACTGTCTTTCACCTTTTTTATTCGTTTATTACATATACGTGTATCGTAACTTCATTGTGTTGATTAAATTGAATAAACCTGTATTTATTGTTTTATTTATGAATTCAAATTAAATGAATATTATTTTTTTACAGGGGTACTCAGTAGAACTGTCTAATTTTATTTATGAAACCATTTGAATGAATGAATTATTATTTTTTTATTGAAAAAATATTTATAAACCCTTACGGATTATTACATTCATTTTACAAAAATAATATAAACATTTTTTATTCCTACTCTGTTATTCAAAATAATATTTTTTACCTCTTTTGAAAAGTTTGTCTGGGTCTTTTGTTTAGTTTTGTCTGGTAGTTTATTGTATAATTTCAGACCCTGGTTTATTAGTTTTGATTTTCCTTGTCTTGTTTTAGAAATATATTAATATGTTGTAATGAATAATATATATGCATATTGTTTTAATCAAACTATTTATTGTTAATTCTGTCAAAAATGTAAGGTTTATATTATAATACTGTTAACTCAACTCATTGCAACTCGTCTCTACGCAGGTACTTCACAGTAGTAACATTTGACAGCTGTACTCTTACGCAGATTTACTATAGCCCCATGCGGCGGCCATTTTGTTTCGGTGTTTAGGCCTGTATGTAGATCGGTGTTGCATCAACGCTCTCAAAGCAAGATGGCGGCTTAAAGTTGTATTAAAAATTTATCTGTGGAAAACGGGCAAAAGCGGGACTAGCGCTTAGTGCGTAACTGAGAAACTAAATCTGTCACAAGCCTGGAATAAATTGATGTCTCAGATCACAAACATAACATAGCAGAGACTACATATTATAGATATTGTATCGGACACCATTTCGAGGGTTTACTGACAGAATGCATTAAGTCATTAAAGCAAATTCCGGGATAATCGCATGTAAACCTTTTTATTCGTTCAACGCATCATTTCTCCCACAATTTTCTTTTGTTAAATTTTTTTTTTTAAATTTTAAAATAGTAATCTTTGTTCTATTCATACCATAAAATTTGAAATCAACATTTTGCACCTTTACTTTAAAATATTTGAAATATATAAAGACTGTTGACTTAATGCATTCTATCAGTTAACCCTCGATTATATGCTTTTTTTAGTCGTAGGTAAAATAATCTTATTAGAATAACATTTACATTTTTTACAAATTTATAGATGTACATTTGTTTAATTTAAAGTACGATGCACTCCGCTTTTAATAATTTACAATGATTCTCTGTTACACATGTAATTTATTTAATATTTTTCATAATTACATTCATTTGACGACTAATTCACATTTTCTTTAAATCTACTAGCGCGATTTGAACGCGACGGGAGGCAGTCTATTAAACGTATTTTGAACCAACTTTTATTTTGTTAATTTATAACTTTTTAGTGTAAATTAGGGAAAGAAATCAAATATGTGAGAACTGATGGGCTCCGCAGTGGGATCGGGCCTTCGAGGCATTTGTTATTGTATTTGAAAAAAAAATCATTGGATTGGGCTGAAAGCGAAAAATTTAACATCCGGGCAGCGCGAGATGGAAAAGATAATGTCAGATGCACCAGAAGACCGATTTTGCTGCGGTCTTCACCGATCATTATTTCTTCATAGACTACATTTTGCCATACAACAATGCATACCTACTTTTAATTTTTCATACGATTTCTATCGAGCCATTCGAGCCATATTAAAATGCTCAAATATCTCGACATAGAGTCTTGAGCGGCTGCATCAAAGTTTGCCTTTTTCGGTATCTACCTGGGTTTTACGTCTGTTTGGGCTAATTTAATCTGAAGAAATCATTAAACTTTAATTTTTTTACCACCTGATTTTACAGATTATAATTTTACCATTTTTATTATGTAAAAATCCATGTTTATATCCAGTGCCACAAGCAAGCCCTCTTAATAAGAGATAGTTTTTTCTACTCCGATAGTTAGTTATAAGGACTGGACTTTATAAACCTCAGGTTTTTTTTTAAAATTAATAAAAAATTCGATTTTTTTACTTGAACGCAAGTGTAACAAAAACAAAAAAACATTTTAAATGAACACTTTTGCAATTTGCGCCGTGACCGATCGTGGCACGGTGCAAATTATAAAATAATATATTTGCAACTTTAGATAAATAAGTATTCAGTTTTTCTACACTGCGTTTTATTCATAGTTAAATCTTCGAGACCTTGAGAGAAAATGTCAATTTGGCTCGTCTGTACATTCCAATGTCAGTTTATTTAAGTTTCGATTGGCGATACGAATTTACTCGCTTGCAACTGTCTCAGAGGATATAATTTTTATTGTCGTTAAAATTATTTCGATAATATTTGAGAGAAATAATTTTTTGCCTGCATTTTGCACGTTCTAATGCCGCTGTATTCGATTTTGCGGCTCGATTGGTCACAATAATACATAATGTACTCGCTTGCAACTGCGAGATACGAGGAGATGGCCACGTGCATAATATTAGCAGACGGCTAGACTCTAGCCTCTAGCGTAACGGAGTAAAATTATGAAGAAAGCAATGCGGCCTGAATAAGCAAATAAAAGCTAATACAGGTAGATACTAGAAGAAATCATACAAAAAATTGACCTTTCGCATTATTCGTCTGTGATAGAAAGGCGCAAAAGGCCTCTGAAATAATAATTTCGTTCATAATTTATGATAATCATCATTCTCTTTCGGCACATAATGATGCATAGGGCATTGTATTGGATCATTTTTGTTACATGTAGGTAAGATGATCAGTATTACGTTTCAAGTACCAGTCATGGGACTATGATATATGACATATTTTTCGAATCGAACCCGAAACCTTTGAATGGTAGGCAGACGCGAGGCCGATGTATATTATTACCTTTTATATTATTGTTGTAGGTTTTGGTAATATGGAATCATAGAATTTTTGGAATATTGTTTATGTGCGTTTGTATTCCACGGACAAAATTGTGACAGCTTCTGTTCTATTTTTTAATAGATAATAAAATTCCCTATCGGAGGTATATTTATGTCGGCCGGTAAGCGCTAGCGCGTACGCGGTGCGCTTTTCTTAGTTTAAGTCGCGCATATAGTTTGTCAGTTTGCCTCAAATAAATAGTTTTACACATTGTCTTAAGTTAGAATTATGTTCTACTTTATTTTTTACGCATACATGTGTGTAATATTCGCAACTATCAGTGATGTAAACGGTTCGTCGCAGATCACATACGTATTTGAAGGATGAAAATATTGTTGTACCCTGTAACTCAATAATATCGTCCTTTCAAATGATCGATTACATGTTTTAAATAGTAAAGATGAGTAATGATAACAATGACGACCCGGACGACGTGAATTTTTCTGTAGATTCCGACCCAGAGGAAAATCAAGAAACAATCGAATCTAAAGGAGTTTTAAGCTTTGCCTTTGATCACATATATGCTATTACACCGGAAAATACAAACGTACGTGGAAGAACAATTGTCCTCTCCGATAATCAGCAGAGTAGCGTTCGCGCGAGTCAATTGCAAGCGGAACAAACCCAACAGAAAGTTGAAAAACTGACAAATTCCCTAAATGGGACTCAAACTGAAGTACAAAAACTTAAAGCTTTGATCTCAGCCCATTTAGATCTCATACAAAAGCAAAGTGATATAATTGCCACCAAAGAAAAACAAGTGAAGGCGTATATGGTTGAAAATGATATTGTAAGTGAATTGTATGCCTTAATTAATCAATATTACTTCAAATAGTTTATTTCTAGTATAATTTTACATTTTCTCATGTAGTGAATTGTTTTGACATTTTCTCACTACTGGGGATTGTGTTTACTTCTGTAAACTTCTCTAGTTGCTAACTCCTCGCAAGTTTCTAGCTCAGTTAATTAATATTAATGTTCTTATCATTGAACGATATGAGTTTTATCACACCAAAAGGATATGTATATGTCCAATCGTCATCTCATCTTCATCATTCTCTTTCCCCACCTGATGGTGTATGGGCCCCTGCATTGGTAGGCATCGGTGACCATCGAGCAAAACTATTGTTACCAGTATGTGTTGAAAATATGAAACTGTTTCAGACAATGCACATTTTAACTACCATAATACACACTCCCATTGTATGTGATGTTTCTGACATCACTGAACTGAAATGGCGATTTTATTTTTATTTCATTCAAATAAACATCAATATTCAAATGAATAAAAAACTAAATTTAAAATGTGCTTTTCCCTGTTATATTTCATAGACCGGCCCTTGAAGCGTAATGCTGACTCATTCAAAGCATGATTAAGATATTCTGCATTTAGCTCAGACGCGCTACCGCTTATTGAGCCGCCCATATGCACAAAAATTGATCTAGTAATATCAATCACGAAGTTAACTACAGATTGCAGCAAAAAAATGGGCTATTCTCGGTCAAGAATTGCCAAATCGATATTAGTTTGCATTGTAATTACTTTTAAATATACCCATGTATTTATTTCCTTAAAATGTAGGGATTGTATATTTATCATGTCAGGGTTATTCCAATTTATATTTCTACAATTAGTCTTTTATTATTATGATAAGGAAATCGCTACATTATTTCTGAGCAAAGCCAAACACAGCGACAGAAGCGCCCGTTAAAAGTCGTTGTCAAAGCAAACAATAAGGGCTGCCAGCAATGTGAAGTTGTTGCTAACCGAACACTTTTGTTTTATGCACTAGGGCATCTTTATAAGCGGACAGCGCTACTCTGAAGCATTCAGTGTACTAATGCGGTGTAATAATTGGGTGCGAATTTAAGGCATTATTGGACCAAAATTTAAACATCGCCAATAGATAAGATAAAGAGCTTTGTTAATGGGTTAAAATTAGCTCATGTATTTTACACAAAAATCTATAACCCCCGAATAATGTGGCTGACTTTAACAGTAATTATTATGGATAACTTATAAAGTGCCATTTTCATAATGTTATATCTCAAAGGCGCTTTATAAAGTGACTCTCTAACTATTGATTTTAATTCAATTTGTTATAACTAGTAGCCATAGACCAGTGGCTAGCTGTGATTTATTTTATAGGTAATCTATTAAAAATGTTCATTAATTTGTACTACATATAAGTACTTACATAACATGTAAGTAATGTAATTATAAATTACTACTTTTTCTGTGGTTCTGTGAAAATCAACTCAAACAACAATTATTACTAACCACGCGATATACGTAGCTTTATTCTACACTATTTTAATAAAATACTAAACTTGTACAAAAGTTTATTAACACATACCACAATGACATTCAGCAGATATTTTCATTATGATCTGTCATTGACAGTACTGTCAAGACTTGAGCACTGGCCGATTTCTTTTAAAATGAATAATGCCTAAAACGGCCACTGCGAACACCACCTGTCCTATCTATGTGATACATAATATGTCAACGGTATCCCATCAAAGAAAAATAGTCCTTCGGAAATACTGTTCGAAATACTAGTTTCCAAATAGAGAATCTTCTAAAAATATTTGTAATCTGCAAGTTTTTATTTTATTATTATTTTTTTATTTAAATCTAAAAGTAGGGCACACATATCATACATATTGTTATGTGTGTTCTAATAATAACATTGCAAATATATTTAATTTATAAATTGTTTATCACATATGTCTTGACCATTATTTTAAATTTTGATATGTTTTTTTCTTCATAAATATTTTTTTCCATTTCGTAATACTTTTTAATTGCTTTAAATAAAATTGAATTTTTTGACTTTTTCCTAAATGGAAGTCTAATTTTGTTCTTTTCTCTAGTATTGTGATCGTGTTCATGCTGGTTCCGATCAATTTTTTTCCAAAATTCTGTTTTTTTATTAGAGTTTATAATTTTATGAACAAATATCATTGTATTGTAAAATATTCTTTGTTTATATGTTAATAATTTCATTTCATTTACCATCGACTTTACCCTCGTGTATCTGTTTTTTTTCAAAATGATTCTAAAGGCTTTATTTTGTAATACAGTTAGTTTATCTATGTTTTCTTTGTTTGATAAAAATAAAATGCTACTACAGTAGTTAACGTGTGGTTCAATAATTGCTTTGTAAATAGTTTTTCAAGAGTCCTTATCAATAAATCTTCTGATCCTTCCCAAAATTGATATTTTTTTTGCAATCTTATTTATTACCACCTTAGCGTTTTGGTGAAATGTAAGTTTTGAATCCAACATTACACCTAAATATTTAATTTCAGTGACTTCATTAAGTTTTTCATTTTCTATTACAATTGATGGTGTAATTTCTATTCTTTTGTTTCCTATATTCATATATTTAGTTTTGTTAACATTTAATTTTAATTTATTAATTTTTAGCCACAGTGATACATTATTGAGATCATGATTTAGTCTGTCCATAATTGTTTTATAATTTTCTCCCGATATATATATTAAGGCATCGTCTGCAAAGAGTCTTATTTTTGAATATTTTAATGTTTCGACAATATCATTTATGTATATAATAAACAAAACCGGTCCGAGAACCGATCCTTGTGGTACTCCCAATGAAATTTTGAGGGGCTCGGAAATTTCATCATTTACCTTCGTTATTTGGTATCTATCGTCAAGGTACTCTTCAAACCAATTTATAGTTTTTCCTTTTATTCCTAGTTTTTTCAATTTTTTAATAATTATTTCTCGGTCTATTGTTTCGAAGGCTCTTTTAAAATAAAAAAAAAACTGCAATTACGAACATGTTCTTATCGGTTTCCTCTTTCCAATCTTCTAAAACCAAGTTAATAGCCATTTCACAAGATTGATTGGTTCGATATCCACATTGTTCTTTGCATAATACTTCCCATTGTTCCAAAAAATTAACTAACTCATTCTTTACAATATATTCCAATAATTGTTCATATTTTGGAAGGGTGTTTATTGGCCTGTATTCTTCACCCTTAATTGAATTTTTTATTTTTGCTATTGGAATGACACATTAGTTAGACATTAGTCACACAGTTTTAGTACAAAAAAGCCAACTTGGGTTAAAGATGAAAAATACAGTGTACTTTTTTGTATGGAAGAATAAGCTGAGGTAATCGGCTAGTTTTATCGTTCAGTGAGAATGGACTGGGCGCTGGCGCTGGGCGCACTTCATAGATATATTTTTGTAGAAAGATATAAACGGTGATTTACAATAAATAACAATTACTTTATATATTTTCCCATAAACATGGTTACTAAAAATTATTACAATTTAAAGTCAAATATAATGGTAAGCTGTGCATAATCGCTTACTTTGACGATTCGCCCCTGCCATAGACAAACCTTCCTTCTCAATTTTTCAACTTTTCCTGCCTTAGTGATCGACCAAAATGGGATTCCTTTCACAAAAACAGTTAAAAATCTTGGCATTATTATGGACCAACACTTAACGTGGCAAGAACAGATTACTGAGGTTGGGAAGAAGTTTCATCGCACCCTCCATTCACTGAAAAGACTGCAGAATTTTCTTCCGACCACAACCAAAACATATGACCCAATCTATTCTATTGTCTTCTCTGTGCTATGCTAATATTTGCTATCTTGACCCCAATACGTAGTGGAGTGATGACGAAACTTCCAAAAATATGTCTTGCTGCGGCGTTCAATACAGACTAGGTGAAACATACTAAAAATCATATTTTTCTGTTTTCAGTTAAAATTGCGTCTACAAAGGTGTGGAATAATTGAAGAATCCCAGTCGGCTGTATCAGTTTCTGAAACAGTGTTTACCAACCAGGATCTACAGGTAGTTAAGAAGAATTGTACATTTTATGCAATTATTCACTATACACTGATCTCCATATATACAGGTAATCTTCGACTTAGGACCACAGTCAGCTTTGATATACAGGTGGTTAGTAAATTGGTTTATTGGCTTATTGGTTTATTCTTCTTATTTTCCGAGTTTGCCTTTGTTTCTACGTTCTTGTGTGTCACCACTTGTCATTTTATCAGGTTCCTCTATTTTTTTTTCAATGGCCTCTTTGCTGGTAGAGAAATTCACATATTTTTATTGTAGGCGTCTCGGAAGGGCTCAAAAAATGCTTGGACTGCTTTCGCCACGCTTAACGCAGGCGAACATCAGTTTTTGGAGTTTTTACTGAATTTATTACAAGCAAACACAATTTTTGTAATTGCAACATGGTCATGAATAATGACAATATCCGACATAAGCCTTGGATACAATTTCCCAAATTCACAGTGAAATGGGCAATGAAAGCAATAGAGTTAAATTAATTTTAAATTACGGTGTATGAAATTGACATTTAAAAATATAAGTAATTAATGAAATTTATTTTTAGTATGAGCGAAACTAATAGGAAAACACTCGGTCCTAAAATGGTTTTTGAGTATGTGGAGGAAGTGTTATCACTATAAGGCGGACAACTGATCGTGGATTGTGGTTGTCAAGTCCGAAAGTCCAAAGTCGTCTAGGTCGTACGTTGACAACTACCTGTGTAGATATTGAATCAAACATTTGAATAACTCTGTGCTGCTTTGAAGCGCCCCCTTGTGTTTGAATAAGGACACATATTTTTTTTTAAATAGAAATTGTGATTTACCTACTTAACCGTTTCTTTGATATTGTAACAATATTCTAAATTACCAAAAAGCTAATCTTTATACAATATTTGAGTTTGTCCAAATGTTCGTAGACAAAAGACTGGATTTCTCCCCCTCGGGAGTAATTAAGATTAACAAATTACAACAGGGATGGAGAAAACCTTAAATAAGGGAATATGGAAGTCTAGGAATGGAAAAATTTAAGAAATATGGATGTTCAAACATAGGCAAAATGCTAATCTTTATGTTACACAGTGTGTAAAGTGGCCACTTAAACCAGCCAATGACAGATCATAAGCCCTGTAAATGCCTAGACTTCCATATTCCCTTATTTAAGGTATTCTGCATCCCTGTTGTAATTTGTTAATCTTTATACAATATGTATTCGGTTATAAAATATCTCCTTTGTCACCCTTGCCACACCCTACAGTTCATAAGACACTGAATTGAAACACTGATTGCAGTATTTATTGGTAGTTTATTACATTGAGGTGATTGGTCTTATGCCTTAGGTATAATAATAATAATGTTTGGCTGGTTCATACAAGGCCATTTTTTTGAAAAATTACCTCAAGTACATCAAGCTTTAGTTGCATCCATAGGAACATTTCTCCCCAGGGTCTGGAGGGGTAATAATGAGATGAAATTTATATATTTTATATTTTCTCACTAATGAATCTAGTTTGATGTATATATTTTAGACATAAATGTATATGTTTGAATAGTCTTTCATCATATTAGACATTTTCTTTGACAATTGTACTATTACTATTAAGGGGGAAAAAATAAAAATTCTGTCTTATTTTTATCCTCAAGATGGGGAAAAAAAAGACACGGGAGTGCCAAAACAAGACAACTGTGGCAGCAGCGCTATGCCATACGTACGAGAAAAAGGATAATAAGACTTCAATATAAGAGAGTTTGGGTTTAATAGTATTCCTACGACTACGAGGGTTTGAAATTTCTTTGAGTGAATATTTTATCTAATCTATCTCATTTTGAACATTTCTTTAATGTGAAAACCTTATAGTTTTGATCAAAATGAACATTAAATAACCGTCCCAACTTATTGGTTATTTTAAATAAAAAATATAAGACAGCAGAACAAACAAATGTTTGTCGCAAGAAGCAAAATTAGCAGTTCACAACGGAGTCCTGGTCCCGACCCTGATGTATGGGAGCGTAGTATAGACTTGGAAAAACGGGGATGAAAGTAGGCTGAATGCTGTCAAAATGCAATCTCTCAGGCGAATGTGTAGTAAAACTTTGCCAGATAGATGCACAAATGTTGAGATCCGTACATTTTGTAAGGCTGAGATAAGCAATATAACTTATTTACACCGACACTCCCAAAAACATAGATTGGAAGAAATTCAAAAAGAAAAAAATCAACAAGCAAAAGAAATTGGAAAAAAGAACAAGGTCATCAAAATATTTTTTAGAAGCAGATGAAACCGAGAAGGTACTTGAGTCGAGAACTTAGCTTACAGACACCAGAGTCCCTACCTAGGACTTCCACCTTTGGCGTGTCTGGGCCGCGATTACGAATGGCTATCTTCATCAGTATAAACTAATATTGATATCTATGCACAAAAGTGTGTATATTAAAATAAAAATTCAAAGTATCTTCGACATTAACCGATAATTGAACATGTTTAGAGAAAAAAATTATAAACATATTCTATTTTTCATACAGAAAACTTGATTTTACTTGGTAGATACAATTGAAGAAAAATTTTAACTTCCCATCAGAATTCAAACCCTGGAACATCTATTATCATGTAATCTGGTATTTTCATTTATATATGCTGTTTTTTGTTTCTTTTGAACATTTTTACGAATGGCACAGAGTTTTGAAAATGCAATTATGATAATATTTATATTATATGAAATAAAATATGTCGCATTTGTTTCAGACCTTTTCTGTACCCTTTACTGGCACACTAATTTCTGCTGGTCCTTCAACATCAGGACAAGGTTTTCCTGGGCAAATCGCAGAGTTGAAAACATTTGATCAAACAATGCCTAAAGTAAAAAGTGAGTTATACAAATATTTTTTGTATTGGGAAATTCGTACTCAATTTTTTTTAAATTTAAATAATGTTTTTAAAACTTGTACAAAAAATATTTTTTAAAATTTAAATAATAATGTTCTTATGATTAACCCAAATGCATATTTGAATTTTGGGGCCATTTTCCACTATTCGAAAATACTGATTGTAAAATGGTAATCAAACTAACTAAAATAAAGATCCAAGAGTATACTTATATTTGTTACGATATTTAAATGACAACTATTACATTGAGTAAAAATATTAAATAAAACTTATTAATTAATGAGCGCAATGTAAAAAGTTCAATTTACAAACAAAAAAAAAGAAATGTTACAAAACATCATATCATGAACTATTTTTCTGGATGTAGATGTTTTTTATATGACATTACTAAATATATCGGAAATAAAGTACTTGTCATCGCGGCAACTCTTTCTTAAGATTATATAAAAGTTTTCTGGAGGTTTTTTTTAAACTTTTCTCCTTCACAGTAGTTTATAACATGTGCTCAAACCTTTCAACTCCCACTTTTTTTAACTTTCCACATCACAATTATAATATAGAATTCAAAACGCAAATGTCAACATTAGGGGTGAAGGAAGAAGTCGAGGGGGAATTTTATTTCTCATAAAATACTACCACTCTAGTAATGAAACTAGGCGTTATGTGCTGTTCGCCGCCGTGATTGTGTGGTGGTGCCAAAAACAAATAAAGTATGAAAATACAAATATATGTATTAAAAACACTCGAGTAATTGTGGGCTACAGCTGTAGAGACGACATGTCACTATTGCATAGATCAAAAGCATTGCAAATTTTTGGTTTAGCAACAAACATGTAACTGACGGTTTTGTCATTGCGCTTGCTATTCTCAACCTGTGTACCTACGTCCCATTGTTTTGCTGTAAACTAATGCTAACTTCGTGATTAATAGTCCTAGAATGATTTCCATCCGTATGGGCACCCTATAGCGTTTTTACTGTGAATTTTAATTCACAGAGTTAATTCACATAACAGAGTCAAAACATTTAAATAAATAAAAATAACTAAATATGTATTTCTGTATTGAGAATGTTTGATAATATTTGTTTCTTACTATTTCAGTAAGTCGCCACACTTCAGCATCTCACAGCTCAACAAAGTAAGTAAAAATAGTTTTTTTTTTTTTTAAGTTAAAATATTTAAACCTGAAGTTAATTAAATAAGTACTTGTATGTCGTTTTTCCCTTATGCACATCTAATGGTGCATAGGGCACTAAATTGGTTCATTCACAACTAGAACTGTCAGGCGAAGGTTCTTTGAAGAATCTCTACTTTAATTCATTCAACCATAAATAATAATCCTGTAAAAATCCTGACTGAGAAAAACCTTAGGTTAACCGGTCGGCAGATTAAATATATGTAATGATTTTACGGAAAGAAAATATTTCATTATATTATTTTCCTTAGAATGAATTTCCAACGAAGAGAACATAAAACCCGTGAGTTCTGAATATAATTTATTCAGAGGTAATAATGAGGAAGTTAATACTCCTTGAATTTGGATTTTATTATTATTACAATGCTAACATTTAATCCGGTAGTCAGACGACTGTTTTAATAAATATTTCAGTGAATACACATAGAAAAGTAAAAAAAAACAGTATTTAGAAAACTAATTTATTTTTTTGAATACTGGAGAAAACACCCTAATTTTTTTAATTTTTTTTTTGTAAAAAATAAATATTTTCATTCTTATGATTTACCCAAATATTTAATTTTGAGGTCTATTTTCAATGAGTTATAAATAACTCACTATTAGAAAATGGGAATCAAGTTCGGGTAGAATGGGATACAAACCATGGATCTTTGAGCCCGAGCTCAAGCTTGAGTCCGAGACACTACATACAGGACCACAGTCGATTCAGTCTGTTTTTTTTCTATTTTTTTTTTTTTTTTGTCATTTTAGTCTGTAGACTGAATTAAAATCTTATTTCAGCTCTCCTGAAATTTTTGAGAATTACAGATGGTCCCTTCTGCCATCAGACTACCACCAAACTGTAAGACAAAACATTTTTAAATAGAAGGAAAAAGTCATTAAAATTGTTTTTGATTGAATACACATTTAAAGTGTCAATGATTATCCTATTCCTGCCTTTTAATTGTATAAAATGTAAATATTAAATATATAAAATGATGCTATAATCAAACTAACAAATCTACGCTGGATAAATGATGACATCAGACTTGTGACGGCATCTTCATACCAAATCCCAATGCGGATTTTAAAAACGTGAATTGTAGCACCTTGAAAATAACACCAAACTAAATTTTAAATACAAATATCGACTGTTTTTTTTTAGCATGATACAACTTTCAATAAACTGAAAAAAGAGAAGCAAATATTTATAAGAATGAATTTGTTTTTATTGTGTTCGAAAGAATGAAAGTACATTCAATCGGTCCAATTTTCGGCCACTTAAACAAATCTGGCGTTATTTCCAAAATAGTGCCTGTTATATTGGCTTCCAATGCTTCGAGAGTTGTTGGTTTATTTCCAAAGACCATGGACTTAACGGAGCCCCATAGGAAATAATCCAATGGGGTCAAATCACAGGATAAAGGAAGCCAATTAATGGGACAATTTCTGGAAATAATGTTGTCGCCTAACTTGTCATGCAGTCAATTTTGTGGCTTGGCTCTATAAGGGCCAACGTCAAATTTTACTTTTTTCTTACTGTCAATTTGTAGAGGGACAATTTTAATTGAAAAAATATATATTTTACTATTTTGTATACACATGCATCTATGGTAATGTTTTTTATTAATATTCGTCATCAAACATGTCAAACAGTTTATTATGATGCCTAAAATCGCTGAAAAATTACTCTTGTGTTATTGCGATTTATGCCATTGGCCCTTATAGATCTAAACTACAGAATTCATAGTTTCACGAAGAGCCCTGTACGTTAGGCGATCTGATTGCTGATTTTTTAAAAAGATTTCCACAATTTTCTAGCGTTGTTCAAGTGGTAGAGGTTCAAGAGTGTCAGTATTGCCAATTAAAAATTATATTGTGATGAAAAAAAACTGTTACTTTTGGCTTAGTTAAATAGTTCAAATTACAAAATATGTATGTAAATATAATAATGAAAATACGTATGTAGTTTTATTCATAATTTTTACTGGTGACCAGGTTTCGTAATGACCGATATTGTTACCGACAGCTGAAAATGTCGGTCACGATTAAACCCGGTCACTGGTAAAAATTATAAATAAAAGTGGAATAAAACAACATATATATGTTTATTATTATAATTAAAATGCATTACCATCAAGAAATGTCTGTAGAAAAACTCAATCTATAAATATGTAAATAAAAAAAACATTAAGCTTCCTTAATTCCTCATTTTCAGCGATTATATGTTTTTTTACCAGAAATTTTTACAATACTATGTTACTAATAATTGTAAAAAAAATTCACAGATCATATGACATGAGTGGACCGTCCAAAACGCAATCATTTGGGCGCTATGCAGAAAAAGCCAACGCTTATAAGCCGAGTAATTTATCTTTTTATTAAATATTTATTTCCTTTACATTTAGATACATATGTATTTTTTTTATAGTCATTTGTATAGTGTTTTAAGGCTATTTCTTTTAACAGTATTATATTGGAATTATGGGTCATTTGTAATAATACATTGTTTTTAAAATTCAGAATTTTTAGTGTTATTTTTTGTAAGTAAGAGCGATGTCATTGCAGCGATATTATTTTTAAAAAGCGTTGTTTTTATTTATTGAATGTTGTGTTAATAGTGAGATATGTTACAGGATTTTTCCTTTAGTTTTATCATCATAAAACAGGTAAATTTTTTGTGAAAAGCATTTTTTCCATTTCAAAACTAAGAAAAAAAAATCAGGCAACATATACATCCTTTAATAATAATTTTAATTATGTAAATTTGAAATTACAATAAGTGACTTGACAAAGGAAACGATAGTGGTTGTGGAACAGGCTAGCATTAGTTACTAGTAATTTATACAATTTGCACAGAGTAAAAAAAAAAGTATTTTATATAGAGAGCTGTAAATAATATTGATTATTCTAATAGGATAAAGGATGGAAAAAAACTGCCTTTTCCAAAAAAACATGATAATAATTGTCAATGTATTAAGAACTATTTTTTAATAATAAATTTTATCAAGACTGCAAATTATTTGATAAAAATATCTTTGTCTTTCAACTTTGAATACTAAACAAAATATATAACTAAATGAATATTTTGCATTCTGCATTAGAATTTAATTTATTGTTTTATGGGGAAATATCATAGAATAATATTTATATTTTCAAATAAAAACAATCTTCTTAACTGCCAAATATGGTGTTATGGCTATTGGATATGTACCTAAGATAAAGTATTATTTTTTGTGTCTGAGTTATTTATCTCTTTTATAAGCATGTTTTTTGTAATCTTAAAAATGCGATGTATTTATTGCGTTACTTACATGTATTCATTCATTTATTTAATTATTCAAAATTACATTAGTTAACATATTCATAAACTTATTAAAGCTGTGCTCTTGGTAAGCCAAATTAATTAACAATTAAAAATGTTTCCCAGAAATTTGTTCGCCAACACTTGTTCCCGGGCTTTTCTTCGTAGAGACAATTCTCTGCCAGAGACCTGTTCGCCACAGCGCTTCTTCGCCTTTTTTATAGGGGTGGATTAAAGATCCTCGACATTAAATCGCAAATGCACTTGTTCGCGAAATATTCAATCAACAGATTATTTTTAACCAAAAACGGAGGATTCAAGTTTTGCTAAAATATTTTGTACAAAACGCATTCAAGTAAAAAGGTACAAATCATGAAAGGGTGGGTAAGTCAAAAACTTTGGCTGAAAAGATAAAATGACTTTATCGGTACACCACTACGCAGACTACTCTAAGGGGTAAGCAGAGAGGATAGATCGCTATTCTTCAACAATTTACAAACTTTTTATTTTTAAATACATATTCATTTCCACTTCACGCGATGGTTTCTTGACAGATATTTTTTTTTCTAAAATTTTAATGCTGAATTGTTTGTTTCTTGAAAAGTTAGAAAGAGTGGATAGAACGCCAAACTTCTTCGTTTTTAGGGAAATATTTTTTTGTAAATAATTATTTCCTCGTTTACATATATTTTAATTTATAGACAAATATGTTTTAATACCTTATGTTTTTTTTCTTATAATGTATTAGTATTGTTATAACTAGTGTATTTTATTAAAATGAAGATTCCATAAATATTTTTTTTAAAACTTAAAAATGTATTTTTACGACGAAAGTGAATAATAAAATCAATACATTTTCATACTAACGTATAACATCACAAATATTAAAAAAAATATATATTTCTAGTCTAAACAAATAGGACGCATTTTTCCTGGAGATGTAAGTAGATAGGATAGACTGCCATGCTTTCACGTATTTTAACCTAAAACACGTTTATTTTAAATCTCCCAGCTTTCTCCGAATGGTAAGAAAAGTGGATATAATGCCATATTTTTACAGTTTTGTCCACACAAGCTTATTTATTTTTAGCACAAGCCCTTTTAAGGTAAAGTTTTTAAATTGTGTTCTATGTATACGTCTTACCATCACGATGTGCTAATTACACCAAAGTAGGCAGAGACAATAGAACGCTGTACACCCACATTTTAAAAACACTTTATAAAAGAAATAGTGGAAGTCTACGCATTTACAGGGCTTATCTTCTGTCATTGGCTGGTTTACGCGGCAAAAAAAACTTTACAAAATTTATGACAAACTCAAAACATTGTTGACTTTGATTACCTGGGTAAATCTCTAAAAAGTATTTATTGTCTATCTAAACCTTACTCAGTTTACCCGAATACGTAGAGAGGATAAAACGCCATTCTTGTACATTTTTATAGGTATTTTTAAATTTCTAATTAAATATCACGCATTTTTCCGGAGATGTAGACCGCATGCGCGGTCCGCTCATAGAACGCATGGAACTATTGGTTCCCCTAAATTTAGCCAAATAATGTTTATAAAATAGCATGTTTAATAAATTAACCATCATTCATAATACCTAACATTTAGATTACTAGGAATTATTATTAGTAGGAATACAAAATAATATTTAGAATTTAATTCAAACATATCAATATAATGTTGATTTGTTTTAAGAAAAAAGTTTATAATCTACTACATATTTTGATTTTTCGGGTTCATAATGCATTTAAAATGAATAATAAAACTATAAGTAATCCAAATCTTTCCTTGACTTTTCACAGCTGTAATTACGAGTATAATAACCAAATTCCGAATATTAAATGTATTTGTAAATCGTTGGACAGAGTAGATTCAATTAAATATTTGGGAATTTAAATATATGGGAATTTAAAATGGACTAATCAAATTGATCATATTAAAAATAAATTGAAAAAGCAAATTTACTTTTTAAAACTATAAGAAATATAATTAGCTTAAAAGAACTTGTAAAAATATATTACGCAATAACTCAATCTGTTTTGGAATATGGGATAATTGGATGGGGATGTGCAAATGACACACTGATCAAGCAAATAATAATTGCACAAAGAGCTTTAATAAAAATTATCTTAAATTTTTTTTTTTTTAAATTTAAAATTTAAGAGTCCCAATCAGAACAAGCTCCCTCGGTATATTTGAAATACATAATGTAAAATCTATAAAACAATCTTATGTAAAAGCTTTGTTACTATACGCACGTAAACATTATTCTCTACCTTCCGTTGCAAATACAAGATTTACTAGATACTCAACCCTGATGCTGCAAAAAAATGAAAAAATCAATACAACCTTCGGTCAAAGAGGATTGGCCTACTACTCGGTTAAATTGTACAATCTATTTCCATTATCTAAAAGGACAATTAGTAAGTTCTCAGAATATAAAATTGCTATTAAGAAATGGATAGTGGAGGTGGGTTGCACACGGATCGATGAGTGGATCAAGCCAAATAGGTAAAATGTGTGTACTGTTTATGAATTTTGTTCTATTGGTCTATATAAATTGGTTATGTTTTTTATGATTATTTTAGTTTTTTATTGTTTATTATGTTAATGATAATGAGGAGTTCCAGCCCAACCCGGAATTAAATTTAAAAAATGTTTCGTGTACACGTGAATATTTAAACATTTTGGAGTAGGATGAAATATCTCAAAAACGCACGCAAAAATAAATAAAATCGTAAATAATGACGTCTTTTATATCTACGTGTAGTATTTCCAGTTTCCGCTTAAAGCCCCGCACCTTGTAAGGAACGTTTTGACCATAGAAAAAAAAGAGTATAATTTGTATAATTTGACATTTCAACCAGAGATTATGTCACCTTTCTAGGTTTTTCTAAATCGAAACGCTTCGAAAAACCACCATAACCTAGAAATGAGCAAATTACGATCAACTAAATGAAGTAATCAAAGCAATATTCCATAGATTCTTGTCAGGTCAGTGAAAGTAAGAACGCCAACAGTTTCATGACGTCACTACTGAAAAGTGACACACTGATTACAGTCATTTGGCGCGGTATTTGATAAATGTAACTTTAAAAAATCATATCTTTGTAAATAACGCACAAAAAAAAAAAAAATATATTTTTGCTTAGTTAAATAGTACGCTAATAGAAAAAAAAATATTAGGAAACAGTGGAATTCTTCATTAGGTTAATTGGATGAATTACATTTTTTTTATTGTTATTATTATGTTAACTTTGTTAAATAGCTAATCTTAGGCATGTTTCACATTTTGTAAAATGTTTCCCTCGGCGTAGGACACCCCAGGACAGTGAGGGAACATTATTCTGTATAAAAAAGAATACAAACAATGTAAAAGTATAAATAAAAAATGACCCATTCTTTTTCGTTCTAGTCAAGTCAAGTTTTTTTAATAAGATAATATCAATTTTGGTTTCACTGCATTTTAGTAAAATAAAATATAACGCCACAAAATACTCGCAGTTATTTATTATAGTATATATAGTGAAGTTGGTTGATTTGTTATTTCAATTTATTACTAGATATGTGAAATCATTGCTATTATTTCTAATCATATTAGTGTTTAGTTTGTCTTTAATTTCTTAAGGGCAGTATATATTATTATGTACCAATTATATACTAATTGCCCCTGGTAGACCGAGAGGATATAATGCCATACTTCTTCATGTTTATACTGACAAAATGAAAAGTAACAGATGTATAGATTTATATTATATTGTGCAACTAAATATCACGCATTATACCCGGAAGGCAGAGAAGATAGAATGCAACTGTGAACCAAATATTTTTTCAGTTTTCTGAAGGACAATAGACCCCGTTTACCAAAAAAAATTGACCCTTCCAGTATCGGTCACCACTTTCTGGTGGTCGGTTTATCATTGGTCATTATTGTTTCTTTTGTCTCAATGCTACCCGAAAGGCCACTAAATACCTAAATTGAGTAATGTGACTGAAACACATGTTAAACGTTGAACCAATGTATTTTTTTAGCGTTCCAGAAGCAAGCCCTAGTACCCAGGTCAATTTGCGATGCAGCAAAACATTTCAAAATAACTTAGCAAAGATTGATTATTATTATAAACATAGCATTTTGTGTATAGACAGGGTCTACGTTCAAGGCGCACAATATTTTGACACTATCTGATTTAGTTTTGGTGAAAAATGGCTAGTAATATTCATGAAAATTATATATTCGTGAATACTGACGCGTCAATTTTTATAAAAACTCAACTGGGTAGCGTCAAATCACATTTCGTGCGCCTTAAATGTAGATACCGTCTACACATATTGGATTTTTACACATATTTATTAGTGTTTGGTTTTCATTAATTCTTAATTCAGAATATAATATTAATTAAGTTTCATTACAATATTTGATTTTGTCCAAATGTTCGTAGACAAAAGACTGGATTTCACCCCTTCGGGAGTCATTAAGATTAACAAATTACAACAGGGATGGAGAATACCTTAAATAAGGGAATATGGAAGTCTAGGCATTTACATTTATGACCTGTCATTGGCCGGTTTAAGTGGCCACTTTACACACTGTGTAACATTCACCATTTTGCCTATGTTTAACCATCCGTATTTCTTCAATTCTTCCATTTGTTGATTTTAGTGAAGTTAAAGAGCCGAAACCTTTATTGTTGTGAAGAGATTCATCTGACTGAATTATTTCACATTCTAGGCAACGCCTGAAAACAATTTTTCAATTTTTAAACTTCTTCTTGGACCAGTTGGTTTCATTACAATATTAAATGCCTAGACTTCCATAATCCCTAATTTAAGGTATTCTCCATCCCTGTTGTAATTTGTTAATTAAGTTTCATAAAATTAGGTGATTCAAATATTTTATTGTTATTACTAGGGATGGAATGACTGAGAAAGATATTAAAAGGAGAGTGAATGCCGGGAACAGAGTGAATGTATTGTCGCAAGAGGCAAAATTAGCAGTTCACAATGGAGTCTTGGTCCCGACCCTGAAGCATGGAAGCGAAGTATGGACTTGGAAAAGCAAGGATGAAAGTAGGCTGAATGCTGTCGAAATGCGATCTCTCAGGCAAATGTGTGATAAAGCGTTGCCCGATAGATGCACAAATGTTGAGATCCGTACATTTTTAAGGCTAAGATAAGCAATATCGACAAAATCAAGAAAGGAGCTCTGCATTGGTTTGGACATGTAGAGCGAATGGACAGCGGAAGAATGGCTACAAATATTTACAATGCTAATGTTGATGGATACAGAAATAGAGGAAGGCCGAGAAAGACATGGCATGACCAAACCCAACATATACTTAAAGATGGACATGTTAAAAGTCGGAATAATCTGCGCGCGAGCATGAGAAGATGTATGAATGTAGAGGAAGCGAGATATGTATGCAAAGATAGAGTGATGTGGCGTTCTATCCTCTCTGCCTACCCTTAAGGAAAAACAGCGTTACGGTTTGTTTTTGTATGTCTTGTTGTATTTCGTAATGTATCTCAATAGGAATAAAGAGTTACTTAAAAAGTAATTTTAATATCAAAGCCAAAGACTATTTATTATAAAGAGCCCATGATCTGTCATTTTTTGTAAATATATTGAATCACTGCTTAGTAGGTCAATTAAAACATTCAAAATTTCGTAAGAAAATGTTTTCTGTAAAAAGCATGGCATTTTATCCTCAGCCTACTCTGGGAAATTAGCACACCGTGTTGAAAAGACATTAAAAAAATACTTTAAAAAAAAATAGTTTGTGTATATGAAACTGTAAAAAATATGGCGCTCTATCTACTCTCCCTACCATTCAGGTGAAGCCGTGAAATTTTAGAAACATATAAAAATGTATAAAAACTAGAAAGTACGGCATTCTATCCTCTCTGTTTACGTCTCCGGGTAGAATGTATGCTATTTAGTAAGGCGATACATATTTTCAAAATATATGTTGCAAGAAAATGAAATATTTCTGAAAAACACATGTTTTTCTAAATAAATAAGTATGGCATTTTATATATTTACTTCTCCAGGAAACCAGCGTTTAATATTATCAATAAAAAAATTCGCCACAAAATACATATTTTTTAAAATTCAGAAATTCCTACCTGCCCTAAATAAATACTCGTATGTCATTTTAAATATTAAACTATGTTTATAAAATATTGAAGTATGGCGTTCTATCCTCCCTTTCAACCCCTTTATACAGATGAGTCATTTTATCTTCTCAGTCACAGTTTTTAACTTATCCTTTCTCATCCATAAGTTGTACCTTTTTACTTAAATGTGTTTTAAACGAAATATCTGAGCAAAATTTAAATCCTCCGTTTTTGCTTAAAAATAATCTGTTGATTAAATATTTCGCGAACAAGTGCATTTGCGATTAAATGTTTAACGTATAAATGTCATTGCGAATAAATGTTCAGCGAAAAAGTGCTGTGGCGAACAAGTCGCTGGCGGTGAATTGACTGCGAAGAAAAGCCCGGGAACAAATGTCTTGCGAACAACTGTTGGCGAACAAATTTCCGGACATGATTAAAAATATATAGTACATTATTTTAGTTTATTTTGTAATACAGTTTGTGTTGATGCAATCAATTATTATTTATTTACCAATTATAAATAGTGTAAGTTTGTTT
Source organism: Micrasema longulum (assembly GCF_059751315.1). Classification (NCBI taxonomy): domain Eukaryota; kingdom Metazoa; phylum Arthropoda; class Insecta; order Trichoptera; family Brachycentridae; genus Micrasema; species Micrasema longulum. The sequence continues at coordinate 2,130,735 of NW_028277303.1, forward strand.
ATATTCTATATGCCCGAGCAGATTACATTCCTGGGTGCATACAAAAAAAATATTTATACATAGCATTTACCTATAATGTAGTGAAATTTCTATACCATCTTTTTTCTTTTTACTTTCACCGTTACAGCTAAAAACGGTCATTGTCTATCGACCTTGTAGTTTCATAGTCGAATCTTGCCAAATGCGAGATATAATGTGGGTTCCATTTAAACTATTATTTTATTTCTATTTATTTTAGAAGCATTGGAAATCGAAAGGTAATACAACTTATCAGCTGCAGAGTTTCTAAACAAAAACAATAAAGCTTTTAAGGAAATCTTTGAATTTTTAATTATAAATCGAGCATTTGATGTACAGTCGAACTTAGTTATAAAGATCACGGAAATAGCGAGATCTAAAATGTAACGAGGAAACATTCATAGACACTTTAGTTTATGGTTTTCTCCATACATTTATTCACTTTTATAACGAGCTACTTCTCGGACATACCAAACAAAAATATTGCCAAAAGTTGAGAAAAAATTCTTAAATCGTTCAAAACATAATTTTAAAAATAAGAACCTGAATTGTTAAACCTAAACGAGCGGCTAACTTAGGACTGATGCCGCTGGGCATCGGGATCGGGTGACGTTTATGACACTGCATAACTGTCCAAGTACCTAATTGGTGTTTTTGCCGACAACATTGTATAAATATTACACACATGGTTGAAATTGCGTGTAAAAAATCCAAGCTCTGTGAACTACACCACATTACAATTTACAACTTCTTTTGTAGTTTATGAATGACATCCTTATTTCGGGAGTTTTTACAATGCTTTTTAAATTTTTTTTAATGTTCAATGATCAGTACATAATAAACATAACGAGTGGGTGATGTCAGATCAGTTAACAACTAACCCCTGAATTATAAACATGTCTACTAACAAGGGGGAGTGTTTCTCAATTTGTGAAAAGTGGCATTTATTTGTAAAATAGAATGTGCGCAAAAAATCTTGAGGTATGTGAAAAATCTTCTTATCCACAGTGTAAATATTGTGGAAAAATAAAAATGTTCATTTATCCGCATTGTAAATTTCAAAAGTAGTATGTTTGTACAACGAGTAATGCTTACAACAAGCAAATTCAATGGATCCCATCTTCCTCGTAATAACCAAGTTCGACTGTATTTAATCCACTTGAAAAAAATTTCAAATCCCTTTAAGTTTATTTTTAAACCATATTTAAATTTATGTGCATACGAATTAAAATAAAATATAAATATATACCGTAAATACGATGGTGGTAATGTGCTTCACGTGTACTTAAAAGCTTAACTTGTTCAAATTTTTTTCATTTACCCGAATATTCATAAACTGATTTTCACACAATTATTTGTAAATGAATTGTTTGTTATTAAATAAAAACTAACTATCAGTTATCCTATCTTTGGCGTTTTGCACTTTCATGAACGCTTTACTGATGAAAAATTAATTTGTAATTTTGCTAGCGAAATTTTCCCTTTTCTGCAATCTAAATCAAGTCCAATACATTCAACTTGATGGTTTTTGTTTTTCTCTCACTACAAAAAGATTTAATTCAAGGAATGGCTCAAAAAATAACACCAGCAATTAGAATATAACAATCCATAATTGAAAAAAGCCTTTATGTTAATTTATTTAGGACTTTCTGTTTTTTTAAATCTAAATATAAAACCTTAGTAGTCCTCAAGTTATATTAGGTGTACAACTTTGTTTCCTTATTGTAAAAAACTATTCATACATTTATGATTCAAAGTATTGTCCATCTTTTGGGCAGCGTGCGAATCCGGCATTAAAAAAACTGGTTATCTTTTGATGCAATTCACGATTGATCCAACTTCTTTATAAGACCGAAAGTGCTGGTCAGCTAGGCCGTGTGCTATTGATCGAAACAAGTGATATATATAGTTGGATAATTTATATAGCGCCATTTTTGTGAAAATCACCTCCAGGGATTAAGGTCTTGACCACTCACAACATGGGGTTGAGCATGGTCATGCAAAATCACTTTATCTTGGCTCAAACACATTAGTTGCGTTAGATAATGATCACCTGTGATTGTTTCACTCGATTTTAACAGCTCGTAATACACTATGTCGAGCTGGTCCCATCAAATACACAGCATGACCTTAGAGCCATGAAAATTCGGTTTGGCCGTCGGCGTGGAAGCATCGTCAGGAAAACTCCTATGATTTTCTGACCTTGGGATTATCGCAATGGACCCGTTTTTCATCCCAAGTCACAATACGATGCAGAAATCCCGTCCGTCTTTGCCTTTCAAGTAACTGTTCACAAGCAAACAAACTCCGTTCAACATCTCTCGTTTCTATGCCTCTGGCACCCAATTTTCTTGCTTCTGAATCATTCCCATGGTTCTAAGGTGTTTTGAGTCACCCTCAATGATCTTGCCAATTCTTCTTGACTTTGACAGTAGTCTTCATCAAGTGATGCCTCCAATTCTGCATCTTTGAAAATCTTTGACGTAAAAATCACTGTTCTTGAAGGATTGAAACCACTCATGACACTATTATTTCACTAATGACAGCCTCACCATAAGTATTTGAGAGCATTCGATGAGCTTCAGCTGCAGATTTCTTCTTATTGAAGCAGAAAATTAAAACCTCCCGCTAATGACGAGAATTCGGCTTGTAAACTGTCATTTTCAATCCAGAATACCTTTATGATGCAGACACAAATCAACTAATGTTTCTATGAGGTTATATTGACAGATGCCCAAGTTTATTGTGTGACGTGTATGATCTATTTATTTCGACCACTATTTACCGCTAAAGACATCTACAGGAAAACGGATGCAGTACAGTTGTACACCTAATATTAAAAATATTAAATTTTCATTATTAATTTGGTTTTGTTCTTATTTTTTTTAAGTATTTTTTTGCTTGTTATTATTTTTTTAGCATGTATCTAATGGTATTTTATTTTCTTATTTATTCAGTTTCTGCAAGTTCAGTTTGCACAGACAAGACTGCCGTCCAATATGGATTCAATACCCTTCCTAAATCTTCAAAAGGCGGGAAGTCTAAATCTTCCAAAAAATCCACTACTCTTCAATTCGCCTCCACAAAACCATACACCAAATCTGGAAACATTTCCTCTCCATGCAGCCGTAAAAATTCAGTGGAAACTGCCTATATCATGAAAAATTATGGTCTTGAAAAACCAAACGAGTCATTGAGAAAAATTGAAACCAGTTGTCGAGACTTTTCCTATGGTGAATCTATAAGCAATATTGGCAATGATATTCTGTCAAATATTGAGAGGGCTAACAATGCTGCTAATGAATATTCCTCTTTCAATATGTGGCCAAACCCTGATGATGATGCACTTTTCAAAAGTATCGACGAGAGCATTAAGGAGCCAATGCTTTCAAGCATTCCGCCATCATTTGTGAGTACAAAATAAATTTATTTTATAATTTTTCTTAATTTACCAATAGTAAATATAGGCAGCAATCATAAAGGGTTTATGTAGGAGCAATATTTGATAAAATATTTATTTTATTTGAAAGTTTAAAATAGGTGCATTTATATACAATTATAACATTGCTTCCTCTCTAATGGAGCAATATTCTCATGTTTAGAGAGTGTTCATTTTTTAATTTTTCATTCATTGTTTTTTAAAGTAATAGTTGATAATAAATTAAAAAAATGTTTAATACAGTATGTAAGTTAATATAATGTGGGTTTCATTGGATTTTAACTATCTAACTTACGTTACATACAAAAAGTACCTGGAAATTTGGATTTAAATGAACCGATTAATAGGGTTGGTAGCCCCTTCCTTAATTACCAAACCTGTTTTAAAAAAGTAGAACAACGCGTTTGCTCAAAATTTTGTGTCGCAAATGAAATTTCATGTGCAGATTCATTAAAAATGTTAAATAAGGCCTTTGGTGATTCGTGTATGTCCAAAACACAGGCTTAAGAGTAGTATAAGGAGTTAATTGCGGGCCGTGAAATCATCGAAGATTTGCCTTGCACCGGTCGGCCATCTCGACGACAACGCACCATCTCACCAAGCTACCACCGTATTCACCGGATATGCCTCGTTGTGATTTTTTCTTATTTCCAAAACTAAAATTGACACTACGGGGTCGCCGCTTTGAAATGATGGTGAGGCCATCAAACAAAATTCGCTGAAGGCGATAACTTCGGCGGCCTATGAGCAGTGTATGGAGGATTGAGTTAAACGTTGACATAGCTGTATTGCACTCGATGGAGCCTACTTTGAAGGGGACAAAATAAATTTTGAAAATTAAATAACAATTTATGTGGTTTTTTTACAACTTCCGGGTACTTTTTGTTAATTTAATTCATCAAAATTCTTTTTTTCCTAGTAAGGGGTAAAGGTATTATGCAGTATTTGTGTTACATCTATGCACATTTACATTATAAAGAATTCTTGTTTTGTGGAAATTCTTTAAAATAAGGATGTTTTGATTTTTAAAAACTTTCTTTAAATTTTATATTTTAGGTTTTGTGATAATATTCTTGATATTTTTCTGTTAAATAAATTGGGGAAGAGATTTATAAGATATAAGTTGAAAATGTTGCAAACAGTTTATCAGTTTTCAAGATGCTTATTTAGGCGAAAATGCTTGTCGGTCAATAAAGAAATTAGTAAAACAAACAAAAAATTTCATCACAAAAGATCTACTCAGGTCGCAGTGATGTCAGGAGCTTATCACTGAATGAGAATAAACAAAGAAGATTAATTGATTTCTTTCATCAAAATTATTATCAATGGCATAATTCTATGTTTTATTATATATAATTTATCTGGGTCAGTCAAATCAAGTTTGGATAAATGACTCTTCTCTAAAAATACTGAAAAATTATTATGTTACTTTCAGACGAAAAGAAAACAGGTATGGTTTTTATAAAATGCAAAGTTCAAAGCTTTAAAGTTTTATAATATATAAGAATCCCATTTTATAAAAAAAAATTGCTTTCATTATTATATATTATGTACATTATTATGATACACGAGTACTATGCAAAAAATAAACCTCATATTTTTATTGCATATTTTTGCAGGATGTTGGAAACATTTCGAACATTGATGATTCTAAGAGCGTTAAAACAAAGCAAGACTCTAATGCAATCATTAGGTCAATGTTCATGGCTGACGTCTCCGCTGATGAGGTAAAATATATTCATCTTATCCACAGTATTTTTTTATTTTTTTTAACAATATGCACTGTCTTATTTATACCAGTTTAAAACAGGATTAAATTACAAAATTACTGAAACAATAACTAAAAAAAATTGGCAACTAGGTCATCTGTGATATCAAACAGTAATAATATATATGAAGAATGAATAATCAGGCATCATGAACAATTGTGCTTTTTAAAATATATTGTGTAAGTAACGTTATTGCATCATAGAGGTTGCGATCAATGAATTAATACACATATCCGAGAGTTCTGCATTCAAATCTCGGTGAGATCATGATAATCAAATGAGATTTTTTTCATGCCTCAGTATATTTTACTGTGATTTATCACTGTAATTGAGCCTCTTGGCGAGTTATTAAAACAAAATGAGTTCAAAAAATAAATATATAAAGCATTGTTTTGATTTGTTAAAAAATAGAGCATTGATTAACAATTTTATTATTAGAATGGAGTTGGGTCATGTCAGGGTTCCTACTGAGCTGAGGGGTAAATTTGGAATTAATCTCGCTATGTGATTTAACTTCTTAGGCATAGTGGGATTGGTGTAGTCAAGTGAAACGGCATCTGGAATCGTATGGCTGCTATAGTCAGGTCTCAGGACAAACTGACAATGAGAGTGTTCAGTGGAACATGAAAGCAGCAAGCGATCTGTGTGCTGACATTGCAGTATTTCCCACTATTCAGTCTGGGAAATGTGAATGCATATTTCCTCGGGTGTTTTTTAGGTATTAGAACCCTGAACTCTTCGTGTGTGAGGCAAGCATCTTAGCCATCACCCCTCGCGGGCCACCAAATATGTTGTGACTAAAAAAAAATTTTACCTTACCTTATTAATTGAACTATGTTTTCTTTCCCCAGCCACCCAAATCATCACTGCGAAAGAAAACTCATCACAATATCTACGATTGTGACCCATCGGATAACCTTGACTTACTCCACAAGAAAGAAGATCTACCCAAACGCGGAACTTCTCCATCAGCATCCGTATATTCTTTCGTAAGTATTTATTAAAAAACTCTTTTTAAATATATCAGATGTTTCTCTTTAATGCATTAGTTGGGATTTTTCCAAAATAATAGGAATGACTAAATAACTGAAAACTACAGAGTTCCTGATAAATATTTTTGGTACTGTATGGAGGTGCATATCACTTTGTGCATTAGAGTGAGGTCAGCAATTGTCCTTCTGGTGAAGAGCAATTGTAACCTCAACTCAGACATCAAAATTTCATCTACAGGTTTGCCCCTTTTGAACAGTATGTATTGTCAAAACTTCCACTGAACTCTTTAAAGTTAAACAGTTGTAAAAAGGCTCCTGACCGATAATGCATATTCCAGTTGTGATCGGACCAGAGCACAATACAAAGATTTTATTGAAACGATGCTACTAAAACTTGTTGTATTCCGGATAATGAAGCCCAACATCTGCATAGCCTTATTAGCAATTGTCATTCTATGGTGCGTAAAGGTTAGCTTTTCATCAAAAGTTACCTCGAGATGTCTGATTTGTGGGATAGTAGTTATTAAAGTGTTGTTAATAGAGTATGATTACGGATTAATTTTCGGGAACGACAAAAAGACATGTGAAAACATTTGTTTACATTTAAAAACAAATGGTTGGATTCATACCACTTAAGAAGTATATAGATTATCCCTTGAAGGTATGTCATTTGTGCAATTTATTTCAAATCAAATCACACTCCAAATCATCAGCATAGTAAGAATTCTGCATTAGAAAATTGTTTGGGTAGATCGTTAATAAATAGTACAAATAGAAATGGACCAAGATGAAAACCCTGTGGTACCCCCGATCTAGCTGTTAATTCATTAGAGTGATAGCTATTTTGATTTATAGCAATTCTCCTTTTGCTAAGATAACTCTTGAGCCTTGATTATAACCAAATCATACACATTTATATACCTATGAAATACTTTCGTTACAACCCTACAAGTTACACATATTTATATTTTGTATGAGAAAAATTGCCATACTTTGTTGACCTCTGCTCAACCCTTTATGCTGCCTACTATTGGGCATACATCTTATTATAATTATAATAACTAGCAGTATTTTTTATTTTAAAAATTATGTATGTATGTATATAAGATAGGAAATAAATGATTTATTTTACATAATTAATATCAATTAAGTCTCCACAAATATTCAAATTGTGTATTTACTTTTTTTGTAAAATAGTTTTCAGCCTTTAAAAATTAAATTCTATCTCTAGAGATACTTAATATATAAAATAATAAATCATTTACTTTACTTGTCTAGCTGACTGACTCAAATCGTGTTATATTCTTGCACTGAAAAACACCGTTCAAAGCAATAAGCAAAAAACAATTGAGTTTCTCTAGAATTTAATTGCAATTCCACCTCAATTCCAAGAAGCGTGTCCTTTCCAGCACAGGGTAGTTTCAGACTGGAATAAATTGCCAAGCACAGTTATCCATTTCGGTCAACCAGTTAAATAACCGTTTGGATGCTTTTTTGAAGGAAGAAGAACGCAAATAAAAAGCAGTACATGAGATATAAGCGCACCAGCAAAGACTGCCTGCCTCTAACAAATAATAAAAGTAAGCATTGCATTGGTATAGATAAATTAATGTGATTATAAATCATGGTGATTTCAGGAGGACAGTCAAGATACTAAAGTAGCCGACAGCCGCAAAGTGATGGAACCACAGTTGAGTGTTACAGAGTCCCTCAACCGCATGGGGAAAAGAAGAGGGCGAGCTTTTGGAGTTTTCGGAGAACCCCGAGTTGTAATTATAACTTTTTGTATCCTTCAATGCTTTAAGCCAATTTTCACTATAACTGCTAATTTTTATTCACACATTTTAGTAGTAGTATTCAAAGTAGTATCCAAAAAAACTCAATTTATTGGCATCCGAACAGCTGTGAAATTGTATCTATATATATGAAATCGATAAAAACCGATGAATAAAAAAAAAAATAAAAAAAAGGTTTTCTGGTGAAAAATTTTTAAATTCCATTTATAAGATATATTTTTTTCGAAATTTCTTCCATTGAAATTATATAAAGGAACTTAGATGGTTTCATGAGTATGTATCATGTCCAAAATATGTTGAAAAGACTTGTTGAGTGATAAATTCAAATGAATTTGACATAATACCAGGGCGAATGCTCCTTATAATTGATAACACGCAGCTTACCATATTTTTTTGACATCGAAAGTTATGTTTTATGTTACAGTATTATTAGGAAAAAACACATCACCAAAAAAATATATTACTTTTCTTGGGTAAGTAAATTGATATCATATTCCTTTATTCCATACAGCGACCATTTGCGCCTCTATTGGCCAAAATTATTACTACTGGATTACACGAGATTACTCTGCTGACTTAAAAACACAAATTCAAATACGTCTTTAATCTAAAACTTTTGAATCTTGTTCGAAAAATTACACTCGCGATTACAGTAAAATCTTGCAGCTTTCATTAATGCAATTTAGTCTTTAAATACTTTTTCATAAGGGCTAGTATTCTTTAAAATACATCAATTTGACTTACGACAGTTTAAGGGAGGTGACAATATTCGCACTCGTTATGTGTGAGAAAGAGAAAACCAATATATTTTGTATGTCTTAACACGGAAGTCACAATAATAGGTAAGTAATTGATTATACTTATGTTTCGGTGGTTTGAAAGGAAATTCGCTTTAAAATAAATTAACATTTTGATATTTTAATCGAAATGAATTGATATTTTAATCCATAATATAGTATAAATCCTTTAGTGGGTTTTAAAAAACAAAGATTCGCTAATTGTTTTTTAATTGTAATTCGTTTTTGTGCATACGATGACAGTTGAATATTGTAGGTTATTCTTCAGTATCCATCTAAACTTTAAAAATTAAGTTTGAGTTATGATAAAAATGTAACTAGTGTATAGTGTTAAGAATAAATATATATAAAGAATTATAAAATGCATAACTTATGTCGTTTTGTGAATAATAATGTGATATAAAAGTCGATGAAACAATGATTCTTAAAACGTAATTTATGTTTTGTTTGGTGAACTATCGTACTCGGTAAGGAATACTTTTAAATTAGTTTTTATCTCATTTATTAAGATATAGTGTTTTGCTTCAAGACAAGTTATAATAGTCAGACTTAACCAAGGATGCACCGGTACGCTAATAAATTATCCAGTTTTATTAATGACTTTTTCGGCGCTTGGTCCAAAACATGTAATAGCTGCGCGGATGGGTAATTGCTTTCTAATGACAAAGGCGGGGGTTCGAGTCTTAAGGGTTCCATTTTTTTTTTGCTATTATGTTTTTTTAAATTGTATTTTTTAAATCAAATGTTTGTGCTACATTAGAAAATATTTTTAAACTTATAATATTAGAAATTACTGATCATTGTGTTCAGTAGACTCAAATCAGTGCTTGATTTCTAATATTATAAGTTTAAATATGGAGTTCTACAAAATAAACACCAAATCAATCAATAAATCAAGAAAATATTTTTACTGAAACTATTAGTCGCTGGAGCCATTTGTTAGGGATTATTTATCAAATATAAAATAGACTTGTTTTTTATATGCCATACTACCGCTATGGACATTATATCATAATTTTCGTAGCTTACCAATTTAAAAACTCGCCACTGCATGATACATACTAATGAAACCATCTTAGTTCCTTTAAATTATTTCAATTGAAGAAATTTCGAAAATAAAATATCTGGTTAATGGAATTAATAGTTATCACCAGAAAACATAAAAATATACACGCATTTCTTCAATTCTTCCATCTGTTGATTTTTAAAAAGTAAAAAATAATTGGTAAGAGTTGCCATTGAGTCAAAAACACATGGGATAGTATTTTTTATTCCCCCCGGACATGGGAAAAAGGAAATTGAGTGGGGATAAGTCCGCCTTGTGATGAAGGGCTTAGCGCACTCGCGTACCATGCTTGAGGTCTCGGGTTCGACTTCTGGCAAGGATGACATGAAATATTTATTGAAATTGATGATTTTCATTACTATATTTCATAGTTCATTTCATAGTTTTTCATCTATTGATATATTTAACACGCCCATTAACTTATTTAAAAATAAATTAAGACTGATTCTTTTTGGCTGCGATACGATCCCACTTGCTATTTAATGATGCTCACACTTAGACACACCTGAACACTTACTCCCACATACACACCTATACACTTACTCTCATACAAATATACATAAACACTCCCCTTTGTTGTACCACAATTTGATATGTATGATTTTTATTTAGAAACTTTGCTGGTCTCTCTTTAAACCGTATCTTTTTTTTTTTATTATATCGTTGTCGACTGTTTGTTTCTGTAAAATAAAAAAATAAAAAAAATAGTCCCGCAACTGGATCTGAAGCGAATACCATTTTGCCTTCGTTTATTAAATTATCAAGATATGTAGCAGTTCAGTTCCCTATGCGCCACTGGGTGCGGATAGGGACATGATGGTGATGAAAAGATAATGTTGAAAATAGTGGTTGCATTTGTGAAAGGGACCTAATTCCGCCCAGAGATGTAGCATTGAAAAGAAGTATAACTAATATTTTATGAGTGTTTTTCCGAAGGAGGATAAACCTACTGCGTCTACCAAAGCAAGGAAACGGGCTCAAAGTACTTCTTCCAGAGTCTCAGCCGTTTCGCAAGCCGAATCTGCATCCAGTGTACTCGGCATTCCAGATGACAAAAATCTATTCAAGAATAAATCTCTTGCTCCACTCTCTGCTGTAGACCCGTACTATACACCTGTTGGGGCTGCAGCTCAGCCTGTCAAGCAGGAATCTACCAATAACCTCGAGGTACTCTTTTTCTTTTTTTTTACTAATTTGGTTTTGTTTTAAAAAATATTTTTTATATTAAATGTTTTAATGAAAAATGGGTCATGATAAATCGCCCTGTTTGGTCTGTCTAATCAATTAAAATCAATTAATTGTAGTTGTGGTGTTTTCAATACAATAATGAGTTAAAATCTACCTTGTAGTTAAATTTTTGACTGAATCGAAAGAAATTGGTACTTTTTAAAAAAAATCTTCAATATGTTTAATAATGGTTCATAAAGTCTTTAATTGTTTAAAGCTGTGTTGCAAACCTATTCAGTCTGGCATTTATGGTTTCTTATATTAATATGGTTTTGCTTTCCCAGAAAATAATAGCATGATAAAATACTGAATCTGGAATGTGATTGTGGTTTTCAAAAAAATTATAAGACTTTATGCTGTCTTAATTTTGATATAAACTTTTCTATTATTACTATCAATTTTATGGCTCTTTTGGTTGATTTGGATGACTAATGTTTTTTATATTTTTTTAAAAAATGTAACCAAAAATTAGATTAAACATCGGAGCAACCTCTGCTTTAAATTTGTTGGAAAGAGTTGCCAAAAATTGGACTGACAAAGTGTGCTACGTAACTGCTTGTTCCGGAGGACATGATTAGTTGGATATCATTTTCGATAAATTAATCTCTTTTTAAATTTCTGGTTAGATTGTTAAATTTAATTGACAATTTTCATTCTCTTGAACACGATAAGAACAAACTCATTCCAACAAATATTTGCTTCTTTTATTTCAACTTAGTATCACGCTTATAAATCACCTGATATAAAATAATTTGTTTCAAACATGGACCTAAAGTTGAAGACATACCTAATGGGGTGGGGTGACTTTTGTCATAATCAGACAAATGTATTACATATAAATTTTATCCCGTTTAATTCATAAACGAATGCCACCTATTAATTTGTCAATATACTTCATATTTAAAAATATTTTTAATAATAAAAATATTTTAAATAAAAAATTGTATCATTTCAATATTTATTTATTGATGAGCAATCAGTTTGATTAAATATTATATTGAGTTCATGGTTGGTTATTATTTTTATGTTTGTTATGTCGTAACCGACAAAAGCAATATTTTACAGGAAAACATTTCGTCCTCTCAATTAACAAGGAATAGACTTCGAGAATAAACTCTGTTTCCACTATTTGTTTTATTGTTATCCTGCAAAATTTTGCTCCTGTCGGTTACGATGTTTTAGCAATCATGGCTCAATTATGGCTGTTTTAATAATTTATTTAAAAAGGGATAAAATTTACCTGTTAAATGGATTTATCTGTTTGTTAAAAAAAAAAAACAGTAATTATATGGCTGGCAACATAATTTATTTTACTGTTATTTTTTATACGTCGCAAGAATGTTTGATTTTGCATGTTTTATTGAACGTTTTAAACTAAAATGCTTTGGCTCCCACTCTAAAATGCCCAAGTAATCGGAAAACCAAAATTTGTCATAATGACTACTTATTGTGTTAGGTTCCGAAATGGCGTATTCGAAGAATTCGGCCTCAAGCCTTGTCTTATTCTGAAAATGAAGAAAACGTTGATGATTCTGTTTTCAATAAGAGACACGGTAAAATGGAAATCGAGGAACGGAGAATTAAAAGGTAAGTTTTAGGTGGCATAAAATGTAGGCAAATTTTTAGATGCGTGTTCTTTACGTATGAACAAATCTGCATCCAAATTATTAGTTTTGACTTTACTAACAAGCATATTTTATTTTTCTCTAGTCAGAGGTTCTGATTCTTCTTACAATGAAATATTTGTGCATGACCATGCCTGTTAATTTACCTTTCTTCTGATAAATATTGAACGCCATCCTACAAGAATGATAATATCCCGGACAGTATACCTATATGCCTGCATCATCATCGTTCCACGTCCGCTCCCTAGTTGGAACATTCGGTTTCCACAAAGAGCCTCCAGGCATCTCTGTCAGTTGCCAGCTCCTGCGCATCCTCGCAAGTCAGGTTCACGTCCCGTATTTCTGACATAAACTGGCGACTAACAGTCGGCAGCGGAGGTCCAGGACCTCGAGAACCCGATACCTTGTAAAGTTGGCAAGTCTGGTTAAGGCTCTCAGGAAGCATCCGCAGTATATAGCCCATTCAACCGTATCGCCTCCACTTGATGACAGTTGTTATTGGAGTTTGCTGCCTCCATTTTCTTATTACTCCATTCCTTACAAAGTCAAACCACCGCACGCCTAATATTCTTCTGAGACATCTATTCTCAAAACTTAGTATTTTGCTGTTTTGGGCTCAGTGAGGTGCCACGATTCACATCCACAGAGGAGATTAATATATCAAATGTACAAATATAATAATATGCCTTTCTCTATAAATAAATCCAGAATTGACACGAAAACAGAAAGCGTCGTACATAATTTTAAATGTAATAGAACCAATTTGGGGGGTAATTATTACAACTAGGTAACTTCAAAATTAGGATTTTTGAGTTAACCGCCAAAACACATATCTGTTTCTTCCATACATGGTTACAAAAATATCCAGTGGCATATTTCTAACCTTAAAAAATTATAGAAAATTATGGTATTTAAAAAAAAACTTTTTTTTAGTGTTCATGAATGTGAATTTTTTAAAGGCAATCTACATATATAAAAGGCAGTGTTCTTTTGTGTGTTCTCGATGGACTGAATAACTATAACCATTAAGGCCGGTTTTCAGCGAAATGTAGATCTTTGCCATGAGGGGGTTTATAGCTATTAAAATCTTCAATTTATTAAGTAGAAAAAGAATTTGGAGCGTAAATGTTTTTTATCCATCACCAGGGTTACATTCGGTGAGAATGCATATAAAAAAAATTGTGAAGATATTATTTTTTATTGTACAAAAAAAAGTTTGTTTTTGATTGTTTACAAACAACATTAGTTTTTTATGGATTCCAATCAGATTATTTCCCCAAATTCCTTATTATTTCCACCCATTAATTTCTTTTTACTGGATTTTTGGTAATATGTATTAAAATAATATCAACTGACATTCTATACATTTTTAAAAATCGTTTTCCTGAATACAATCCACCCCTGTCTTTTTTTTGTATTTTCTTTCCTTTATTAGGGCCTTCTACTAAAACATGATACATTGACCAAAAACAAGTTACATTAATTTACAATAAATATAAGAATAACACAAACAGAAAGAAATATTAATATAGATACTAACAATAGACAACAAAAATGTATGTACAAAAATAACATAAAATAATATTTGTAATAATAAACATCTAACTAAACTAACAAAATTTCAATATAAATTGAAATAGTCACGAACAGAAAATACCCACCAAAATCTGATAGGGCCTATTTAACAGAAAAGAGAAACTTACAATAAAATAAATAACGAAAGATAAAACTTAATAACAAACATAATCTTATAATAATGATAAATATTTAATATAACCCTAGAAATATAAGAGATTTTTTGTAAAAAAAAATGAGAATTAATTTAAACATAATTATTTCAATGAAACAAATATTACAAATCATGACAAGGAACAATTTGAATATAAACAGAATTGATCAATAAAAAAATTGTACAAAAATAATTAAGATAAATGAATTGGAAAGGTTATAAAAAACATAAGTAAAATATCAAATAATTTTTGCCTCCCAGTCATTAAAGGACATAAAAAAAGTGATTTAGATCTCCAATGCCTCCACATTTGAAGGCATTGGAGTCAAAAATTTTAATTTTAAACAGATGGGATGGAGTAAAACAGTGGCCAGACCTGATTCGGCAAAAAATTACAATCCTAGACCTATTGAGCTTACACGCGCTATTGTACCAAGGTTCAAAGAAAATATCAGGCTGGATCTATCAAAAAAATTCCTTTGACAATTCAGAAGAATTCCACTCCACTTTCCAAGAATCAAAATTAACTTCTTTGATCAAATTTGAAACCACTCGCCCGGCCTCCCCCACTCTCTGCCCAACGGCCGGCCACGTAAATAGCGTCGTCCGCCCGCGCGCAGGTTTAGTCGACCGTAACATATTAGAATGCATATGAATAAACATACATCATACAAAATTAATATCCAACATTTTATAAATTAAATTACCTTATATGATATTTATTTCACCTCGGTATTTGTCAAGGCCGAATCCGAAAGTGAAACAACTCGTCTTTATTGAGGATTCAGCACTTGACTTTGTTACATATACCGAGGCCCTATACTAGTTAATATCTTTATTAAACACATAATCAAAAAAATATTATAATTATCGGCGGTCTTGTTCTTCAGCCCGCGCGTCCGGATCACTTGCGATCGGGCCACTTACAGTTGATAATTTCTGAAAATTCAATATTAATAGAAGAAACCGATCTGTAAGTAGTTTGAAATTTTGAAAAAAGAATATGGAAACTAGAACCATCAAAACCCGTAAAAAAGTACAGTTTTATCTGCTGTCTTCGGGCGCATAGTGTAGAAATATAACTATTTTTGAAAATCGCAAAACATACCGATCCAGCAAATTTTATTATGACACTGTCTCAAAAAATAACAAAATCAATCGGTTCAGTTTTGAGGTGCGAAAAACGGGACATTGAAACATTGATTTTGTCTATTCTAACAAAAGATCTGACATGCAGTTGTCTTTTTCGCACAGTATCGTGGAGGCATCTGCAAGACAGTGACAGGAAAACAATGTTCGAATGGCTATTTATCAAAATTATCTGTCCTCACAGTTTATGTAAATCGAAACATAAAAATAATAATGTATATCTAATTTGGACCAAATACAATTATTGATATCAAACTTTCGATTGTGTTAATTTAATCTGTATACGAGTACGTACTCAAATCTAGCAATAGCAAAGCACTGGGTTCAGCTCGTATTTTATAATTGCCAACCTTTGACTATGATCTAGAAGATTTTGCAAGCTACTTCAGATATCAAATTGAGTGTATTCGAGCCTCTACTAGTACTAACACTCCTATTTCTTTTAGTTTAAATGTTGGAGGAATACTTGAGCATTTTTTTAAAACAAATGTCACAGAAGTTACTAACATAATTTTAAGTTCTCCAAATAAACAGTGCTCCTAGATCCAATCCCCACCTGGTTATTGAAAAATGTATCAATCTTCTTTCATTATATTTAACTCATATTTTCAATGAATTTATTATCACAGGACAGGTTCCTAAATCATTTAAAGAAGCGATTGTTACCCCCTTTCAAAAAAACCTAAATTGAGCTCCGAGGATCTGGCGAACTTTCGTCCAGTATCTAACCTTCCAATTATATCTAAAATTCTAGAAAAAATCTTAGCTAAACAGATTTCAGTTCACACAGACAATTACAGCTTGCCCTCTAACCTACAATCAGCTTATGGAAAATTTCACTCAACTGAAACAGGACTGTTGAGGATTCTATCAGATATACATAGCTCTAGCAAATGAGTCTGGAAAACTAGCGATACTTGCTCTCCTTGTCATGAGTGCTGCATTTGACACAATTGGTCACCCCATTATAGTGTACATTCTGACTAACTCGAGCGCGTCCAGAAGATCAATTCATTCACTGACTGTCCAGATTTGCTGGAGTTGGCGTGTTTCCGTGTACCTGGTCGACATACCCGCCACAGATCTCCTTTTTGTTCTTTAAGTTCTAAAACCAACTATCACATGCACTCGCCTATCCCTAGGCTTCACAGATATGGTAATCAGTATGAGGATAAGGCTGATATATTTGGTTCTGGACTTGATAGTTATAAAACGAGTCTGTTTTTTTTTTATCTCGCAATATAATTCTTAAACTTTTCTTTATATTTAAAAATGTTTTTCTTTGATTTTTTGTATTTATGTATATATTTTGTTAATATTTTTGGTTGCTTTTGTGTATTTACCTACTTGTTACTATTGTTATAGTTATGCAATTTTATCATTTTTTGTTATGTATTTATAAATGTTTTTTTTAATATATATGTTAAAGGCAATTTATGCCGTTTATGTAAAAAAAAAATTGACCATAGTTTTCATATTGAAAGATTAGAAGTAACTTTTGAAATTTCTGGACTTACTAAAGCATGGATCCAATATTATCTTTCAGAGCGAACGTAATCACTTCAAGTTGCAGGTAAAAAGTCTTCATTTACCCTTCTTCAATCTAGCGTCCCACAAGGTTGCGTGCTTGGTCCTATGCTCTTCACACTGTTCATCAACGACGTGTCCAAAATTATTCACTCATTCAGGTTACTTTCTCACCGTTATGCGGATGATCAACAAATACATTGGCTATGAGATGTTTTGTAATTTTAGTTCGTTTTTTTCTATGTTCTCTGTAATATTGAAGTTGTAGGGTGCTAAAAGTATTTTTTTACTGGTTCTCACATAGAACATTTTTTGAATAAAATAAATTCCCACCTCCTCTGTGACTAAACCTAGTTCCCTCTGTTTTATTGCTGTTCTTAAATCATGAAAATATAACTAACACAAATAAAAATAAGGTTACTAGTTAGATTTATCTTTACGCAGGTCTTATATTTAGTAAAATAAATGCACTATAATCAAGACATTTAAGATTAAAGATGCAAACGATTTTTGAAATAAAACATAAACCCTTTTTCATTTCACGTAAAATTTGAAATCACTTTGTTCTTGTCTGCTGTTTTATTATTTCTAAATTTTATATTTCAGTATTGTTTACAGGCTATTAATTGCGTTTTAGCTTTGATATTACATTCTTATTGTCTATCGTCCCCCTCCCCCACTATCTGACAGTTCAGAACCTCTGTGCTAGGAGATATTTGAGAGTGTAAGCCGAGGTTGCAAATGTCCTTCACTAAATTTTATGAAGGGTTTGAGTATAAAGAATGATAGTATGTACATATCTTAGATAACTTAATTTACTATTATATCACTGTTCAAATTTAATGATTTTGAAAGTATGTATTTCTGTTAAGTATTTTTTTCTGTTGGATATGACAGATACTATTTCGTTGGCTGGATTCAAAACTATTAGAATTGCATTTTACTCAAATTAACAGAAGAGCAATTTATAATTAAATAGTAAAAAATCAAATTCATGTTTCACTTAAAATACTTCTGCACAATGTAAGTAGATAGTATGTTAGCAAACATAAATAATTTAGATTAATCTTATGACTCCCTAGGGGATGAAATCCGGTCTTTTATCTACAAACATTTGGATAAACATAAAATATTGAAATATTTTACTCATTTAATACTTTTTTAGGGCCCATTTATTATAGTTCTCCATACAGCCAACGATTTATACTTCAACCCCTTCATACACATATTACATGAATTGCACTTTTTAAAAATATATTTTGCACTAACCCACTGTATCTCAGTCATCAGCCAATATACTAGGTTGTGCTTTTTACATCTGGTGTTTTATTGCTTTATGTTTATTTATTAGTTTCAAAATGCTTTATATATATAATATAACAAAAATATTAATATTTGGAAAGTGCTGCCTTTCCAAACATAAGAAAATATAACATACAAAACATTGAATAAACTATACATGATATGATGGTAGTAGAAAGGTGTTAATACCTTAACTATCAAGCGGAAAACAAGACATTTTTAAGTTGAGGGATGAAAGTGGTGAAGTTGTTATAAACCGAGATGATTTATTAAACTTAATGTTGCTTATAAATTCTATGAAAATCCTTATAAGTCAAAAATCACAAGACTAGCCCCTTCTGTAAACTATAATTATCAAGGAAGAGCCTCAATCAGAAGATACACCTAGTATAGTTGTGGATTAAATAAATATGTCACTAAGGCAAATGAAAAAAAAAAAAAAAAAATATTATTCCCGAAAGACTAAAAATAACTAGTCACTTAATCTTTACTCTTTTGTTAAACAAATGCTTGGAATATACCGTTAGACTAGAGCAACCCAACAATTATTCTTCACAAGAAAGGTGACACCACAATATTAGTAACTATAGACCAAAAAGTCTTGTCTCTCATCTGTACAAGCTTTTCACAAAGGTTTTGGCAAAGTTAGATCTCTATTAGCTACGGGAACAAGCTGGGTTTCGTTCGGAAGGCTGCACGAATGACTATCTCCAGATCCTTAAAATGGTGACTGAAAGATAAAAAAAATACAAAAGACCACTAGTTGTTACCTTTGTGGACTATGGAAAAGGTTTTGATTCCGTTGAGATGTGGGCTATCTATATATAGCGATGTGGGAAAGATATGCCCCCTCCTGAGGAACATTTATTGTAATGCCACGTCAATAATTAAACTGCATGAAAATACTGATAAGTTTGCCATGCAAAGAGGTGTAAGACAAGGCGATACAACATCTTCCAAACTATTTACTGATAAGTTTATAGAGCCCTGAATATTGACAGGGAGAGGCTTCACTACCAAGATTTCCAGACAATATTGTCCTGATTTCCAAGAGCGTGGATGAGATGAATGGGATGATTAATGATTTAATGATATCTGCCAAAATTAGATTTAAGATGAACCTCAACAAAACAAAAATAATGAACAACATCAACACCAATAGCAGAATACTACCTGTAGACAAGGTTTACCACTATATTGTCCGGTTTCTAGAACAAGTTGGTAGCTATAAATTTTCCAAAAATGAGATTGATTCATAACTGGCATAAAATAATATTTGTTTAAATAGTTAATAAAAATATTTTTTATTTTATAATATTCACTAGAGCAGTTTTATTTGAATTGCTGATTTGGGATGAGATTTTAACTTTAAAAGTGCAATATCTCACTTCTAATAAAACACTAGTTATCAACTTGTTCCAGAAACACTTGTATATAAATATATACTTGGTTCATAAATCCACTGTCGGCAGGGATAATCAAACCAGTGAAGTAGAAAGGATAGGTCTCGCTTGGGTGGCATTTGATAAATTAAATTCCACATTTCAAAGCTCCATTCCAATCTCCCTAAAGACTTACCCATCCTTACATACGGCGCAAAGACTACGACTCTGACCTGCAGTGTTCTCATACGAGGGTCATCCACAAAATAAGGTTACAAAGATGAAGCCGTGGGAATTTTTCGTTCCAAAGTTGGCACACCTCACGTGAAGGGGGGATCCTAACGGTCAGTTTGTTTGGTCACGCGTGTTTGTCAACCATTTTGTTTAGTCGAGTAAATTTTTCCAATGGAGAGCACGTCACGCGCTCCTGCCATCTCCCATCTATGTGAGATCCGCTCGGTCATCTGTTTCTTGACTTTGCAGAACAATACCGCCGTAAATATCTATTGGGAGCTCGTGGAACTTTAATAGTGATGTGATGAGATAAGTCTCCTTAGTGAAATTGTGTTGGAAAAACTTGGTTACAAGAAATTGTGTGCGAGGTGGGTGCCCAGAATGCTCACACAATTGTCAAAATTGCGTGACTTGGATTGTTATGCACAGGAAGGAGAAGCTTTCCTGGACTCCAACATAACAGAGGATGAGACGTGGGTGTGTCACTACACCCCAGAATCCAAAAGACAAGTCACTCCAGTGGCATCGCATCATTCATCTTCCCCATCCACCAAAAAGTTCAAAATGACCCATTCAGCCGGAAAAGTTATGGCATCAGTTTTCTGGGACCGTAAGAGGGTCGTTTTGGTTGATTTTATGCCTAAAAGGACTACCATTAATGCAGAGGCTTACTGCAATACTCTTAATGTTTTTTTTTTTAAATAATGCCTCAAGTCCGTAGTATGCTCAAAACAAAAACCTTTAGTGCAAAGGGTTAATACATTTTTAAAGAATAAAATACTAGCCACTTGCCGATACGGGAAGAGATTATATTATGTACCTATATTGAAATCTTTTCTTTATTTTTTCCCCCTGTTCTAATAACATTTCAATTGAGAATATTCCTATTCAAAAGCAAAATTCAAACATCAAAGTTGTTTATTTTAATTGGATTTAAAACATAATGCATAATACATTATGTGAATAAAAGACTAATTAATTTGCAATAAAATAGTTGATTCTTTGTTTACTGAATATCAGCATGATCTTACTTAATAAACTATTGTTTCTCTCAAATAATGCCAGTTTTGCGAGCATTGTTTGGTTATTTGGATTTGTGTTATTTAAAAAAAAATATATGTATTTCAGATGGGATTTTCAAAGACTAAAAGAACAACTGCATTTAAAAAAACTAAAAGAAAGGCAAGAAAAGCTAAACCCTGGTGGTAAAAAACTACTCTATCGTCCATACAAGCCCAGAAGAGTTATTCCTCATTCTCTTTGGCAATCTTATGAAAATGTTTTAGCCATTGAAATTACTGACAATTTGCCTGTAACTTCATTTGGTGAGCCAATACCCTCTTTCAAACCACGGTATGTATTATTAAGTACAATATTGTATTTATATGTTGTATATATTTTGTTAACGATTCCTTAAACCGTCAAATAAATAAATAAATGTGCCTCAATAACAAAACACAAATTAGTTAAGGAGAAATTGATGTCAGTTAATTATATATTTTTTTGATTAAAAATATTATTCAACAAGATTCATTTAAATATTTCAGTTTTAAAAATAACTAAAAATATTTCTATCTCGTAGATTTCATATTGTTTACTGGAGGGTTGTTCCCTGAGAGCGACAATATATGTACTATTTTATGTTCAAGGTCCATTATTGAAATAATCGTATCTAATTCCATTTTTACAGCAAATTTCGGCTGCCGTGGATTCAACAGCAAAAGGGGAAGAAGAAGTCCAGAAGGCATCTTCATGTTGAAAAAAAAACCAAAGGCAAAGATGAATGACAAATAATTCCCGAAGATCCAAAAAACATTTTCAAAGATCCCAAAAACGTTCTCAAAGATCATTATCCTTTGATTTTTCACCTTTAGTTTCTCCTTATTTAATAAACGTATCAAGAACATAAAGCAGATCTCATATTTGTTATTCACATTAGGTTATCCTTAGTATTAAGGTTAATGTAATAAAGCTTTAGTTTTTGGCAATATTTTAGGTGATTTTACTACATATATTTGCTTCATTTAAAGTAAGTCTACTATCTAGTGCTCCAATCTAATTTAATTCATGCCGTATTTGGCTAATATTTAGCCAATTACCTGCTATATGAATTTTGAAATTAAATCCAGTTTGACATATTCGGCTTCGATGTCAATTCCTATTTTCTAAGAAAAAAGCAATATTTGCATAAGACGTATCATGGTTATTTATTATTGTATTAATTTTAAGCAAAATACTATTTGATTTGCTTATATTTATTAATTTTTGGACTGGTTAGCAGTATAAATATTATTTGTAATTGTAATGATCTGTTTTTGATGGTTTGAAATAAAAATTTTTCATGTTATTTTAACGACATTCAGATTTTTTCATGAAAAAGGGTTTTTTTAAATCCCCGCTTTCATTTATGCTTCTAATATTCTTTTGCCATTTTATATGATGTTGCTGGAACACATATAAAATTATTTTTAACTCTTTCAGCCCGGGTGTTCATTCAAATAAATATGCATGAATTTTATGATTGTTTTTACTCGTACCTACCAAAATTCAAAAGCGACGAGTTTATTATTGAACAACTGGAACCCCTAAGTGTGTCTCTATTTTTTTTTAACCTCGGTGATCAGCATTACATAGAAAAGTTTGTTTTGTAAAATGTAAAAAACAAATAAAAAGTCTCCCATGTTCCTGTGTAAAATTACCACATTATAGTATATAAATTACCGTAAAATCCCGATATCTTACGGGTGCTTCGGTAATTTTACATCTCTAGGTATCGTCCGATGTCATTGACAGTTTAAATTTTGACATAATCTTGAAATACAAATTAGCCCAAACTGCAGGGTGAGAGAGAGATGCGCTAAGAGATTAAATCTAATAACTCGTAAATAATTGTTACCTGTTGAAAATTCTTATTAATATTTATGTAACTACAAATGTGTCAAAATAATTTGTGTCTGGTTTTTTCCAAATGAAAAGAACAAGAGGAAAAAAAAAATTAGGCAATAATTTATAACGTCCTCACCATACACTGCACAAAAATTGTGAGCAGCTTTGGCAGCTTTATTTCCTTGATTGAACGCAAACAGAAGGAGGTGTCAGAAATGCTCACATTCTTCTACTTGAGATTTCATTTTGAAGGCTTGTAATCAGATTAAATAATGTAAAAGCAAACACAATATCGTGTATAGCAGAAAATTTTCTTTCAAATGATGCCTTTCACTATTTTGTTTTACTTTTAATCGTCATTTTTCAATTTTGAAAAAGACAGACACAGATGTTAACACTAAATAAGTGAATTTATTTAAGATAATCCTAATGATTTGATTTTCTTTGTAAAGATCTCGGGATATCTTATTATTTATTTTCTCACTTAATCACTTTAAAGGGTCGTTAAGGTCACAAGCAGTATTTTTTTTGTTTTTAATTTAATCGCATATTTCTTAAATAATTTTGCAAATTACTTGTTTTGTATGTGTTTTTCTAAATTATAACAAATCAAATGGTTTTTATTACATCTTTTTATTGAAATCTATTGCAATATAGAGGGAAAACAATTTTGAGAAGGGAATATGAATGTCCGTGCATTTACATTGTATATGACCTGTCATTGGCTGGTTTAAGTAGCCACTTTACACACTGTAACCTACACCATTCTGCCTATTTAAACATCCACACTTCCCCAACTGTTCTATCTGTTGACTTTTGTCAAGTAAAGAGCTGAAACCTTTACTGATGTGGGTTAGATTAATCTTTTTTCAAATTATTTCACCTACTTGGCGAAGCCTAAAAATACTTTTAAATTTATATAACAGTTAGTTGAATGAAAAAAAATTAATTAGAAAATTTAAATAGAAATAATTCAGTCAAATGAATCCCACCTACATCAATAAAGGTTTTGGCTCTTTTCTTCCCCAAAGTCAACAGATATAAGAGTTGAGGATATTAGTATGTTTAAGCATAGGCAGAATGGTGAATGTTACAGTGTGTAAAGTGGCCGCTTAAACCACCCAATGACAGGTCATAAGCCCTATAAATATCTGAACATTCATATTTCCTTCTCAAAAATTTCCTCTCTGTTGCAATAGATTTTAATATTGATAACTCATTAGGGAGTGAAATCTAGCCTTGCCTGCAAACATTTAGACTTACTGGAAATATTGTTAATTTTGTATGTCGCTTTGTTTGTTTTCATTTTTAACAATTGCAAGTGCAATTCTGATACCTTTTTTCTCTTTTTTTCTACTTCACTATAAAGTCTTGGACTTGGTTGGCTCCAGGACATGTGATTTTTTGTCATTAATGTGCATAGTAATAATAATTATGGTTTATTAAAAAAAATAACCACTTATTTATCTACTACATACACACTTAGGTAATAGATTTCTCTGGATCATGTCTAGTCTGCCTAACTAGGTACAGCCTGTTTAAAGGGGGACATTTTTATGCAAAATAAAGAATAACAATACTACCTACTATTAAATTAATTATACAGTTATACAATATTAATTTATACCATTTATTATTTAAGAATGTTTTTGAGTAAATTTTCTGATTTTTCTCTACCTAAACCCAGTAACTAACTTTTTACAAATTTATTTTTTTATAATGTTATATTATGTCAATTTGTTAGTGTAGCAATTTTATGGTACAAGTACTTCTAATGTTAATACTACATACTAATGTTAATATTTATACCCTTTAATTATTTTCTTCTTTTCAACTCATAAGTTATCATCATACTTTTATGTGTATGTTTAAGTTGTCAATTATTTTTTCATTTATTTATTTATTTTTAAATATGTGTGTAAATACTTTATGGTTGCAACACATATTAAGCTGAAATGTTACTATTATATAAAATACAATCGTAGTTTAATTACACAATATTCTATCACAAAGACATAATATCTTTTAATACGAGTATCTCTAGAAAGGATTGTTTTTTTTTAAATAAATTGATTTTATTTCTATTCATTCTATCAAGTTCATAAAATCCTACTATCTGTTATTTGAAATTTTAGTCATTAAACATTGCCATGCAATGATAAATGCGCTTTTGATGTTGTAAAAGATATGTGTAGAAAAGCTTCGTAAATAAAATTAATTAATTTTCAGTAAAATGTGTATTGGAATTAAATTTTTTATTGAATTTTTTAGCAGCCTGAACTTAATTTTTGATTTGCTTCCTTTTATATCAGTTATTTCTAAATATGTTTTCAAAATCTTTGTAAACAAACACTGGGTTTTAATTAATCTCGTCGTTGTCTATAAATATTTCCACTTACTTAAAATATTCTTTAAAAATAACTTGTATAAAAAGAAGTATCAAAAAGTGAATATGATAGCTCACTCTCAGCAAAAAAATATTTAAAAGAATTCATCGCTTGTATATTTAGCCTACAACAATTTATGTACATAAATATATCCATCAATTTGTTCATCACAGTTTAATAGACTACATAACTAAGACATGATTTGCTTTGAAGGTAATTAAATTACTCAATATCGATCTTTTAATTTTATTTACTTCTTTACCTATGCATTCTCCCAGTTTTTCTAGTATTCCTTGTTATAACTAATGTTAGTATAAAACCACTTACCGACTTTTTATGTCTAGCGGTTTCAAGACATACCCCTCTCCTTGTCAGGACACTCACTACACCAGCATGCAAACACTAAAATACACTTTCACCTTTACCATCACGGTAGTATACATAATATTTATAAAAAATACATAAATTACATAGAGTTAAAGGGGATGCAAACACCACCATGTCCGAACATGCGCTAAAATTAGGCAAATAATATCCAGTGGTATGTTGGAGAATGGGTAGGGGTTTGGAAATGTGAGGGACTAGAAGGTTGAATGTTACACAACCGATTAATTTTTAAATAAAAAAGTGGGCCATATTAAAAAGATATTTGATTTCATATTAGGAGAATATTATTTTCCAAAGCTTTTTTAATGTGAAACACCTCCGCATTATTTAATTTAAGTCCTTTTTTAGTATTGGATTGTAAAATTTTAACTACTGAATCCTTATTAAAATCGTCATTTTAATTTATTCATGTTCATGTAACTGTTATTGTTGGGCTAGGCTGTATATATAATAAATAAAAAATATTAAAAGTTGGCAACAATAGTTGTCTTTGTTGCGCTCATCAAGCGTATCTGGGCGCGAGAGAAACAGAAAGTATTTTCATCATGCGTATACCTTGTGTCTTTATGCCAAGCGCTTATTCACAGACGCTACACAAGCACAATGAGTAAATATGTTGTACGCCCCTAACAGACATATAGGCATCTTCCGGACTGTTAAACCGTTAACATTTTCAACTTATACACAAGTTTTTGGGAGATTAGAACATCAAATAAGTATTTTTTTTAGGGACAGACAACATAATATAATTATAACTAAGTAGTTGGCAAAACAGTTCATTTTTATGTTAGGAAAGTTTGTTATTGGACTAAAATTGGGATTAAACAAGTCATAAAACGGAAGGTATTATGCTAACCTAATTAATATGTTAAAAGTTGTATTTCCCACTTTTTTGCATTCTCCATATATTCTTTACTTGCCTTTTACATAATAAATAAAACTTAACACAAGAATTTTATTGATATTTTTATCACAAAATATCTACCAAAAACACCAACATTCTGCAGAGGGCACTGCAGTAAACCAAATGCACCATTCCATAATCTTTTACATGAAGGTAAGGTGATCAGCCTTAAGCTTCAGGTGCCAGTCCAGGAATGATTGCAGTTCAAAAAAATTTTTAATAAATATTTTTTATTTGGTTTTAACTCATTAAGGGTAAGTCACAGCGTCGTGAAACAAAGAATAACAATCATAATGAATTTGGTAGATCAACGACAGGCGCCGTGGCGCAGTTGGTTAGACGGCTGTCTGTGAAACTGGCGTCGCGGGTTCGATTCCCGCCAGTTGCAAGAAAAAAATCCAAGAAAGATTTTTTCTCAATTGGTCTGGGTGTTGTGGTGTATTTTTCACTACCTCCTTCCATATCCCCTCTATCCCAACTGCTGACAAGCCTCAAAATAGAGGCTTAGCGGGTTATTCCTTTAAAAATTAAAAATAAACCCTTGCTGTTTTCAGGCAAGCCTTTTCCCAGACTTCCTCTAAAAAAAATATACTTTTCAATGGGTAATACAGAATCAACACGTAAATAACAATTTTTGGATAAACTATCCTGTTTTCAAGCAATTTATTTGAATGGGCTAGTATTTACATGTCAAATATATTTGACGACATACCAGTTGTAGTGATGTGAAATTTAAAATCAGAATTTTAAATGCATTTTCAGAATCAACTGGTCTATTTAAAGCCAAATTTTTCTAGGAATTTCTCTGATATAAAATCGAACTTTTCAATGGTAATTCGTAACAAAGTGAAATTTCGAATCAACATTCCAATTCCTTTGCTAAATCAACCCTGCTGTAATCAGGCAAACCTTTTCTCGGACTCCTTGGTATAAAGTTGACTTTTCAACGGTAAGTCGTGATGGGAAATTTAAAATCAACCTGTAAATGTGCATAACCGACATGCTGAAGGTAAGTCGTAGCGGTGTTGAATTTAAAATAGACCACTATTATCTGATGAAATCACATTGCAAGGAGTACAAAATTAAAATAAGAAATTATTTTTTATAACCAATGAAAATTGATTTTAACTCGATCCCGAGCAAAGCCGGACAAAAATTCTAGAAATTATATAAAATATAGTTTCATAAAGTTTCACATTTGGTTGAATATTGATAGGTACACTAGCTAGAGTTTTCGATGGTATAATATATAATATGATGGTGATTACTGTACGTATTGAGTAGGCAGCTGCAAGTATGGTATACATAATATGTTTTTTTGTTAAATAATAGAATTTTTTTATTTTATCGTGATTTTTTACAGCTATCGTTCAAGCATACAACTTGAGACAGTTTTCTACTTCAACTGACTATAGCTTTTTATATATTTAATATTACGCTTTCAAATTTCAACACAAATTTGAGTTTATGTTTCAGGTTACAGAAGCATACCACATGTGTGGATATATTAATATCCAATTTAGTAATGTTTCTAAAATAAAACAAGTTTTTTTTTTATTCTACTTTATTTTTTATAAAATATACAAAGGGTATAGTTACTGTGATGCGTTTCGTATATGAAATTCTAACAATTGTCTGCATACACAATAAATTTATTAATATCCCTCAAATATTTTTTTTCTTTGTCCCAATTTGCCTGCAAATTGTTGGAAACATGAGACAAAATAAGAAAGAGTAGTTTCCCATGTAGCATTTTACCGCTTTAACTTAGAGACAATTTTTTTTTTTAAATATTCAGTTTCCATCAATAATACCTATTGTAAATATGTCATGCACAATTAGAGAAATTAAATCAAACAAATTTTCAACTTTAAAAAGCATGATATGATTTGAAATGCAGACGTCAGCAAATAAAAAAAAATCCAATCAAAAACAAAATTAAACCTCTTTCAAAAATCGTTTAAAAAAAACTAATTTAAAACTCATAATTAAGACTGTGTGTAATTTGAGACATGTATAACGCTAGAACTATAAACAAATATTAAAATGCATACACTATATTCACAGTCTGTACTTTTCTGTAATAAAATAACACTAGTCGTACCTAATTATAAAAATACTTGAGTTTTCTCAAAAAACTTTGGAAGGACACTGCCGTCTCTGCCAGTGCTGGCTGAGTAGCAAATGGTACCACATGTAATATTACGTGTCGCAGAAGTTTCGTCTCAAATTACATTCAAGTCTCATGTTGTATATGCTTTTACAGTGGGTACATATAATATTACACAACAATAAGAATAAATATGCTAACAATACTAGAGGCAATTCTGAAAAATCCACTGTCAATTGGAAGATAGTTCACATAATCGTGTGTGTGCGACGTTTGTGTTTAAGAGTTTTATGTGGGTATGTGATGTGAATGTGTGTGTATATGGATGTAGGAATATGTGTGTGAGTGCGTAGTAAAAAAATGTGCACTGTGTTTGAATATTTAATAACCCTCTATTAATGTGTTAGTGCCTGTCGGTGAACCAAGTCATACAAATTTCGTTTGGTATTAGGTACACTAGAATGATTTATATGAAAACTTATTTTTACGCACACATAAAGCAGAGGTTATTAAATATTTGAATTGACCAAATATATATTTATAAGGGAGAAGGTATAGGAGAGGACTTGGCAAGAAGTTAATTCGAAAAAAGTATACAAAGGATGAACAAAAAAGCTTTTTCTCTCTTTCTGCTAAATCAATTTGTGTTTTTATTAAAGGTACTAAAAAAAGGTCTGACATAAAATATAATAATTATAATATATCTTTATTAACCATAACATACAATGTCATACATACAAAAATAATAACAAAGGCATACATAGTTAAATGGCGGACTTATTGACACTAGCAATTTCTTACAGTCTAACCAAAACTTTAGTTACATTGTAATAATTAAATACAATATTTTATAATAAATCGTGAATCTCTTTTCGCTTTCGCTTCTTTCTTGAAATCAAATGAAACACTTTTTCTTCTCGGTTTTTAGAAAATTTATAACAACTATTTCAAACAACTATTTATAATGGCATATTTCAAACACTATATATTTTAATAGCAGTATAAAAAAACCAAGTTGCACTACAAATAAAATTATTTTTCTAGTTGCGTTTTCATAAAAAAATACTTCTTAGATTTTTATACTACTTGGAACTGGCTTTATAAGGAAAAAGGAAGGCCTCATAAACTATTGCAAGAAAAACGAAAATAATATATTTTTTGCCAGATTCCTGTTACTTCTAGGCGTTCGGGTAAAATTTGACATTTGTGATGTGTTTACTAATCTGTGGTTTACTCTATACTCTATAGTTTCTAAACTTTAAACTTTGCGATTCGCTACAATTCGCTATACAAGTGCTATACAATATACAAATCAACCTAAAATAAAAACCTAACCTCAAACATTCCATTCGCCAGATAGTTTTTTTTGTCTCTATGTTAGTTTTATAATTATTCTCATGCGAATAATAGGAATCGACCATCGAATTTCTGAATTAACCATTATTCGAAATTGTGGCTAGCAGATTTTTTCTGTAAAATACCTAGGTACGTATTCAGTAATTCGCAAATATCGTTGAGCTGAGATACGATACACCATATAATCTGTGATACGATACTTAACTTTTGCGTATTCGAGAAGGTTTCACAATTATTTCATGTTAAACTGTTCGAGGTTCCAGTGATTCTTTATTAATTTTCTTTATTTTTAACAAACACTTAAATAAGTTATTTCTGCATAAACCCAAACGTTTGTAAAAAAAACGTAGTTTAGTATTTGATTATTAGGATAAAAAAATCTAGAATTACGTCTTTTCAAACTGTCTACTAATTTTTTAAATAATTTTACAAGTAAAAACAAAATTGTCCACAACAACACACAAAAAGTGGTCACAATTAAATCTTGTTACCAAGATTTAACCAGTTATACTCTCGTGTAAACAATACCTATTAGAATTTTTTGCATTGTAAGCATGAATATAATTTTTATAGATTACTAATTATTTATTATTCAGTAGTATTATTGTTAAAATACATTCATTCGGTTATGATTATCCAACGAGTGAACATTTTACTTGCAGTGAATGTGCTAATAGTGTTGTTTCCAGTTGGATTATTATTTGAGAATATTCATAATATAATTAGGTGAGGTTAGAAATTCTGCTTGAGTGAGTTTTACTACTCATTTAATTCAATCAAAGACTCCAATAATATTAGGACACGGAGGTACATTTTTATAATTCTGACTTTTTCTAAAGAACTTAAATTTCAAATCATTTGATGCATTAAGCCCCCTTAGATAAATCTCTGTTGTACATTTTTCAAAGAATATTTAAATTTTTATTTGCGGGATCAGCGTTAAATATTTTAATAGTGTATAGTTTGCCATAATAAGCCATTTTTATTTGAAAACTTAAATACTTATCTTGTAAATCAAATTATTATGGATTATTTACTTAGCGCCATTATTGTAAAAAACCACCTAAAGGGCGCTGCACAATAAGTATCCCAATTTGTCTTGCAGCTACAAACGGTTAGAATTTTAGTTTCTCATTTCCAACTAAATTAATTAAATCAATCTAGTATTCTCCCTTCTCAAACATGTTTTTTGTATAATAGAATTTCATAACAGAAAAGCGCTAGATTACAGCCACACAGCCCATGGACGGTATGAAATCTAGGCACCATTTACATTCTTTAAAAATGGACTTTTAAATGTTTTTATTCAAAAAAAAAAATGTTTAAAAATATGAGCTCCATTACATGTCCTACAGCTACCGAGCGCATGGGTGATTGGATTTCTAAAATGTAAGAGTAGAGGAAGCGAGGTCTGTATGCAAAGACAAAGTGGTGTGAAGTTCTATCTTTCTCTGCGTACTGGCAAATTGGCATGATAGTTTGTTTATTTTTTTGTATTTCACGAATGGATTTTTTCCCCGGTTATCATATCTGAGTTCTGTAAGAAAGTAAGGGAATTTTGGCTGTTGACCTATATGGAAATTTCACCACATTTGCTAAGAGAAAACTCATTCAAAAGAAGCCCTACAATTGATAGAAACAGGCCTTCTATTTTACTTGTTTTCAATGGTTTTTATTAACTTTTATTGTAAATGTGACTACAACTATTGTGTATAGTAAATGTCAATTATCCATCATCTAAAATACTCTGGATAATATATTATTATTAATAATACACTAGCAGCTATTAAGCTGATGCTTGTATATCAAGTGTACATTATAAATTGATGTGTGCATCTAGGCGGTTTTTGAATACATTACTGAACTAGCACCAATCACTTTTTCGGGAAGGCCATTCCATTTCTCCACAACTCGGTTTGTCAGGAAGTTCTTCCTGGGGTTGGATGAGAAGTAGGTAGGGTTTAGTTTTAATGAATGACCTCTGAGATGGTGGTTTTCATTCATAGTGAACATTGATTTCAACTTTGGTACATTATAATGCTCAGTTAAGATTTTGAATGTTTCAATCGAGTCACCACGCTGCCTTCCAGTGAACTTAACCCGAGCTCCCTTAAGCGGTCCTCGTATGATTTATTTCTTAGATAAACTACCATTTTAGTTGCTCTTCTCTGGACTTTCTCCAACAAATCTATGTCTTTTTTAAATTAGGGACTCCAGATTTGATTAAGTTTTATTTTATATCTTAACTGATAAATTTTAGTTTGAAAAAGGTTTGCTATTTTTGGCCCAAACTCGCAATTAATTTTCACAGAATTTTTTTAGTTCATTCATCCTGTTATATTTGTTTGTTATTAAGTATTATTTTGTTTTTTTTAGTGTACAAAAGTTCTTAAAATGGGAAGTAAAATGAATTTTGATGGGTGGGATTACGCTATTATGGTTTTGATGATCATAATATCAATAGGAATAGGGGTCTATTACAGATTCACTGGAGGAAAACAGAAAACAACTCAGGTAATTTTTATTGTATTTTATTGATGGTACCTATACAATTAAAATTATGAAAATGTGTAAATGATTTATATTGTAATATAAAAGTGGAGTAGTAGTGAAGGTAATTTTAGGTTTCTTAATAATAAATATTTATTTGGCATTTTTAGATAAAAACCACAAGTATTTTTTTTTATCATTTTGCGTAACTTTCTGCATCCTTTCTTTTTATTGTTCAAACAAACACATCCTTTTACAATACATGTTGATAGCAATAACCGTGAAAATTTACACCTATGTATTTTTATTGAATGCATAAATAATTGTTGTTTTTATTTTCCTTCATATATAAATTATTGTCTGACATGGTGGAATTAACGCATTGTTAATTGTTATCCTTTCAAGTTATTTATTATACATGTACAATTTTTTTTTTTATTAAAAAATATAAAACATATCCTCTTTTACAGGAATATTTGCTAGCTGATAAAAACATGTCATTCCTTCCTGTGAGCTTCTCTTTGATGGCTTCATTCATGTCTGCCATCACACTTCTTGGAGTATCAACTGAAAACTATAGTTATGGAACTCAATTCGTCATCATTAATATATCTTATGGCCTTTCGACACCGATAGCAGCTTATTTATATCTGCCAGTGTTTTTCAAATTACAAAAAATTAGTGCATATGAGGTAAGTACATATCTTATTTTTATTTTGTGAATAATTTATTGTCGTACGTTTCTCCCGAAAATGGTCTGATCGAGATAAGCTTGTTCTGCCAACAGACTAAAATTGAGATTTTATTTATTTATATAAGAGACTCCTAAGGATTGATTTTTTTTATATGCATACCTAGTAATTTATGCTAATTTTTATGTTCATTCATTTGATGTTCTACAAGTCAATGTAAAATGTGTGCCGGTAACCAATTATATTATTTTATCCATTCATTGGAAAATATGCTGACAATTTTTAAAGAATGTATAGGTATATATATTTTTTTTGAATATGTAAATGTTTATCTTTTATTTCTTTCAGGCAATTTTTTTTTATAATCACACTGTATTCTTCTACTTGAGTTTATTACCATATAGTAAAAAAAAATGTATTATGTTGTATTATGTATTTCTTCAAATCTTTTACATATTATTTATGATGACGCATAATCTCCGGCACTTAATCAATATGAGATGTAAATGATAAAATTGTGTACACTATATAAAGTCTGATTAACTGTAGCAAGATGTTATAAAAAATAATCAGAAATATTTCTTAGCTAATTATAAAATGTTGCCATGAGGATAATTTTCTAACTCACTATATCATGTTTTGTAATGGCTGTTGTGGAAGTATGTAGAAATATATAATATTGGGGACATGAATAAGTTCTCTCTGTTTTTTTGTGAAAATTGATGCTTTATCTTAAAAATTAGTAAAGAACATGTCATTGTAAGTATTGTCCATCACTTCGGCTACTGTCTTCCATCTTTCTGGCAGCATACGAATATCATCTCAAAAGAACGATATCCATGAATCGAGCCATTTTTTGGCATCTTCATAAGAATGGAAGTACTGCTCAGCCAGGCCATTGGTCATTCATCGGAACAAGTGGTAATCTGAAGGAGCAATGTCCGATAAATACAGCGGGTGGGGTAGGTCTTCCGATTTAAGCATTTCCAAGTGTGTTATGACTTTGAAACATGTGGCCGAGCATTGTCAAGCTACAAAATTGCTTTGTTGTGTCTTTTCTCGTATCGCAGCTGTTTTTCTTTCAGTGATGTTCCGACACAGCATGGTCACCATAAGTCTCCGCAAGAATTGTATGCGCTTCAGCCGGAGATTTTTTCGTAATAATTATAGCAGTAAAACTCCCGCAACTACTGTTTTTTTGGCGCGAAATTTGTTATGTTTAACTATAGAATTACAATATACTAGAAGGCGCGTAGAATCAAGTTCGCATACATTGCACTGTGTTCGAAAAATGCCAAATGCTCTCCCCCCCGCACCACATCCCACCTGCGCACATGCGTGAAGTGACCGCGTAATGTTGCTAAACCGCGAACATTTTATTATTATAACACAAAAATAAAATAATTTTGAATTATGTTTTATCACAAAAAATATTTTACTGACTGGACTATAAAAAAAAGCAGGTACTTTTATTAGGCAAACATATAAAAAACATTAAATTATTATTTAGTAATTCAGTAAAATAAATACAGTTTAATATTACACTAAGGCTTATTAATAGAAAGCCGGGTAAACAATTTGACTACCCTGGCAATATTTACAAAATGTCCGCCTTGTTTTATTTGATAATCTGACAGACGGTTAAAGTAATTAAATTCTTAAATAATATTATTTGTGAATTAGCCACATACTCATGAAATGTGATCCCACCCTATTCCCTTTTAATCCCAGCAGTATTTTGACACTTAAAAATGACACAACACAACGTAATTGAATTTAAATCGGCAGTTGTGTACTAAGCGACGTCTTCAGTGTAACTAATGGCCAAAATTTTTTATCGCGGTTTTTGGACTATTATAATTCTATGTGTTTTACGTTATAAAAATAATTGTTTGCACTTCGGCGGAATAACGTAAAATGCCATTTCAAGCCTGATGATGGAGATTCACGATAAAGTTGGCTGTAGTATTGCCCTATGTAAAAAGTCTTAAGATATTACCATCTGTCAGGAAACAGCGAGAACTTATTCAAGTCTCTATTGTGAAAATAATGTACATTAAATTAGTTAAATTTAACATATTACAACAGAGATAAAAAATATTTAAGAGAAGGTAATAGGCATCTACAAGGCTTATGACCTATCAATGGCTGGTTTAAGTGGCCACTTTACACACTGTAACATTCACCATTCTGCCTATATTTGAACATCTATATTCCTTCAATTCTTTCGTCTGTTGATGTTTGTGAAGTTAAAGAGCTGAAACCTTTATTTATGCGGGTGAGATTCATCTAATTGAATTATTTCACCTACATACTAGGCATTGCCTGAAAATGTTATTTTTTTCAATTTCTATACTTCTTCATGGACCAGGTGGATTTATCAACAATATTTTGAGTTTGTCCAAATTTTAATAAAGAAGGTAATATATCCTTCTCTTAAATGTTCTTCATCTCTGTTGTAATATGTTAATATAAACAGCTCCCCAGGGAGTTGAATCCAGTCCTTGTCTACAAAAATTTGGACAAACTCAAAATACAGTTAAATTTACTTCAAAGTAATGAAAAAAACAGGTGTAATAGAGGGGAGTTTACCTTCAATACAGTTTGTTTAAAATCTAATAAATAATACGCTAAGCACATAGTCTTTGTTTGTTTGACCATGTAAAAATTATTTTTTAACAAAAAGTTGTTTTATAACTTCCCTAATGTTATCAGCTATGATAGGTACAAATGTGTGTCATGCATCTAACACTTTAATTTAACTAAATGTAACGCTAACTTTGCAGTCAATGTTCAAATTAAAGCCTTACTCTGATATAAATTAATTTACAATTACATCACTTATAACCATAACAATGAAGAAATATAGATGTTTGAAAATATCAAATAATTTTTTTGTCT
This sequence comes from Micrasema longulum, assembly GCF_059751315.1. Taxonomy (NCBI): domain Eukaryota; kingdom Metazoa; phylum Arthropoda; class Insecta; order Trichoptera; family Brachycentridae; genus Micrasema; species Micrasema longulum. Next base: position 2,166,900 of record NW_028277303.1, read on the forward strand.
TGGTGTAAAAAAAGATTAATATTGTAAAACCTAAAACCAATTATTGAGATGTTTCATACAATAAGTTTCAATATAATATATGTCTATCAAGATCATGAAGGATAACAAGTAGGTAATGAATTTACTAAATTCAATAATACTAGTCTCTTACTTATTACATTAATTATGGTTGTGCACATTTATTTTACTGGCTATACTTATAAGCTGAAAAACCAACTTACTGATTAACTTGACATCTACAATGAGCTGTAATGATGATTGGTTTAATCATTTTGAAATGTGCACTTGTATCATGACTCTTAAGGTTCAAATGAGTTTAATTGCTATCAATTACTTTTCTAGTATTTGGGTCTACGATACGGATCTTCATTACGGCTGCTGGCATCTATTGCATATACTCTTCAAATGGTTTTATATATGGGAATAGTTCTATATGCTCCAGCAATTACACTTGAAGCAGTCACTGGCTTATCGAAAACATTCTCAATATTGCTGATTGGTAATTTTTTTCTTTAATATTATTTTCAACATAACATAATTTAAAAGCCATTAATTGAACGTAGTTATGCAGAAATCCAGTGCACAATTTGGAATAAATGAGATATTGGTGTTATCGGATATAGTAAGGTCAATTCTATGTTCTGCTAAAAACAGCCAGACCGCTTTCATACAAAAAACTATCAAACTGTCGATCACAAAATTGGCATTTCTCAATTTGCAGAAAACACCCACAGAACTAGAAACAACTTACGATACTTTAAAAATCATTAAAACTGGTCAAATACAAATTTAGGTTATTGTTTGTAGTATAAAAAAACAGATTTGTCAAAGTCAAAAACATTCCAACTGTTGTGTAGATTTGATTATTCACTCTTTTCACAAAGGCGCTATTATCTCAGTTTTACTTTTCTATGGCTGGCTGTTTTCCGCATAACTATTTTCAATTGCTATTGATAGTAAAATTAATTGTGGCTAATTTAAAATGTAATATTTTAGAAAATTCAAATAGCAAAATGTGAATAAACTTGAATCTATAAAATAAACGGTCAGGAATTTAGATTTTAATTTTGATACAAAGTATCATTCAAGCTTCTTGGTTTAGTTAACTTATGTATTTGTTGACCTTTCGAACAAACGCTTTCGCCTAAGTTGGCATCCTGAAGGGTTACGAATTTAGGATTTATTATAATATGATACTCTCTTATGGTTGCTCTCAAGTAAAAATCTTGAAAAAGGAAATCAAGGAAGTCCACCTTGCCTTGTTTTCTTAAATGATAAAAAAAGAACTATCTGGATGTATTTGTTTAACAAATCATAAATAAAACATAATTTTTATGAATCGGGTTCGTATGAATCAGGTTGTGGTCCCGTTGCTAGTTTTTTGGACTCACGGCTCAAAAGTCCGTGGTTCGAATCCCACTCTACCCCAACTTGATTCCCATTTTCTAATAGTGAGTTATTTACAAATCGTTGAAAATGGCCCTCAAAATTAAGTATTTGGGTAAACCATAAGAACGAAAATATTTATTTAAAAAATACAAAAAAATCCTATTCAAACGTTTTTAAAATCATTTTGGTGTTTCAACATTAAATTCAAGAGGTCTAGTAAATAAATAAGCGCTTGTATTTCAGGCCTTGTTTGTACATTTTACTCTACAATTGGAGGAATGAAAGCCGTTTTGATGACTGACGTGTTCCAATCCCTGTTGATGTTTGCTGCAGTGTACAGCATCATAATATACGCGGCCATAGCCGCCGGTGGATTGGATAGTATTTGGAGAATCGCTCAAGATGGTGGCCGAATTGAGTTCTTCAAGTAAGTTATTATTTATATTAACATCACAGAAAATATGACATAAAACTGATCATCTTTCCCTTTTTAAGTTTGAAAGATTGCGATCGCTGCACCAATACAGTACCCTATGTGCCGTTAAGTGCAAATTAGTGAATTTAATATTCAAATAAATAGGGAGATGTAATGCAAGTAATTTTTCATGTATAAATGTATGATGAAGGGTACATAAATTAATAAAATATATTCATAATAATTGAATGTTTATTTTATAGTTTCAGCCTGGATCCAACCGTGAGACACACTTGGTGGTCTCTTATAATAGGTGGAATGGTTACATATCTTTCCCTGTACGCTGTAAATCAAACTCAGGTTAGTATTAACAAAGCTTTGAATTTAATATCACCAAAATATTTGATTATGAAAATTATTAATATATGTATTGGATTGTAGACCTGTGATAATGTTGCAGATTTACAACTCAGAGGGCCAAGGTTCAAATCTCGCTCTACCATAACTTGATTGCCATTTTTTAGCAGTGAGCTATTTACATCTCGTGAAAAATGTCCCCAAAATTAAAATATTGTTGAATAATTTATTTAAAAAAAATAAAAATAATAAGTTACAGCTATATTACATTATCATGAGTGGTGATAAGGTCTTCAAGACCTACATTATCTTGATCGTTTCCCTGTGTGCACCCAGTGGTGCGTAGAGCACTGCTTTGGTTCACCAAATGCAGATTATCTTGATCATTTGTTACATAAAGCGATTAGTCTTAGGCTTCAGGTGCCAGTCCAGGGACAGTGAAATTTTGCCATGTACTACCACCTTTTAAATCATTATTTAATGTTGACCTTGCCAGGAATCGAATCTGGGCTGCGATTACAAACGCTATCTTCATCAGTACAAATCAAAACCGTATAAAGTAAAATTGATATTTATGCACGAAAATGTGTATGATTTATCTATTATTGTATTTTAATACAGAAAACTCAATTTTACTTTGCGGATAAAATTTAAGATAAATGTTACCTTCCCATTGTAATACGGGCTCCGGGACCTCAAGCATGATAAATGAATGTGCCAACCATGAAATTACGAGGCGTACTTGTCTAATTTATCTTTCTATTTGAATATTTCTTAAATTTTACTGATCTATGTAAACTATTAAAAAATATAAAGATCAAAATTGAATTGAATATTCTAGTAAATGATAAGTCATAATAGGGAAATATCACATACTACAAATACCAATAAAAATATATGAAATGGGTTTAGGAAAATCAATTGTATTTTCAAAATCAATGTGGATATTGTAAAGAAATGTTTTCATACATAACTTTGAAAAAGGAATTATAAAAAAAGATGTCCCTAGAAAAACGCGACATGTTTAGCATTGATAATAATTGCGACATCCAGATTCGTGACGATGTTATATAAAAATTGAAACAGTTTCAAACAACATTCAAAATGAACATGAATCGTGACTTATTAGGGGGCGTGGCCAGTGCAATGACCAATTTCGTGGGATTTAAAAATTATAAATTAAAAAATATTTTTTATGGTACTTAAAGTTTTAGTTAAGTTTCTTTATGCTAAAATATTTTTTTAATCGACAGTATTTCATATGCCCTTATTACTTTAAAATTGTACATTTTTAAAAATTATATTCCCTATTAGTCATAAAGATTTACTTTTTTAAAGGACTAATGAAGAAAAAAAAAATTAACAGCACCTCAAATAAAAAAGGAGAATAATTCAATATGTTAATTTCGTTCTTAAAAACAATTACATAGTTTGTATGGCATTTAAAATTTCTATTAACGAATATTTTTTAAATATTAGTTTTGAAGGGCACAATGCATACTGTAGTCTGTTGAAAATTGTATTGTTAAAAATGCAACACTCTTGTGATTATTTAATTATTTTAGTTCTTGACATCATATGCTCTAAATACGTATTTATTCCCAACTAAATTTAACCTATGTGACATTCCTAATTCATGCATGTTTATGTTAATTTTTTAAGTGGAATTATTTACAAATGAACGGCTTTAATTTTGAATCAAATAGTCACATATACAAAAATTAGTAGATGTTTTTTTATGAAATCGACTTTTAAGAATACATTTATATATGCATCATAGAATTAAACATAAATTATTTATAAGATAGTCCATTAATGTTAAGCCTAATTTCTATTACTACTTTATCTCTTGATTTTTGGCAAGCAAATTAAAACAACTGGTCTAAATAGAAGCATATACCTTTTCAAAATGGCGGCCTCCGTGGTTATGACGCTTGACTCACATACGGAAGGTTCCGGGTTCAATTCCCTGTGAGAACGCAAAATCTAATGTGATTTTTCTCAAGCCTAGATGTTCTGTGATGTCATTTACCACTGAAATCAATAAAAAAAAAAGATAAGTGTTTTCAAGTGTCATGGGTCATCCACAAAATAAGGTTACAACATTTATGTAGGATTGAAAAATGCTTGTATTTAATTGAAATTCACAGAATAATTCACAATTATATTAGACTCTTGTCAGTGTCACTGCTTTTTCGGCCTCCTGATTATTGTAAAAACGTTTCTCACCTAAAAACTCTTCAAATTTAGTGAAAAAGTGATAGTCCAAAGGCGCCAAGTCGGGTGAATAGGGGGGGTGGGTGACAATATCCCATCCAAGCAATGTCAACTGCTCCTGTGTAACTCGCACGGTGTGGGGCGTAGCGTTGTCATGCAGGAGGCTTACTCCTCGAGTCAGCGTTCCCCTTTTGCTGTTCTGTATGGCTCTTTTGAGTTTTTTTGGGAATTGCAGTAAGCCTCTGCATTAATGGTAGTCCTTTTAGGCATAAAATCAACCAAAAGGACCCCCTCACGGTCCCATAAAACTGATGCCATAACTTTTTCGGCTGAATGGGTCGTTTTAAAATTCTTGGTGGACGGGGAAGATGAATGACGCCACTGAAGTGAATTTTCTTTTAGATTCTGGGGTGTAGTGACACACCTACGTCTCATGCCCCATTATGATAGTCCTGAAAAGCTTCTCCTTCCTGTGCAAAACGATCCGATAATTCACGTGCGGTGGTCACGCAATTTTGACGGTGCTCTGGTGTGAGCATTCTGGGCACCCACCTCATACACAACTTCTTGTAACCAAGTTTTTCCGACATAAATTTACGAAGAAAACTTCGAGGAATGCCAGGAAAGTTTTCGTGAAGGTTGCCAAGCGTCACACGGCGGTCCTATCGCACCTTTCTTAAATTTTTTTGCACAAATTCGTCAGCAATCACTGATGGTCTCCCACTCCTTGTCTCGTCGTGAGTATCAATAAGCCTTCTCTGAACAACCTAACGAAAAAAAACCCAAAGAAGTCCTAAACTGGATCACCGTGCGGATCTCGCACAAATGGGAGGTGGCGGGAGTGGGCAATGTGCTCTCCATTGGAAAAATTTATTGCAACTAAACAAAATTTGCGACAAACACGCACGACCAAATCAATGACCATTAGGACATCTCCCCTACACATCAGGTGTGCCAACTTTGAAACAAAAAAAGTCCCTTAGCTTCATTTTGTGAATGACCTTTGTACAGTTTAGAACTAATAAATTTTTGTATATACAAGGTGGCGCAAAAGTTGTCACCCGATGTTCTTTGGCTGTAATTTTTTTTATGAATTAAAAAATTAGGTTCTGCTTTTGAATTGTGTTTATTTGATATCTTAATTAATTTTCCATTATGTTGAGAAAATGATGCGGGCCCGATTTATGGCATTTTCTATCACTCTTCCCAGAACTTCCGTCGATAGGTTCTCGCATTTTTGACAGATGTTCTCTTTGGGAGCTTCAATAGTCTGAGGCTTGTTGACATAAAAAAAGACTGGAATGGTTAAATCAAGCGATCTTGCCGGCCTGTGCAAATCAACAAAACGAGAGATTAGGCTACCCGAAAATGCATCCCTCAGAATATTGGTTGTGGCTCGTCCAGTATGCGCCGTTTCTCTATCCTGTTGGAACCATATGTTCTCCGATCCCAATTCGTCTACAGAAAGTGGCTTGGTGGGATTTTAGTTTTAGTAAAAACATAAAAATTTAAATTTGAAAATTATGAAAAAAAACAAAAAATCCAATTTAGGAAGGAAAATGTCACCGTCCACAGTAGTCATTTGGCCCTCAGCATTATCAAAAAAATTAGGCTCGATAACGCCCCCAGCGTAAACGCCACATCATGCAGTAACTTTGGGCGGGTGTAATGGCTCTTCGTGGATTATACGTGGATTTTCATTGCCCTAGAAGCGATAATTCTGCTTATTTACATATCCACAAAGATGGAAATGGGCCTTGTCGCTCACGATGATTTTCAAAAGTTGTTTTCCTCGTGGTCGAGATTTAGGATGGCTTGAGCGTAGGTTACACGCGCTTGACGGTCAACGGCTAACATCTGATGCATTGTTTGCATTTTGTAAAAGAACATCTTCGGGTCTTTTACCAAAATTCTCTGTAAAGATCACCGATTGATGCCCAATTGCATGTTACGGTCGATACTCCAGGGCCCTCTGTAATATCTTAAACCACGAGAAGCAGAATGGCTGTTCCAGGGCTGACCAGACCTGGCAACATCTTGTGTTGTCCCATACTCTTTTAGGTGAGCGGCTAAACTCCCTAGTGTTTGCCCAGTTAGTGTCCGACGACCGGAAATCTGCACCTAAATTCTCGCTGCGCTAACACCACTGGCGAATTAGTCCGCAAAAAAAACCAAACAATTTTTTGGCATTTTTGAGGAGTATAGCGCTTCATATCTTGTTGTTGTGTATTTTGTATCTGTTTACTTCAAAGCAAAACTGACATTTGCCTCCATTTGCAAAAATTATGGCATCTTCCGATAGGGTGATGACTTTTGCGCCACCTTGTAGAATGCAAAATACCGATTTTTGTAAACAGAGTTCTTTTCGTCTGTACTTTATAAGCTCCTGACGTCATTGCGAGCTGTGAAAATCTATTGTGACAGGTTCTTGTGAATAGCCCTCCAAGTCCAGCCTTTAAAGAGCTTGGCTACTGGGAGAGTTCTTATCTCCCCCTTCAAGCCCAGATCCGTAAAGTATCTGGCTATTATGTTGAGGGTGAGCTCTTTAGCATCCTCAGGTTTAACCAGTGGTCCCCTGAGGATGTGGCTTGTTTTATGATAACCCTCAATTGATTTCGGCTGAGCTTTATTAGGTCGAAAGCAAACCTTTGCTAGTACCCCTTTATAAGGTACTTTTTGCTTTAGCATTATGCTTTGATCTAAGCTCATTACAAGGAGCACATTTGGGCAACCCACAGTAGGGCTCAGAGCCTATTGGGGTGTCTCAGCTCCCAGCTTTGCCGATTCATCAGCTGCTTCGTTGCTGTCAATGTATGAGTGTCCAGGTATCCAAATCAATGTTACACTATAGTGTATAGTATATAGGCATACTAAAGTTAATTTAGAATTTATCTCGACCGAGCTCAGTGGTTTTAGAGCAACCCAACTGTCTGAGAGAATAAACATTATTTTGTTTTTGTATTGTCTGTGCAAATTTTCATGTACAAAGTGGGATAGAGCTCTAGGCAAATGGAAAACCTTTTACTGGGTCTAACTCCGTGTATCCCAGCAGCTGCTTGCCCATCTTTCTTGGAGCCATCGGTGTACTACACAATGTTTCCTTCCCTGTAAGGTAGGGGGCTATTGGGCAGCCATTGTTCTGTATACAGGTATAAAGATCTTAAAGTGCTTTTGGAAGTTGAATTCCGAATCATTATATCCGATTGAATAGCTAACATCGAATTATAGATGAGGTATTGCTGCAAATTCCTCATAGTTCTAGATTTACATGGTAATAGCATGGCCATGCCCGCCTCCATCTGCACATGAATGTGTAGATGATTTAGGCATGACATCGCTTCCATTGCTGTAGTTGGAGTAGAGCACATTGCTCCATTGGTAATGCTACAGGCCATTCTTTGTAGGCTGGATAATGCACCGCTGCATACCTTTTGTTGGGTTATTTTGTGCCAATCTATGCATCCATAGGTGACCACAGGTCTTACCGTGGCTGCATGTATCCAAAATACTGCCGTTGGTTTTATCCATCATGCGGCAGCCTGTACACAGTATGAGTTTGGCCTTCCTGATCAATGAAATAAAAGTTATGTCCGCTAATTTTTCTTAGTTTTCTGTTTGTGACCGCGAAAAGGTTGTGAACCACTGCGATAGGATATTAGTCATTATAAGGAAATTTTTAGCATTATCCCTTACTTGTATTAAATTAAATAATCTCTGCCATAAAGCACAATGTCATTTTTTCCTGAATGTATACATCAGTCAGTTCTTAGAATAGAGATTATTTATCGGTGTAATATCGGCATATTTCTTATGAAGTCATGTCAAATATCGATACCTTTACATGTACATATATTTTTTAATATATCGGTTTATAATCTCATTGTTGGTGTTACATAGAGATGTAAGAAGTAAAGGAAAGCAAAAATATAATTATTTATACATTTTCACGATAAATGACTGAAGCGCCATAATGTGAATTTCGAAGAAGGGTCAATTAATAAATAATTGACTTACCGTTTTTCGAAGAACTACATATATTAGTCCTGAATTATTTCATATAACTCATAAACCAATAATTAAAAATATGTATGTATTTCTACACTGTGTGTAAGTTTGTTTAATTAATTGCGTCATCTCCCTTAATCTTATAATTTTATTGTGTTTAAGTAAATATGCTGATTTTAAAATGTCAGATAAGATCTTTAACTTCATTTTAATATTGTGTGGCTGTCTCCTTATCTGGCAATCATCTGAACAATAAAGATAACTTTGTCATATAATTGTATCACATGATTTACAACTATTAAATCTCAACCCTTTAACACATTGGCTACTGAGATAATAAGTTGATATATTTGTTGTTGTTTGTGTCTTCGTCCATTCAGATAAATTATAATAAATGTACTGAAAGGTTAAATGTTGAGCTGGAATCAGGCGGTAAGCCGTGTATAATAATAAAATAAAAAAAGTTCAAACCTAAACACAACTATTTGCTTAGGTAATGATAATGATCAATTAAATTTGTGATGATATTTTTTGTATTTGTCCAATAGCGCTACAGAACAATACTTCTATATATTATTAGTACAGTGGGATCTCGCCTAACATGCATAATTCTTTCCAAAATCCAATTTGTAATGCGAAACACTCGTTAAGCGAAACAATTTTCCCCATTTTAATGTAGTCAATGCTGAAAATACTACTCATAAAATTATGTTTAATTAAACAAAATTACACTTTTTTTTTTACTAGAAAGCTGTCTAGACATTCGTTTTTCTGATGTCAAAGCTTCAAAATTTTGTGACAATGCGACAGCTTTATCTATAAATAACTTTACAGCTAGTTTACCCGCTGCCTCCTCTGCAGCTTCTTGCTCTAAGCTCTTCAATGGTCACCTCCTGGCTGTGCTCTTACACAAGCTCATCAATATCATTGTTATCCTCTTTCATTCCCATGATGTTGGCCAAAGATACATCTCATTGACTACATGCTCAACAGGCACTGTCTGAAACCCTTAAAAGCCACGTTCAACAACGCTGTCTGGCCAAAATTTCTTCCATGGTCTTATGATTCAGGACTTTTTTGTATTCTCTCTTGTCACTCGTTATACGAAACGACTCTTGTTAAATTAATATTTTTTAACAATTTGTTTTGCTTATTATGAAAGGTGCTCGTTAAGCAAGATTCCACTGTACTTAACATGTCCAACTCTTTTTTCAGGTCCAACGGCTTTTGACTGTTAAGGATTTGAAAACTTCACAGAAATGTCTTTGGTGGAATTGGCCGATTCTGTCTTTACTCAGCTTCAGCACATCTTTCAGGTGTGTTATATGATTATATATTATCCTTCCATATCTGATGTTCTAGTAATCTATCAACAAACTGTTCACTAAATATTTATTTATATGTTTGTATAGTGAATAAGGCACTTAATTATTTAATAAACTTGAGAAGACATAAACTGTACAAAGAACATTTTGGGGAACTAAAATAAACATTACCATACCTCGATTTACGAAGATAACGTTAACAAACCATCAGCATAGACAGTGTGTAAAAAATATGAGATTCGGGAACAGTGGTATCTTACTATTTGTGTATGTTAGGATTAATTTTCAAGTAAATATTTGCCTCAATAAACAAGCAGCACTACATAATGTTATAATAAAAAAAATTATAAAAAATTGTTTGTAATGTCACACATTTTACAAAACTTTATTCGGCACACAAATTCAAAGGTATACAAATTACGAATCAAAATATTAGCCTCTAGGTTTACCCTACTGCGCACGACTCTGATGTTGTTAGTGAGAAGAGCCTGAGGCACTATTGGTTGATGCTAGCCCGCACGAATGTCGAAGTAATAAGCTGTTTTCTTTGGTTTGCGACCCGAATAAGTAATCTGTTAGATCTGGATTTTAAATAAACGAACATATTATTTTCGTTGACAAACCATAGATGGCATTAGTAGTTTCAAATATCCCACTTACTTATTATTAGAATTATCATAGAGAGCAAGTTAAAGATTTTATCAGCTGCCAAAGTTTGGCGTATCTAAATCCTTTATTATTGCTTTGAACCGAAAGAAATCTAGTATGGAGCCTGGGTCACATACATATGATACAGATGCGTTCAGAGAGTAAAATTTTTTTTTAGAGTATGTATAATTTCTTTGTTATAATTTTTTTTTCAAATTTTGCTATTCATGATGAATTCTAAAATAAAGACGTAATTACTATTATATTATATATATATATGTATTGGGTTGTAAAAAAAGTAGTAGTATTTTGTCGCAAGATGGGGTTGAACTTAATTTGTTCTGGCAATACTGTACCGATTTTGACAAATAGGCTCGCGTTGGAAAGGTAGCATTTCAAAGAATATTTTCAATGAAATAAAGCTTCGTTTTAATCAATCGTGTAAAAGTTATCCCATTTTGAAAATGAATGTGTCGAGTGAAGAAATTTGTGGTATTTTGAAGTTTTACTTCCTAAAAGGCAAAAATGCATCGCAGGCCCGTGAAAAAAATTATACAGTTTGTGGTGACGATGCTCTAATAACATGTGTATCACAACAATGGTTCAAGTGGTTTCATTTGGGAAATTTCAATGTCAAAGATGCACCTCGCTCTGGGCGGCCTATCATGGAAAAAGTCGACGAAATAATGGAAAAAAGTATTCTAAAATCTACATGCAACCACTCGTGAGATTGCTCAGGAGTTAAGCATTGGTCATGTAACTGTTTCAAACCATTTGCATCCCGCTGGATTGGTCAAGAAGCTCGATAAGAGGGTGCCACATAAACCGAGTGCAAAAAATTTTATGGACCGAAGTTCCGTGTGCAAATGAGCTGTTTAAAAAGTTCAAAAACAAGCAGCTGTTGAAATGAGTGGTTACTGGAAATGAGAAATGGATCACGTACGACAATGTGCAGCGGAAACAGTCGTGGGAGAAGCGATCTGAAGCTCCAGAAACAGTCGCAATGACGGGATTAACGAATAAGAAGGTGATGCTATGTGTTTGATGGGACCACAAGGGTATCATTCACTATGAGCTGCTCCAGCCTGGCAAAACTATTGATTCGGATAACTACTGTCAACAACTAACAAGACTAAGCGAAGCAATTTAAAAAAGCAACCAGAATTGTTAAAATCCCATGGCGTTTTCTTCCAACAGGACAACGCGAGACCACACACATCTTTAGTCACCCGACACAAACTGGAGGAGCTTGGCTGGGAAGTTTAGGCTCACCTACTGTATAGCCCTGACTTTGCGCTTTCAGATTATTATTTGTTTCGGTCTCTTCAAAACTATACAGGGAAAGAAATTGAATTCAAGAATTGACTGTGAAAATCACTTGTCTCAGTTTTTTGCCCACAAACCACAAGTTATATGAGGATGGGATCATGGCTTTACCAGAAAGATGGCAAAAGACCATCAATAATAATGGACAGTATTTGGATTGATTCTGTTTATTTGAGCAAATAAAAAAATACATTTGAAATAACTTGAAAAATACAAAATTTATTTTTGATCAACCTATTATATATATATATATATATACTAGCTGAACCCGGCAATGCTTTGCTATTGCTAGATTTGAGCATATACTCGTATATATGTAGATTAAATGAACACAACCAAAATTTTATGGAATTAAGTTAAAGTTAAAGTTAAACTTTACTTTTACTTAACCATATTAATATGTTCAGTGTTCTTAAATAAAACCATCGACCTATTAATACACACACACCCTGAGCACTCTAAAATTATGACACTTAACTCATGCCCAACACATATTTAGTCGTTCTTTGTTCATATTTAATTGCTGTCGATGTGAGCTTGACATTTAATTTAAAACCAAAATACCTGATTGTGTTGTGAAAGCGTGCTAAAACCGTTCGGATTAACTTTAAAAAGATGGTGTAACTTTTCATTGGTACCTAGGTACTTGTTTATGGTTAAATTCCAAATGTCAGTTAATATTTTTCTAGTATTACCAAAAATCCAGTAAAAAGAAATAAATAGTTAGAAAATATAAGGAATTATAGGAAATAATCTGATTGTGATCCATAAAAAACTAAAGTTGTTTGTAAACATTCAAAAACAAACATTAACAAAAAAGTAACATCCCTCCATTTTTTGTATATGCATGCTTGGCGATGAGAAAAAACATTTTCGCTCTTAACTTTTTTCTACTCAATAAATTGACGATATTAAGAGTTTTTAATATGCTCATGTCAAAGATCTATATTTCGCTGAAAACCGCACGTAAATTGGTCCAGTAGTTATTCAGCCCATCGAGGACACACATACGAGCATTGCCTTTTAAATATATATGTATTATAATACTAACTGTAACTCACCGCCAGGTATGGATTAGGGTTTGTTGATGATGAATTTATAACTCTTTTTGGCACACAATATTTTGATAATCAACGGTAGTATATATATTTTTTGATAATCATAGTATTGAACATACATTAGGTACACCTTTATTAGTAATTAAAAAATGTTTCACTTTATCATGTTTACTATAGTTAATAGTAATAGGTAACTATTTTTTAAAGAAGGTGATAAGTTTACAATTCGTATTGTTGTAAAAGTTAACATTTGATGCAAAACTTGCCATTATTTATTAAACTCTTTTATTTGTATTCAATATTTTGTTCTGTCGAGTGATTTCTATCATTTGGAATATTTGTCAAATTTCCAGTTGACGGTCAGACATCACAAAATACAATATTTTTTAAATCTTTGTAGAACCATAGGGTAAAGTAATCACGTAAGCCAACCAATAAAAGGTTATTTGCCCTGTAAATAACTTCCACAGTCCTTTAATCTCAGTTAAGATATCTATCAATGATTATTCCTTTGCCTCTGAGATATCACTCTGTTTAGAATATTTTTAAAACTACATAGTTGAAAACTACTTTTAAATTAGAATATTTGGGTAAATCATCAAAACCTAAATTATTATGAAAAGTGTTGGTTTGATATTCAGCCACTGATTTCATCGGTCTCATGATAAGAGACTGGTCTGGTGAAAGAAAGATACCTAGAAATTTCACTAATTGGAATATTGCAAATCTTTATTGTATTATTATTTTAGTGGTCTCGCCATATATTCTAAATACTACAATTGTGACCCCGTGAAGGCTGGGAAGATATCATCTAGTGACCAGCTAATGCCGTTTTATGTTGTGGACACAATGGGTGGAACTCCCGGCTTAGCTGGACTCTTCATCGCCGGTATCTTCAGCGCTTCCCTGTCCACTGTGTCTGCGGCTTGCAACAGTCTAGCAGCTGTCACCTTGCAGGATTACGTTAAGGTTAAAATAAGTATATTGTTACCTTGGTACTTGTTTATTTTAGAATATATTAATTTGTGGATTGTTTAATAAATATAAATATTGACAATTACTCAGAAATACTTATTGTATTTGGCAATGTATCCAAAATAAAACATGTTTATTGGATTTTAATTCTACCCTTTTTTAAAAAAATATACAAGAGGGTATATTGTTTAAAAAGTAAAGTAGAATTAAAATCTAATAAATCTGTTTTATTTTGGATACATTACCAAATTTTATATAAAATTCTACCGATTGTCTGCATACACAATAAATACATATTGTTCCTATTAGGAGATGAAGGAAAAAGGTTTTTGTGATATTTTGAATTTTACAAACAGTTGAAAAATTTCATTGCGGTATTCTTTAGTAACACGATGTAATCAACAATATTTTGAGTATTAGCTCTGGATTTAAGCGTCAAAGTAAATATTTTTATTTGCGAATATTTTTAAGAAGGGAATATCCGTACCAATAAATTTATAAGTTTAAGAAATTGAAAAAAAATGCTCTCAGAATCGTAAATAATGTATGTGAAAGGCCAACTTAAACAAGCCAATGGCTGATCATAAGCCCTGTAGATACTTGCATATCAATATTCCCTTTTAAATAAAATTGTGTTGACATATCATGTACGTATAGTCGGGGTCTTCGTTCAAGGCGCATGGGCAGAATGTGGTTATGAGTTGTGACGCTGTTGAGTTTAGATAAAAATTAGCTGGTTGATATTCACAAATATGTCATATTCTTGAACATTAAGGCTCCAATTTTTATCGAAACTCAACCGGGCAGCGTCAAAACACATTACCGCATTACTTCTGTGGGCCTTGAACAACCCTGTCTATAGATATAATTAAGTTTACCAGAAAAATATACTTAAATATTTATTTGTCCATATAAGGGCCAATATCATAAATTGTAATCTTGCAGGAGAATAATTATTTAGCCATTTTTTGGCGTTATAAATAATTGTTTGACATATTTTATTACAAATATTAATAAAAAACATTACAATATATATGTGTGTATAAAATAATTAAATATACTAGTTCTTTTAATTGACATCAACCCTCTACACAATGGTGGCAAGAAAATTATGAAATTTGACATTGGCCTTTTTAGATCGAAGCCACAGATTTATTACTGATAGTTGAAATCACCTGGAATATAATAAAACACTTCGTTATAAATATACCAAGTGTGTTCAGAAAATAATGGGAATTTTTAAATTTCGTGGGTTTGGAGAGTCCGATTGTCAATTCGTCCGGGGCGTCCGGGCCGTTCATCATCTTCAACATCTACACGGCCATCTTGAAAACGCTTATACCACTCGTAAACTCTTGTTTTACTCATAGCAGTCTTATCATAGGCCTGTGTTAACATTTCACACACTTTGTTACACTTTATTGAATTTTTTACACAAAAATTTATACAAATTCTTTGATTAATTTTTTTTACAAACTCAACTCATAAAAACACGTCTAACATTAGCGGCTGCCACAGACAAAGTAAACAATGAATACAGCTGAAATTTTTAGCATACTTCAGGGGCACGTATACCAACATAATAAAAAAAATGACAATCGGACTCTCCAAACCCGCGAAATTTTAAAAATTCCCATTATTTTCTGAACACACCTCATATATATACATATATATATATATATATATATATATTTTTATAAATGACAGATGGCTTCGGAATTAAAGAAATCAATCATTAGATATCCAAAGTATGTAGATCAGAAGAAAGTTTTATTGTTTTATTTCTGTAATAAATTATAATATTTTTTTAAATTTTTTTAATGATTTTCACTTAAGTTTATTGCATCCTCACACAGAACAAAAATGGATATAATGTAACATTAATAGTTAGAAAAAAAACTACATAAATCTGGATACATAGAGTGCGTTTCAGCGCCCGGCGTCTATCAGCTTTCGATGGGCCCTCAGGTAAACTGCCACACTTGTAATGAAGTGACCATTTTACACTCGGGCACGTAAATGAGTTGTTGGCAGTAATTAGCTCGGGGCACATGGTACATTTATTTGACATTTTGTACTCTACCCACAGTCAAATTATAATGAATTAAATAGTTATTTACTGGTTTATTTCACTGTAAAAAGGATTTATATTTTATTAAATTAAATTTGGTATAAATTATGAAACTCAAAATAATTTATTGAATGGTTAAAATAATTATTTTTCTACTATGGATAAACTGTGGTTCTATGTTAAGAATTTTTGGCCTCTATAATCAAAAATTAATTTAGCTTTTTTGTAATTATCAAATAGTTTCCATTATTTATTTCGGTACCCTTATTTTTTTTTTTTACAATTACAGCATACCCCCATGCGACTTTTAATAGAGATTTACATGTGCGTAAGATATTTTAGTAATATTTATATATTATAAAATCATTGAACTTATAGTCAATTCAAATTTACATGCATACTTTTCTGTGTATAAAAAATAGTACATGTATAATGCATAATATGTAATATTTTATATGTTAAGCGTGAAAAGAAATATGAGTATTTTTACATTGTATTTATGACAGTGCGATTTTGCATAATATTTTTGTGTATATTTCTTGGCTTTTGTCATTCATTAAAATAGTTGGCATCCACTTGATCCAACAGATTCTTAGCAAGAAAAAATTAATGCCAGAATACATTCGTAGGATCTATGTATTATATCGTTGCCGTTAAGTTTGAGTTAAATATGCCATTCGAAGTTTAAAATAATGTTAGTTAAGAGGCTAACATCACCGAGGGAATGTTAGAAATAAATGCATAAATCAGATTTTTTTTTATTTCTTATTATGTGGCTCTTGTAGAATGTTATTATCATAGAATCATAATAGTCCGAAAACTGCGTACGCACATGATGAAATGAGTAGTTTTACGTTTTGGCCATTAGGTACTCTGGAGACGTTGCTTAGTACGCAACTGCCGATTTAAATTCAATTACGCCGTGTTGTGTCGTTTTTAAGTATTAAAATACTGCTGGGATTAAAAGGGGATAGGGTGGGATTACATTTCATCTGTAAGTAGCGGATTCACAAATAATTTGATTATATTAAAACAAGGCGGACATTTTGTTAGTATTGCCAGGGTAGTCAATTGTTTTACCCGGCTTTCTATTAATAAGCCTTAGTATAATATTAAATTCTATTCATTTTACTTAATTACTAAATAATAATTTAATGTTTTTTATATGTTTGCCTAATGAAAGTATCCGTTTTTTTTATAGTCCAGTCACGCTCCCTCTGGTATATTATAATTCTATGATTATTATGAATTAAAACATTAAAAAAACATGTCGAAAAATATTTCTTTAAATAAAAAATATTTTTTATTTATAAATGTTATAATAATTATTTCTAATATTTCCTTCCTTTCACTAACTTTTATAGCTTGCATTGTCCAGATTATAAATAAGCAAAAGTCACCCAACCAAATTTTAGCCACCTTGCCTCATTAGAAACCTTCCAGATATTTCAAAATGTATCAGAAGGAATAAGTTACCAATGGAGTTTATTAAAAAGACACGAACGAATTTTTTGTGTACATAAAACCTCCAAAACACAAAAATCTGATTTTTCCTTGGTCTCTAAACTTTCAAATTGCGACTTTTCTAAATGATGTTTTTTGGGTTAGTGACTTTGGCCTGAACGGTGACGATATATTTTGCAGCTACTTAATATGTATGTGTTTTACTAACCATTTTTTTTATTCTTTATCAATTGCTGCACTGCTAATTTTACTATGCTCCTTTTTTATATATGTTTATGTCAAAATGTTATCAGATCACACAACTGTAAAACAAAAACTCACACGCGAGCGAATTCTATATTCCCACCAATAATAGGCGAGTCAGAAATAAAGAAGTATTCTTTTTCATGTAAATAAATATGTTACCATACATTGACAGTCTATAGTAATTATTGAAGGTGAAAGTGAACGCTTCTGTTTTTCACGGATCTTAAAATTTAATTATATATATGTGTATATTTGTATTATGTGTTTACGAGTACGAGTATACGAGTAGTTGTGATGTGATGAAAGCCTTCATCTACCGATTCTGGATATATGTTAATAGATTTTTTAATTCAACGATAACTTAATTTTTTAACAGCCACTGTATCAACATATCAAGAAGGCACCTCTTCCAGAAAACAAAATGGCTCTGCAGTCAAAAATCATGGCTTGCATATATGGACTCATCTGCTTGGCCATAGCATTCCTTGCACAATACTTAGGCGGAGTCCTTCAAGCAGCCTTAACTATTTTTGGTGTTGTCGGTGGCCCTCTGTTTGGAGTTTTTACACTGGGAATGTTTACTCTGC
The DNA here is from genome assembly GCF_059751315.1 of Micrasema longulum. Taxonomy (NCBI): domain Eukaryota; kingdom Metazoa; phylum Arthropoda; class Insecta; order Trichoptera; family Brachycentridae; genus Micrasema; species Micrasema longulum. The sequence goes on from NW_028277303.1 coordinate 2,184,983, forward strand.
GAGCAAACGAAAAGGTGATTCATTAAGAGATGTATTTTACTACTACTTAATCCCAGTGTTATAGAAAGTAACAACATTCTAGAAGATAATCAAATAAATCTTCATTTAACTAGACTTGTATTGTACACATACCTAATATGAGTAGATCTAATCACCTTTGAAAATTTGCAAAAAAGTGGGCTATGTGACAGGGATGCCATTTGTTACATTAAATAAGCCAATACGCAATTGTTATTTTGAATGAAATTTAATTGATTTTTTTTATGTCATTATTATCGGGAAATTTCTTTGTACTTATTACTTACACATTGATGTGCCGGGCAACTTGCATGAAACATGACTTTTTTTCAGATTTAAAATGTTAAAATTTGTTTTGAAATGCTCACAACTCACTTTTTTCGTATTTATTTTTCTGTTTTTATAATTTTTATGTTTTTTAGGGTTCCATGGTTGGTTTCCTTTGTGGACTAGCAATGTCACTTTGGATTGGATTCGGGGGACCTAAACCTCCTCCACCGTATCTGCCAACTAGCATAGCAGGGTGCACTAACTTGACAATTTCTACTGCTAGTGTAAACTACCATCATATCAACGTTTACGAGGCTTTCAGAGACGAAACAGATGAAAGGTCAATATTTATTCATAATTTTTTCTTTTCCGCACTTAACGTAACGTATTTATTTTAGATAGTTGTTCAAATAAAAATTGAAAACCTTGTTTTACACTAATGGTGCATTGGTTACTGCATTGGTACATCAATCACAGCATATCTTGGTCATTTTTGTTACATGAAGTTAAGATAATCAGTCTTACGCTTCGGGCGCCAGTCCAGGGGACTATGAAATATGTTTGTGTAAAAACACACTTTTAAATAAATATTTCATGTTAACCACGTCGAGAATCGAACCCGAGACCTCTTGCGTGGTAGGCAAACGCGCTGACCACAACACCACAAGGCCGACGTTTATAAATTTTGTTAATGTTTTTTTTTTATTAATGAGGAAGTTCAGTGGTTTTAATTATTTTTTTATTTGTTGAAAGACTATTAAAATAAGCCAAAAAACTTTAAAAAAAAAATTTATATTACGTTTTATCAGTGCTACGATTTTTTAAAGTTTTGTATTTCTGAAATAACTCCGCAATGACATCATAGGTTCTCTTCCGCTTATTCTCAATTAGTTCTGCCCATTGGTCCATCCACGGCAAGCAAACTGGAAATCTTCCATAAAACTCTCATCATTTGTTGATTCATATGAACCAGTGACGTCGTTCAAAGTAGTTTGTTTTTATCATAATGTTTTTTTTTTAACATTTTCAGGAAACTTTGCGGTACAATTTTTACTACGCGCAAGAAAACATTTATTGTATCCAATTTCCCGTAGGGCTGAAGTTCCTCATTTCAAAGATTATCTTAAAACCTGAACTACTATTGAAAATGTCCTGTATTTATATTAAATCTGCGCTTTTGACAAAAAGAATCGAACTTTAGGCTCATTCCGGGAGACCTCAATATTTTTTAATTTGATTAAAATTTTTTTTTATTAATGTCTGACTGGTGACAAATTTGTATCAACTTGAAGTTTTGAGTTTCCAAAAAAAGTTTTTTATCGTACACCCTATTATACGTCAGTGGTAAATACTATTTCCATTTTGGGGCTTGAAGGATGAAAATTCATTGTGTGGTTGCAAATAATATGTATCTATTGGTGTCCCAAGTTTTACCTAGCTTTTCAATGACTATGGTGGTAATCTGATAGGTTATATCATTCAGTATGTTAGGATGTCATTCTGTCACATTTTTAAACACCATCGAAGATTCTTTTGCGTAAAATTATCACAAAAGACTGTTAAAATGTTTTATACCTTCATTTGAGTTCTGCGTTTAACACTGCTGAATTTGTAAAAAATAAATAAATATGATATTGTAATTTTAACACCGTGAATTGCAGTTCGTAATATTTACAAAAGAGAATTTGCTTATTAATTACAACAATAACTCCTTTGCTCAATTGAATCAATAACATTGGAAATTAAAATAATACAACCAATGCACGCATCTTCCTCCTTGGATAAACCTTTATTGTTTTGTTATTTTATCTTTGTTTTTTCATGGGGCCAGGGCCGCCTGCCCACTGGGTGCACTACTGGTACTGTGTAATTAATAGAAAATAATTCAATAATAAATTAAGTTTATAATTCGTAAATGCAATGTGCAGAATAACTATGTATCTATAACTTAAAGCCAGTTTAAAATCATTTATTCATATGATATTTACCTACAAATGTTTCAAAATTTCCTATTGCTCAATGATAATAGTATATTTTAAAAGTTCTGTCCTCAATACAATTGACTTTATTCTAAAATGAATCCTTGATTAGTTGCTACTCCCAAGCCAAAAAATTGTCCACATGCATATATTTTTTTACTGTTTTTTTCCAGACATTATTTTTATCTCTATCGCCTATCTTATATGTGGTCAGGAGTTCTTGGCTTTTTGATAACAATGACAATTGGTTATATCATGTCGTGCATACTCTTCAAAATATCTCCCAAGATGTTTGGTAATAGTTGGGAAAAACCTAAAAGTAGGGGAGAGAATAGCACAAAACCCAACAATGCCATTTCAGCTGACGCATACTTGGAATCTTCATTACCAAATCCTGATTTATTTACACCGATATTGTGTGGCTGGATCCGAAAATCTAATGATAAAAAAATTGCCGATGCAAGTATTATGGTAAGTGTATTGTTTTTTTTATTTCTTTCTCTTCATCTTCCAATGGTATTGAAGTTGGGTAAGATTTACGTTTGGCTTCTTATATTGCTTCCTGTAGAGTATATTTTTTTGCATTCTGAAAAAAACTGATTAAATGCTTTAAGAACATATTGTATGGATATCTTAAACAAAAATGATAATGTTTGGAGTTTGCCTATTTGGTGGCATTCCAAATTTTTGGTGAAGGATTTAATTTATTATTTGTTTGCATTTTAAGTATTTTATTTCATTAAGTTTTTTTTTGGGAAAATATACAACAAAGTGGACATATTAACGATTCAAGTGTTTACTCACACAAATAAAACAACAAAAAATATTTCTTTAAATTATTATTTTAAAATATTTAATTTTTAAATGTGTAAAACTGTAATTTCACAGTGAAAAAAAGATATTTGATGAAATATTGCATAAAATATATAAACGATTTTTTCCCTTATAGTTGAGAATGTTTTTGTATATGGCATCGCTAAAACACATTAAAAATGTACCTGCCATCGTGGCAACTCGCTTTTTCATCTAACGGCTATTTGAAACCTTTTTAAAGCTATTTTTTCTTCACAGCAGGATAATACTAATTTTCTACTGTAACTTTTCAAAAATTTCCGCTTTGTAATTAATAATACAGACTTCCAAACGCAAACAACAAACAGAATGAGAAAACATAAACTTTCAGCTTGGCGGGGGAGCAGTGGGAGGGTAATTTTATTTTTAGTACAATATCACTGTGATTCTCCCTAAATGCGTCAGTCTCCAGTGCTCGCTATTAACTATTTATACTGTCTAAAATTATGCAGCTGAATTAATGATAGTTATACGTATAATTGAGGAATTGAATAATTTATTATCACATTAATAAATAAAATGTGTCCTGAAACGATTGGCGTACTTCGTATAAGAGATCTAAAACAAAGTTTACTTACATAAAATGTTATTCAATAAAGGAAAAAAGGTGCTTCAAATATTTATTATAAATATATCATTTATTTGTGTAACTGCACTCTTTACTTTAATTCTTTTTTTTATAGATGGCACCTGGTAATAAAGCACATTGAACTTTAGTAAATTATCTGCACCAAATATATTGACTGGACTATCGACTATTGACTCTATCTTTATTATTATTTATCTACTTTTTAAAAAGTTGTAATGGTATGGGTTTATTTAAACTTTACACATTAGAAATATAGTATTGGATTGTTTTATTACATGAGGTATGTATTATATTTGCTTAGTTTAATACTCATTATCGCTTAAGCTAGGGTTTCCTAGGACAGCGGTGCCCGTATCTTAACGGCCGTAGTAAACGGTGATGCGGTGGACAGCCGACGAAGTGGTGACTAGAGAGTGGTTTTATTTTTTAACGGTGTTATCAACATCGTTTTCCTAGAAAACCACTCTCTCGTCACCGTTACGACGGCTGTCCACCACATCACCGTTCACTACGGCCGTTAAGATACGGGCGCCGCTGTCCTAGGAAACCCTAGCTTTATTCTTGCACCTATTTATTACTTTTTAAACTATTTAATTTAATTTATTTGATGTTTAGAAGTAAATGGTGATTATGAATTTCAGTAGGGAATAAAAAAATGCAAATCTTGCTTTATTAGACTGTCAACAACATAAAAGTAAACTTTTTTTTTCACGCTTCGCAATTTCTTTGAATATTTTTCACTAATATCAGGGGAGTGGGGTTTTTGGTTTGAGTTTCTCTTGGGGGTGTTGGAAATTTGTTGGTAAAATGTAGTGAAAATTAATAGAAAACAAGTCAGACTGTGCAACACAAAGATAAACATAGTAGTTTGGGTCAAAAATCGTTGTTAGAGTACTTAACACTTAAAAAAATTTATTTAGTATTTATTATACATTTGTGTTATTATGATTATTAACCTTAATATTTCAGTATTGAAACCATTTTTTAAAAATCATAAATAAAAATGGGAAACAAGTTGTCGTAGAGCGGGATTCGAACTTTTGACCTCCTAATTTGGAGTCCGCGACACTACCCACATAACCGAAACCCCTCAATTAGCAAATGCTGACCAAATTTGCCCATAATGTAATGACATTTTTATTTCAGCCAAAAAATCCTCTAGTTAGCAATAAAAATAAGCATAAAAGCGCAATAACTTGTCATTTTTAACAAATACAAAATTGAATAAATATGGATTGGTAAACATAGACAGAATGGTGAATGTTACATACTGTGTAAAGTAGCCACTTTAACCAGCCAATGATAGGCCATAAGCCCTGTAAATGTCTAGAATTCCATATTTCTTTTAAATTTTTCTCCATCTCTGTAATTTTCTTGCTAATTTGAAAAATTGCATTTTACTTGCAATTAAAGTGGAATGAAATAGAATGGAGAAAACGGAGGAATCTTTTAATGAAAGAATAAAAATATTTAACAATATTTAGTAAAGTCTTTGACCACAAATTTAATGCTTTCAATATTAATAAAGATATTGTTGATTACATTGTTTTTAAGTGTTTTTGTAACATTGTTTTTTTCCAGATGGAATTAAAACCATTCGTCCAAGATTTATAGATTTTACTTACTGATTTTATTGTCTTTTAAATCAAAATTATGTTTAAAAATATGGCCCAAATACTTGACGGCTTTTGTATAGCACAATAAAGGACAACTCAGGCAAAATTTTTAAAAATAAAATATATTTTATATATTGTCATTGTGCCGGCGATATCTGTTAAGTGATTTTTCTTTTTTAAAACTATTTTTAAATTATCATTAAGATATTTAAATATTTTTTTCAAAATAAAGTTAAGTATTTTTCATTTTTGTTACCAATAAAAAAATATGCCGAAAAAATCCACCATCAAAAGGCACATTGTTTTATTAATCTCCTTAACAAATTTTTACTATATTACTTAACAGATATTGACGGCACAATGACAATATTATGAAATAGTTTGTTTTGTTGAATAAGTTCTTTCATTGAATATGTCGCACATAATATTATGGTGTTTTATTTAGGAATGGTAAAACGGATGGTTTTTAGGATTATATTTATTAATTAAAAATACTTACATCAACACCAACATTCAATTGAAGAAACTTTTTGTGTGCCCTATTTAAATTGACGCATTTATCAGTAGTTTGTTGTTGATGTATTAAAGATTAAATTATTATAATTCAGATGCCACAAATTTAAATTAAAAGTTAGGTGTTTAGGGTTAGGGTTATATCATGGTACATATTGTTTATGTAATACTACACATTATTAATGTAAATTACAAAAGGGAGATTTAGTGTTATCATAAAATTGTTTTTGATTCTTTATCTTATATAAATACAAATAATATATATTTTTAAATATGCTGGCATTGAAAACACATTATTACTTTGTGAATTTTCATAAGGCGTTTGAGAATTATAAACATATTTGCCATAAGTATAATACAATTTTCTGAAGTATCAATAATAATTGTAAAAGGCGTGTTTTGATTGTTCAGGCATGTGAAGGGAATGCAAGACGAAAGAATTCGTCAAAATATTTATAAATGTCGACCCCGTGGTGTAATAGTCAGCGCGTTTGCCTACCATCCAAGAGTCTAGGGTTTGATTCCCGACTGGTACCTGAAGCGTAAGACTGATCATCTTACCTTCATGTAACAAAAATGATCAAGTTACGCTGTGATTGGTGTACCAATGCAGTGCCCTATGCACCACCAGGTGTGTGGAAAGGGAATGATGATGATGATGGCTTATAGAGAGAATGTAAATGGGCGCAGAAACGAGAGATATAATAATAGATGAAGATGAAGAAATAGATGTATGAAGAAACTTAAATAAATAACCAATAACAACTTCTTGAAACCGGACTTGTTAAATGTTAGAATAATCGACATGTATTGAAATCTGTATGCAAAGATAGTGTAGTATGGTATTTTATCTCTTCTGCCCACTGAAAGTGTGATGGTTAGATAGTTATTATTGGACGACTCATATAAACTAAGTATTTACATACATCTTTTTAGTGCATTTATTGATTAACACTCCATCAAATAAATACCGGAACTCAGTAAAAAAAAACAAATCAATTATTCTTCCAAATTGAATCTCCCTCAAAATAGGCTCCTTCTGAAGCGATACATTTTTTCCAATAAAAAATCCAGTCATCCATGCACTTTTTGTAAGCACACTCTGGAATCGCCCTGAGTTCCCTCTGCGAATTTTGATTTATGTCTTCAATCGAGTCAATACGAGTTCCACGAAGCAATAATTTAAGTTTGGGGAACAGAAAAAAGTCACAGGGAGCCAAGTCAGTAGAATACGAGGTTGTTCAATAACATTTGTTGAGTTTTTGTTCAAAAATTAATTCACAATGATGGCTTTGTAGAGACCGTGCATTATCGTGGTGCAAAATCTAAGAGTTGTTCTTTCACAAATCTGGCCCTTTTCTGTGGATGTTCTCTCTCAGCGTTTCATAACGCTCAAATAATTTTGTTTATTCACTGTTTGGCCGTCAGGAAGAAATTCCGAGTGAACAATACCACGAATATCGAAGAAAACAGTGAGCGTGACCTTGATTATCGAGCAACTTTGATGTGGTTTTTTGGTTTCGGCTCATTGGACAAGCACTATTCCGATGCCTGTTGGCTAGTTTGCATGTCGTACTCATAAACCCATGTCTTGTCACCAATTATGATGCGCTCTATGAATGTGGGGTCCATTCTGAATTGTTCCAGCACGTCCTTAGCCAATTTAGTTCGTTGCTGTATTTGAAAAAATTGGAACAAGCCATGCTGCGATGCGTCTCATACCCAAAACATCAACCAAAATCATTCGAACTGATTTGTAAGAGATGTTTAGTTTACGTGCTAGATCTTTCAAGCTATAATAAGATTTTAAAGCACTAATTTCTTCACTTGGTCGATGTTTTCTTCAGTATTCGACGTTGAAGGATGTTCAGGACGAGGCGAGTCTTCAACCACTTCACAATTCTCTTTGTACGTTCTGTATCACTCAAATGCTCTTATTCGCGATATAGTAGAGTCGCCGTAGGCTTTCTGCAACATTTCCAACACGTTTGAACCTGAAATTTCATTTGTAACACAATTTTTTTCTTCTCCATAGTAAACTCCACTTGAGTACAACCAATATTTTTGACTGCTGACAACAAACTAAATGACAGATCGCGCCCAAACTTAGCGTCAATATACAGTATAGTCAGTACAGTTGTCCCAACTTAGCGAAAAAAAAAAACTGAAAAATCATTTACACGGGCCTTTTAAATTACCCAGTCCCGGTATTTATTTGACAGAATGTATTCTATTAATTATATCTGAAACCAAAATTGAAAATTAATAAAATGGCAAAAATAACCCTTTACCTCAAATCGGGTCAAATTTAGAACTCAACTACTTAATAGTGGATAAATGTACTTTATTTTTATGTAAATCTTTACACACTAAAACACTCTTGTTTTAGTAATTGCATTTGCATCAGTAAGTTTTCAGATCGGTTATTTTAAAAATATGAAAATAATAAATGAATATGTGTTGTTTGAACATTAAAAATTATACGACTAAAAAATCCATACAAGTGTATTACATAATGTATTTATTGAAAACAAAAAAAATACATCAATGAGTTTAAATATGTAATTATTTATTTGAAAGTTAAGTAATACCAACTGTAACATTTAAAAATGTTGAACGCAATTGAATAAAAAGTAATATTTGGTGTAAATTAGTATGTAAATACAAAATTGTACTTATTTTTTTTACCATTTTCGATGTTTATTTCTATTTTTTAAAATGTGATGGTTTAGTTCTAATCGAGGGCTTCCAAATTGGATTGAAAATCCTACTTAAACGTTACTCAATGTTTTAAACCAGAGATAGCTTATAATGTTGTTTTTTTTTCTTCGTGTTATTCTAGGACCTAGGTTAACATAACATGTTCCACAGATATTTTGTACATACGTTATGTAGATGAATAATTATTATTTTGTATAATTGCCTTTTAAAAAAGTTATAATATTTAATTAATTATACAAAAAACATTTCATTTTACTTAAATAAAATAAAAAATTAAACCTTTAAATTATATTACACATGCAGCAGTAGTTCAAAATTAATAATTAGCAGCAGATTAAAAAATAAAACATACATATCATTATATTTACCATTTTTATATTCATATTTTTAACAATGTACACTAGTTTTTGGTAAAAAAATGCATATCTACAAATGTTTGGTTTTATGAGCATAATATTTCTCAAATAATATTTTTTCATGTTTTTTTAAAAACATGTACATATATATCATTTTGTGTAATGCATTTTGACAAGGTTGTTAAAATCAACAAAATATGATGCATTTTCGAATAATATTGTGAATTTCCTCTGCATAATTTTACTATAATAATGGCTCACGGTTGATGATGTCACCCATATTTGTAGTTTCCCTAATTTTCTTACATGATCTGCAGTGTGGGCGCTATATATTGTATTGATGTTCAAACATAAGATTAATATGAAATGGAATCAACTTTAGAAACATTAATTCCATTATTACGTAAAAATTCCACTGCTAAAAATTCTATTCACGCCTGTATTATTATTATGTTGAGTATGGGTTACTTATATTGCACCATTTTTGTAATATAAGGGTGCTTACAAATTATGTGATTTTTAATTTGATTTTGATAAAAAAATTGTGTAAATCTATTTACACAACGACAAGTGACTTGTTCTTTAATTTTTGCCATTTTTATTTGATTTTGACCATCAAATTTATCTTTACATCAATTCTGTTGATTTAACATATCCTTGTCATTCATAAACTTGTACAAATATTTATTTGGTATTCAATAGATTTATTTCAAAGTAAAAAACATTTTTTGACAATTATATTTTCATATATTATAATTTTTATTTCATGTTTGATTAATATAGTTAAATGTAGTAATTTTTTAAACATTTTCAACAGTAATTCTACTGTGTGAAACATAAATTATTAAACTCTGAATTTTGGCTACACATGTACCTAGTCATCTTGGTGATAAAAAGATCCAAGTGAAATATTAGTAGTAGAAGTACCCATTAAAAAAATCCTAATGATAATACATACATTTATTAGGGACAGAGACACAGTTCATAGCGACACAATCAGAAATGACCCATGACTGTGAACTTGCCCCGACTCGCTAGAAAATCCACGTTGAGTCCGGGACACTTGTAATGCATTCATAAACATACATATATTTGCATATACATATTCACATTATATTTTATACATACATATAATGTGACATTCCAATTAACTTTCACTCTTTTCTTTTGAACTCTTATATAAATCTGTTACAGTTACCACATTTTAGTTTTTAACATTTATTTAGTATTTGTTAGAGGCCGTAACAAAGGGTCAAATAATTATACCTACTATTATTTTAACACAATTCAATTTTCACATAAAATGAACTCAAAAATTACATTCCATAAATTTTTCATTGCATAAATTTTATAAGCTTACATTCATTTAGAAGCTTCATATTTATATATTTATGTATGTACGAGTTATTATTTTTATCTAAATTTATTGCAACAGAGAAGGAAAAATAATTATGGAAATGGAATATGGAATTCTAGGCATTTACAGGGCTTATGACCTGTCATTGGCTGATTAAAGTGGCCACTTTACACACTTTAACGTTTACCATTCGGCTATATTTAAACATCCACATTTCCTCTCTGTTAAATTGCAAAATGGTGAATGTTACACAGTATATACAGTGGCCACTTAAACCAGCCTGGTAAATGTCTAAACTTCCATATTTCCTTCCCGGAAAACTTTTTCCCGCTCTATTGCAAGAAACTAAGATTTTAATAACTAGGGGGTGAAATCCAGCCAGTCTACCAACATCTGGACATACTCAAAATAGTGTTTGTATTATTTTTAGTTTGAATTGATTCGAGCCGAAAGTTTAACAAAAAAATGTATGTTTGCGTTTTATTAAACTATTTTAAATGTTATTTGTTTGTTAAATAATATACCAAATAAATTGTTAATTATTAAACTGCTTATTTTTTCCCACTTTTATCTCTTTAAGCTTATCAAATAAATTTCTAAAAATTCAAATAAAATTTAAATGAACTAGATTCCCAACATTGGAAAAATAACCGTGGTATAAACCCCTTTCTTTTTAATTTTTAAAATTGGCTCTTGTTTTTATGTTCTACCAATCAAAAAAAAACAAGCACATGTCCAAATTTGCAACGGAGAAGTTTGAATTTTTTTTTATATGAGGAAGCGAAATAGAGAATCACTTAAACCCTTTATAATGTTGTTTAGTATGATACGCATACATGATACATAAAGTAATGCAAATCGCTAATTTTGTTAGTAGATATAAACTTATGTTAGAAAGGGATATCAAAAAATACTTGTTTTTAGTTTTTTATAAATTACTTATACTAAATTAATTTATATTTTAATACACTTAATGCATTTTACAGAGGAATACGTTAAGTATATATAATTTAATTCTAAATAATACTGCTTGGAAAATGCAATCAAATAAATAAAGTTTATGGTATATTTTTATAAATACAGGTATGTTGTGTAGTTTTGGTAGAATGACGTGCCAATGTTTTTTCACAATTTGCAAACAGGTAATTATTACACTTCATACAGTCGTATCAGGTGGATGTGATTATTCACCAGTCATATGATTATTCATTATCAATGTTTATTATCGAACAAACAGTGATCAACTCAATTCATTTATAAGAAAATTGGAATACAGTACGTATGTTTATAAAGTTTTGTATAATCAAACTCCTGACAAATTTTCTTACTAAATTGTCAAATATTTTAATTTTCTTATAAAAATTCCAGTACGATTGATTGATTGATAATTACATGAAAGATAAAATAAATATCTTGGCCAGAAATTGATTCTGTTCTAAATACTTTCTTATATGCATAATTATTGTCCAGATGACAACACGAGTTGAATTTGTGTTATCTTCACCTTGGACTAAAAACGTCTTGGTAGAAACTGTGTTGCTTTTTGACCCCAGCCAGTTTTCAATCCTCTTTTTGGCTTACCAGACTTCTTTATAGCCAAAAACCAGCCCAGGTGAGCATAACTTCTCGACATGTAAGTATTGTAAGATCCTATAAGTTCTTCAAGCCAAATTGTTTCCTGACGATTTTTGTCAACCTGTACCAAAAGCGTTAAATGGGTAGGTATGTATCATTGATTTAATTCGGCGTATTTTTATATTTAATATAATTTTACATATAATATTTTACATTCTAACATAAATGTGTTAAGAAAATGCAAATAACTGGCAGTGATGATAAATTAATTTGTTAGTAATTTCTAAGGGTTTCAAGATATTTAAATAATAAACAATTATGTGACACAGAAAATTTAACCATTCAATATTTTACATTCTAACATAAATGTGTTAAGAAAATGCAAATAACTGGCAGTGATGGTAAATTAATTTGTTAGTAATTTCTAAGGGTTTCAAGATATTTAAATAATAAACAATTATGTGACGCAGAAAATTTAACCATTCAATATGTAGATATTTAATGTCTCGCCAAGCAATTTGTATAGCTCATTCAAATAATAACATCTGAATATCACCAATATAATATTATATTAGAATCACATAACAATGACCTGAATTTCCTGTTTTCTGATTGAAAAGAAAAGCGTGAAAATATTTTATGAAAGAAAGGAATAACGAAATAACATATTACGCACTTGCATTTTAATTAGTAAAAATAATGTGTGGTAGATACATAATTATAAATTATAAGAAAACACAGTAAATTATAAAATGTATATTTTCTAATTCTAAGACAATAGGTTTTAGACACGGTTAATATAAAATTGCATTCTGTACATTTTAAAGATTGTTAAGGAAAAAAACTTTTGGAAACTGAATTAGAAAGAAGAAAATTAGGATGGGCCGCACTCAGCAAATTATCTTATATTCTGAAATCTAGAAGCATCCCAATACACTCGAAAAAAAAAAGTGTTCGGCACATGCATGCTCCCTGTGCTCACTTATGGGTTTGAAACATCACCCATTAATAAAAGAATTCTACATAAGCTGAGATGACATGCAGAGCAATGAAAAGAAGAATATTAAACATCTCACTCGGCGATCGCAAAACGAATCAATGGATCAGGGAAAGTATGAAAATTAAAGATGTGGGAAAATGAATTGCGGAACTGAAGTGAAATTGGGCGGGTTATGTTTCCCGGATGTCAGACGGTAGACGGACAAAAAAGTGAGCCAAGAATAGGACGCAGAAGCAGGGATGCCCCATATCAGATGGTCCTACGAGATCAGAAGAATTGCATGTCCAAAGTGCAAAGGGAATTGCAGCTGACAGGGAATTGTGGAGGTCCAAATGGGAGGCATTTGTTCAACACTGGACTCAAGTAAGAAGGCTGAGTAAGTAAGCAAGTAGAGAAAAAGCAACAATTCGTTATTTTGGCATTTATAAATTAAACACTTTGTAATTTTATTCCACACACGAGTATCATAAATAAGAAACCAAGTTAAGAATACAAAGTACTTTGTTTATTTTATATTAAAAAGCAACAAGACCAACCTCTCCGTACAGTCGTCCTTTTTTATTCATTGCAATGTACAGTTTACTTTCTTTTCCTTTTATAGTAACATGTCCTGGTAATCCTGCCGAGTTGATTTCCATAATTGCTGAAAATAACAATAAAAAGGTTTACCAGAGCGCTGAGGGTGTTTAAATTTATAGATCTTTGAAAATTGGTAATTAGGTTAGGTATGTATACATGTATATTTTATATTGAAATGTTTAGTTGGTAAATATATTTTAGTCATATTTCATCAATTAGGTGGATAGTGTGTGACTGCAATGAAAATGTTTCTGCCGCTCTTAACCCTTCACTACATACGACAGCATATATGCATTAGTGAGCAATTTCTGATTATATTCCTCAACGACATCTGTAAATTTATTTTAAATACACAATTAGCACCCCAATTATTATTTCTATTTGAATAGGGTCAAAGGATTCCGGAAGATGGCTCTAACTAAGGCTCTAACCAATTTAAAAACTACCATTCTTTTTGACAGTTGGAAATTTTCTCTTGTGTGTGTTTTATCGGATATTATTTTTAAAACCAGTATAGTCTTGTTTGACTAATCTTGGATTATAATGAATTATTTTCGTGAAGCTTAAGGTATGTTTTTGTGATATACACTAATCAAAATAATAAAATGCATTTCCATTCATTCCCAAAATCATGAATAATAACTACAGCAAAACCGTCCAATTTTGCCCGCTTTTTTGCAATTATGTTGATTTTCTCAAAAAAAATTTGTCGTGCTTTACTTTTTGATTACGAAGAATGACTGGTAATCATTGAATTGGGTTACGATTGTAAATTCAGCCATATTCAAATGCGGTTTCTAGCAATTTAAAATTTTGATGGCGGGCAAAATTACCTGCATGTTCCTCCATGTTTGCCCGCAACCATTATTTGTTGAACTGTAGCTCATATGACATTCTTGTCTAAGAACTACTTTATTGATTTATTAATTCAAGGCCAAAATTGTCGTTTGAGCATATTTTCAATAGCTAACTAATAAAATATTCGTCTAAAAACAATTGGGCAAATTTACCCGCCAAACTTTATTACAATTTTTTTCTTATAAGCGATTTATAGGCGTTAGGGTTGTCAAAATCTGGTTTTAACTTAAGAAAAATTAATAAATCTTGTTTATTCCAAAAAATGATTTATTTAAGTACACATGCCAATAATGTTAGTCTTAATTACCTAAATGACATTTTTTAATATCAGGTAGGTACACACATTTATCGAAATGGCAAATACTTATACCTATGTTGTGAGAAATAATAACTGTTTCAGGAATATAGTTAACGAACAGCTAAGAAGGTTAAAACTAGACGACATCAATTTTCAAAATTTATATAAATTATTTCGGAATCTAAGTCCATAGCTACGAAAGTGAAAAAATATCGTTTGAGGGTGGATAATAATTGAGGCTGGTTAACTCCAAATATAATGAAAATGATCTAATATAGAAACAAATTGTATACCATACAAAAAATGAGAAATGTTTCAGAATTTATTAAAAAGGAATTTAAAAACACATTATCAAACGAATTAAGAAAGGCAAAGAAGAATTAAATTAAATTATCCACAATAATGATAATATTTTTGGAAATCTAAAATACCTTCATAATAGTTTTAATTTAATTTAAACTAATTATTAAAATAAGAAAGTGACAACCCTAACACATTTCTTCGTTTGGGCAAAATTGACAACCCAGAGGCTCAACTTATGCCTTTTAATTTGCCCATCGTCTTAATTCTTGATTTAGGCTACTGACAACACATAATTTAAACAAGAAATGATTAAAAAACCGTTGTTTATATTATGCAACAAGAAAAACTTACCTTTATCTTTGTTATCGAGCAGTATATTAAAAAACACTTAGCCCGCAACAAATTACACGCGCACTTTGACAGGTTCTGACAAGCCACTGAGTAAAGTTAGTGACTAAAGCTTCTGAGGAAAGTTGGTGACATAAATCTACTTTCGTTCTTAATGTACCAAATTTACCGAAATCAAATGTAAATATATTTTGTTGATCATAGATTAGACTTTTTGGGCAAACAATCTATCCAGGGCAAAATTGGACGGTTTCGCGGTACATCAGATATGATGCTTCATGCATTGTGACCATATTTTTATGGTTTTCCGAACTAGACTTTTGCGTACCCTTTGTTGTTTCAGATGGCACAAAACGGTTTGTCTGAAAAAGAATTGAATGAAATCGTGATAGATATTTGATTCGTAATTGAATATGATAAATAGTGATGATGACATGGATTATTCCAATAACGAGAGCATAGAAGACGAAACTTACTGTGTCCCTGAAGATGATCAGAGCGGCGCGATGAGGAACCATACTGATATTCAAAATATTGATCATCTACCGTTTTGCAGTAAGTCAAATACAAAGGAACTAAACTAAAAAACATTTGATGGAAGAAAATAAATTTTGCACGTTATGACAAAAAAAGAGAAAAAAAACGGTTAACTGCCCCTTTACCATAACAGACACATGGGAGGGGTAGATCTACTCGACAGAAGCAAGATATGGTATATGAGGGTACTCTACCACCTTATTGATATGACGATTGTAAATGCTTGGTTGCAAAAACTGCTTTATTGAATTTCATTGGAATTATAATATTTTCACATCCCTAAAAAAATATGCCTCGAATGCATGAAGCATCATACATGATTTAGTAACATTTTTTCTGAAAATAAATAAAACCCATGCAAAAATATTTTAATAACAATTTTTCTCATTATTAAAAATACTATTTTTATCGGCGAAAAATTTTTCAGCCAAAAAACAAGTCATGCAGTGAAGAGTTAAAGAGATTTAAAGATAAAGTGTAAAGTAAGTATATCCACCATTATTAACATCGGGATATTAAAACTAAAATATTTTTTGTAAAAAAATGTAATTGTTACATATATCTATTTATTTATTTATTTAACTTTTTGTACATAATGATTATTTGTACATTGGCGGGCTTATTGCCAAATGGCAATTTCTTCCAACCAACCAATAAAATAAAAGTTTAATTTTTATAATTCAAGTTACAGTACATATTCAATAGAAAAAAAAGATTAAAAATTTAAATATATATAAAAATAGAAATAAACGTATTTGTTTATAAATTACCTTAAATCGAAACTATTACTCAATGGGAAAAAGGAAAAAAGGGGAAAGAGGAAAGAGGAAAAAGGAAAGGAGGAGAGATTAAGGAAGAGAAAGGAGATGTTTCTTCAGACGTGATTTAAACAGAGATAATGTAGTAACATCTTTGATGGTGGATGGGAGATGATTCCACAGTCGAGCCGCATGGACACTATATGAGTTAGAGAAGAAAGAGGAATTGTGTATGGGTATTAAGAGAGTGCCTTGAGAATGAGAACGAAGAGGTAAACCATGAACTGATAAGCGTTGAAATTTTTCACACAGGTATATAGGAGCGTTAGGACTATGAAGTACATTGAACAGAAGTGAGAGGGAGTGAATATCTAGTCAATTGAATCAATAAAAAGAGCATAATTTAAAAATTAAAAAAAATCGCAGTCGTATTTACGACTTGTATTTATAAAACAAAATCAACAGAAGTTAGGTCATTCGAAAATACGAAATCGTTCCCGCGCAATACGAGTATGACCAATAAGACTTTCCAAAAAATCAAAACGAACACATGGATTGTTAGGTTACGCATTATTACTCTGAGGATTATATGCTTTTTTAATAGTGATATTATGTAAACTTAAAATAGTTAATATTTCATTTATTACGTTGTTCTAAAAAGAACGAATAATTGGTTGTGCAGCTATCCCATTTACAGCTAAAAAAATACTCAATAAAGGCAAAAATATGCCGGCATATTTTTGCTTTTTATGTATTTTTTTTCCATTATTTGCGGCCTTCTATTTTCACCCACACGTTCATGACTCTTTCGCTACACTCATGTCGCCCGTTGCCCGTTAGAATAAAAGAATATAATATTTGTTCTGTTTTTCATAGTTGAAATGCAAAAAGTTTTCTCATCATACACGACCTTATTATAAGTGGACATTTTACGCGTAGCCAGGGCTACGGTCCGGTCTGATGGGGGTCTAAAAAATGTCACAACAAAAATTATCTTTTTTTGCTTTCTAAAAGAGCCCCAAACTCTTTGTAGGTACCCAAGAGCTCCAACATGGCCTAAGAGGGCCCCGTGCGTAGCGTAACGTCTGTTCACGCCGAAAGTCTGTTGGAGAATAAATAATAAAGGCAAGGTAGACCCACGAATTAAAATGCCATCGACTTCGCGCTTGTAACGTGTTTATTTATTGTATATTCAATAAAAGTATAAAAATAAATTTTTGTAATAATTTACCAAATGGATCAGATTCGTCCTGAGTTCCGAAAACCTTTCCATCAGTTGTAATTTTTAAATGGTACCCCGTTCGAGAAAAAAGAAGCATCAAATTTCGATAAGAAGGATTTCCATTATTCCAATGGTCAAAAGAATTTACTGCTGAACTTTGTAGACGACTGGATCTATAAATAAATAAATAAAGATTAGGTGTAAACCTTTACCAATTACTGAATAAAGACAAAGTGCATTTGTTTAAAATGTTATTTTCTACCCGCTTACAACTGTGTATTAGTACCTATAGCAACACTTTTATTTTTTTTTATTTTTCTGGGTATGTTGATTACTTTAAATGCTTTACAATATTTATGTACATCATATCATCTTTATATTCCTACTAGTTATATGCAAGAATATGTATTTGTATGTACCAAATGCTAAATTTTATTTCTTAATTTATATATGTTATCTATGTACCATACTTGTAAAAGCCCTACGGGCGTTTATGTGAATTCAATAAATAAATAAAATAAGTTAGTTGAAATGAAATGAACACTAACAGTCTCGACGCTCGTTGCCATGCCGTAGTCTTTGATAAAAGTTTTTAATGTTTCTGTAGATAAAATCTTTATATTAAATATAAAAAGCTCATACTCTACTCGGTAATTAGGTACTGTGATAAAGGCCTCTTTTTTATTCAATGTAAATTAATTTAAATAAAAAACAAATGTCTTACATAAAACATTTTTTTTTACGAAACCTAAATAAAAGTCAATGGCTTTCATCCCGGTTAGTAGTAATACTTATATTTCGCGCCCATGTCTAAATCTTATTTTAAAAGTACTTGCTGACAATTTTATCTTAGGGGCGGAGAATTTAAAGACGCCGTAAACCTCAGAATTTCCACAACAAAGTTCTCCACCCCTTATTTCCAATATTTATTTATACACATTATGTAAATTATTATAATGGACGTACTTAAGTGCATGTGCGAATGATCCATGGGAGAGGCCACGCCTTGTCCTAGAGAGGCATCCATCTTCCTCGTCGTCAGACGAAGAAGCTTCACTGTTGCTTCCATCACACGGCTTAAGATAACTGCCGCCAGCAAGCTTCATTGCAACCGCCTAATAGCAAAATGGGAAATTTATCTTCACGGAATATACATGCTTCTACTTGCGAATAGACATTTACTCTTTCTGACCAAGCACCGCAGGAAATGTTTGAACACATTTACTACTTAGTTTGACAGAACCAAGCTGGTAGGTATGTCCAGTTTTTCAATGAGAATGAAAAACCCAAAACATAAAAAATGTTGTAGATATTTAACTTTTTTCTTTCTTATATTATATAAAAATATTATACCTGTCTATTTATTGGAGGAACAAACAATTCATAAACATTTTTTGTATACCCACGAACAGGCCATGTCTTTGTGGGATTTTTTGTTTACTATTATTATTATTATTAATATATAAGTATTTCATTGCTTTGTAATTATTTCTTTTATTGAATACTTTGATTTATCTCTTATGTATATTGTTATAAACAAAAAAACATCACAAAATAAACAAGTATACTCAAATTAAAATCAATTAAATGACTATTAGTTACCATCCTAATTGTTTTCCAGGCTCAATTCTCGGCAAAGATTGAGGGATCATCTATTATCTAACTAATCTAACAACCAACCACCAAGATACGCTGTTCTAACTAGGTGAATCATAAAAGTATAGATATTATATTGAGTACGAGTGGTAGGTATGCAGAAGATAAAATAAACTATGTTGCCTTTATATTATTATAGTTATTTGATTAACAGCTATTTTCAGTTCCACATCTACTACCTACTAGATCAAAATTAGGGTAAAGATATCGTTGGCCTACTTATGTTCAGAGGAGAGTAAAAACTGTTTCAACTCCAGTAGGAAATTGTAATGTAATTTATGTATATATATATATATATATACAGTGCTCGATTTCTAAAAATTGAGGTACCGGAACTCTGTTAAGGGCGGACACACCGGGGGGTCTGGGGGGTATTCCATACCCCCCCAGCTAAAGGGGGGTCCGGGGGCCCTCGGAAAATTTTCAAAATTTCAGTTTAAAATTACGCATTTTTAGGCTGTTTTTACTTCTCAGTTAATAAACATACATGTTTATGTATGTAACATGTTAATAAACATAATGAAAAGCAGTAAAACAATACAACATAACTGTTTCAAAAATTGTTCTTAAAATATACTCCAAAACTTCATCATGTTTTCTTCGTATTTGCCTTCTCTTGATCTTTCCTTACTCTTGACAGCTAGCGCCGAGTGGTGTCCAGAAACCAGCCAAGAGTTAACATACTTCTCTGGATCAAACAGTCTAAGAGGAGGTCCATTAATTTTCAAAAACATCAGGCCAGAAACCGTTCTTATGTTGAGTGAAGATCGCAGCGGTGTAATTATTAAGTTCATCTGAGAGAATCCTCTTTCACATTCACTTGATGAAATGGCAACCGAGTCAATTGATTGTTTTACAGGATTGAGGCTTTCTGGTAACTCTCTGGAGTAGATATATTCGCGTAAACCTGTAATTAACTGTCTTTCGTTAAGTTTGAACCTGGAAGCAAGTTTCCTCATTTCATTTTCCCCAAAACTTATTGGGAGTTTCGTCGGCTAGGTTTTGGTATCCATAACTTCAAGAGTTGTAGCTAACTCAACATCTTTGTCATCAAGTAGTCTCGTTTCAATAGAAGTTTTAAGGGCCTCGTAAAATATTTTGGGGTTCAACGGCTGATTGTCTGATCTCCCTTCTTTTGTGTGGAGAGGAACCTCGAAAAAAGACAAGTTGTTTACTGCTTCTTGAGCCATTGTTGAGTAGGACCCTGGAACTGTTTTTCTTTCTTCAAATAAACCAACTGTGATTAGCAATTTTCTGTTCGCATAGTTCAAATCTGCATTCCGATGTTGTAAAGCTTCACTTAGTTCTGAAAGTTCTTGCAAAGCATCTGCCATCAATCCCAGGTCTAGAATGAAATTAGTTTCTGTGATTTTGTTAAGAAGTCCGGAAAAAGTACTTTTATCTTTGCTGTCTCTAGACGGGTCATTTGAAGCTTCTTTAAAGTGTTGGACTAATGCTTCATATGACGTCCAAACAGCTGACACAGATCTAAAACTAGATGCCACCCAACGGGTGCTCAAGACTCTTCCAATTTTTAAAATTTCTGTATCCAAAAGAGTTGCACAGCTTCGAAGTTCCCTGCTGTTCTTTGGTGAAGCATGATAGACAACATAGAGTTTGTCAATAAAAGATTTAAACCTATTAACTCCTGAAACAGATTTAATAACGTCTGACACTGACAGCTCAAGTCTATGGTTTGCACAGTGCCAAACAATAACAGAAGGAAATTTCTCACGAAATAATGTTGCAACGCCTTTGTGCTTACCGATCATAGTAGCAGCACCATCACAAGTTAAGCTTGTTAAATTATTACTTAAAAATACGTCAGATATTCCATTAGACCGAAGACAGTTCATCAAAGAGTCAAAAACAGCTGTAGCAGTAACGCCATCTAGTTCTATTAGATCCAAAAAGACGTTAGTGGAGCCACTCATACCAGTTTTAGGCAAAGAACACCGAACGTATACTATTAAACTTGACTTATTACTTAAGGACGTGGATTCATCAATTATCAAACCAAGTTTTGTATCATTCTTAATGATTTCATCTACAAAGGTTTTCTTCATTTCCTTACTGATATGCAAAGCAATTTTAGCACAGGCTTTGTCTGAGTGTAAAATGCGACCCATGTTAATCCCATTTAGTTCTTGCAAATCAATTTCCGTTTCAAAATTGTTAAAAGACTGATTTTCTTTAACAACCTTGTACGCCGTTCGGAAAATTTTCCCCGTTATTTCTTTTTCATGAGAGTTCTGTCTCAAAATAGTTTTCTCCAGTTTTCCGTCTTTACTTTCGGTTAGGATTTCAGCAGCTGCTTTATGACCAGCACTCTCTTTGTGGTCAAAAATCTTTTTCCTTAAAGACGTTTGCTTTTTCTGTTTAGTGTCACCATAACTGTCTATTTCAACATTTGCCCATTCTTTTGAAATTTTCATACCTGTTTTTTTCTTAACAGATAAGATCCCTACTTTTTTACAAGTACTGCATCCTAACTTTCCATTTTTAATTAACAACCAGTGATATTTTTCGCAAAATTCAGTTTTTTGAAAATTAGTCCAACAATCTGGCAAGGCATTGTCGTTACACTCAACCTTTTGTCCTTGTTCTTTAGAGTGATGTTCGTCAGAATCTGAACTGGTTACCTTTTCAGTGCTAGTTGACAGTTGTAAGGTCGTTGAAGATGGTTGCGTGAGGTTGTCTTCACAATCAATGGTTCGCTTAAGTCTCTTAGTATCACCCGAGGGTAAAAAAAAATCGGTTAACTTTTTGTTCATCTTATTTCACAACAATAACACGTAACAGTAACGTAACAGAGATAAATAAAAGAAGACCGTGTGTGCAAGTGGGTAGCGCGTAGTAGAGTACAGTACAGGACAACACGGACTCCCGACTACGGGACTACGACTGAGCAACTGAGCATCTAGTGATGAACGAAGTGGGGAGTAGACGCCAGACGGACGAGTCTATCTCTAACCTGGAGGGGAGGAAGCTATACTGCACGTGCGCGGCGGCGGATGAGTCTATCTGTTTATCTGTTAGCTTCGAGCTACAATTATATGCTTTATTAATAAATTGCGAGTTAATTTACCGTAATAGATAATAGATAATAACATAAGTTTAATAAATCAGTTAAATTTAACTGTTTTCAAATAATTTAGTTTTTTTACAGAGAGAGGTTCCGGAACGCCGTTCCGCCGCGTTCCGCCTGAAATCGAGCACTGTATATATATATTAAAATAATACAACACTTTATTAATAATGCAATAAAATGTTTACGCACATGTAGATTATTTAAAGTTTAATCAGAAAACACCGAAATATCATTTTTAAATATTTGTGAACATACGAGTTTTACAATTAAAAAATAACTCTAAGGGAAAAAATCAAGGTCTTTAAATCTTTCTACATTTCTGCGACTTAGCCAAACGCGCTAACCATTACACTACGAGGAAAAATACACGTATTTATATAAATGATTTAAATTAATGTCACAAAAAGTAATTGTTAGAAAATCTACCTTAACGACGCCGACGCCTTTTTTAAGTACCTAACTTATATAAACGAGTATAATTAAAACACTTCAAAAATAATTAATAAAACAGAAAATTATGCTCGTGTTCAGACGAAAATAGAATTACAATCATGTAGTAACTTATATTTTCATATAAGTTATTAATAAAAAAATACTTAGTACATTTTCACTTATTTATTTGACCAATTAGCGCTTTCACCCTCTAATGGGCATCTTCAGACTGGACTGAAGTCATAATCACCCCAGTCTGAAGATGTCCATTAGAGGGTGAAAGCGCTAATTGGTCAAATAAATAAGTGGAAGGATACCAAGTATTTTTTAATTAAAAACTTATATGTAAATATAAGTTATTACATCATTACAATGGAATTCCATCAAGAATAGTCAATAAACAATTTAAATAAAACAATAATAATCGGTTTGAAATTGAACGAGAATCCCGGATAAGAGTTTTCGACATGATTTTTTAGTTTCGAAATGTATTTTTTGTCCATATGTGTACCGCTTGTGTGTAACTATTTATAAAACATATTGAGTAAATGAAAATACACAAAAACGTAAAGGTACGTGGATAAAGTTCACTGTGAAGAGGTTTCCCCGGAATGCGCATTTTTGAGTCCTCTGCATACTGTGTATATATCTTTTTTCCCTTTAATATTTTTTTGCCCACTCTGATCGTAAATTTTGGGTGAAAAACTGTACCATAGGAAATATTAACCTACGATATTATTTTTAGATCAGTCAGCTAATATTAACTTGGCGGTGCCAACACCAGTAGGTTCATAAAATTAATGTTAGCTGTATATATACGTAGGTACATATATACTATAATTTACAAATATAGGTATCTACATACATATATATATCCATTTAGATATTGAAACTAGGACTGACTGGATGGAGCATGAGTATATTTTAAGCACTCCGCATAATCCCACTACCCATGGCTTCCGATTTTTTAATTACTTACCTATGTCGTACCTTTTTTTATTAATATTTATGTCATCTATGTAAAAGAGCTGCCGTTTTTTTTTTGCAGCTTTAGTGATCCTTCAAACCACGGAGGTATGAAATAGCTTATTAAATAATATTAAATAATATTAAATAGGTATTAAATAGCTTCAACATCGGGTTGTTCTAGAGAAATAAAGATCGATTCGATGGGAATACAAAGTTACCTATGTATTTTGGCCTAGCTTTGTTTTTTTAAGAACATTTAATCTCCAATTATCCGGATTAGAGTGCCAGATTTTATTGCCTAGAAATAATAAAGCGAATTGGAATCACATTAAAAGCTTACTTAAACACGTCCAAACGTTTGAGAAATATATCTTATTAAATATGTTTGAAAAAATATACCAGTTATAGACAAAAAAAAAAAGGTTTGCAGTAGGTACTTGTTTTATTTAAGTGCAGGCAAGCAAAATAGAAAAAGTCCAAAGTGATTTTTACAGCATTCATACTCTAAGATTCGAATAGTGTTAAGTTATTTTGATTTTATCGCCGCACCGTAAGATTTTTAAAGCTAAAAATTGACGATGGAAAACGAAACATGCTTATTTTTCCATAATCGTTTCCGAGCCGGTGTAGTCTGACGATTGGAGAATTTACAAAATAATTATGTCTACCATACGCCACAACAAAGGTAGACAACCTTGTGCGTCAATTTGGTCCTTTTATACTTATCAGTCTCGTGAAATCAGGGACGTCCAGTGTGCCATTTTATAAAAAATGATTATATCAAAGGGATGACAAGTTTAAAAGGTCAAGCAAAAAATAAAGTAATTCTAAAAAATAAGTTTAAAGTTGATGAATCTGAGAAATTTATTTCAAACTTTTTCTAGCTTCATTGTATGGGCATTGTAAAAAGCTGCCCATGTTGTTGAGTTATATTCCAAGTTACTCCTCACTATATGTATAT
Source organism: Micrasema longulum (assembly GCF_059751315.1). NCBI lineage: Eukaryota > Metazoa > Arthropoda > Insecta > Trichoptera > Brachycentridae > Micrasema > Micrasema longulum. The sequence continues at coordinate 2,209,841 of NW_028277303.1, forward strand.
AATCTAAGCTCCTCACTAAGGCAGCTAACAAAGTTTTAAGGGAGTGAACGGAATTAAAATCTTTAACAGTTCGAAGCAAGTGTCCGAGGCATTTCATCGCCTTGTTAGTAATATCATTAATCTGAGGAGCAAACAACAATAATTATACATCGAACAGTATTCTCAAGTTTACATTTGTTTAACTATTAATAGATCAATAAAATTAATGTTATAGCAAAAAAAAACACTGGGTTTTTGTTTTTAGTAAACGTTATAGCACACTTGTCAACATTAAAAAAATCTTGTTTTTTTTAAACCGATCATTTAGTTTTACAAGGTTAGATTAAAGAGTCTCACAATCACTAGAAGAGGTAATGGTCATTGAGATTGTCAGATCATCAGCAAATAAAATAACATCTACTCCGTCGAATATCGATACAATATTGTTCACAAATAAATAAAACAATACAGGACCCTGATGAGAACCCTTGGGTATTCTACTGGACGCCTCAAACTGAATAACCGAATACTTTTACCTATTTTTTTCTTGATGACAAGTAACTTTTGAACCATTCTAAAATATCGCCAGATATTCCGAATAAATGTAATTTATGCGTTAAGATTATATGGAAAACCTTATCAAAGGCCTTACTAAAGTCGGTATAAACTGTATCAGTTAGATGACGTTTCTCCGTCGTTTCAATCAACCGATTCTGATATAGCATTCGTAAATGTACTCGTAGTTATTAGTTGAGGTGATAGGAATAGAAATCTTGAAATAAATCTTTATTTTTAGTACCCATTTCAAATGTTTTCAAAAATTGATCTAAAAGCCATAAAAAATCATTATTTTTAAACTTCTCGTTAAATTATAAATTATTCCAACAAGAATATTAATTACAATAATAATAATTTGTGTCATTCTTAAGTGAAAACGATGCCCCGCGGACACACCTTTTGCTAGACATTGAGTGAGTTTGATCCGTCACGCTTAGAGGTGAAACTCATTCGGGTAAATTGAACGGGGCTGGAGTTTCATTGCACATCAGTAACTCAGTGAAAAATCAAAAATAAAAGTCCGAAAAATTCATTTTTAGTCTTGCAATCCACTTACCATTTAATATTGCAGGTTAGCAAAGGGATTTAAAAAATACCAAACAAATTATTATCTTGTTTAAAGGAAGGAAATAGTTCTATGGCACCAACGCCAACGCAAAGTATGTTTCTTTGTGAAGCTCATATTTTTTTCAGTTTAATTACATGTATATTTTTTTCCCTGCATTGAGGCCTTTTATCAAAACATGATAAAATCGGCCGAAAACAAATAATGACACAATGTATTTACAAATTATTATTATGAGCGTGTTATAAACAACAAAACCAGAAAGCACAATGAATAAAAATAAGTTCACAAACACAAAAACAATGCAAATATTTACATAAAAATAATTTTAAATGATTGTTGCAATAATAAACACACGGCTAAACTAATAAAGTTTTTACATAAATTATAACAAGCACTACCAGAAATAAACCACCAAAAACCCGATAAAATCATCAATAAAATGCAAATAAAAACTAGGACATCGGGATATATTCAAACTGCCTCCATTTTCAAGAAATGCAACATACTATACGTGCCATACAACATACTACATATCTGGCTCTAGTACCTGCATCGCGACGTGAGCCGAGCTGCGTGTCAGGAATATAACATATATATATGTACTGCCGAAATAGCAAAAGATAGACACATTTAAATCATTATGCTTTCTCAACTTTTATGAATAATATCCTAGAAATCCATTTTAGTTAACAATATTTAATAATACGCAGGTAAAACTTTTGTTGTACAAGAATAATTCGTCTTACATATAATAATATGTCATATGCCAAATTTAAATGCATGTTTTTCTTCTGTCTTTTCTTGTCAAATTGTATCAACAAATATCTACAGATTGTATGTTTTTGAAAGTTTGTGTTTTTGTTGAATCACATTTTAAAATACCATTCTTGGTAATATTAGCCGAAGGTATACAATATTTATAAATGTTAAACGGGAGCAAAACAATATTACAATACAGAAAACAAGGCAGAAAAATCAAATAAGCCTTAAACAATTTGAAAATATATAGATATTCAAATTAAAATAACAAAAATTGGAAATAAAATAAAAATCGAAATAATGATATGCATTATTAAGAAAAAAACCCAAAATCTTGATAATACTTATTTTACAACAAAAGTATATCATGGAAACTTATTTAACAAATGTATGCTATTCTAGAGATACAAATAATTAATGAGAACGTATTTCTATTTACATATTGAATATAAAAACATAATAAATATTTTGAATTTGCCGCTTTTTGCTATCCTGGTGGTTACTATAGCAACCTGCTACCATAAACCATATTCCATATCATATATTTTTTGTGTTTTATAGCAGCACCACCTTGATAAAAGGCTCCAGCCGGCTTTAGCGCTGGAAAAATGGCTGCCATAGGGTTGCATTACAATGTGGATTACAAACATTTTTACAAATCAAATAAATAGAACACAGCAACATTTTTTTGGAAAATATGCTTATAATAAAATAAATATCTGTTTACTATTCCTAATTGTAAAGGAACCAAATAAAGGTGAAGATACCATAATATTTTAATTGTTTATTATTAATATAACAAGAAATATTAGGTCTACCCAAATAAGTGTTTTTCAACCTATGGGTCATGACTTCCAGGGGGGCTGCAAAACCTTACTTGGGTGGTTGCGATCGCAAGTAGGTTCCCAAAAAGCTAGGGTTTTAGTTCGTATAATACAATAATTCAAGTGCGATAGCTATGCCTTATAATTTTTAAGAATTTTTCAAATTGTGGTTCTATTTTAGAGAAGAAAATAACCAAATCGTTTTCTAATCGAAGTCGTCTATTCAAAAGAAAATCTCCACCATTGAAGAAAACGTATTTAAAATAAAAAATCTTTTCTCTTCGACCTGAAGGCGTTGATCTTATGGGAATTGAATTTAATTTTAAGCATGCCATCAATAACAAGATCTATAACAGTGGTGGCCAGCATTTTGTATACCATGCGTCATTTTTTTTTCACATACAAGGTCAGATGTGCAGTACAACTCGAATTTTTTAAACTTTATTACGTTCACGTTTAGAGTTGTAAAATAAAGATAGTAATAGGAACTGCTTCGCTTATGAGAGTAAAATGAATACCTCAATCACGGAATTCAATTAATTAATTTACGTCATGGCACTTGTTTAAAAATAATGGCCACAATAATGCAATGCGCCACCTGTGATCGTTCAATGCGCCACGTTTGGCGCATGCGCCATGGTTTTGCCACCACTGATTTATAAGATTTACAGGCCAAGGTGCTAATAGCTCGCTGTCCCCATCCCTACCTTGCACACGATTTTTCAATTAATTATATGTTCTTGGTGGAAAGAAAATTAAATACACTATCGTTAAAGTCAATGGCATAATAGTAATGTGATCAAATTAAGGTCCAGGGGGGTCGCCAGTTTTTTTATGTTATAGGGGTCGCATAATGATTGCACATTAAAAAAGGTTGAAAAACACTGTCCTAGAATATTATAATAGTGTATAATTTTCGCAACTATACACAAAGCTTTAGGCTTTTTCAGATGTAAAATTGAGTTAGTAATAAAAATATAAGTATAAACTTTTTGGTCAGACTCTGGAACAATAGCAACTACGAACTAATTTTGGAATGAAATCATTGGTTTTCCATTTATTTTCTTGTCCTTAAAAGCTTATTTACAAACAGGATTATTAACATTTTATCACTCATAATCATTTTTATAATTATTGTATGGTTTAAGCACAATCAATAGAAAAAAATATTCGAGTCGGTAAGACAATCGCGTCAGAAATGTCTGATGATGCAAACCATAGATGATCCGTAATTCCAGTTTGCCACCGGCAGTACTAAAGTGGCCAAGGCATAAACAATGTTGGTGTACTTTTGTTTCATAGACACGATTGACAATTATTTTGACACATAGGTATTTGCATGTATCTATGGATAATATAACAAATAAATAATACGCTTGGAAGCTGTCATGCGCCTGCAATAAATGGGAAGATCAATAATTAAAATTATAACGGCAATGGAAGTTTACAGAATTCCGTGATTCTAACCAAGGGGTTTTGTACGTATGTACTTCATGTGTATTACGTTTTCCGATAATCCCCGGGGAACTGGGGTCGCGGAGCCGTCGAACAGCTTATTACCAGTGGTACCCGGTTGTGGCATAAGACGACATTTCGAACAAATTCAGTCCTTTTTCGGTTTTTTTAAGTCTATTGATGCTGTGAAAACAATTTTCTATTGCATTTAAAGCAAAACTATGTTTTTCCATCCGAATTGTGGCGAGAATATCAAACTGGTGAATGCTCGACTGACGGCTGAAAAAGTACCCCATGTCAACCAAAATACTCTTTTGTTCAGTGGATATCCATTAACTAATGATTTTCGCTTCTACATTCGTATAATCAAGAAGGTAAGTAATGATTTAATTCACTAAATATCTAAAGCATCCATTGTTTTCCTTTGAAGAAAAATATAACTTTTTATTGTAATAAATGGTTTCCAACTATAGAAAAGAAGTAAATATCTTCTGAATGTAAACGACAGACTGTACATAGGTATTTAAAAGTTAAAACAGTCAGTTTAAATGCAAGACTCGTCACATTATTAAAACGATCACCTGTGGCTTCCATGGATAAAAATAGCTCACAGATTTCATATGAATTTTATTTGCTCATGTCTGTTTAATTTTTACATTGAATTTAAACTCTGTTTATTTCGATTTTAATCCCTTTTTAACTAAAAACTTTTTTAAATTTGTGGGATGACATTTTACAGTTTTTTATTTATAAATTTGTATGTACCTCTTTCATATATTTTAGCTCAACATATGGAGTTTGTTTCAAATAAATAAACCATATGTTTTTAATGTCCACAGAATGAAGGTCATCGAAACCATATCATGAAACTGGGAGTAACAACTCTAGATCCAAATTCTACACCAGTTCTTCCAAAATCCGTCGAGGCTCTTCATAAATTTGCAGATACCTGGGTATGTCATATTTATTTATACCCACACGTAAAAAACATTTATTATAAACATGTAAGTTATTGATTTAATTGTATTAGGTTTGGATATTATTTTATAATTTTTTAGTTTTCAGATATTTTTGCCTGCCTACAGTGTCTGCTTTCATGCAATGAAATAATATCAAATAGTATTTATTAATTTATATCAAATATGTAATATAATAGATGTTACCTAAGGATTTTTTCTGTTTTTAAATATTTTCTCTGTATACATCACATATAATGTCTTTTTACAATAATCTGTTTACAAGCCAAAAGTTTTTGGAAAGTGTTTGCCTTTATTGTAAAAAATAATTAACTATAATTATGTGAAGGTATAAATTCGATTTTTTTATTTTATTTATATTTTTAAACATATAACATATTTTTATTATTTAAAGACTTTCATTTCTAAAATCTGTTCTGTTTTTTTCAGTAATTTTCATTTTATTTCAATGTGACAAAAATGCGGATAATTTTTAATGAAATAGTTTTAAAATTAATATAAAAATACTTATATGTATGCAAAATGGATACTAATACTTTTCTGTCTATAAATTGTTGCAAATAATGTAGTGGAATGTATGGTTTGCATTTGCTTGTATTTGGATAATTTATATAGCGCCATTTTTGTGAAAACCACCTTAAGGGCGCTGTAAAATAAATCAATATCCCAGCACGTCTTGCAGCTACAGAGTGCATGGACAGTAAGAAATCTAGCCCCCATTTACATTTTTTTAATTTGACAATGAAGTTTAGAGTTTTAGTGAAACTAAAAATAGGAGTCAGATAACAGCAAGTCTTGCAGCTACTGAGCGCATGGACGAGTGAAAATCCAGTGACTTTAAATTATTAATAAATTTAAAAAATAAACATTGAGCATTAAACAGTAAAGAGTTAAAAGCACGCATTATTGTTTTTGCAGTTTCTATTCGGAGATTGGGTGGCCAACAATAAAAGTCTTAATGGTGTTCGATATGGAGGTAATATTAATTCCATGAAGGAAGGTGATACTGTTGGGATAGTGAGAACCTACAAGGTAATACATCTGTTTAATTTTGCAATATTTTTAAACATGCAAAAATAATCTCTGGTAAACATTTCGAAAAAGAAAGAAATAAAAAAAAAACATTACTGATGGATGTTATGCGCTAGCGGTATTATTTGATATTCCCAGTTCTATCTAAACTATTTGGAAATGCAGTAAACTGACAAAGTACATCTAGTTTATTAATCTTGATTTTCCTTTTCTCGTTTTTTGTGTTTATTTTTTGTATTGGGATATAATAAAATAGTTAAATAAAAATATTACAAATGAACCGGCTGACGAACTGCAAGTAAGCAATAATGAACAGTCCATTCCAATATTTAATACCCTGTGCGCATGTGTCTAACACAAACAAAGGTTATTAAACATTAAACGTTCAAAAGCGCTGTTATTTATTTATTTTTTATTTTAGTAGCATATACATATACATAAAGCTCCCTCGACACAAACAAAGGTTATTAAACATTAAACGTTCAAAAGCGCTGTTATTTATTTATTTTTTATTTTAGTAGCATATACATATACATAAAGCTCCCTCGACATGAACTAAGAACTTAATGTTATGACTTTAAACCAAATTTATGCAAAAGTTTTACTAATGTATGCATGCAAAAATTATTCAAAAAAGTTATTTATTTATGACACAAAACACAATTACTAAAATTACTAGACAATCCACTCTGATGCTGCAAAAGCAATCAAAATGAACACAACATTCGGTCAAAGAGAATTGGTCTACTTCTCCAGTCCATCACGAACCGGGTTGTGGTCTTGTGGTAGTATTGCCGACTCACGGGCCAAAGGTCCGAGGTTCAAATTCCACTATACCAGAAGACGATTTCCATTTTTCCAGCATAAGTAATGTACGGGAAGGGAATAAAATACGACGGGTGGAATAAAATACCATGAAATGTAATGGCTAAGGTGCTTGTCCCACGAGTGATGGTTCGAATCCCATTGAGATCACATGTATTTTTTATTTGTGCTTCATTAAAGCTATTTTTCTACATCTTACAATCAAAAATAAACATTTGATTTACGTAATATGTATTTCATTTATAAAATATCTAACATTTCCATCATATGTGATTTTTCATAAGTCTGGGTGCTCTAATAAAGTCTTGGCTTAATATAGTGCAAAATGATATAAATTATTGTAATAGGGTATTTTCATAAACTGGGGATATGATTTTTAATGTATTCAGTATTTAAAGAATATTTTTACCATTCGAACCATATTACTATCAAAATCTGAAACGAATGATTTCATTTATAATTTCCTATTTAAAGTTTGATAGAAATAAAACGGCCCGTAACTGGCCAAAAGGGTTGATGACGTCACGCGTGACTTATATATCCTACGTTCACTCAAATCCTATACTGAGATACTCCGACGCGGGCGGCTTGTGGCTTTTTATTTGTTTTTTCTAGTTAAATTTCATCTTTTCCTTTGTTTTTTTTTTGTTTTCATTTATAAACATCCATAGCATTATGACTAAAATTGGTTTTTTACAAGGAAAGTCCGATAACTTGCCCAAAATAGATATAATCATGATGGGTATTTTTTTCTCATCCAATACAAACTTTTTAAGTTCGAGTATAGAAATGTAAAGGCCGTAAGGTAAGCAAATATATAATGTTTGCTTCCAGAATGTATTCATTCAAATAGTTGTATTATTTGCATGTACTATAAATATATTGTTTAGCGTACATTTAATGCAAAAGGGAAGTAACGTGACTTTGACACAACATAATCCATAAAATACCATTGCTTATAAACATCTCTGTTGCTCGAGTGCGTATTAATGCCTTTTTTTATTAAATGTGATTTACTTATTAATATATCAGCTAGGGTAAATTACGGAGACAGTGCCATAGATTACATTCAAGTAAAACGGACGGGTGATATTTGAATGGTAAAAGGTCGAGTCACCCCAGCAGAACTTAAAGTTAGAACCAAATCGTACTTGGTGACGTTGATTTGCGATGAAGTCTAGGAAATAATAGATTCCTGCAAGTGTGAAGACTGTCCAGCATCTCAAGGTCAGTTGCCATTTTGTAAATGCAATAAATTTCACAAATAAATAAGGTAGGTTTTCATACAGGATTTTTTTTGTAATTTAATTTTTTATTCATATAGAAAACCAACAGTTCCACAAATTAAACTAAGTAACATAAGTACAGAAATATAATACAAATATAAACAATAACGTTCAAAGAATAAACTATTTAAGTATTGTAGTACCTGTCAAGCTTTATAAGTGCTAATTTCAGTACCTACTGTTAGTAAATGTTTATAGTCTACAGTCTACACCATAAAATATAGTATTTTGTACTGAACAAGACCTACGGAAAAAAAGAATAGTGGTTTGTTTTTTTTAACATCTCGTTTCATAACGTTCAAATGCGTTAAACCATTTTTTCTGCATTTTTTCATTAGGTACTAGGAATGGTGAAAAAAGCTTTATTTTGCGTCTTCACCGTAGTGTTTGTGCACATCGGAATTAAACAGTACTTGTATCTTATAACTAAAGACATTTAATGCGCGTTAATTAGTTAAAACAACCAATTACAACAAAAACAACACGTAGGCTATACAAATTCGTATGAATTTGTTTGAACGGTCAGTCAAATTCGTAACGCGTGACGTCACAAGCCCATACGGCAACCGAATGTTCGTTTTGGCGCCAATTCAAAGTATACGTTTTTAAACCGCTCTGAAAAATTAACGCGTGGACATAAAAAAATAAAAACTGTACAGTTACCATTGTAATTTTTTTTTCTATTTTTTTGCAAAATAAAAAAAAAACGTGAAAATACCCTATTATTTTACCAATATTATCTTAAATATTGTTTTATGTTGCAATAAATAAATTGATAATGATTTATTGATATAATAATTGATAATGCTCAGTTTACTAACTTTAAGCTGCTCCCTTTATATTATGTAATAAATATTTTGCAATTTCAGGGCAACTTAGAGTATACTGTGAATGGAAGGAATCTAGGAGTAGCCGCAAGAGACCTTCCACAAAATGTGTATGGTGTTATAGATTTGTGTGGTTTGGCATATCAAGTGTCAATATATAGCAAGGTTAATTTTATTTTATAATTAGCAAATTGAGATACGAGTACTAACTTCATAGACTGATTTTTAAATCAATTTTGATAGCGTGTCTAGTTCTAAAATAATAATTTAAAATGTTCATTTGTAGTATCAGTCTCGGTATTTTTTCGCCACCAAAATTCAATCTCTTCAATCCATGAGCATTTGGCATACATATAAATAAATACAACTTTTTAGGTATGTCAATTTTGTTTTGGTGTTGTATACTTTTCATTTTTGAAAATAAATATTAATGGCTTTTTAGGAAAATTTACACATTAACTGTTTTATTTTGAAGCATTTTTATGTGATTTAATGGAACACAAAGAGATTTTAAGAATTTTATCAACAATTACTAAAACGCTTTAGATGTCACTTTTTGGAAGCATTGTTCAAAATTTTAGTACTAGTTTTGGTATCACAATATATCCCGTTGTTTGAAATATCTTTGATATCAAGGTACCAAATACCTTGTTTATTTGAGTAAAATAGAGCAAATCCCAAAGCATTGTTCTAATTATAAGTATATTCACTTGTCTATCTTCTCTTAAATTTATTTCTTCTATGTACTTTTTTATCTTTTGATTTAATTGTATTGTTTTCTTCTGACCTTTTTAAACTGTTTGACTTTCAGTTTCAAGAATCTTCTTTCGAACGTGTGTCACGTATTTCTGCCGACAAAATTTTTTCTAAGTTCGAAATTCTATCCGAAATGAATTTCGAATGTAATCGTCCTTCAAGGGCAGACACTACCACACAAGGGGCTATTCCAAAAGGTAATTAGTATACGTTTGTTTTAAATATGATGGTAATGCTTTCAATATCTCATTTATATTTAACTGCTCGAATGCAAAATGTTTCAAATTGCAAAAAACCCCAACTGCCGAGCATTTTGCCTGATTTTTTAAACCTTTTTTTGCTATCGTAATTTTTAAGTAAAAACTGAACATAATCGCAATTCTTGGTTGGCCCTTATATATAAACTGTATATTTACGTGCTTTTAACTCTGTAATGATGTCTATATAAGATTATAATTGTAAATATATTATGCATTTTGTATATTTTCCTATTTCTTATTTTTTCGCGATAATATGCTGGCTTGATAATAATTTTACTCACATTTTTATTTCTTGCTACAGTAACACTTTATTAACTTTGTTTTTCAGAACTTATTTTTTTAACTTATGCATTTTTATATGCTTATTGTTTTTTTCATTATTACCTTCGTTATTATAATTTATTTTTTTACTATATATAACTTTTTTATTATATTTTCTTCTAAATTTTTAACTGATCTAACTAATTTCATATCTTTTTTCTGTATATTTTGTGTTTTATTTTTAAGTATGTTAGCATGTATTTTATTATTTTTTTGTAAGTGTCCCTTGGGCGTTAATGAACAAAATAAATAAATAACACAACATTCTTAGAATGATAACTCAAAGTTTGTATTTTGTCTTAGAAAAAACGAATAACTCAAAGACTGCATCACAAAGCTGTGTCTTAAAAAAACCAATGTAGGATATACAGGCTATCAAAAAAGTAGTAAAACAGTACATATTTACACAAATACTGGATAAAATGGGCACCTTCTTCAGTCTTTGGCGTGCATTTTCAAACCAATCTACCTGCTTACTGTGTTGATTTGATTGTAAAAATCGTAATTTTGTTTTATTATATCAAGTATAATGTATTTCTAAAATCTTTACAAAATTTTCTATAAATTGGCATAAATCCTCTGGTTAAATACTTTTTATAAAAAAGCCCACAATTTATTCCACTGTCACTTCATTTGAATAAAACTATCAAAATATTGACTATAGTGGCGATTTTATTACTTGAATCTATCCCTAAATACAATCAATAATGAACAAATAGTTTCCTTTATATATATCTTTCTGAAAAAACATTTTTTATCTCTCAAAATTGAAAAACACTAAACCTTTAAATTGTAATCTGTTGAATGCAGTTTTTGGCACTGTTGTGATGACGCTAACGATGTTATTTGATGACCGATGTATATTCGGAAAGTAGTACGAAAAATCTTTTCTACGTTTTAGGCCCTAAAGTCTATAATAATAAGGAAAATAAGGCGAATTTTTCTTGAAGATTTTGTAGCCCAGAGTTCAGTTCCGGCACTCAATGAGTACCGAAATTGAGAGCTGAGATCTACGCTCTAGTATTCAAGTGGTTAATGGGGAATTACAAAACCAAAAAACTAACAAAACCAAATATGAGTATTCCATTAAATACATATTTTTATTCTTTCAGAAAAACCCGCTAAAACACATGAAGATAAATTACGATTTCATAAGAGAACTGGTAGTTTAGTAAAACTAAGTGCTAGTCGCAGGTAATTTTACAGATCTTAATAAACTTACTTACATTATTATATGCATGCTTTGAGATATTTTAATTGGACTTTTGTACTCTCTATAATTTCCTAGCCCAATCATTGAATGAATTTTTAAAAACCTTGCGCCAACCAGCTGTACTAAATTGGAATGAAAAAAAACTGAATACACCATGTCATAATGTTTAATGAATTCATTCTCTAAAAGACCAAAAAAAAAACTGTCTTCATATTTATGTCCTTTTGTCTTCTCTGTGTTATGCTAATATCGTTTGCAAATCTTCACAACACTTTGCAACATTCTTAACCACCCTAAATATTGTGTTGAAAACTTCATTTATCTTTCTGATCATATCAGTCTCAGGAGAGAACACTTTCCATTCTTCGGCATATAATTCTTTGGCAATTCCTTTTTTGTTTAAGGTGCCAGATCCTGAAATGAACTAGGTCTTCATGTAAAAAATGCACCTCTGATCACCTTAAACCCCTATAAAATTATTACAATATATCCTTAGAACCCTAATTTCCCATAATTCAATTTGTATTTTTTCCAGGATCCTCTTCATTTCTCCTTCCAAACTCCTCACCTGATCCCGCATTCTATGCATTTCTTACCTCAGCATTAAAAATGTTACAGAATTATTCTGTAATGCATCGTAAACTGTACAAACTCTATCTGCCCACTAAAAATAGCTGTAATAAAAATACAAATTAAGGCCAACTTACACCAGTCTGTTTTTGGTTGGTCGGAAGATATTTAATTTAGCAAATACTCCTCTAATGTGTATTTATTTTGAACAAGAAGTTTAAAATAAATAAATACTCTATAATAGTTTATAATACCGCAGGAAAGAATTCATGAATTAAATATTAAGGATGTATTAATATATATCCAGCTCGAAGGACTATTTTATGCATAATAAATTCCAGTACGTGGAAATAGTACTTCAATTTTATATGCCCTTTTTCATATTCAATAGAAAATGTCATACAATATTTATTGTCAGCAGTTCAAAACACGACAAATCATCACCCGTCAAAAAAGGATAAAGAAAACTGACCTTTGAATATCCAATGGCATCTGTTTTGATCCGTTTTTTGTTAAGAACTTCAATGTGGTGAATTGTATGGATTTGATAAGCACAATGCAGCGATAAAAATCTTGAAGAACAAGTCAGAGAGAACCAACATTGTCAAGTCCGTGTTTTTCTCTGTTCGCACGACTCGGATTTTCCTCAGGCGCGGTTATACCGACCGAGCGAAAACGATGCCCACCATCTCTGGGCGAAGAAGAATTCCATTAAATGTGCCGTCATAAATAGATTTAATTTATCCCTTCTTGACAGGGATAATTATCGCGTAAAATTGAATCGCTGGCCACAATAATATATGTACCTACTTTTAGGAAAATGCATCCTAAAAATGATGCCATTCATGTTTAAAAATTTTCTACGGTTGGTAGATTTTTCTGTTTGAAATATATTGAGCATTTGAATTATTAAACATTACAGATCTGCTCAACGCCGGCACCCTCTTGATGAGTTCAATAATGGAGTAGTTATGACTCATCGTTACCTGTATGATGATGAATTATTTGAAATCAGGATTGATTGCCTCGTAAATAAATGGAGTGGAAGTATTGAGGTGAGGTTAATTTTGATGTATGAGTTTCATATATGGATAAATATATGGTATTAGGATTTGGTCTATGAACTTTTGCCCCCAGGTAAAAATAAATTGTACACACTTTATATTGATTATGTGAATACAAGGCACTATTCAAATCTTAGTTCTAAGCTGGCCATTGCAATGCATCAAGTTTTGTGTGATTTATAAAGTCCAGGGTGAAATCGCCTGCCAAAAGAATGACACCGTCGACAGCGTAGTGCCAAATTGGCCAGGGAAGTGACATGTAATGAATATCTGTTTATAAAGTTGACTTTTATATGAAATCAGACACTGTGAATAATCTTCATTACAATCATTATGTTGAACTAAAAACAAATGACTATCGCTTTAAACATACCTATTTGAAAGAACAAGTCAAATTTAATTAGATGTTATTTTATAAGGACTAATATAATAATAGTATCATCAGTGATACATGAAATTAAAACCAATAAGTTTTATAAGTTATAATTTAAGGTAAATTCAAAACGAATAATTTAATTGGTTAAACCAGCACAAATTGAGTTAAGTTAATGGTGTTTTTAGTAGTATTAAACATTTGACGAACCACCTTAATATATGTATTAAAAAAAAAACAATAATTATTAATTAGGAATCATAAAATCTTGGAATATGACATACAAATTATAATAATATTTTATTTAGTTACTCTTTATACAACATCCAACTGGATGAACTAAAAACAGATAAATTGAATGTAACCTGAACTAATAAATCAAAACAAACTTAAACTTCTTACTGATTTAACATTAATAATTTTACTTCATTTGTAGAAAAAGTATATCACTGGTTCATATGTATGTATGTATCTTCCCTAGCACTAAAGAAGCCAGCGGAAAGATGCCAAGGGAGTGACAAATTTAAACATAACTTAAAATTCTAAGAAAACATTAACACAATCTTTATTCACATCAAATCTACTCATTGACATTAGTTGTACGTCCTTATTTATGAATATGAAATAAATGTGATTTAACAGGATTGATAAAGACATCAACAACTGGCCCCATACGCCATTTGCTAAGATCAACTGGCTGAAAGCAGTGCTTGTTTGTGCAGAAAAGCACAATACCGTGTCTTGTAGCTAAATTGATTGCGAATACTACAGGGCCATTTGCAGTTTTTCCGCAAGTAATTTTAGGGAAAATATTTGAAGCCAAAAAATGCCAAGGGAGGAGTTAATAAATTCATGGGCTACAAATAAAATTAAAAATTATTGATGATTATGGTTGTTAAATGAAAAGCTCTTCCATTTAACAGTTGTAGGAAGTATTCAACTTTGATTATATAATGTAATTAATAATGGGAAGATAAGACACCATACGAAGGTGACTGATATTGCAGAAAGAGTGGGACGACAAAAATGGCAGTGGGCGGGTCATGCGGCGAGACAAGAAGATGATAGGTGGGCCCCCAGAATACTGAATCGGAGACCCTACCAAAATAAATGAGAGTAGGGAGACCACCGAGGAGATGGACTGACGACATAGTCGAATTCGTGGGACATGGGTGGAAACAGATTGCCCCAGACAGAAAAACACGGAAATTTTTGGAAAAGAAGTGGAGAGAAACGGGCTGATAAGAAGAATAATGGGTTAACACTAGTGATAAAATAAATTATGTTTGAATATCAAAATTTGGAGAAGGGGCAAGCCAGGGGAAAGGACATTTATGGTGTACTTTATCTTTAAAACCATATGGATTTCTATAATAAAACTAAATTAATGGTCCTTAAAAAAGACAATCTTAATTATCGGATTTGGAAATAGAGGACTCAAATGAGAATTATAATTTTACTATAAAGCGTTTTATGCATAACAATATTCATTGGGCCATCCACATACCCAATACCGTATATTACCCATATGGATACATTTTATTTTATAACTTTATCTGTATATTTACCAGTTTGAAAATACATAAATGCATCAAGCAAAACTATAATACCTACTGGTTAAATTAAAAATAGGTGAAATATTTATTTAATTGATTAATATTTAAAAAAGTTTAAAAAATGAACATATCATTGGTGTTTATTGTACATAATATTTTTTGATAAAACTCTATAAGTAAAACCTTTCCCAACTTTTAAGAATTTTGTTACATATATTTATTAAAAAATAACACATTTCAATAAAAAATAATACAACTAATAGCAACTAAATATATGATTTAGAGTGGATAGAAGATACAAAAAATGTGTAACTTAAAAATAAGAACTTTATATCGCAAAAATATATTATTATTTTTATAAAACAAAACTTGTTATTTATCATTGAATAATTTGATTGTGATTGTTTAGTAATGATTGTCCTTACACATGGTAGGTTGGTGTGACAACTCACAATCCTAGTGCAATGGAGTTTCCTGCTACCATGACCAACATGCGTTCCGGCACTATTATGATGTCAGGATGTGGAATTCTGACTAACGGCAGAGGAACTCGAAGGGAATATGGAAATTTCAATTTGGACCAACTTCAGGCAAATAAGTTTTTTAAAATTTCATTTTACCTCCATCACAAAAATGGCATATTCTTTCACAGTATGCTGTTTTAATCATTAATCATGATGATTCCATTTTTTCTATGTTTAAAAAAACCTTTGTATTTCTATGTCCAGGCGAATGAAGAATACAGTTCTGTGTATGAAATAGAATCAGAATCCTGGGCGAGCTTTTTCTACCCTTATGTAAAAATCCTGTAAAAGATAATCGAGTGGAGATAAGTCCGCCTCATGGTGTACTGGTTGGTGCATGTGCCTACCATACTTGAGGTCCTGAGTTCAATTTCTGGAAGGATCGGCGTGAAATATTGATTTAAATGGTCATTTTACACTGCAATACTTTATTGTTCCTGGACCGGTACCTGAAGCGTAAGACTGATCACCTTACCTTCATGTAACAGATGAGCGAAATACGCTGCACTTGGTGTACCAATGCAGTTCCCTATGCACCACTAGGTGTGGATAGGGAAATGGTTATATTATAGAATATCAAAAGTAGAAAAATTAGTTATGTATAAGTAAATGAGAAACTTGATAAAATTACTGTTATTTCCTATTATATTTGTTGAACTTTTTGTACAAACATGATTCTTGTACATTGGCAGATTTATTGACATGTGGCAATTTCTTCCAACCACCGGTATAACAATTTGAATAGTTATTATTTTTATTGAAGTCACCTCAAAACTGATTGACAGAATAATAATTTAATATTGTCCATCTCATGTCTGGTCGTACTATCCTCAGAAGTATTTTTTAATTTTTTCAAATTTATTGTTTTAAATGATATAAATTTGGAAAATTAAAAAATATATATTTTTTTTAATGTTTAAAGCACTTATTATGGCGCAACTCATCATTGTTAGGATGGGTTGCCCTAACTAATAAAAAAAATAAAAAATATTTATTTATATTTTAGGCGGGAGATAAAGTTGGTCTTATTCGCAAAGGGAATGGTAATCTTCATTATTACATCAATGGATTGGACCAAGGTGTTGCTGTCTCCAAAATAAACCAACAAGTTTGGGGTGTTGTGGACCTGTATGGAATGACAGTAAAGGTATTTTACAAATATTAATTTATTAAAAACTTATATAAGTGCTATATACTTACTTATAGACCCCATGTTTTAAATTTTTTTTTGTACTATATAGGTACATAAGAGGTAAAACAGAGTAGTAAAAAAAATAAAGAATAATTACATAGTTATATACATATTAACGGTAAAAATAGTAAACAAAAAATCCCACAAAGGCATAGCCTGTTCGTGGGTATAACTGCTGACTCACTCTATAATTTGACAATGTATTGCTCCAAACTAACTAGGATATTATACAATTCTTGTCATAAGCTAGGTTTCTAGATTTAGATGAAATGAATCATATTAATGTTTATTTGTTTTTAAGAAAAAATGTACAATTCAACCTTACTCAGAATATTTTTTTAAATTTTTTATTTTATTTATCGTATTGTACACATTCAACTATGGATTTTGCTGCTTTGACATGGGTAAATAACCCCCCTTATAAGAAAATTGCATTTAATATTTGTAATTATATTTTAATCATCTCTAAAAAAACTCGAAAGGATAATCAATGGCGGTGATATATTTTTTGCAATGAAATAATTAAGCTAATATAATGATTTTCAAAACTAAAAGAAAAATCGAAATTTAAATCATTGTTTTATATTGCGGAATTTATAAAAAAAACTTCTTATTTGTCGGGATCATTATGATGATATAAGTCAGATACTGGTGGATTATCCAAAACAATTAAAAAAAGCACAAAAATTAACTATTTCAATTCTATATTAATTCATTACAAATATTGTGATTTGCAACTGCAGGTATATAATTCATGTACATGTATTTTTAACAGGCGCCGTGACGCAGTTGGTTAGACCACTAACCGTGAAACTGGCATCGCAGGTTCGATTCCCGCCAGTTACTAGAAAGAAATCCAAGAAAGATTTTTTTCTCAATTTGTCTGGGTGTTGTGATGTGCTTTTCATAACTTCCTTCCATATTCTGTCTTTTCCATCTGCTGTCAAGCCTCTAGAATAAAAAGCTTAGCCGATTATTCCTTAAAAAATTTTTTTTTAAAGTCATTAAACATTTCTGTAGTCAATGGATTTTACAACAATAAACTTGGATTTTACAATGATTAAATTATTTCATAACAATATTCTGTTATAGGTTTCCATCATGGATCCTGATGGTGAAGATCTTGAAGAACATGAGGATATTATGAATGTTCTTGAGATTGGAGAATCCTCAAAAGGTATTATTTGAAAAAAAAATAAGTTGGAAAAATAATAAATGGGTACTTATCACAAATTATTGTGCCATTTTCTGCTGAATTTCAAACAAAATCAAAGTATATGTGGATAAATTTGCATGGATTATCCATATATACACATACCAAAATTACTCATATTTTGTATGAGCCTGAATCGCGTTACTCTCCTAATTTTTTAATATTATCGTCTAAGAAAAGTAGCATGGATGATTGGCCTTGAGAGGGAAGACTACTTTTATGGAGATATAGAGTCAATATTAAAAATTTTAAGTCTACAAAAGTGTAGAAACAACATAGACTTCATTTTCTTGTTAGGTTTTTTTAAATAGCTTAGTTGATATACCATTGTAACTGGAACATTTAATGTTCCGATCCGTAAGTTGCTAAATAATGATGTGCTGCTCCCCGATCAGCAAACCGCAAACTATGGATTGCATGCACCAATGTCCCAATTATGTTGTATTGTAAATTCGAGACAGGATCTGAACTTTTTGGTGTAAGTCTTTCTAGATTTAAACAATCACTTAAATAGACCAGAACTCATCTCGAGGTCGTTATTTAAAAAAATTAACATTTTGATTTAATTGTATTTGTATATTAAAAATTGTAGTGTGTTTTACTGTAACTGAATGAACTGTGTGAGTCGGTAAATAAACTTCTTTCTCCTCCTGGCTGTATGTCCCATTTACTTGGAGTCTTATAATGATGATGAATTACATATAATCATAAATGTAATGAATTATGCGAAGGTAGTGAATAATAACTGTGTATTGTTTCAGGTCCATATATGTATCCCCCACCACCTCGCCGTGCATCCAACTATGGTGGGTTCGGTTTCAGCGACATTCTGGCCTTCCACCCAAACTGTGGTGCTCATGCAGTAGTCATCAATGGAGGACAGACAGCACACCGACCTTAGTTAATACATACACTTATTAATCATAATGATACACTTCGTATGTTTACTAGGGATGGAAATACTGAGAAATATGTCGAAAGGGGGGTGAGTGCTGGGAATAGGGGGAACGGTGCACTAAAACCAACTTTGGCAAATAAATGTTAATGTGAGTCCTGGTGCCGCCGACCCTTATTTATATAAGGGAAGTATGGGATTGGAAAAGCAAGGGTGAAAGTAGGCTGAATGCTGTTGAATTGCAATCTCTGTGTGGTCAAACTATGGTATGATAGGTGCATAAATGACGAGATCCGTGCATTATGTAAGGCTGACTTTAAGCATGGTCGATAAAATCAAGACAAGAGTTCCGCGTTGGTTTGGATATGTAGTAGTGTGTAAGTGATTGGACAGCGAAAGAACGGCTAAAACGATTGGATACAGAAATCGAGGAAGGCTGAGAAAGACATGGCACGAGCAAATTTGACAAATACTTGTAGATGAATATGTCAAAAGTCGGAATATTATGAGATGTATGAATAAAGAGGAAGAGGAGTGATATGGCATTCTGTCTTCTCTGCCTACCCCTACAGTAAAACGGTGTGATAGTTTGTTTGTTAACACTACTATCACATATTGTTTAAACTACTAATATTGGAATTTTTGATCGGTAATTCATAGAGAACTTTTAGTAAATATGGACGTATACATAATATAAAGCTAATGACCTGTCATTGGTTGGTTTAACTGACCACTTTAATCATCATCATCATTCCCTTTCCATAGGCAGTGGTGCATATGGCACTGCATTGATACACTAATTGCAGTGTATCTTGATCATTTTTGTCACATGAAGGTAAGATGATCAGTCTTACACTTCAGGTACCAGTCCAGGGACAATGAAATATTCTAGTGTAAAAACACCTTTTTTAATAAATACTTCATGTCAATCATCGAACCCAAGACCTCTTGCATGGTAGGCAAATGCGCTGACTACTACACCATAAGACGGACAATGTGACCACTTTACACACAATGTAACATTCACCATTTTGCCTATATTCGAACATCCGTATTGCTATAATTCTTCCCTGCGTTGAAATGACAGGCATAAGCCCTGTAAATTTCATACTTTCATATTTGTTTCTCATACAAAGTTCTCTGTTTGTTGAAATATTTACCATGTATGTGGTCCGGGTTCAATTCCCGACATAGTCGACCATTGATAATGTTGTGTTTTTACTGCAACATTTAATAATGTCCACGGACTGGCACCTGAAAATTTATCTTAATAGAAATAAGTTTGATTTGGCACATCAATGTAGTATGCTATGTATCATTACATATAGTTAGAGCTGTCAGGGGAATGATGATGTTATTTAAATAAGGCAGTCTCCGTGGTGCAAAATAGCTAAGATTACGTAATTGGACCTTTGGCTTGTTGTGCAAAAAAAACAAATAAACATTGTTTTTAATCATTAAAATCACCCAATGAATCCAGACTGGCAAGTCCTCCTTGTGGTGTAGAGGTTAGTGTGATTGGCTACCATAGATTGGTCAGCATTAGTCAGGTTATTGTATGGATTCAAAACAAAGGAAGATACAAATAATTTATCATGTGTACCTCTTGTTTACTTTAAATCTAACAAAACCTCCTTGAAAAAATTATAAAAGAAAAATCTTGATTTCAGTGCTACCGATGACTTTAATAACGGTGTCGTCTTGACTAACCGCCCTCTCAAAGCTGATGAGTTGTTTGAAGTTCGTTTGGAAAAAATTATAAGCAAGTGGGCTGGATCCATTGAAATCGGAGTAACCATGCATTCTCCCAATGATTTGGAGTTTCCCTTCACCATGACCAACATGCGGTAAGAAAATTTGTTTGTTCTTTTTCAGTTTATAAAGTATTCCTCACTAGGAAATCCCCTTCCAATTAGACTTCTTTTTTTTAAATGACTTTTTCTTTTGCTGCTCCTACCAAAGGTTGGCGACCATCATTCTGAATTCATCACGATCCTGGGCCAGTCTAATCAGCACTGCTGCATCCGGCACACCAAACCACTGTCAAGATTTCTAAGTCACAACGCTCTTTTTCGTCCCATACCCCACCTGCCCTCTATCTTTCCTTCCATAATAAGTTGGAGAAGGGCATATTTCTCATTATGGAATATGTGATCAAAGTATGAGGTTTTTCTTCTTTGAACGGTGGTCAGTAACTCCCTCTCTTTGTTCGTAATGCTTAAAACCACTTCATTGGAGACACAATCAATTCATCAGATTCAAAGCATTCTTCTGCACAACCAAAGCTTAAAGGATTCAATGTTGTTCATCCTTGAGACTTTGAGAGTCCAACCCTCCACTGCATGCAGCAACACTGCTCTCCATCTCGTGCTTAGTTTCAGATCTTGGTTGCTCAATAGTTTCTGCATTTTATAGAACACTGATCCCACAACCTCATTTCTGGTCTTTATTTCTAAATCCGAATTCCACTTGTCATTTAGCCAGCATCTTAAATATTTAAATTGGGTAATCTGTTCTATCCCACTACCATCTATAGTGAGATGGATGCTAATGCCTCTCCGTCTGCTGGCCACCATAGCTTTGGTTTTTTAATATAGTGAAATTATGTATATATATACAGCTAGGCAATGCTAAAATTTCAAACCTAGATTTCATTCATGAAAGTTAAAGCTGAGGATGTAGGTACGAAATTGTGTAATGAGACCATATGTACCAGGTTTGATAAAAAAATACCTTTGAATTTTTAATATATTTGAATTTTGAATCTAAATATGTAATTGTAGCAGCCTATTTGTTTAACTAGATTAGAACGCATATTTATAATTGATTTTCACCCATTTCGGATGCGTATTTTGTTTTTGACAAATAAAATAGTAAGAATAGTAAGCGTTTCAGTGTGATCGGTGAAAATTTTAAAGATTATTCCAGATTAAAAACGACAAACACCAGATCTAGCCTCACGGCTTGTTCGCTACTTTTTGGCAAAAATTAGACCGCATTGATGCCCCTTGCCGTTGATTTGGCCCTCTGTGACTTTTTTCTGTACCCAAAGACGGAGAGGATTATAAAACGACCATAAAGAAGATAAAGACCGAATCACTGATGGAACTGAAGGTCAAACTAAAAAGTGCATTCCAGAAATATTTTAAGGATTGGAAAAAACGTTGGTATAAGTGGCATATCTGATTACGATTACTTTGATGGGGACAATATTAATATTGAGATTTTTTATATGTTTTTAAACAAACATGAATTCCGTGTATTTTTTTATCAAACTGTGTACATTCCATTGGTTTATTAACAATTGAAACGGGTGAAAAACCACGCTAAGGGGTTGTTACATATCAATGAATTCAATTTATTTTGTATATCTTTCAGCTCGGGAACTTGGATGATGACTGGAATCGGTATAATGCACAATCGTGTTACAGTCCGTGAACAGTACGCCACTAGCAGTTTGGATCAGCTAGTTGTACGTATATTTCTTCAGTAGACATTATATTGTACAACTTTTTCATTGAATACATTGTGTTATTTTATATATTTCTCAATATTTTGTTTATCTTTAAAATGTACATTTATTGTCATATTTTTTAGTAAAATATTTAAGCCACATTTAATATTACTTAATCAATAGATTTTATATTTAGTTATTACATTTTTTTACTCAAATACGAGGGCTACTTGATATTTTCCACCCCTGACACGCTTCGAGTTGGCCAGTCGAGCAGATGTGTATTTATTACGTAGCCTAATACGCCTGCGTCTAAAGTACCAAGAGACAGGTTAAAACCTGCGATGCTTTCCTTACAGCAGACATCGGTCTGGCCATCAGGCCACTGCAAAATGCTTTTCAGTGCTAAAATGGACACACACGAGCAACATTGTGTTAAGTTTTGTACGCTTTACTCTATAGTTATCTATATGGGCAAAAAACAAATATATCCTTCATCTATGAGTATGGCAAATGCTGAAACCTTTTATTAGTCTTGTATTTTTTTAAACTTTTGTAATATTGTTTTACTGTATAAAATTATAACTGCTGGTTTTGAGAATAAATAAATAAAAATGAATTTGTATCTCGGATACAATAAGACCAATATCAGATCTCATCTTTATTTTAAATAATTTAATTTTAGGTTGGAGACCGTGTTGGTGTGATGCGCCAGTCTTGTGGAACTCTTCGTTTCTTTGTAAATGGTGTTGATCAAGGTCCTGCCACAAGTGGAATACCTGATGAGATCTACGGAGTAATAGGTAAACATTATTAATTTTCACAGGTACACCATTTTATCGTAAAATACATTTACGTATAACGTCGTTGCGCCGGCAATTTCTGCTAAGTGATTGTTCTTTTTTAAAATACTTCCCACTAAGATAACAAAATTCTTTGTTTCAACAAAATAAACTTGAATTTTTTTTCAAAATAAAATTTTTGCTTTTATTTTGAATTAATTCATGAGTGTATCTTTCTTGATTATGTTTTTTAGTATAAATTTTTGACCAGCTCTTCTGTTTACCAGTCTGTTTTTTTAGCTGGCTGGAAGATAGTACTTTTGACGAAAAGTCTACCAAAGTACTTATTGTTTGTGCAGTAGAACTCCAATTATTCGAATCAATTGGGACTGGACCCCATTGGGAAAATTGGATTTTTTCCGTAAAGAGGGTCTATTTTAATTAATTGCTGTATGTATGTTGAAAATGGGAGAAAAAAACTATTTTTAGCAGGTCAATGACACACTGACTCGACTAATCGAAACAAACAGTGGAGAAACGGAGGACAATTTGCGGAGGAAAGGACAATAGTGCGCATAGACAGAATCATTATTTTGCAAATCACAAGTAAATTTCCGTCTTAATTATTTTTTTCTGAATTCTGAAGGCGATTTTTTTATAATCAGCGATTCTGATAGTCGGAGTTCGGATAATTAGAATTCTACTGTACTTGAAGATTTAATAAAAAAATATGTTAAAGAAATCCATCATCAAAAGGTACATTATTCTCCTTAACTATCTTTACAATATCGCTTAACAGATATTGCTGGCGCAACAAGAATATCGATGATGATACTGCGCAACCTGTTTTTTTAATGAAAATGTTTTACTGCATATTAAATTTGTTACATGGACTAAAAACTGTTAATTTTAAACTATTGCTATTTTTACTCTAAATGATTATAGTTTTTCTGATACTCCAGCAAAATTTTTGGTTTATTAAAATTATAAGTAATATAACACTTTTTAGGTTCCTTTGCCAAACAAAATCAATTGATAGTTACGCGGTATTGCAGTATCACCGATGATATGTAACTATAAAAGGCATTATTACCTACCCACTATCAGTTTTTAGAAAATGTTACAACTTTGGAATGTTTTAAAAAATATTTACCTATCAGGATACATAGAGCCAACTATGTAAATTTACATACAGTAAAACCTCATTTTTACGTTCCTTGATTTTACGTTTTCCCGCTTTTTACACCGAAATATTTTGGTCCCATTTTATTCCATACATTCTTATCCAAATATTCCCCCCAATTAAGGTTTTTCATAACCCCGGTTTTACGTCGAAATTTTTTCATAACTCATTTGATCTGTCAAAAGACGAGCTGTGTGCCGCCGCGTGAATGGAGCATAAAATCAAGGTAAATAAAAAAAATGTGTAAATTATTGGCTCAAACTAAATTCAAAGTAGTGCAGTGCAATTGACCATTTTGTTCAAGTGTCTAATTTTGACATTTTACTAAACAGTGACATGCAATTGACACATGTTTAGGAAGAATAAAGTCTTTACATCAATAAATTACGATGCCGAATGTTTAGAAAATTGGCAATAGAAATTATATTTGATGTTATAAACATAATGTGAAAAGGAGATAGTTTAAACAGTTATCATAAAAGTGTGAAACAGTTTTGCCGCGATGAAAATTACAGTTGAAATTTTGTGGTGTCATACCAAAAAAAGTGATACCATATAAATAAAATTTGCCAATATTTAGGAAAAATTTGTTGTATGCATTTTATGCAAATTCAAATTTTTATTTTCGTGTTTTTAGAGTTTAGTACCTAGATAAAATTATTGAAACATGTGTTTTTATAAATTCAATAAAAAATAACACATTGTATTGCTTGAAAAAATACAAAAAAAATTTCATTAAATCATTGGTAAATATGATTAATCCCCAATCATGATAGTTCTTACATTTTTTCTGCAGTATATTTAGTATAGTCTTGTACAATAATTATATTTTATTGAAATTTCATTTTTTCTGTACATTTTTCATTTCCTCACATTAAAGTTTTCCTCAGTTTTACACTTTTTTGTTGCTCCCTTGGAAAATGTAAAACAGGGGTTTTACTGTATGTATATTATTTAAAACATTTTATTTGATATATGGTAAAGTTGCAGCGATATATGTATTAATTTTGTTTTAGATCTTTATGGGCAAGCAGCTCAAGCTTCGATTGTTCGCCTTCCTAGCCCTTCAGAGTCTCTACATTCATCATACTCAAACACAACCTTGCACGGGTTAGTTTTCACATTTGATTTATAATATACACAGGCATAGTATTATTATTTTGTTATATAAACACGAAACTGCATGCATCATAATTATTCGGAATGATAAAACCCCCCGAGGGATAAATCCAGTATTTGTCTACAACAAGCGTGTCAAACTAAAAAGCTGTGCCAAATATTTATGGTTTAAGTTTACACAAGCCCCAAAAAAGAAAAGAAAATCTTCAAAATTTTCATGGAAACTGCTTACTATCTTTCCTGATTTGGGAGGAATTGTGTTTGTAGTTATTACTTTGAAAACTTATTGTCAAAGGCCCCATACCGCGAGTTTGACATGCTTGGTCTACAAAATTTTAACATACTCAAAATATTGTTTTTTATAATTTTTAGCGGGGAACTCGCATTTCACCGCATCTGCGGAAATAATGTAACAATTGGAAGAAATGGAGATGTGGCGTATAGGTACAAGAAGTCTCTCACCCAAGATTGTATTCTTATCAGCAACAGACCCCTCCGAGAATTTGAAATGTTTCAAATTCGAGTTGATAATAGAGAGTACAATAGTTGCCATAGGTTAATTTCCATCGGTAAGAAATAGTCTAAATAAATACTTTTATATAACTTACTGAAACTGAGCTTCTACGTTAAGTTTGTAGATTGTTTACTACCCTTTGCTTATTCTGCATTACAATGTTGTATGTCGATAAAGTGACTATTTTTTTGGCCAATGTTTCAAACCGCATCATCACCCGGGCTGATATTTTGTCTGTATGCAGTGTTTTTGGGAATATAATATCTCGTATTTAGATGCGGATAGGATTAATAATGTTTTATTGGATTCCGTCATGGAGTTCAGTAACATTCCTAATATAATGTATAATATTCTCCTCTGCTTTTTTGAAAACAACTTTTAACACAATTCTTATCTTTTGCTGTTTTTTATTTTTATTTTCATTTCCATTTTTCTTTTATTATATTGTATGTTGATTGTATTTAAAACATGTTTGATACTATTGTAATTCATTTTTTAAACTATTTTGTAAAAGGTTCTTCGAACCATAAATAAATATCAAAACATCAGCCCAGATGAAAGGCCTAGCGATATACATGTCAAAATAACCCCATTAAACATTATCAGTGTAGCTTCCAAGTTATTTATTTATGTTTTAAAGGTATAACAACTGTGTTTCCTACACGAGTATTTCTGCCCCCTACTCCCGCCGAGTTGTGTAAAGAAGTATACATGCTAGATGGAAATGTTTTATATAATTACAAAACTGGTAATCGGCGTCCTTACACATTCGATTTGGATTCTATTCCTGTTGGAACTTTGCTCGGTATATTATCTCATTTATTTAAAATTATTTTCTTATAATTTAACATACACATTTCTCATAAAAATATTTCTATAGGTATAATGCGCCATGCAGACAGAAGTGTCCATTTTTACGTTGATGGAGTAGACCAAGGAAAATCTTGGGATATTCAAAGCATTAATATGTATGCAGTAATAGATTTGATTGGACAATGTACACAGGTATTTGTAATTATTATCATTTAAATTTTAATCAGTAAATGATTTCTTGCAGTGAAAAATGGTTTCTAATAAATATTTTATAATTCAAATGATTGAAAAGATATATTTCAAATGCTTATATTAAATTCTAGGTAACCATTACACCACCGAAGCCCCGAGCTTTTGCAAATTCGGAAAATTCCTTGATGCTCTACACTGGATCATCTCAAATGAAGCAACATACGTATGTATATATCAATTATGTTTAAATCAATATGATATTGTATTAAAGCACACATAAAAGTGAAGCTATCTCATTGTGAAGTGGGTCATTTTTGAATATTTTTTTTCGCTCGTTTTGGTGTAAAAGTTATGGTCTGATTTGAAAATTTGTTGTTTTGAAAATTCCATTACCGTACCTGTACGAGTAAAAGTAAATGCAACAGTAAATTTGAAATAGTTTGTAACTTCCTCGGGAAAAGACGCAATCAATTTATATTTTAATTTTAACCTGCTCAGTGCCACGACCAAAACTCTTTCCATACCTGTGGTGTCGTGTCAGGCGACGAGTGCGATATCTTGCAAGTGACAACTCTTCAGTAATATTATCTAAAAAAAAAAGGATGATTGTTGAAAAAGCTTCACTCTGAAAGTCCTATTTAGTCTGTGGTGATTCTCAAATTCGATCCACAAAATTACAGTCAAAGTTTTGTAATCCTGTAAGTATATAAAATTAAAAATATTTTTAATAGAGACTTGAATAAGTTTTCGCTGTTTCACAACAGATGGTGTTATCTTAGCCGTTTTATATCGGGAAATACTGCAGCCAATTTCTATCTTGAAATTACAGCATATATGTTATTCCGCCGAAGTGTGTTTTTTCATCGCATTAAACATGTTGAATTTCGTGCCCTAAAAAAGATTCTTGTGGGGAATTTCACTGCATTACTTTTTTATTTTAAATCTGCAAATGAAGCACATAGAATTCTTGTGGAGACTTACGGCGACCATGCTCTTTCGGAAACAACATGCAGATGTTGCCAAAAAACAACAACAGTTGCCAAACGTTTAAAAGTATTAGAAATGTAGGAATGATTCCAAATTAAGGAAATTGGAAAAAGGACAATGAATACAATATGTACCTACCAGTTCGCACATGACTAACTTTCGTTTGGTAGCAATGCCAAATTCAATGTTTTTTGCTTTAAACCCATGTTATTCTTTTTTCAAAATCAGTTACGAGTAGTTACATATTTGTTTTAACGTTGTTTCTTATTGCTCAAATATTTACATGTAGTTATTGATGGATAAATTAAAAATTTGCATACGAGTTCTATCGCGGTACTAAGATGGCATGAACACCAAAAATGAGTAAGTATTGACTTAACACAGCAAGCGATCGCTTCCGTTTGGCGAATTTAGACCTCAATAATACTCTCCTAGGAAGACTGAACACTAATGTTAAAGATGAAGGATTAAAAGCGATTGTGGAAGCGGACTCATATTAAATAACGACTTTAATGGCAGCAGCTTAAAACGTAAGTGACAAAACTATATGTGCAAAATCAAATCAACTGCCAGCGGCAAGCGTTTATCGCAATAGTTGGATAAAGGGACTCCAACCAAACAATGCCAATAGTTTAAGATCACCCAAAAGAAGCTTGTGGTAACGGTATGGGATCCTGTGTCAGTGATACCCTTACAATTTCATGAGATCTGGCCCAACTATAATTGCAATCGTATATTGTCAAGAATTGCAGACAATCATGGAGAAGCTCTCAGTAAAACAACTGAAGCTAGTCAATCGCTCATTGCCACTGTTACTTCACGTCAACACCCGGCTGCTCACTTCTAAGCAGAAGGTTTCTAAGCTGAAGGGAAAAATTATACTAAGAGTCTGTGATAAATCCCTTCACTCAACTCCCTCCTATAGGACTTTCACAGCAAAGGCATCGGTCAAGTACCAGCAAAACTGCATTGATAATATTTAAATTAATTCAATAAATAATTTTCATACAAAAAAAAACTTGAATTTTTATGTACAAATTGGCAACTTTATGTTTAAGTTTGGTAAAACAAGGATCAAAATGTAAACATACTAAATTATATAAATTTGTTGCAACAGAGAGGGAAAACATTTATATGGGAATACGGAAGTCTAGGCTAACTGGTATAAGAAGAAGTATAAAAATGGGGAATTGGTTCAGTCGGATGAATCTCACCCATGTGATAAAGGTTTCAGCTCTTTTATTTCACAAAAGTCAACAGATGAAATAGTTGAGGAAATGTGGATGTTCAAATACAGGCAGAATGGTGGATTTTACACAGTGTGTAAAGTGGCCACTTAACCAGCCAATGACAGGTCATAAGCCCTGTAAATACCCAGACTTCCATATTCCTTTCTCAAAAATGTTTTCCCTCTCCGTTGCAACAAATTCAGATTTAAATAATTCTCAGCCTGTCTGCAAACATTTGGACATACTTAAAATATTGTTGATACTAAATTATTTTGATAGATCAAAATGATAGGTGTTACTACAAAAATGTCTGAATTAATTCATTTGTTCTGAATTGGAAATCAATAAATAATGTTATTCACAGTTTCCCAAATGTCAGTTGACCATTTGAAAAAAATCGTACTTCAGTTGTTATCTGAAATAGTACAATTTCATTGTTTGGTAAATTGTTTTGGCTTAAATACCATACTTGGGCGTATTATCTATTTGATTAAAACATTCTTGGTACTTGAACACACTTATTCTAATTCTCACAATAATTATATTGTTGTCTGTATATCATACCTTTTCCTATTTTACATTTTAGATTCTCAGAATACTGCGGCCCGAACCTCAAAGTCCTTCAAGATGGATCTCGGGTACTAGTTATTAATCCCAAACCGAAAGGAAAACTGGTTTTCAGTTCTTCTCTCTTGAAACCAGATGAAATTTTTGAGGTCTGAATGAACTTAAATTTAGTATGCTTTCCTATATTTTTTGATTTCTTACTATTGTGAACATCCTGTATTATGTATCATCGGTATACTGATAAAACCCTCTAATTGCATAATTGCTTCCATTTTAATGTTTTATTTATTTATTTATTGCACAAAATACACAAATTTACATAGACACAATTATATGTTTTTTATGTCCCGACTTGTTAGAAAATTCCGTGTTAAGTCGGGACTCTTCGATATATAAATCAAAAATATTTATTTACATATTAAAACAATATACAGGTAATCAAAACAATATGCAAAATAATCAAAACAATTTGCAAAATAATCAAAACAATATGCAAAATAATCAAAACAATATACAAAATAATAATAGAGAAATATACAAAATAATAATAGAAAAATATAAATAATAAAAATTTATACATGTCAAAAAATGGAATGTAGAAACGTTTTATAATACTACGTATGACAGTGATGATATACATATATGGATAATAATGAATGTTTGACTCAACAAAACTCTTTTCCAGTCTTTCTTATTCATATTTTGGGCATAATACATACTCATGAAACTATCTTAGTTCCTTCAAATTGTTTCTACAAATGATATTTTGAAAAAAAATCTGGTAATTGAAATGAATGGTTTTCACCAGAAATCTTTTTTTTAAAGTACCTTTTGTGGGTTTCTATACATGCTAACTTTGAAACTAAACCTCGGAGGATTTAGAGGATTTTATCAGTTGATAAATCTTAAAAATAGGTATAACTTCATTTTAAATTTATTTTCTCAAATTTCGAGCATCTAATAGATTTTATCAGTATACTGACGATCCTTATATTATTGGAGTCTTTATTAATTCATTTACACTTGTTTAAATATTAATGAACTTATTAAGGCTTTTTAGGCTGTGCCCGTGTCAAGCCATAATAATTAACAATAAAAAATACATAGTAAAATTAATTAGATTAAATTAAAAGAAATTTTAGAATACCCATAGTAACTTGTTTGTTAATTATTTCACTTTTAAGTTGTTAAATATCACACTTTGTGATACATTATTATAAAAATTACTTTATCATTAGTGCTACGCAATATCACGTTTTTTTAAAGTAATAAGGGTTCTATGAAATACAGTCCAGAAAAAAATGTTTTTGCTACTTGTAAGTATCATAAAAAATATTTTTAAATTTGTAATTTTGAATTCCCGCAAAAACGATCATTGCATTGGCCACGCCCCTAATACGTCACGATTTATGTTCATTTTCAACATTGTTCCAAACCATTCAAATTCTTATAAAACATCGTCACGAATCTTGACGTCACAACTATCAATGCCAAACATATCGCATTTTTTTAGAGGCATTGAATTTTCCTTATGTGGCGTGTGTCGTTTGCACTCTTCGCTGACATGCATGGCAGCCGTCCATATCAGGGTTGATGTCACATTAACCCAGAAAAACTAAATATGTACATTTAAATATACTTTAATTTACTGGACCCATATTACAATGTAAATGTAAGAGATTTACCGATTTTGCTGAAAAAAATCTGTCATTTTTCCAGTTTCATCTGCCGGACCCCGGTGTAATCTCATGCTTGGGTGTTTGGAGCTGTAAATCACTACTGTTATTGGGCTTCTTGGCTTTTTGTGATGCAAAAAAAAATATGTGCAAATTTATTTAGTTGGATAACAATAATTATTTAAACAGTTGTATAGAATCTAATTCCACTGTTGTGATTAATGTTTAAACAAACGATCACTGGTTCAATAAACTACACCTATGAAAAATTTGTGTATAATATTTTTTATTTAGGTACTGTGGGATAAAATTATTTTTGTTTCATTTTAGGTGGAGGTAATGGCATGTAATTTTGATATAACCGGTTCAATGAAAATTGGTGTAACAGATTTCAATATCTTGAATGCACACGTCAACAGCAACATTCCTGAAAACATTGAGGGTCTGCCGAAATTAACTTATTTCATCGATGGTAAATTATCTTGTTCTTTTGGCTATTTCTTAAAAAAACCTTCACAAAGTGGTTTATAATAATCGAATTGCATATATCCACATAACACATTAATGACCAAAAAATAAGTGTTTTTACTGTATCAAACTTCAAGAACCATTTATTCTTAAAATTTTTAAATAATAATTGAGTTTCTAGTATTTTCTTTTGTTTTTTGTGTATACATATATTTTAAAAATTAAAAATTGTATATTTTATATTTGGAAATTGTCTATAACCTCTGTATATGTATATGCCCTATGGGCTATGGGTGTTAATAAATAAATAATGTCAACACAATTCCAAACATAGTAATTTTATAAGATATGTCGCCGCCAAATAGTTAAATCAGCCACTTAATTGGACAGTTAGGATGTTCATTAAATGTCCGCATTCAATTGAATGGCTAACAGATGCTTAGCCAAAATGTTGAAGGCAACGTTTAACGAAAGGGCTGAACGTCGCTTTGAATTTTAATACAACAATATTAATTGTTTTATTTAAAAATTTATTTTGTTATGTGAAGTTAGGTGAGGTTAGGATGGATTAAGTTTAATAATAATAAAAAATAATGTTTTTTACTTAACCTTATCCAACCTAACCTTACCTATCCAGGCGGCTTTTGGGTCAGCTGTTTCCAAAGGGCTAGTTTTTAACCAGCCAACATGTTGAACGTTGAGCTATCTTAATTCATTAAACGAACAGCCTAGCCATTCGATTGAATGCTGGCATTAAATGAATAGCCTAGTCGTCCAATTGAGTGGCTGATTTAACAATTTGGCGGCGACATATACAAATGTTTTATATTGTAAATAATTATTTTGATCGTTTTCTATTCCTGCTTTATATTGGGAATTCCATATGTGAGATGTATATTCTAAGTAACTTCTAACAAAAGCATTATATCTGTAGCTTGGAGCTATAAGGGTCAATGTCGTTAATCGTAATATTATTAAAGAGTAATTTATATATCATTTTGTGGCGTTATAATGAATTGTTTGACGTCTTGGAAAGCAAATATTAATTTAAAACATTACAACACATGTCCGTATATAAAAAAAACATGTGTCAGACCAATCATGACGTATGCAGTAGAGACGAGGGCAGATATGATGAGAACAAAAAATGTGCTCAGAATGTCAGAGATAAAAGTACTAAGGGTAATGCCAGGAAAAACCCTAGGGACAGAATCCGGAATCAAGAAATTAGACGGACTTGCGATACCCGAGACATAGTATGGTGGAGCAGAACGAGGAGAAGATTCTGGAGACATCACGTCGATAGAATGGACAGCTCCAGAACCCCCTTTGCCGCGGCCCATTAAATCTCTGTTTATATTTTATCCTGTTTATATTTAAAAACATGAAATCTGATATTGGCCCTTCTAGATCTAGGCCCAAGATATAATTTTATTAGAGCTTTTGGATTATTAAAGTGTTTGCTCAACATTTTGATAGATAGAGGTGGTAGAAAAGTTAAGTATGCTTTTTCGATACATACCGATGAAGATAGCGTTTGTAATTGCCCCCCCTCCCCCACCACCGATAATAATTAATATTTTTTTTTTAGAAAATTTTGTGAAGAATAACATGAATTCTAATACATCCTTTGCCACTTTCAATATGAGAAACCTGAGAAGCAAAGACACAGTTGCTTTACGCCGTATTGGATACACGGATGCCATTTGTTTGCTTATCAATTCTGTAGAGCGTGGGGTTATTTTTGAAAATGTCCCGGATGTAAGTTTTTAAAATTTTATTTCATAAATATATTTTTATTAAAGTATGTCATTTTTAAATGTTTCGGTGGTTTGACTTCTTCGGGAACATAGAAATAAGACGACAGATGAAGCAACCTCCGATGAATCCAAATGTCATTAAGTGGGAGCAATATGTTTGGCTGGGCTGCATACAACAGATGCCTCCTAAAAGTATTTATAACGCATGCCTACTTTACATGGCATCAGATTCTCTGGTCCTGGATTTCAACAGTTGTTTGTTGGCAGTTCATGTCAGAACCACAGTACGCGAACTCGGTGTAGGAGGACGCACAGTTGACATATGGGCCTGGAGGCTGTGAATGCCATATGCTCTCAATTAGGAAGCGGATATGGAATTAAGATGATAATAGTCTTAAAAACGGCGATATATACATGGGCCATGATTATTATCATTATTACAATGATTGTATATGGTACATTTGATAAAATAGAGTCATAACTCAAGAAAGCTGAATTTTCAGGAGAGCCTAATAATGAAATATCTTATGTTAGTTTTTAGGCTATTATCTCAAAACCATGGTTTCAATAAGCACATATAACTCAGTGTATTTTTCTTCTTTTTTTTTACACCCTTAAAAGTAATGCTGATAAGTTTGTTTAGATTTGACTTTTTTGACCAAAATTTTTTTTAAGTATGACGCTGTTAGATAATGACGGCGCTTAAATAAGTGTTAGTGTAAGTGTGTTATACAGCCATCAAACGGGTAAATCGTAAGGCTAGAATTATGTCAGTTTTTTAGCATATGATGGCTTTTTAAAAATAATTTATGCTGTATACTTAACTAAATAATCAGATTTTTTTGAGGTATGACTGTATTTCATCGGATGTGCAACATTCTGATTCAATACTGCTATTTAAAATTTAAATATTCAAATAAAATAAATAATTTCGTATGTATCTAAAATTGTATGATTTCTCTGATTCCAGAAGGTATTTGTGGTGATTGATTTGGCTGGACCACCCCAGGGTCTGCGTGTAACTTCTTTAGATGGACAGTTGGATATGAGTGGTGGACCTGATGATAATCTTCACAGTATTCACATGTTGGATTCTTTTGGATACCACAGCGAAGGTTTAATTTATTTGAGCATGCAACCATTTTGATTTCATCATAAATTTTATAAGGATCTTCCTGTTCTTTTTACTAACTATTTTCAAACTTGTAAGTTCTTTTCCAGATTGTTGCTACGCTCCTGTTAATCGCTTCATGAAAGGAACACAACCCGTGCGCAAGCTGAGTCTTCCATTGGAAAGTTTCCACACATCAGAGTTCTTTTGTCATCATGGAAGCAATATTGTTATGGATAATGAAGGTAGGATATCCTTAAACTCTTAAAATACAAATTCAATACCTTGACTTGAATTTAATATCAAAATATTTTTTTTTTGATTTTACAATTCTGGCTGGCCAAAAAAATAAGATTCGCTAGTGCGCCTGTATTCTTTTGAGCAAATTTTATTTTTGGATTAATCATTTTATCCACACTCAGAGTTATTAAACGTAAAATATAAAGTAAATAAAATAATAAAAATAAACAATATTATTTTGTAAATTGTATTCTTGTGTGTTTAATTTATGAATGTTACACAGTGAGCAAAGAGATCACTTAAACCAGCCAACGGCATGTCGTTATCCCTGTAAATGCCCAGTCTTCTATATTCTCATACCTTGTAAGGGTTTTTGTATTTCATATTATTATTTGTTGTAGGGAAGCAGCCTTTGCTGGTGCGCCTATGTTATCTTGTGTATCAGTTTGATATATGCTAAAAAAAGTTTTCTTTGATTTATAGCTCATTCTGCCCATCGCATTAGGGGTTACAATCAAGGTCTGGTTGTGATAAATCGCCAAATAACAAGAGGACAGTCTTATCAGGTAATGCACATTTTTAGTAAAAATAGTTAAAAAATTATCCAATAAAATTTATGTAGCTGTTAATAAATTTCTGGATCAAAAATACCATTTACATAGCTGTTTTATAGTATTCATGGTTTAGGAGCCATTAAAAAAAAAATACCCAGCTACAATTTCGTATAAATAAACACACATGTAATACATACATACATCATCATTCCCTTTCCGCACCTAATGGTGCATAGGGCACTAAACTGGTACACCATTTTTGTTACATGAAGGTAATGTGATCTGTCTTACGGTTCATGTACCAGCCACTGAAATGTTCTAGTATAAAAATACCTTTTAAATAAATATTTCATGTCAACCATGTCGAGAATCAAACCTGAGACCTCTTGCATGGTAAGCAAACACGCTAACCACTACACTACGTACATGCATGTAAACCACATAACACACACAAGCTCATTCATTATAAATGATGTAATATGTATTTGTTTAGATTTCGGTGCAGAAGATAAATAACAAGTGGTCTTCTGGACTTGTAATGGGTGTCAGTAAGTACTGGCTTCCTCGTTGCAATCCTCCATCAGCTGCTGACCTCAGTGCTGGCTACTGGATGGTCTCTTCTGATACACTCTATCTCGATGGCTATAAGGTACATAATCGATTTTATTCCTTTTTTTATTTTAAGATTAATACTTTTTAACTGTCTAAAATAATTTATTATGTGCTATTTGTATTTAGACAAGATACTTATGCAATGGGGTTCAGCAGTTTTTTTATATTTTTAATTATTAATATTTGGGATTTGTTTGCCAGAAGTGTTCGGAAAAATAAGGGAAACCAATTGCAGAAGACGAATCATTCTCCACCACGACAATGCAAGCTGTCACACATCAGCTCAAACAAGTGAATTTTTGAGCATTCAAAACATCGAATCGATGGGTCATTCGCCGTACAGTCCTGATTTGGCACGCAATGATTTTTCCTTATTCCCCCATATCAAAAATAAATTGCGAGGTCAACGTTTTTCGACGCCTGAAGAAGCGGTTGATACGTTCAAATCACATGTTTATGTGTACCTCAATCGGACTGGAAAAAGTGCTTTGAAAATTAGTTCAAACGCATGCAAAAGTGTATTGACCTTCAAGGAGAATATTTTGAAAAACAATAAAGCCAATTTCGATTATAAATATTTGTTTTTACTTGTCTATCTCAAAACTTAAGTAGCAACTCTCGTATAGGCGTAATATATATAACATAATAGGCGGCCTCCGTGGTGTAATTGTTAAGACGCTTGACTCACGAACGGAAGGTTTCGGGTTCGATTCCCGGTGAGAATACAAAAATTTAAAATGTGATTTTTCTCAAGCCTGACTATTCTGTGCTACAATTCACCACTGTAATTGGGCCTCCTGGCCTGTTGTGGTGTAATAAAAAATAATAACATACAGGCAGAAAAAGTATCTTTCTGAGAAAACAGAATAAAGTGAGTATTTGGTTTGTGGTGTAATTGAAAAAAAAAAATTAACAACAGACGGGCAGAAAAAGTAACTTTCTTAGAAAACAGAAAAAAGTGAGTATTTTGTTTATTCATTTATGATCGCTAGATTTCACTCAAAATCGATAGATCTTGGGAGGATCGGGTTGGCACCCTACCGATTATTTGTTTTTTGAGAAAAATCACATTTAATTTTTTGTTGTGAGATTCTAATTAATCAACTGAGGCCTGAAGGGCCAAATTTCCTAGCATGTAACAGTCGGCGATCGTTGGCTTTTGCCTGCTAGTTAATATTGTTATTATTATTAATATTATTAATAATGCTGAATATAGTAAAATTGAAAATATTTAAAACAATACCGAACTATTTTCATTTTTATATCACTGAAAAGATAACATTACAATATTTGAGTATGTTTTAAATTGAACATTTGAATTTCACACAAATCATTCCATTTCAGAAAAAGACAGAATATGGACAAATCTTGGATCGTCTACGGATTGGATCTGTTGCATCCATATTGTTCACTGAATCTGGAGAGCTTCAGTTGTTTGTGGATGGTGTCAATTTTGGATCTTTTGCAAAGATTAACCCGAAATTCAGGGAAGTTTATCCAATTGTAGATGTCTATGGGAAATGCGAACAGGTAAGTCCTAGTTATTAAACGTTTTTTATTTTATTAGAAATTGATTTGTTGAATACCAAATTTTCAGTAGAAACTAATTAAGTGCCAGTGTAGAAGACACGAAATTAAAATGATTTACAATCTTTTTGAGTTTGTCCAAATATTTCTATACAAAGACTGGATTTCACCCCCTGGGGAGCTATAAGATTAAAAAATTGCAACAGAGCTGGAGAACATTTTAGAGAAGAAAATATGTAAGTCTAGGCATTTACAGGGCTTATGACCTGCCATTAGCTGGTTTGAGTGGCCACTTTACATACTGTGTAACTTCACAAAAATCGACATTAAAGTACATTTTTCCACATACCCGAAACTGTTTTAAAGACTGTGGGTCTTCCCATCGATTTCACTCATACAAAAAACCTTTTTTTTGTTAATAAATGAGTTATTCTTTTAAAATTTTCAATTGTGTATATTGCAATTTTAATTGAATTATATTATTTTATTTTAATGGATATTTTCATTTATCCTCATTGTAAAAATTAATGGTAGCAAAACTGTATTTACTTATAAAACAATAGCCATTATTATTGTAATTCATTATTGTAATTTGATAAATTTAGTAACATCAGATTGGATTATTATTATTATTATTTAATTACTTAACTCCGAAGCCCTTCACATAAGTCACCAAAAGATAAATCCCGCAATTATGCATGTGGCACTGCCTTTTTAAAGGGTATTAACTACTTCAATTTAAACAAAAGTGAATGGATTGTTAGTAAGAAGGTACCTACCCATTAAAATCAACTGATGGAAGAAGTATGGATGTAAAAACATAGGCAAAATGTTACACAGTGTGTAAAAGTGGCTACTTAAACTAGCCAATGACAAGTTATATGCCGTGTAAATGCCTAGACTTCCATATTTCCTTCTTTAAAATATTCTGTATCTCTGTTGTAAATTGTTAAAATGATTTAATTTAATTTACTTAATTACTGAACGCCAAATTTATTTGTAACAATATATTCTCCATATCAGTTTATTATAACAAATACCTATTTATGGTTTAAAATTTTCTACAGGTTACTTTTATGAACTCAATAGAGGAAGCTGACACTGTCGAAGTGTCCATGATAGATGATTTATCCAATCCAGTCACGGTAACAGTGAAAGGAAATCAAATCGATGATACGAGTAACGACAATATTCCTGTGGGATATGACGCTACTCTTCTTCAGTGTGAGAAGGCAGATTTGGAATATCATGAAAAAGAAACATTCCACGGGTATGAAGATTTGGCTAAGGTGCCTGAAGGGTCGTCCATAAGTAAAAGCCTTTCTTATGATGATAGTTTGGATATTTTGCTACAAAACCCTTGTGTTGCCAATGAGCTTAAGAACATTGAGATAAAAAACAAATCCGTTCTTTCCATTCAGCGCAAGGAATGCAGTAATGTGTGGACCAAATGCTTTGACAATATTGAATTTTCGATGTCAGATTTATTGACAGATCCTCGTTCGTCTTTTCAACACTCATTTCCATTCATATCTGAAGATGATAAAGCTGGACACAGCTCTCTCTCCAAAAGCCTTTCATCTCAACAATTATCGTTGGCTACTGCCTCAGCTATAGCCCCTCCTGAAGCCTTTGCTTGCATCAGCAAATGCGATCTACCAGACGAGCATGTTCCAGTATTTCTCGCTACTCCGGTTGTCGAGGATCTTGGAAAATTTTCAAAAATCATGCATGCTATGTCAGAGTTCATTGAAACTGACAGCGCTCTCTCCCCCGAAGAAATGAGTATTATGCGCTCGAAACAGGAGAAAGAAATGAAGGCAGCATTAAGAGACCTTAACAAGTTCAAAAACCCAGAAGATGATGAAAACTGTGGATTTACTGCCGATGGAGCAGAAGTCGGAACCTGCGTAGTGGATGGAGATCCTTTGACTGAAGGATTTCACGTGAACAATATGAACTGCACGTATTTGCGACAGATGATTCTGTATAAACATAAAATGCTTCTTCCTGATGTGTTTTCAAAC
The DNA here is from genome assembly GCF_059751315.1 of Micrasema longulum. Classification (NCBI taxonomy): domain Eukaryota; kingdom Metazoa; phylum Arthropoda; class Insecta; order Trichoptera; family Brachycentridae; genus Micrasema; species Micrasema longulum. The sequence goes on from NW_028277303.1 coordinate 2,249,683, forward strand.
ATATATCCGAGGTGCTATTGTACCACATGCTTTAACCCATTGCCAAGCAGTCTTATGCCGTGTGGTACGTATTTCACTCAATTGTTACCTGGTTTCTTTTTGCGATTTGTACATATTTATTTCAATTTTGTTTTTGTGCGTTTCTGTGAAAAAAGTATTAGTGATTTAATTTGTATTTAAATAATGATATTTATTAGCAATATGTTTTATAATATTTTTATGTATATTGTTTATGAAATTATGTAGCGTGAAAATTTTATGTATTACTTGCGCTTTATATATTTTTTAAAAATATTGTACTCAGAGAATGAAATTACTGCACTCGAGAAATATTTCTCAAACAGAGGATGTTTTCAAAGAAAATAATTTACCAGATACCCAAAAATGGAAATATTCCTTTTTGGAAAAAATACAATCTGATTATTTTAATTTTTTTTATTGGCAGGCATGTAAACATTTATACACAAGTATTAATTTAAATGTTTACATATTTACCTGCCTATAATTATTACCTCAATATTGTCTTGAAACATTATATATTTGGAAAATATATCATTAAGCATGTGTATCATACCTGTTGACAAATGAATAAAAGTCATAACGTAATTAGTCTTGTGGTAGTGTTGCGGACTCCGGACCAGATACCCAATGTTTTGTAATATATTCATATTATATTAATTGCTTAGGTACCTAGGAAATTTCTATTTTTACAACCTGGCCAATCCAAACGTGGCTTACTTTCTTTTGTGTAGGAATTTCAAAATGAATTTTTTTTTAAAGCCATATTTTTTTTATTTTCAAAATCAGTCATTTGTATTTTCATGAATTTAATGATAAGTTCAAAACTAACTTTTTTTTTAAAATGCGAGTTCTGTTGTGATACTAATGCGGTGCAGACAACACGCAACATCAATTATGTGTAGGGCCAAACACCGCAAGCGAACACATGGCATGTTTTAGGTTTGATTGCTTGCTTTTGTGAAATTTCAACCTCAACAATGAACTCCGCGGAAGTTCGTATAAATAAAGTCGGCAAAGTAAAGAAGCTTGGGATGCGGGTACCCTATAAGCTGAATGAACTCCAACGGTAAGCACGCATTGATGACTGCAATGTTTTGCTGGGCCGGCACAATAAGGATTGAATTCTGAGTTGGATCGTTACCTGCGATGAGAAATGGATCTTGCATGGCGACAATAAGCGTTCATTGCAGTGGTTGAAACGAAAGACCACCCAAAATAAGCTTATGGTTGTTCTGTGTTGACGTTATCAACTATAGCTTAGAGCTGGCAATGATGGACAAGCTTGCAGTAAAACTACTGAAGCTGGTCAATCGCTCATCCTCACTGTTGCTTCATGACAACGCCCGTCAGTCTCTAAGCTGCAAGAGCTGAAATCAACTTGCCGGACTTAGCTCCAATTGATTACCATTTTTTTGGAAATTTTGATATTTTTTGCAAGAGAAAATAAACTTCAAAGTGTCGGTGAAATATGCCTTCGCATCATTTGTCAACTCCTGCCCAACGGACTTTTACAGCAAAAGCATCAATCAACCACAATTAAAATGGAAAAACTGAATGGATAATATGGGACAATATTATATTCATTCAGTATATAATTTTCATACAAAAAGTTGAATTTTTCTATACAAAACGGAAATTTCATAGATAAGCACTTAATATATTATAAATATTGAATTTGTTCTTTATAAATCTTTGGTGCTACACAATATAATACCATACAAAAAATGTGCGTAATCAAGGCACAACAAAATATAAATACCTGTTTGCATAGTTATACTTTCGTATATCCATAATATTTTTTTAACATTAAGCCTTCGATATTGAAATGACAAGGTTTATATATAATATATGTATAGGTAAGTGTGTATATATATTAATTGTGACAATACAGGTGTATCACCCTTTTACATAGCGTCCTTTGTGTTAAGTTTTAATTATTTTTAAAATACTTAAAATGTCAAATAATAATTCATCATGGTGCATAAATTTAGGAAATGTTCCATAACTTTTAATATGAAAATACCGGATAAACTTTCTCTGAATTTGCTCTATTTGATTAATATATTTCTTGTGATAGGGGTTTTAAATTCTACTAGCTTATTCAAGTTTCGAGTGCACTAATCCACTTAACATACTTGTCATCGCTTAAGTATTCTCAAATTATTTGCATGTTCAAATCACAAATAATTCCTAGTAGTCTATGGCATGTTGGAAGTAACTGATTTATGTGTTCTACAAAAGCCAATTTTACTCCAAACACAATTCCCATATCTTAACACACCGTAACTCTTTTAAGGGCTTCACCATTCATGTAATAATCAAAGATTATAGTCACAATTTTTAGTATTTAACCCTAATTTATTTTCTTTACCAAGTATGATGGTACTTTTGAGGTTTACATGCTTCGTAAATATTGACAGCTAAGTGTAGGGATCAAATACCATACTTCATTGTTGTAGTCACCACAAAAGTGACGTACCATCGAAGTTATTACTTTACTGTCAAGTGACTATATTGACATTATATTGAATATTATATTGTGTGTCTATCATGAAATATTCACAATACGATTACAGGTAGTCGTTGACTTACGACCACAGTCAGTTACGATAAACGAATTCTATGGTTAATTATTTTTTTAGATTGTCTTTGTTTTCTTTGTTCTTGTTATAATCGCTTGAAGGAAACAAAAACGTTTTCTTTAAATTGAAAAAAGAACTCCTTTGAACAGACAGAAACGAGCCTAATGCCGCAAGACTGTTTTTTTTGCCAGTCGTGAGTTTCCTATAGTTTATATAACAATAAAACACATTTTGATAGCTCATAATATTTCATTATCTTAGGAGAAAATGAGGGGGTTAAAAGCAAAATCGCCACTGTCCATGATCACTATTTTTGGGAAGACCCGGCAAAACCAGTAGCAAAAAGACTATTTATTTTTAAACAAATAAGTCTTTTCACTACCCGTTATACCATGCGCAAGTTGCGCATTGAACTTATTTAAAATTGTTCTTTCGCTACTGGTTTCGTCTTTCCAACAACAGTGATCATGGACAGTGGCAGTTTTGCTTTTAACCCCCTCAAATATGTTATTAATCTCAAAAATCGAAAAAATGGAATGAGCCATTTTTCCCGTGTACCCTTCACTTTTGCATTACCACGTTGAGAAATTGTCATTTTCATTTCTGTATACAGCTTGAAAAATGCTCGTATCACTATCGTCACACTTAGCACAGACGTCCAGCTGAGCGCGGATTTCGGTTGTAAAGTCAAAGAGTCGTAAGTCAACGACTACCTGTAATTTAATTTAATCCCACCCCCGCATTTATCTTTTGTCGACCTTATGTTAAGCGCTAATTTAAATTAGTAACTTATTGTTATTGAATGTTATTTATTTAGACATAACATTTATATAACACATTAACTATTATAAATATCATCACTATTAATGTATTACCGTTACTATCTTTGTTATCCTATAACTTTTCTTTTTTTTGTCCTACCTTGCATTTATGTATTCTTGTTCAATAACCAATTAAAATAAATAAATAAAGTTCTTTTAAAATACAATAAACGAGTGGGCTAAAAGCAAAAACAGGGCTGTTCATGGCTATCGAATATCTATTACAAAAACAAAACTAAAAGTTTTTAATTACACCTTTTAAGCTTAGCGGGCAGTATTGTAATCTATCAAAAGTGCCATCATATGTTGCCGCTGGTATAGCGACCAGTATATGAACCTGTCTAAGCCTGCTGGTAAATTTAAATAGTCCTAATTTTAATAAATTCTAGTGTGTAATTTTAAAAGACATTAATTAGTCTGTCTGTATATATGTATGTAATACTTTTATTTGAAGATTTTAATTTAGACAAACCTATGTTTCAACAATCTAGGCATGACGCGTATTATTTTAACGCATAAAAGGTAGGTTCCTACTAAAATCTTTTCTTTTATCTTCCTATTATTAATCTTAAGTAAATGAAACAATATTTTCAGTTTGTCCAAATGTTTGCAGTCAAAGACTGGATTTCACCTCCTAGGGAATTATTAACAGAGCAAGAAGTATAAAATTTCGAATTATTTTTAGGCATTGCCTCGTATGTAGGTGAAATAATTCAGTCAGATGAATCTCACCCGCATCAATAAAAGGTTTCAGCTCTTTAACTTAAAAAAAAAAAAACATTGAATGCATCTACCACATACCCGAATCCGTTTTAAAGACTAAACATCTTTCTTCGGATTCACTCATACAAGCAAGCATTTTTTTTTTCATTATGAATTGATTATATTTCTTCCTCTACTAACCAAATTCAGTAAGGAAAAGCGCGAACAAATATTTACATTTACAACTTTCAATGTCCCTTACACTGTCGCTCTAAACCCCCTCCCCCTCCTCATCGTCTTCAAGGTAAATGTATAAAGTATAATAAATTAATAAATCTATTACCTAATGAAATCAACAGATGGATGAGTTAAAGGAATATGAATGTTCAAACAGAGGCAGAATGGTGAATGTTACACAGTGTGTAAAGTGGCCACTTAAACTAGCCCATGACCGGTCGTGAGCCCTGTGAATGCCTAGACTTCTATATTCCCTTCCCTAAAATGTTCTTCATCGCTGTTGTAATATATTAAACCCTGTATTGATAGTGAAAAAAAAACATTCAATAAGCTTTATCATGCATGGAAAATTGTCAATTTTCATTCAAAATTATTGCATGAAGAAGTACACAGATGAAAGAAATCACGATCTACATAAATACGCTTACACAATCAAAACAGATCACATACTAATGGACAATTTTGCTGGACAAATGATGATTTGCGGAATACAAATACCTATTTTTATTTTACAAATGAAATTGATCAAGTACTTTTTTACACTGGCATTTGCGCGGTATAAATATTTCTCTTGTAAGCAAAATTGATCATGTGCGCGTTTTGCGTAATTCGCCATTGCCCATTTCGTCGGTTTACTGATAAAACTCTAAATGACCCTCAGAATTTTAGAAAGCAAATTAAAAATGCAGTTGTTCCTATGTATTTTTCCAGCTTTTAAGTAGGTATCATGTCCAAAATATGAATCAGGAAGACCGGAAAAGAGTTTTGTTGAGTCAAACATTTAAATAGATTTTTCTCAGTATAGGCAATAGTGCATTTAGAGGACTTTATCAGTACACCAACGATTTGCACGAGCTATATAATATATGTATTTGCAAATATCATTTGCTTTTGATATACTTTTCAAGGTTGTTATTTCACAATTTTAATATTTAAATTATAAAGAGGAAAATTTATTCTTATTACAATATTCTTATCATCTTCAAATGTAGACAAATGAATACTGAAGAAAATCCTCTAAAATTGACATTTATTTCATAAGAGATGGAAAACTTCTTTGTGAAGAGAATATGGAGATCTAGACATAAACAGGGCTTATGGCTTTGTCATTAGAAAATCAGCAGATGGATAAGATGTTTGGAAACAGTCAGAATGGTGATCACTTAAACAGACCATAAATCCTGTACATGCCTAGACTTTCATATTTCCCAATAATTCCTTAAATTTTTCTTATAGAAGTTCTCAATCTCTGTTAAAATATCATTGAAATAATTTCATTGTTGACTCGAATATTGAATTATTAAAGAAAAATATATCACAAAAACTGCTCAACTGTAAAATGAGTTTTATTCTGATGGTCACTTGTACACGTATAATGATAATTTATTATTATGTATGTATGTCCATTTCATAAATAATTCTGTACCATGTTTAGGTTGGGTTCGCTTTCCGATTCGTGGGTTCGAGTCAGTAGATCAAAATTGGGACCGTGGATTTTGGCATATTCCACCCTGGGAAGTAGGCCCAGCGCTGATCACTATGGAGTCTGAGTCACTATTCCGACTGGAGAAAGTTCTTCGCCCTATTCGTGGAAATAAAGACAGCAAGCAAAAGTTTGTTTCATTATTTGATAATTCAAATGTATATAGATTTATTAACTTTGTCAAGTCCGTATCCATGTGGAAAGTAAATAGTGCGCAGGTCTGCGTGTGAAAAAAAACCAATAACCAATATCGTAGATGTTATCAACTCATCCACGATACTGTTTCTATTTCTGGACTGGCACTTGAAATGTGGGACTGATTATATTATCTATAGTCAGGTTTATTACACACAAGTCTGTATCAAAAAAGACAAATTTACATTATAATATTAGATCATTGTCTTGTTTGGAATACAACTTTCTTTGTCAACGCATATATATAAATAAATTACATGTATTTAATTCTAGCTAAATTCTTGGAACTTAGCAAAGTTATTCAACTAGCTATACTTTTGCTAGAATTATGAATATTTATTTAGTTTATTGTACGATGAAAGATCAGTTTTGTTCTTTTTGTCAGCATTTTATCGAAGATTTTAAACAAAGTTTCCTATCATAATTTAGTTTCTATTACAATAATATTATATTATCAACAATCTAAATTTTTATCATATTTGACAGAGACCCTGTTGTAACAATAAATGGTGACACATATTCAAAAGGTCCCTTTTTTCTATGTTTTTGCTTTCTTTTACTTGCGCTACGGTTTACTTACTGCTTCAAGATTTGACGCTAATAAGATTGAGGATAATAATATAAAACTACAAATTCGAAAAGTTCAAAAGTTACAAGGTGATTTTAGATCGAGATGTCTTGACCTTTTTTTACTGATTTATCATTTTCTTCTGTGTATGCTATTTTAGAGTTTTAGAATAGCATGGTTAAATAATGTTTCTTTGTTTTGACTTTAAGTTTTTTTTCTAAAAATCTTTTATAATAGTGTTTGTTTTTGCAATGTTTTTGCAATTTTGTATTGTAGCAAAATAAAGAATGTACATTTTTTTTAATATTTCGACTTTATACTGATTATATTGAATAAATGAACATATATCAGAGTAGAAATGTGGACAACTAATCAAATATATCTTTTAAATTATTAGGTGTACAACTTTGCTTCCGCCGTTTTTCTGCAAATGGCTTTAGCGGCAAGTAGTGGTCGAAATAAATAGATCCACGTCATGCAATCAATTTGAGCATCTGTCAACATAACCTTATAGAAATATTAGTCGATTTGTGTCTGCATCATAAAGTTATTTTTGATTGAAAATGAAAATGACAGTATACGAGCCAAATTGTCATCATTTTTAGGAAGTTTTAATTTTATTCTTCAATATGAAGAAATCTGCTGCTGAGGTTCATTGAATGCTCTCAAATACTTATGGTGAGGCCGCTATTAGTGAAAGAATGTGTCGTCGTTCAAGATTTTCTACGGTGATTTTCACGTCGAAGACTGCTATAACGGTGGAATAGAGAAGATTTTCAAAGATGCAGAATTGGAGGCATTACTTTATGAAGACTCATGTCAAAGTTAATAAGAATTGGTTTGATCATTGGGAGTGACTCAGCAAGCAATTTCAAAACGTCTCAAAACCATGGAAATGATTCAAAGCAAGGAAATTGCGTACCGTACAAGTTGAAACCGAGAGATGTTGAACTGTGTTTGTTTGATTGTGAACATTTGCTTGAAAGGCAAAGATAGAATGGATTTCTGCATCGCATTGTGATTGGGATCGAAAAATGGGTCCATTACAATAACCCCAAGTGCAGAAAATCATAGGGATTTCCCACCCGTGCTTCCACTTTGACGGCCAAGCTGAATATTCACGGCTTTAAGGTCATGCTGTGTATTTGGTGGGACTAGCTCGGTGCAGTGCATTATGATCTTTTAAAACCGAGTTAAACAATCACAGGCGATTGTTATCGAACACAATTAATGCGTTTGAGCCGGGCATTGAAAGACTAGTGGCTGCAATACAACTAGAAACTCGATAAAGTGATTTTGCAGCATGACAAAGATCGACCCCATGTTGCGAAAGTGGTCAAAACATACTTGGAAACATTAAAATGGGAAGCACTTCCGGTCTTAGAGAACAAGCGAAAAATTGGATCAATTCATGGATCACTTCAACAGATGACCAGTTTTTTCAACGCAGGATTCGTACACTGCTCGAAAGATGGGAGAAAGTAGTGGCCAGCGATGGACAATACTTTGAATCATAAAGGTTTAATCAGTTTTTTACAATAACGCCTCAAATTTTAAAAGAAAGCGGCGGAAACAAAGTTGTTCATCTAATATTATAAATAAATAATAAAAATTAATGTAACAGGTTAAAATAATCAATTGCATTGATTAAAATTTCTAGATATAATGCAGAAAACGGGGATGTCTACTATGTTGGAGCAGCTCTAGAAATGGCTTTATGTATCGGCAGCAACAAAAAGTAATTATTATTATTATAATCATTTCATTTTCTTTGAAAGGATTCTGGTTTATTTCAATAGAACCAGAATCCTCTTCGATTCGATGACTTCTCTCAGTTTAAAATCCTGTAAGCGGAAAATTAAGTGGAGTTAAGTCCGCTTCATAGTGCAGAGGTTGGTACCACGCTTGAGGTCTCGGGTTCAACTCCTGGCAAAGTCGACATTAAATATTTGTTTTAACAGTGGTTTTTCACTTGGCAATATTTCATAGATACTGGACTAGTATTTTAAACATACGACTGATCACTTTATATTCCTGTAACAGATGATAGAGATGTGTTTATTTGGTCTAAGATAGGGTTATGATGACGATATATTAGTTTGTTTTCATCATTAATGTATGTTGTACTAATTGCATCATCGGTTCCCAAGGTTTGAAATCCGGATTTGAATTCCAACAGGGAAATAAATAATATTTAAAAAATTCTACTACTACCGTATCATTACTATCACCCCATTATCCCATAGGTAGTTGGTAGAGAGGATGGATCGTCACACATCTTGCAACGTGATCCTTGATTCTGCCTCTTTCACAAATCTTTTTTTTTTGCAGTTGTTGCTCTATCGACCCCACTGCCCAAATTTTAAATATAATTGTTTTTTAATCATTTATAGATGCGGTGGCTGTCAGTGTATGTATGGCTCTTGGGATAAAGTGAATTCTCACTGCTTTGTAGCTCTGCATCTTCACTTTGTGATTGTTAACGAGGTATGAATATTGTAAAACTTATTTTACATATAAAACGTCCTTGCTCTTATTTAATTTTTGTTAATTTTTTAACTGTGTATTTTGATATTTAAATTTTGTTTTATGGAGGAAGAAAATTGTATTAAGCTTGTTTTGTAATTTTTATATATTATAGTAAAAAATATATAAATATAATTATGAGACAAAAAGAAACAAAAAGGGTACGATACCAAAAATTATTTAATAAAGAATTGTTTTTACGACGCATTGTACATATAGATGTAAGAGCTAATATAGATTTAAAAGCTAATTTGTTTAAATTTTATTGTTACATCTATGTGGAATTTTTTGTAAATATGTAAACTTCTATTGTTCTTTCTAAAGTCTGTTCATTATTACAAGAATTCCCAAATAAACAAACCAGCCGCGTGATATCTGACGGAGAATAACCTATTTCACACATATCATCTTAATCTAAATAGCACTGTAAAATTATAGTGGATTGACATTTATTAGATTCTTTTGTACCTATTTAAAGTTGAAAATATTTATGTTTTTCGTTTCTTTTATAAAACTTCATAGTCAATGATTTTAATAAAAATATTGATAAAAACGCCTCGGCTAATATATTATTAAAAAAATATATATATGTATACATAATTATAAGCGTTCTTATAATTTACCCAAATATTTAAATTTTGGTGACCATTTTCAATGAGTTATAAATAACTCACTATTAGATAATGGAAATCAAGTTGGGGTAAAGCGAGGTTTGAACCTCGGACCTCGGATTCGTAAGTCCGCAACACTAGCGACGGGACCACAACCCGATTAAAATAATATATCAAAACTTAACAAAAGAGATTTGATTGATAATTTTATCAAAATCATTATTTAAATTTAGAGAGTACTCTCAGGTAAAAATCGTGCCAAAGGAAATCGACTGAAGATTAGTCGGCCTCATGGTGTACTGGTTATTTCGTTTGCCAGGAATTAAATAAATTAATTATTCTAAAACAATAAATGTCCATCCACCGTATTGTATTTTATCATGCCGTGTATATTTTTGCCGTGGTGTGAAATGGGCAAATCATTTGATATCACGCAGTGGGCTCGTGGCTCAGCAGTCCAGTCTCCGTGAATGTATGGTATTTACATGAATCATATTATGATATGTATATTAAATAGTATGCAAATATATATTAATAATTATTCAATTCATTTATTTAAAATAGCATATACATTACAAAATTAAATTCAAGAAATTGCTATAATAATTTATGTACTCTTCTGGGCGTTTATAAATAAATAAAGATTAATATAGGTTCATTCTGTTTTATCAACAAATAATTTGACCATACACCTGACTACCATTTTACACTTTTTTCACACAGTTTAAAAATAACATGATGCAAAAATTATTTATATTTTTCAAACATAAATTTAACAATGCCTAAAAGTTGTACTATGTATTTATTTTTGGATTTACATATACCCCTTGCATGTTCTTACCTACTATTCGGTGGGTGTATAGAGGTATACGGAAGACTCTAGACATCTGAATCTTAACTGATTTGAACAACGTTGTAACAAATGTGGGTAAACAGGTACCTCTTTTGTCTGACAGTGATAGTAAATACCTAATCTTTTTTAGCATTTTTAAAAAGGAATTGATGTACAGTTGAGTTTTTTGATATCCTGAATTTTTAAACTAGGAAACCTCTCCATCATCTACACCACTTTATTTTGGTGTACTTTTTTCAAATGGTATTGCATTGAGCATACAAAATCAAACTAATAATTTGGTGGGCGGACTTTTTGCTATATGGGGTTCTGCTGATAGGATCATGTAGAGCTAGTGGCTGGTGTGAATTTTTTTGTGACAGTTGTTTTGTGTGCTCGTCATTTTTACCACAGATGATTGAGACTGGCACAAAACCTCTTGAAATGTTAACAATGGTCTAACGAACACGATGCTATGAGAAAAACCCAAGTATTTGAGTAGTTGTCTCTAGTCAATTGATGACCAACTCCGCTCTGGACGTCCTTCGACAAATCATCCTGGTAAACCGACGACAGACCACCAAAGAAGTTGTGAAGCTATCTGGAGTGACTTGGAGTTCAGTGAAGTGAATTTTTAGTAAAGATTTGAGCATGACAAGGATGACTACCAAATTTGCTCTCATATTGCTCTCTTTGCGTGCCAATTTTTGTCCAAAAAGAATATGATCGCTGTGCCTCACGCCTCCTATTCACCAGATCTAGCTCCCTACGACTTATTTTTATTCCTTTGAATTTTACCGACGTTGCTGAGGTTAAAAAAAACAACGGAGGCGCTCTCAAGCATCATGAAAAACTAATTTTAAAAATGTTTTTAACAATGGAATATAATATTGGACAACAGCATTAGCTCCAATGGAGAGTACTTTAGAGTAGTTTTATTGAAAAGTAATTCATTAAATATTTTTTTAAAAAACTACTTTGATTTCTTTTGGGTATAACGAAATTATATATATAATATATATCCAATGTATCCTCCCAGTTCGGAAGTCAATTTTCCAATAATTTTGACATTATGTTTGTTTATAGATCAATGATATATTGTTGCTAGAAAATATTTTACTTCTTCTCCGTGATGTATTATAATAGCAAATTTAAATATTATGAAATACATATGTTTATTTTAGGTGGATTCGGATGAGGACTAAATTTGAAGAGAACTCAAGACAAGATAATTTAACATAGTGCATTCTGTATCACAATTGTATAAAAACATAAAATGGAAATGAAGTGATTGAAAGAATTCGTTATCGAATCTTATCGAAGGTTACAGTGTAAATTAATATTGCCAATTAGCCTTAACGGCGTTTGGCTATATTAATTGTTTAAAGTCTGAGGTTGATGCGGATCAAGGATACCAGTTTACTAAGATTGATTGAGGTGGTAGGTTTAATTTTTTTAAGTCCCATAAATATATACCTACATATATTTATTATTAAAAATATTAAATTTAAATTAAATTGGGAAATCGATTTAATTCTGAACTTTTTAATTTATGAAATGATAGTAAATATTTTATATTAAAGATCACACAAATTTGAAAAAAAATTCAGAAATTCTACCAAGATTTTTGTTTCATCTTTTGCAAAAAATAAGTTCTCATATAACAAACTTTGAAATTATTTAAACGAGTGATCTTGGATCAACAAGGGTTGTTTAATTAAATCCATATTTGGCAAGCATTGAAATGCAGAATTTTATAACTCAAATGTTTTTTCAAATCTGATAAGAGTTATTTATCTCTTATTAAAATTGTGTACATATTCATATTAATCTATTATAATATATTATAAAGTAGATATAGTTTTTATTATAAATTATAAATTAGTGTGCAATTTATTAAGCTTCAAGCAAAACATTTCCAGCAAATACTCATATTTTATATTGGATTATTATGGTATCTAGAAAGTATGCTGAGTTATTAAAAAAAAAATTATATGCCCTGTTTTAAACTACACACACTACTGACACTAATGCTGTAAATGGGGGCTCATTGATTGTATTGAAATACATTTTTAGGGACAATTTATTGTATTGAAAGGTTAATGTTTCCGAGTCACAAAAATTCAGAAATTTATGATAAAGATACATATTATTGTTCGATGAAATACTCTGTTCTTATTGTTAAATTCAGGTTTTTTCAAACATATGTCTCAGATCCATATGAACTAAAACTAATAATGCTCAAAATCTTCTATAATACTCAGTAAACTTGGTTTGCCCATGTGCAATCCCTTTATTTATACAATTATTACAATACATCTACCTATTATATGCTATACATGTAAAGAACACATGAATATGCATGTGTTTTGATAGTGATAAATTGCATGATTTGATATCAGTGGTATATTTGTCATCTTTTATAACAATGATTATCTTTAAACTTTTCTATTACTAAATAGAAATCTAGTAGCCTTTTTCTAAGGCATAATATAGTTTTCTTTATTGACTATTTTCTTTTTATCTACAACCTTATTTTCTTCATACTCTCTATCCCAGGCATTGGTTTACAGCTACTCTGCAGCCTTCTTCAGCTCAACATATGAGGTGCAGTTCAAGTCCTCGCACACTTGTTACAAATACTCCCATCGGGGGCGCCCTCTGTGATTTGTCCTCTCAGCCATTCCCTTTATAATATCATGCAGGAGACTCTCATAATGCATGATATGGCCGATCCATTGGGCTCGTCTCTCTGAGATGGTTTTAATTAGGTGCCTTCCTTCTTCGATTCCACCGAGAACCTCGTCATTAGTGATGTGGTCACTCCGGGAAATTTCTAATATTCTTCTGTAGCACCACATCTCACAGGCCTCTAATCTTTTTCTAACTCTTTATCTATCTCTTTTTGTTGGAATTATATTAGTACCTTTATTAAACACTGTAAGTAATCAATTATATAGATCAGCGATTCCTAGCCTGGGGTAAATGTTTAGTATGAGAAATATCAATAAATAATGGACATACTACCCCTTTTAAAATTAATGCTTAAAGTTGTTTATATTACATAATTTTATGTCAATTATTATTTAAATGAAATACTACTGCTTTTCTAAATAATTATTTTTATCAGAATCATATCATAAATATGATTAATGTATTATGAAGAAATCTAAAGAATTTTTTTTTTGTAAATTAAATTTTAAGCAGTTAAAAAATCTAGTCTAAAGTCTTAATTTAGCAAAAAAATTGACTTTTTTTTATTGTGTAATTATTGTTTATCCCTATTTATATGCATTTATTTATTGAGTTAGGTTTAAGTTTTTTATAACACGAAATATAAATTTTCGATTATTATTTTTTGCTTTTTCTACAAATTTCCATTTTACTTAATTGTAATACTTAAGTAATGTAGTTATTTCATTAGTAATGTTAAGTATAAATGTGCTCAAATATTACTCATTCAATCCCTATTTATTTATTGAGTCAAATTTAACTTTTTTATAAATTGAAATATCAATTTTCGATTTTCTTCACTTTTTATAAATTTCCATTCCACTTTAATGTAATCTTGAAGTGTTGTAGTGATTTCAATGTTAAAGTTAAGTATAAATGTGCTTCTATATTACTCATTAAATCCCTGTTTTATGCATTTATTTAATGATTTGATTAAATTAAACTTTTTTCTAATATGAAAAATATCAGTTTACAATAATTTTTCTTTACTTTTCCAACAAATTTCCATTCCACTTGAATTTAAAATGTCATCTCTATGTGTCGTAGTGACTTCAATAGTAGTGTTAAGTATTGATGTGCTTCATATTATTCATTGCCATATTTATTAACATTCATCTTTGTTAATATTTGTCCATTACAGTATATTATATAATTTTAATTATTTTGTTATTTGAAAGTAATTAAACACAGTTTTTATTAAAAAATGAAGTTTGGAAGGGAAAGTAAAACTTGTTTTCCAGTGTTTCATGAAAAAATATATTAGGTGCTTACCTATGAAATTGTCGTGTTGTATAGAAAAAATATACAATTTTCAAACAAAAAAATATACAATTTTTTTGTTTGAAAATTATATATTGAATAAGTTAAAATATGTATTATCTACTTAGTTTAAATATTTTAATGGTAGTTGATTGATTCCTATTCTTTAAAAGTCCTGTGGCTGGGAATCGACCAATGCTATGAATGCATTTTTCATCAACTCTTTGAAGTTGAATTTTTTCCCCTGTAAGTGGATAACGCCGACACTGGACCACCATACCGTTACTATAAGCTTCTTTTGGGTGATCTTTCGCATTGGGCATTGTTTGGATAGAGCTTGATAGAGCTTTATACAACTACTGCAATGAACGCTTACGATTGTCGTATAAGATCCATTTTTATTAGCAAGTTACAATCCGATTAAGAATTCCTTCATTATTGTGTCGGCTCAGCCGAGCAATGCAGCAATGCAGGTAACATCGCGAGTTTGCCACAGGTGTTTATTCGGCTCATAGGGAACCTACTTTTCAAGATTCTTTACTTTGCCGACTGTAAGTAAATGACTTTAAATTGTTTTGTTACTTAAGTTGAAAGCGTATACTAACTCAGTCATAGTTTGAAATTGGTCTGCTTTCACTATTGCTTTGATTCCCTCTTCTTTAAACTCAGTCTCCGGTCTTCCACGGGTTTTCTTGTTAAGGTCTAAATTTCCTGAACGTAAGTGATCAAACCAAAAATGTGCAGTTTGTTTGCTTTCAGTATTATATTTTCAATTTATTCATCATTGAATTAATGAAAATATCGAAGCAATAACAAGCGACGAAAAAAACAGATGACTTACTGGTTTTGAGAAAAAATAATATGGCGTTAAAGCAAAAAATATATTAAATTTGCAATCCCTACGCAAAGGAAAGTTAGCCACATTCAAATTGGCCAGTTTGCAAAAAAGGGCAATTTTATAGGTAAGCACCTAATAAATTCATTTCTCCTTATTTTTTTCTTTATGTATGGGTTATCATAATATTTTTTTGTTTTTTCAAATAAAATATTGGTGTATAAAAAAATATTGTTTTATTTTATCTCTGAAACAAAATTTAAAAAATAGTGTTAAAAGTTTATGATTTTCGTATTTCATAAGGCCAAATAATTAATCCACTGCCAGTTGGATGTAGTAGTTTTGCATTATGTGAAAAGAAGTGAAAGACATTCATGTTGAAAATATCTGATTGAACATAATTATAATCTAAACAATTTGTACCTGCATGTACATACTCATACGTAATGAAGTATATAGATGGCTTCTTTTTCTATGGTTTAATGTGAAATCAACTTCACCTCTCCGCTTCACCTGCTGACAACAGAAGATGGAATACCTACTTATTTTTAAAATTAATAATTATTACCAATAATCCACCAATTAAACTTAAACAACAATTAATAACTTTGCGAAATATGTAGGTATATTCTCCATTATTTTAATACAGTTCATAAATGCAAATGTTTAAAAAAATAAGTAAATATAAGAAAAAAGTTATACTAATAATTCTTTTTTGTGTAGCACTTATTGAAAACACCGTATATTTTTTTGTTATTTACATTTTATACTGAAAATATTTATTAATTAAAATGTTAAAAGAAATACAGTATTTTAAAACGTCACTCCCCATTATGTACATAAAAATTGTTTTTTCTTTTACGTTATGGGAAATGTTAATATATGTTTTTTTCTTAATAAACTTTCAAAAAAACAATGACATTCATTAGACATATTCGCAATAATATTGCAACAAAAACGTTTCCCCGTCACGTGACCGTCACCGTCCGCTTCGTTTCCTTCTAAATATGAATAATGCCAAAAATTGACACGGCACCGCGCGGAGCGCCACTAAGACGGACGGGCGAAAGAACTGGTGTCAACAGAGATGGACTATCAAAGATGGTCTTTAGGAAAAAAATGTTTGAAATGCTATTCTCCTAATAGAAAAGCTTAAAGCTTGTTACATATAAATTACATAAAAGGCGTAAACATGAATTACAACAATTTTTACAAAAAAATGTTTACATAATTTTCGAAAACCAAAAGATTATTTTTGAAATTTCTCTCACTGTGCGACTGACCGGTATGATAGTCTGCTCTGAGTGCATCTTTAGGAATATACTATTATATACAAACATAGTTTTAACACGGGTTTTATTTCTTGCAAGTCGGGACATGAATATGAAAGCAGAGTTGCATATTTATTGTAAATAATAATAAAAAAATTGTACATAATTATTATCAATTAGTTCACTGTTGGACAATTATATTATCATACAATATGTCTAGAAGTAAATACGATTCTAAGCCCCTTTTCATTGTTATCCGTTTTTTTCGCTCTTTCGCTATTTGTTAGGCTTAATTTCATATTGCGGTCGTCTTTTTATTTTCGTGCGTTCTTCGTCAACCGATTCTTCGCTATAAGAATATGGAACCAATTTTTTTTTTACATGTTCCATGATATATACCTACATAAGGTCCCCGATTACAATGGGAGGTTAACAGAGTCATCTTCGACTGTCTATAAAGAAAAAAACGATATTTGTGTACGAAAATGAATAAATTTCCATGATTTGTCGGTAATCTATAATTGAACATATTTAGAAGAAAAAAATGTATGCATATTCTGCTTTTCACACAGAAAACTTAATTTTACATTGTAGATAAAATTGAAGATAAATGTTAACTTCCCATTGTAATCGGGGCCCTAGAGCAGAATATTGTACATTTACCTCTGTATTATTATTGTTTTTACCTGAGAATTGGTTTCTTGAAAATTAGTAAGACATGTTATAAAAGTCTTCCTTTTGAAAATGATTCGAAGTATTGATTGTTACAATTATCTCGACAGAAGTATTAATACTCGCTTAATCATCGTCAAGTTTATAATAAAATAAAAGTAAATAATAATGAAATAATGTAAACAGCTTCGTAACCAGAAAAGCTTTCTTTAGACTTAATATTCAATGCGATATATATTTTATTAGCATAGGTGTTTTCGAATTATATTCTATTTTTTGTTCGGAACATGTCTTTAAGTTTATGTCCTTTGACATCAAAAATAATTTAAACGCCACGAAATAAGTGGTTACATAAGAAATCACAATAATATGAGTAGCTACTCACAAATATTGTCGATTTCGGGTTAGGTTAGGTTAGGTTAGGGTTAGATTTCGGGTTAGAATTGATACAATTCAACTTCATGTGCCATTAAAAAAATTATAAAAACGACTTTCCTACTTTTAAAACAGTTGTATTATTATTTATTTTTATATTTTACTGGCGCCGTGGCGCATTTGGTTAAACGGTTAACTGTGAAACTGGCGTCTCGGGTTCGATTCCCGCTAGTTGCAAGAAAAAAATCCAAGAAAGGTTTTTTCTTAATTGTTCTGGGTGTTGTGGTGTATTTTTCATTACCTCCTTCCATATCCCCTCTATCCCAGCTGCTGACAAGCCTCAAAATATAGGCTTATCGGGTTATTCCTAAAAAAAAAACTTTGCGGTTATTCACAGTTTGTATGGCAATGTTTTGAGCATGTCCAAATGCAGGCAGAATGGTGAATGTTACACTGTGTGTGAAGTGGCCACTTAAACCAGCCAATGACAGGCCCTGCAAATGCCTAAAATTCTATATTACCTTCTCAAAAATGTTTTCCCTCTATGTTGCAACAAATTTAAATAGCTTGTATAGCTTTAAAGCCGGTCGGTAGAAAAAAAAAAAGGTGGTTCAAAACAAAGTTGTTTTATTTATTTTATTACAGCTTGCCCACCACATACCGCACACCGCATCTGAGGACATAAGTCTCCTTGGCGGTGCCCACATACATGGAAAATTTGCTCATTGTCAAACGAGAAAAGCTGCCCGAAGGAGCTCTCTAAAATCTAGTAGCCTTAGCATCTTTGTGCTGAAAGAAAGTAATCCAGAAGTACAAAATATGTATTTCATTGGATTGAGAAGAGAGGGAAGTGAATTCTTCACTGACTGGGATTAAATTGATTGGACATGATCAATTCGGCGAAATGATTACAAAACTTTTAAAAAGCCTAGAAATTATTTTTGGAAGCCACCAGATCCGTATATCCGACAGGACCTATAACAGGGCCACGGATAGTAGCGAGAAGCTCCATTCGGTAATCATAGAGAAGGGGAAAGGGACAAGACCATTTATATTATTACAGTTATATTATGTTCGTATAAATCGATTAGTTTCCTATACTTCTTGCTAAATAGCATATGCCTAACTAAAATCGACGTTTCACTGTCCCATTTTCCGCATCCGAGCCGATTTATGTTTTTTTTTTTAAATAAAGAGTATCAAAATGAAATTTTCTGTCTCAGTGCCTTTTGCGTTTTTCAAAAATAGTTGACATTTTTGTATACAAGTACCGACGTCCGAAGACGGCGGATAAAAATAGGCGCCTATAATGGTTTTTGGATGGTTCTAGTTCCCATATTTAACAATTTATTCAAAAAACAAAATTATATGTACACGCCGATGGTAAATATTTATAATATGTAAAAAAATCATCGCTCTAGTGCTATAATCCAGGGCAGAAAATACGGGAATGCGTTTGTACGAAAAAAAGTCAGACCGCGTTTCTTCTTAACTACGCTTGCCTTCTTTACGAGGCATAAGTTCGTCGGGAGGACGGACGTGAGTTCGCCGCTGACAGAGAGGCTTGGAGAGTCTTGGGAGCGGACATGGGTGAAGTAAGGTTTCGGGTAGCAACCCATCTTCAATAATACTCTCAATATTTATCGATTCAGTCGGAAAATTTGTGATAGTCTGGAATTTATAAAAAAATACTAAATAGATTTTTTCAAAGAAGGTCTTAGAACGCAAGGACCTACTTAAGGATGTTTTTGGTAATTTAAGTCAATAAAACTTTAAGAAAAATATTATTTTAAGAAATGAACACCTAAACTATGAATGTCAATATCCCTTATTGCTACCATTCAAGTTTTTCTAGTCCCTAGATTTCTGTTAACCCCTTAACTCTTAAAAGATGAAAAGATAAACAAACAATTAAAAAAAATATGTTTAAAGAACACGACTGTAATTTCGGGAGAGAACTATCAACGGGTGTTACTAAACTAAACTTACAAATGCCGAACACAGTTAATGATGTAAAAACACCAAACAAAAACATCACCTATATTTATTTATTATGGAAATCATATATTCTTTTTAATAAACACAAGGTACAAGAATTTTTTTTTTTAAAAAAGTCCAATTACTGAATTCACATTAATTTATTATAATTACAGAAAAAAAGGGGAAAAAAATAAATATTTTAAAAATTAAATAAAAAGTACATAAAAGGGAGAAGACATGGTATAGTCCCAACTTTACTTTCCTCCCTTCTCTCTCTGCTTCCATGAACATTGATATGTATTACTGAAAATTCACAAGCGACAATAATTCATGTAAAAGTAAATGTTAAAAGTTGGGAAATAAATTTAGTTTAACTATAGTACATATTTACAGTGTATGTCGCTGTCACTAAAACTGTCATTGCAGGTAGTCTGTATTCTTCAAAGAGTGCTATTTTGCATATAATTAGTCTGTGAGCTCGGGATGTCGTAGAGTACAGAATGACTTACTTACTTACTTCTCGAGTCTGGACTTTAGAATGCCACTCCAGTGTGCAGCAACAGATATCGCCTTGTCAGTGGCCATCCTTAAATCATTATCATCACAAGTTAACTGCATTTGTGGACACCGCAGCAGTTGAGAATCATCCTGCACCTCTCCACAATCGCAGCTCATGTCATTTCCCTCCAAAAAACCCCACCTCCGTTGGTTATATTTGCACCTAGACACCCCTACCCTTAGTCTATTGAGAACTTTCCACGAAGGGAAGTCCAAATTGTGGACGGTGTTATACAGAGCCTATCGCCGAGTTCCTCTCTCCACAGATCCTCTCTGCGTTTTTCTGCAGAGGTCTCCAAGTCAGTTATGACTTTGAGGAAACTTCTTCTCGATCCCAGTCTCGGAGGAGCCATTCGATGGTCGTGAAGGGGGTGTCTAGGGTCATAGGTCTGCAGAATGATGAGTTCTACGGACAGGGACTCGATATGAAATGCTTTTAACAGTTTTTGGGCTATCGATTAGGTTTTAAGAAGGTTTAAGAATTTTATAGAGAAAGCTCATATCCAACGGTATGATACGCCGAGTTGCGGGATTTTAATTTTATAAAAATTAGCGGACTCAGCCCTACTTGAAAACGTTTCAAAAATCTAGTTGCCTAAGAAAACAGTTTTGGAACATGTTCAATGCGATTTTTATTAATATTATTTTGAGAATTTCAAATCGGAGAGCCAAACCAAAGAAAAAAAGTTTTCTAATGCTTCAGTTCTTGTAAAAGGTTCGGTTGATCGTGTGATAAACCCTGATATTTTGTAAGTTTTTTCTACATTATTTTCAATATGTTTGTTATATGGAGGTTTACTATCGAGTACAACACTAAGGTCACGGACTTCCGAAGAAGAATTTGTAATCAACTCGTTGATTTTGTTTGAATAGTTTATTTTTTTAGAACGAATGTTAATATACAATAATAGACAATATATGGAATAAAAGTTAGGAGAAACATACAAAAGTTTTATATTTTATAAAATTTATTTATCACGAAGTATTAATTGCACATTGAATTCCGATGCCATCAATACGATAAAAGCATACTTACTTCTAAATATACTCGTATGTTTCGGAAGTGGATATTATTTTTTGGCTATCTACATATATGTGTAGTGTTGAAAATAGAGGGAATTTCAGATTTATGGGAACTTCTCGTTTGCGAAAAGTGCAGAAAATTTCATTAAGAAAACCTGGACCCGTATCACAATGGGAAGTCAACATTTATCTTCAATGTTAACTGCAAAGTAAAATTAAGGTTTCCATATGAAAAATAAAACATGTTCAATCACAGGTTATCGACGAAGATACTTTAAATTTTCAAACAAATATACACATTTTCGTACATAAATATCGATTTCACTTTATACCGTCTCGATATGTACCGATAGACATCAATAGTGGCCTTATTCTGTAGCTAATTCATTGTGTAAATTCATTTGTATCGTGTGAGAGGGAACGAGAGCGAACTATGATTGCGTTAGAACGAACGAAATTATGAAACAAAATTGTGACATTAAGCCAACAACCTTTTGTAGATATTTTGCCCTGTTATCATTTTTTATCCTAGTTTACTAATTTAATTTTATAATGATATATGTATACAAAATTACAAAAGACATAATTCTTAATTATTTTAATGTCCCGACTCGCTAGATAAATCCGTGTTAAGTCGGGGCTGTGTACATAATCATTCAAGTGATATACATAGACACATTTACATAATATTATACTGACAGATAATTAATCATTATTAGGAACTAATATGTATCATTATGCAGTAATTGTGAACCTAGATCCAACCCAATTATTTATTTTTTCAATTCAATTCAATTAATTTATTTAAAGTAACATGTACATCACAAACTAAAATACAAGACGTACATATTATAAAAAGACAAAAAATACATAAAGAGACTCTTGTCAAAATAGTAGGAGAATCCTGCTCCGGAAAACCCCTTCGGATACATGGAACAGATCAACATCTAGAGCGATGTTGATCAGCAAAGCGTTAGCCCTTCTAACAGGCATAATCATCGGCAGGTTGGTCATGCATATCGGAATATGAAACTATCTCTGCTGACGCTGTCTTAGGTAATTATCAAGAACATACAAATCGACGATCATCATAATCTCAGAATTATCGATCATACCGAGTAAAAATCGATAAAAATGTGTAGCCAAATACACATTCCTTCTAGTTTCTAAACTGTTGTAGCTAAGCATACTCTGGAGAAACTCGGTTGGGTAGAGCCAAGGATAATAACCGCGCTCTCTCATGTAGAGATATCTCAGAAACTTCTTTTGGATTTTCTCTATCATAAAAGAGTACTTCAGTTCAAATGGCCCCTAAATCATCAATAATCTAACATGACATGGAATGTACGAGTACCTATGTAGTTTTTTTCCTAGCGGTTTCTGGCAGCTCCACGGAATTAAAATACCTAGTACATGTTTTTCTTGTTCTTTCTGTGTATGTTTATTTATTTTGAGAAAATAAATAATTTAAAAAAAAACAAACTGATTAATTAAGTTGAAATAAATAAATATCTAAGCATTTACGTTAAAAAAACCTATCCTATAAATAAAATTTAAATTAAAGTAATGTAAGGATACAACCCATCATTTCAATTTCACTGCTTATGAATATTATATTTTTACCTCCTTGAAAATCAGGTGTAACAATAATTTTATTTCAGTAAAAAGGCTGAATGTGGCTTGGCCTAAAATTTAAATAATTTAATATATAAAGAGAACAAAAATACACATTTTATAAATAGTTTATATAGTATTAATAAAATCCGAAAAAGCAACAATAAATGTGATAAAGGGTTAGAAACCTACATAAAGTTTAGCAAACAGTCCTTGTAAGTTTTTCTCTGAGGTTTGGTGTAAACCTAAGAAAACATTTATAAACGCGTTAGTGACGAGACGTTTTATTTAGTCTAATATTTTAACCATTATGGCAGATACTGTGGACCTTTGGAGGATATCTCTCTCTTTACTCGCATTTGGAGTATAGGCGATGACGAGTGGCAGCTCTATTTCCATAAGTTGTCTTTACTCGCCACCTGGCCACACTCCAATATGTTCCAGTGCTGTCGCGCCGGAGAAGAATCGACTACGCGTATGAAAACTACTTGAAAATAAAACTAACGTTTACCTATAATTTCTTATAGGTATAGGAAATTAGTCGAGATAATTATTAGAATTAAATAAACATAAATAGTCATTTTATCATAATTAACTTTTTCCATGCCCGGGTTGGTGATGAATAAAGTTCTGTTTGACATTAAACCAGAATCCTGATGCCAACTAGATGCCTCCTTATATATATTATATTATGTTATTAATAAAATAAAAAATATGAAAAAAATGAAAGTTTTTCCGTTGCTCAATTTTTGATAATAAAGAAACAAAAAATTGCTAATTTTTAAAATATTTTTTATTACTATTCAATGTTTTTTATAGGAACCTTATTTTAGGAAATAACATTAATACTCGTACTTTTAGTTTAAAACTTTTATTAAATGCAAATAGAGACCTTTAAATTCACAAAATGTCATTTCATTTATACCTGTAATTATGTTTCTATTAGGATTATATGCGTACCTATTAAATGTTATTAATGATTAATTTAACATTTATAATAAATTACCCACGTAAAATTATCAATATTGGATATACAAGAAATTGTCAATGTAAAATTACTGTATGTAAATTCCGATAATATTGAATTGAGTTTGGATAGATGTGTCGAAAATGCAAAAATTATCACCCCCGTAATATTTAAACCGGATTTATTTGAAACGCAGTTGTTTTTAAACGGCGCGGCGTGCCTACACCGTTGTGTGTCTTCACAGTTTATTTAAAACGGTAAAGTTTTCCCGTTCTTTTGAAATATTTTAAGGTTAAAACTGGTTAGTACACTGCTTCAGTTTAATTTGTTTCTCCGTTGTGGAAATACCTTAAGTTTTTGTGATATTTTATAACGGTAACGTCTCACGACTTCTAATTTAAAGATAGATGAACAAGGTCACGGGACTGCGCGGATGTGGGGTGGATGCAGACGGGCCGGAGAGATTTCATGCGTATATGTGTATGTACTTCTTACTCGGGATATTATAATACAAGTAGGTAGGTTTAGGCGAAACGCAGTAAGAGAGTGCGGCGGGGCGTTGAATATTTTGCGAAAACCGAAATGTATTTTTTATTTACTTCCGCACTTGGTGATTTAATTTTCTGTTTTTTTAAACGATTTAATTTCAACGCTTATCAGTTCATGGTTTACCTCTTTGTCCTAATTCTCAAGGCACTCTCTTAATACCCATCCACAATTCCTCTTTCTTCTCTAACTCATATAGTGTCCATGCGGCTCGACTGTGGAATCATCTCCCACCCACCATCAAAGATGTTACTACATTATCTCTGTTTAAATCACGTCTGAAGAAACATCTCCTTTCTCTTCCCTAATCTGTCCTCCTTTCCTTTTCCCCATTGAGTAATAGTTTTGATTTAAGGTCATTTATAAACAAATACGTTTATTTCTATGTTTAGCTTTTTAATTTATTTTTTTTATTAAATATGTTCTTTAACTTGAATTATAAAAACAAAACTTTTATTTTATTGGTTGGTTGGAAGAAATTGTCATTTGGCAGTAAGCCCGCCAATGTACAAATAACATTTTGTACAAAAAGTTAAATAAATAAAATGAATAAATTACGAAACGCCCCTGGGAATCAGGAACCGATAAGCTTTAGATATTATTTGGGCTCTTTGGGAGGATATTTTCATTGTTAACTACGGCAAATAATAACAAATTGAAATGCCTTCTGGCCGCGTGGGGCTGTGTCAATATTTTCTTTGGCTATCGCCGCTTGATTGGTTTCTGTACACCGACGGGATACTCGTCGCTCTCTAGTTAACTCGATCTCCTCGTGGCCGTGTTAGAAACTTTACTCCAAACTTTGGACAAACTTATAAAACCGCGTTGTTATTATTTTCAAAATAAAAAGTTTTACCATCACATTCTGTTAAAATGCTCATGAAACCAACTAAAAATAAACGCGTAATTTAATAATTCATAACATTATATAAAAAAAAAATTTTTAGTTGATAATGTTTGTGCTTGTTTTTTCTGTTAAAAAAAATATTTTTATATTTATTATTACGCAAATATTTCATTTTTGGTGGCCATTTTCACAGAGTTGTAAATAACTCGCTATTATAAAATGGGAATTAAGTTGGGGTAGAGTGGGTTCGAACCTCGGATTTCTGATCTGTGAGTCCGCGAGACTAACCACGGGACCACAATTTGATTCACCTACTTGTTTCTTGATTATTATATTTTATTTCATCATAATCGTTTCCCTATCCGCACCTAGCATCATAAAGAATACAGTTCAGTGTGTGAAATAAAACCAGAACCCCGGACGAGTGTCGAACTCCTGAAAATGGATATCGAGATAAGTTCGCTTCGTAGTTTAGTGGTTGGCGCGTTCGCCTACCATGTTTGAGGTTCTAGGTTCGATTCCTGGAAGGGGGACATGGCATATCGCTGCCATAGTTCTTGTATGTTCAATAGATCATTTTTAGCAAAATTGAGTTTAGTCAAAATAGAAATTATCTTATTACGCGTCCATGTAGATAAATTATAATGTATTTAAGGCATTTTTTTAGTACAAATCTCCCATACTAATTTTACTTATTTGACTTTAAAAACGAATAAAATATCTTTTGCAAAATTTGCAAAATGGTCTATTGAACATACAAGAATTAGGGCAGCGATATTGGTTTTAAAGGTGGTTTTGCGCTGCAATATTTTATTGTTTCTGGACTAGCGCCTGAAGGATAGTAAGACTGATCACCTTATTATATATATATATATATATATATATATATTTATATGGATAATTTATATAGCGCCATTTTTGTGAAAATCATATCAAGGGCGCTGTACAATAAATAAATATCCCAGCACGTCTTGCAGCTATGGAGCGCATGGACGATTAGGATTCTAGTTCCTTGTCTCCAATTATGATAAACTACAATTCTGATATATAGGAGCTAGATTACAGTACGTCTTGCAGCTACAGAGCGCATGGACATTAAGTAATCTAGCCCCTATTTGCATTTTTATGTATATAATATGTGACAGTTTAGAGTTTAAGTGATATTTTTAAAAACTAACTTAAAAACTAATTTATCAAAATGGAACTTAGATTACAACAAGTCTTGCAGCTACTGAGCGCATGGACGGTTGGAATTCTAGACCCCATTTACTAAATTTAGGTATTTAATAGTAGATAACATTTACCTATTGAAGCAGCCACTATTATTGTGGATAATGTATATAGCGCCATTTTTGTGAAAATCACCTCAAGGGCGCTTTACAATATCTAAACACGCAGCTACATAGCGCATTGACAGTTAGGATTCAAGTTCCTCGTTTAAAATTATAATTTAATTCAATAACATATAACAGATAGAAGCTAGATTACATCATGTCTTGCTGCTACGGAGCGCATGGACGGTATGAAGCCTAGCCCCATTTACATTATTTAAAAATTGAATTTTGGTTTTTCTGATCATTTTTTCAAAATCGTTTACAAATAAGATCCTAATTACAACATATCCTGCAGCTACAGCGCACATAGACAGTTTGAATTCTAAACCATATTTATGAATTTTAAGTTTGAAATTATTTAATAGTTTATGACACTGATTCAAATAAAAAACACGCATTAGCAGAGTAGTAAGTTAGTCAAGTGTTCATAATAAAAAGTAAACAATAAAGAACTTAATACATAAAGCACTGTTTTCACATATTATGATATTATTGTTCGCAAGATGGAGCAACTACCGATGTTCTTAAGTTTCATGTAATAAAAATCTTATCTCATGTAATAAAAATCTTATCTCAGAAAACCTTATCTCATGTAATTAAAATCTCATCTCAAAAAACCTTATCTCATGCAATAAAAATCTCATCTCAAAAAACCTTATCTCATGTAATAAAAATCTCATCTCATGTAATAAAAATCTTATCTCAAAAAACCTTATCTCGTGTAATAAGAATCTAATCTTATCTAAAAATCTTACCTTATCTTTCGTGTAAATGATCTAGATACGCTGGAATTAGAGTTAAAATTTAGTGCCCTATGCACTACTGGGTGCAGATAAGGGAATGATGATGATGAAATTAAAATTAATTTTTTTGTAATAGTATTAATAAGGGCGCAAAAAAATAATAAAAAAATATATTCAATAAACATAATAAGTAAAAACTAAGCACTTGTCCTCTCGCCAATGGGTACTACGAGTTGCCCACTAAAACAGTGTGGTGGTAGGTTTGATCTACTGCAGTGTATTTCCAGTTTATGAGATTTGTTTGCATCTGTCGATCGTAAAGTCGTGATTTTCTCTTGTCTCGACCCCCTCACGTCTTCATGTTGCCTGAAAAAAGACCCATTGCTTCACATGAACACAAACGCCGTTTGAACTTTAGTAATAATAATATTTGGCTGATTTATATAGCGCCATTTTTGTGGAAAACCACCTCAAGAGCGCTTTAAAATTGTATACCTACATTCTAAGTGAAAGTGACATATTATATTTTCTGATTTAAAATTGAGGATATGATAATCTAAAGGAGTGAGATTTTAGTTGGGATTTGAACTGACTGGGACTGTCGTTGATTCGTACGTTTGAAGGCAATTGGTTCCAGGCAGAGAAGCCGGCAACAGCAAAAGCAACATCTCAACGACAAAATTCGACAAGTTTTCCTCTTCCTGAATGAAGCTGACCTAAGAGTATATTTTCTTTGGCATGTATTTTCCCTAATACAAAGGTCCGATAGGTATCTTGGAGCCATTTCATGAAGGGATTTGAATACTGTCCAGCAAAGCTTGCATTTTATTATCTCTGGGTTTTTTAACCAGTGCAAATCTCGAAAATGTTGTGAGATGTGAGAATATTTTTTTACTCCCGTAATAAGCCTTGCTGCTGCATTGAAAACCGATTGAAGTTTATTAGTTTGATATTTTGGGAGATTTTAGTATATTCTATTACAGTAATCTATTACGCGAAACGACATAAGCATTTACAAGAGCTTTAGTTACGTCTATAGGAACTATGTAGAATGTATTCTCGTTTTTTTTAAATTACCGTATTTTGCGGACACTCCCTAAAATGTATCTGTCAAATTTTACGAAAAAAAAATTTTTGATCCATAAGACGCACTCCAATTTTCGGTTACTTTTTCAGAGTAAAAAAAATGCGTCTTATGGTCCGAAAAATACGGTATTTACGCATTTTGTAATTTTTTGTTAAAAAAATTGCCCAGCAAACAAGAGTAAAGAAAGAACAGATAATTAAAATATAAAATTACAAGTATACACATATTCACACACACACATGCACGTACATGTCATTGGGAGGATATACGTGGCTGGGAATTTAGATGAATATAAATTTTAACACTGTTTTTCCGTAACTCTCTCGCAAATTTCTCCCCGATATTGTCTGAAAAAGACAATTGCATATTGGACTGATTATGTCCAACTAAAATCTATAAAACTGAATCGATTTGGTCGATTTTTAAAGAAAGGGTATAAAATACAATTTTCTGTGTCGGAATTATTTGCGTTTTTCAAAATTAGTTACTTCATATTATACCATACGTCCGATGATGGCAGATAAAATTGGGTGCTTATAGAGGTTTTTGGGTGGTCTTAGTTCCCATAGTAAAAAAATTATCAAAAAGAAACAAAATTATAGCGTCACGACAATGGTAAATATCTATTGTTTGAAAAAAAATCATTACTCTAGTGCCATAATCTATGAAGAAAATACGGGAATACGTTGTATATAGAAAAGTCAGACTGCGTTTCTTATTTTTATTTCTGACAAAAAAAAATTTAGACAAAAATTAAAAAATGTTTTCAGGCGTTGCCCAGTAGGTGAAATAATTCAGCCAGACGAATCTCACCGATATCGGTCACATCTACAAAGGTTCACATCTTCACAATAGTCAAGAAGAAGAGTTGAGGAAATCTGAATGTTTAAACAGCAGGGTAAAATGGAGAATGTTACACAGTGTGTAAGTGGCCACTTAACCAAGTCCGGTCGTAAGCCTTTTACATGCCTAGACGTTCATATTCTCTACTCAAAAATGTTAACCCTCTGCGTTGCAAAAATAATAAAATATTTACATCCATTTTAAAATGGCCCTGAAATTGAAATATTTTGATGAATAATTATTCCAAATTCGAGTTCTGGCGTCATCTTTCCAATTCCTTTTGTTACAATCGACGTAGCCGACAACGTTCTGCGTGTGTAAGTCATGATGCGCGCATTTTGTTCGGAGTTCCAGAGTCGACAGCCTTCTTTCTCTTCTGAAGACGCGGCATTTTCACAATATCTTAATATTTTATGTTTTCCAATGTTGATTTTATTTGCAAATAAACATCTAACTCACGTTCCCAGCTCTCTGTCAACACCTTGATTACTAAAATCAACCCACTCGTTCCGGAGATACAAGTGAACTGAACGAGCGCCATGCCCACACAAGCCCAAATTCAGACCCCCACGCACAGCGCAGTAACGTCACCTCGCAATCCTCCCTCCGCTCGTGACCAATCATTTCCAGTAGTCGACGAAACTGACTATTCAGTTATAGTTTTAGATATTCTGTAATACTTATATTTTTTGCACAGGAGGCCCTCGAAAGTATACAAATATCGGTCGCGGCAAAACCTTACATGACACCGAGAATTAACTAAAAGATGTTCATACATTCTTTGAATTGTATATTTGGTATTTTATTTCTTTATATTCCTTTGTATGCACATTTTGTACGACTTTTGGGACAAAAAGAGGATATCCTTTAGCACAAAAAGTTAACTTGACAGCTAAAAACCGGGGGAATTTTTTTATTCAAATTTCAAAATTCAGTAAAAAAAAGTTTAATATCAAAGTCAACAAAATTTGTGTTTCCGAGTGTCAATCAATATCAAGTACACTGTAATACACTTTAATTTTTTAAAGAATTAACTTATTTGTTAAACACATATTTTGTCAAATTAGAATGAAATAAAATTACTTTATTTTTCTTTTTATTTCTGCTAGTGTTTCACGTGATCCTTGCTAGGAATCAAACCCCTGGCCTTTATACTACGAGACGGACTTATCTCCATTCAATTTCCCTTTTCAGGTTTTTTGTAGCGATTCTGGTTCTATTTATCACACATAATTAGATTCCTCATTGGCCCAGACGCCCTAGACACAGGCTACTTAGTGAATTTCTGAATGTATTTCTCTTTAATTTTATATCAATTTAAATAAATACATACAAAAAAATGTACCAAAATTACATACATTTGAAAGGGTAACGAACCCGATGCAAATTTTATTTATATTTTTAAAGCAAACAGCTGTAATCATTGAATAAAAAATGTACATAAAATAATCGCAACACCGTTTGACTGAAGCCATTTTTACCGAATACCAAATTCTTAATAGCTTTTTCCATACTCAATCTCGGTAGTTTGTTACACGGAAAAAAATATTTTTAGGCTTACGCAACTTTTTTTTACAATTATGTTGTGGTAAAACAGACACTACTACGGGTGCTGTTGCTTTTGTTTTTTTTAATTACACATTTTTTTCAGTTAGTAAAAAATTACGAAAACTTTGAGGCAAACATTTAATCATGTGTTATAACACATTTATAATCCACTTATTTGGATTAATTAGATAAAGTAAATTGCAAGTAAAATCAAGATATAATAATGGTAAAAAAGAAATATGTATATGGCAAGAACGAATATTAACGTAGGACAAGGACGACTAAGAAAAACGTGGCATGATCAGATACACTAAAATATCAAGTCTGATCATGTCAAAAAAACACACAACCGAAGGGCATGTATGATAAGATTTATGAATGTATTAGAAACTAGGAATGACGATTAGACGCGTATTGCAGTCCATCTTCTCTGCCTATTTCTGCCTATTCTAATGGTGTGATGATAGTTGTACCAGTAACTACCACACATATTAGTATATTTGCAGACGGATCTTGCTTCTTCTATATTCATATATCTTTCCACATTTGCACGGCGATTATTTCGATTTGATACGGCCATCTTCAATTAATTGTAGGATTCGGTCATGCCATGTCTTTATCGGTCTTTCTCGTTTTCTGGATCTATCAACATTCACATCGTAATTCGCTCAACATACCCAAACTAACGCAGCTCCTCTTTTTTAATTTTGTCGATGGCGCTTGTCTCAGCCTTACATACTTACTCTTGTGCAACTATCATACGAAGTTTTACCAAACACTCGCCCGAGAGATCGGATTTCAACAGTATTCAACCTACTTTTCTCCATGTTTGATTACATAAATGATTACATTTTAATATAATTTTATATCAATATGGGTATAGGTATACAATTATTCAGCCATGTATATTATTTAATTTAATCAGGCCCTGTTCTCTCCAACAAATCATAATTTATATTAGTGAATTCTTTATAAATATGTTTGTAGATATTTTATATATTCAGATTGTAACTATTTCATTTCAGTTAAATGCTACAGTTGTCTTTGATTGCTATAGTTTTTATGGAATAATTGTTATATCTTATTAAATACATCGTGAACTTTTTCAAACGAGCCTTTGTAAAACTAAGCATACATATAGGCTTTACTGACAGTATGTCATTAAAAGTGAAGTCTGAAGGCATTAAAATAAGTTGCGGGATAATCGCATTTAAAGCTTTTTTATTCTTTCAACGCATTATTTCTCCCAAATTTTTCTTTTATTTAATTTTTTTTAAAGCTTTAAAAGAGAAATCTGTATTCTGTTGACTTAATGCATTCTGTCAGTATAGCCTCGATATATTTTTAAATATAGGTGCAAGATGTTGATTTCGAATTTTATGCTGTACCTAGAATAAAGATTACTCTTTTAAAGCTTTAAAAAAAAAGATAATCATGGGAGAAATACTGCGTTGAAAGAATAAAAAAGCTTTAAAGGCGATTATCTCGGAATTTGTTTAGTTGGATTCTGTCAGTAAAGCCTCGATATTATGTACAGCATAATTGGTTGTTGTGCTGTATTGTAAATTTAATTAAATTAATAAATCAATAACGGTAGCACTGACTGGCGCACATCGCCGTGAAGACATTTTACATTCACGTGTATTATAAATCATCGCTAAACCGTTTCGATTGGAGTTTTAATGCAGTGCCTTATGCCCTATCGATAGCGAATAGAATTATGATATTAATTTTCACATTAGTTTATAACATAGATTTAAAATTTTAGCTCTTTTTGGTTAAGAAGAATTATTTTGTATTTTTATTCAATGTATGCAGTCTCCCGCTATGCAAGTAGTGGCATAAAGAGTTGAGAGGTTGTTTAGTCGATAGCAACATTGAACAGGCGTAAACCGTAAACAGCATCGTACGATGCATTGGAACGAACGTTTATACTTACGTGAAATGTTATTTTCCAACACATACACTTAGAATGCATTTCTCACGACTGACCTGTCGAGACTACTATGACTACCATCAGGCCATTTCCCCGCAAGGGTAGGCACACATACATTCCTAGCTTCTTTCGCATTCATACATGTCCTTTGACCTGTCTGCCTTTGACATGATCATATCATGATCATACTTGAGATCTTCAAACAATCACTGAATCAAATTCAATTATAAACACCTCTCTCCCGCTTCCACTCCCACCAATTCTACCATATACTATTGTGTCTTTCTACTTTCCATTATAATAATTTTCTATGTATAAATATTTCCTTTAAAATGTCCATTGGGCGTATATATAAATAAATAAATAAAGGAGTTAAGTGTCATATTTTTTTCCGGGTGCGTCTTTGAGTATTAATAGGTAGATAGTTTTAATTAAGAACACCGAACTTGTATCTATGGTTACATAAAAGCATTATGAAGTAAAGTTTTGTAAGTATACTAAATCTTAAGAGGAAATGCGGTCCGATTTTTCTCCATACAAACGTATTCCCGTATTTTCTCTCTGAATTATGACACTAGAGCAGTGTTTTTTTCCACACACAATAGATATTTACTCTTGGCGTGTCCCTATTGTTCTGTTTTTACAAAAAAACATTTACTATGGGAACTTGACAAAGTTTGATCTGCTGTCTTCGGGCGCACGGTATAAAAACTATTTTTTTTAAACACAAAACGTACCGATACAGAAAGCTTATTCTGATACTCTCTCTAAAAATTAACAAAATTGGTTGAGTTTTGAGGTGTGGAAAACGAGACAACGAAACGTTGATTTTGTCTATTCGAATAAAAGGTCTGACATGCAGTTGTCTTTTTCGCACAGTATCGGGGAGACATCGCGAGACAGTGACAGGAAAACAATGTTCGAATACCTATTTATCAATATTTTCCGTCCTCACAATTTATGTAAATCGAAACACAAAAATAATAACGTATACGTGCATATTTAATTTGGACTAAATAAAATAATTGATATAAACCTTTCGATTGTGTTCATTTGATATATATGTATTTACGAGTATGTACTCAATATAAGAACTCAACTATCAGCACCTGGTGACGAGCTGCATTTCATGCAGTTCAGTAAAACTTGATTTGATAAAAAAGGACGAAGAGAATAGGGGAGACCCAGACCCAGGAAAAGCGGATGGACCGGGGATAGCGAATGAGTTTAATATTTCCGGAAATTAAAACAAGATACCCTTTGAAGTCTCACAATCAGTGTGACACATCGCAACTGACACCATGACACTTTGTATGTATATATCATTGGACTGGAGTGTGGGCGACTTTTGTTAAAATTTTTGTTTTCGTGGATTTTCTTGCGAAATATGAAGGTTAGGTATACATTTGTTACAACAGAGAGAGAAAACTCTTCTGAGAAGGAAATATGGAAGTGTAGGCATTTACAGAGCTTATGATATATCATTGCCTGGTTTAAGTGGCCACTTTACACACTGTGTACCATTCACCATTCTGCCCATATTTAAAACACCTATATTCCTTTCTTTCTTTCATCTGTTGATTTTTGTGAAGTTTTGGACAAACTCAAACTATTGTTGATAAATCTACTTGGTTCATGAAGAAGTATAGAAATTGAAAAATCCATTCTGCCCATGTTTGAACATCCACATTTCCTCATGACAGGTCATAAGCCCTGTAAATGCCTAGACTTTCATGTTCCCTTCTCAAAAATGTTTTCCCTCTCTGTT
Organism: Micrasema longulum; assembly: GCF_059751315.1. Lineage (NCBI taxonomy): Eukaryota > Metazoa > Arthropoda > Insecta > Trichoptera > Brachycentridae > Micrasema > Micrasema longulum. The sequence goes on from NW_028277303.1 coordinate 2,284,201, forward strand.
GCAACAAATTTAAATATAAACAACTCCCCTGGGAGAAAATTCAGCCAGTCTGCAAGCATTTGGACATACTCAAAACATTGTTGAAAGGGTATTTCTCAATTTGCAGAAAACACCCACAGCACTAGAAAAATCTTTCGGTATAGATGCTGATGAGAAGATTAATGCCTCCAGAAATAAATGTAAATGCCTAGACTCCCATGTTCCCTTCTCAAAAATGTTTTCCCTCTCTGTTGCAACAAATTTAAATACCGTTTCTGTGATCCACAATATTTTCAGAAGGTGATTATTACAGTTTTTGTATAAATGCGGCCTGGCTGTTTTTAGCAGAGTATAATTGACTTTACTGTACCCGATAACACCCATATCTTTATTTTTCAAAATTGTAGACTGGCTGCTTTTTGCATAACTACGTTTAATTTTTTTTGCTTTGGTACCCGGAACAACAACAATAATAACAGGACTTGTAAAACATATTATTTAAACATTTTTATTCGAGAAAACACTCATTTTATTTAATAATTGTGTTAAGACTACATTATAACAGTTTTTGAAAGATGCTAGTTTTGTATGATTAATTTAATATTTTCCTCAACCCATCGGCTTTGCTTTGGCCTCCCCTACAACAAACTTGAATTTTTTTGATCGTAAGAAATGACTTCAGGTCTGAAACGATTTTGTTACCGAAGTTGTTAACATTTTAGGCCTTCTTACAACTGTGTATCAAAAAAAGTAATACCTTCTAGACTAAGTGGATAGGTACTGCGTATGGGTATATTAAATGTTTGCATGTATAGATACTTATTTGTGTAAATTAAAATAGTATTTTTATTATATGTTAATTCTTAAGTGTTAACATAAGTTTTGTCCATTTTATTTTCAAATTTAAAAATGAGTACAAACAGCAAAACAAGATAGTGAAGGTTATTCGTCATTTGAAAGAAATTTTTGTGCTCAATAATATATTGTGTTTGCCCTTACCTTTTTTTTTGTTAATAAAGTAAGTATAAAGTTATAAATGTTTTTTACGTACATAGTTAATTATAAAGTTTCTACCTCTAAAGCGAAAGCTCGTATTTAGAGACGGAGCTCGATTTACATGATTTTTTTATTTTTTATATTTTATTTTTTTCAATTATTTATTTTATTTTATATGTATGTGTTCAGTTTCAGCCACCATATATATAATATAAACATGGTGACTGAAACTGAACCCACCATAGCAAATTCACATTTAGAGGAGGTCATTTGCTAATTATTGGACCTTACTTTCCTTAGCTAAAGTTTTATAGTTTGGGAGATATGTCAATTTTCATACTTAATTGAGATTTTTCCAAAATTTGACCTTCAAGCATTCAAAACTTTATTTTTTCAAACTCAGGTTTAAGTTGCCGCTTTACACACTGTGTAACATTCACCATTCTGCCCATATTTAAACATCTATGTTCTTTCAATTCTTTCATCTGTTGATATTTGTGAAGTTAAAGAGCTGAAACCTTTATTTATGCGGGTGAGATTCATCTATTTGAATTATTTCGCCTACATACTAGGCAACGCCTGAATTTATTTTTTTTAAATTTCTGTATGATAAATATAGGCAGAATGGTGAATATTTGGCCACTTACCCAGCCAATGACAGCTCATAAGCCCTATAGATGCCTAGACTTCTGTATTACCTTCTCTAAAATGTTCTTCATCTCTGTTGTAATATGTTAATAAATTAAATGTACCCACAATAAAATAATTTTGTAGTAGTTGGTAGCTAACATACCCCCAAAAACATGTTCGTGTGTTGACGCCTTCCACATGTTTCTACGGCCTAAATATAGCGCCATTTTGGACAGGTTCCGCATCCGGTCGGTTGTTTACGGCCCGGCGCGGCGGCTGGGTGATCATTGTGTGCCGGGACGCTAACACAATATGGACTGGTATCTCAACAGAGATGTACATTGTGCGTATTTGACGTCATTCAAAGCTGTGCGTTTTTATTTAAAAATAAATTTTTGTACATTTTAAAGAAATTTTACGGTACAATTTAATGCTCTAATTTTTACCGCGCGCAAGAAAACATTTTTTGTATCCAATTTCCCGTAGGGCTGAAGTTCCCCATTAGTGTAGGACGCTCGTGCACACACCAAAAAAAAATGTTAAAAATATAGCAAATGTAATAGATAAAAAATGAAAAATATTATGTTGTTAATAATAAAATTAATTGAATATCTGTTTTTCTCAATATTTCTGTGATTTTTTCTTAAATTTACACACATTGTAATAAAAAATATCAGCCTCGGTAAATCTATTGTTATATTGCTCGCTTTATAGGTATAAGTCTGTTGACGCGTTGTCTGTGTAAAACAGAAGATTTTGTCTTGTCGGTCTAGATGGCACACGGAATGGAAGTCTGTTTTGCAGTAAATACGTTCTCATTTGATCCTTTATAACTCAATAAATTAAGAAAATAACTTAATTTTGTAATTTTAACATTCTGTCTATGTTTAAATGTTCATCGTTGGATTCTTTCATCTTTTGATTTTTGTGAAGTAAATAAATTCTCATGTAATACTTAACAAATTAAGAAAATAACTCAATTTTGTAATCAATGAACACAACACCATAAAAAAAAAAAACATTTTAAAAGGCTCTCATATATAGTAGGCAAGCGCGCTAACCACTAGACCACGAGGCGTATACTTGAAAAAAAAACGCCATTTGACAACGTACCTACATATATGTGTAGGCGAAGTCAATATATTTATTAAAATTTAAAAAAAAATTGTAGTGGCCAGGCGGTACTTTGTCTATTCTCTTTCTTACAAGATCCCAAAATACCAAACTCGTATTGGATTAAAAAAAATATAAAAGTTAATTTATGTTTTATTTCTTTGTGACATTGTTGGCATTTTAATTTTTTTATTAATGTGTACTTATTATTGTTTCTGAATTTTCAGCCTCGTGGTGTAATGGTCAGCGCATTTGCCAACCGTTGCGGGAGGTTTCTGGTTCGATTCCCGGCATGGTTGATTTAAAATATTATTTAAAATTGTGTTTTTACACTTGAATATTTCATAGTCCCTAGACTGGTACTAGAAGCGTAAGACTGATCACTTCTCCTTCGGGTAACAAAAATGATCAAGATACACTGCGATTGGTGTACCAATGCAGTTCCTTATGCACCATTAGGTGCAGAAAGGGAATGGCGATGATGATTGTTTTCAAAATTCTGCAATACACTTACTTACATGTCAAAAATATATCAAATTGTGTACAGAAAAATACTCAGTTTCGGAAATTGGTGTCCCAAAAGAATCTTAAGTGTGAGGTTGATTGACTTTGCGAGGAATAAAGAATAAGAGAACGGACGCAGCAAACTCCAGTGACAACTACCATCAAGTAAGCGAAGGCGATGCGTTTCGCTGGGCCATATACTGCGGATGCTTCCTAAGAGCCTTAACTACACCTGCCTTTTTTACACGACATCAAGTTCTCGACGTCCTGGACGTCCGCTGCTGACTGTTTGTCAGGATTTCATGTCAAAACTACGGGACGCGAACCTGACTTGAAAGGATGCTTTGGAGCTGGCAGCTGACAGAGATAGCTTGGGGATTCTTTGTAAACACTATATTCTCTAACTAGGAAGTGGTTATGGAAAAAAATGAATAAATAAATAAATAGTACACTGCATTGGTACACCAATCGCAGCGTATCTTGATCATTTTTGTTACATGAAGGTAAGGTGGAATAACGACGATAGGATGGAATTTATTTTTTACATTAAACGCCCAGAGGGCTTTTACAATGTTTACATAATAAAGTAAAAAAATTAAAAAAACAATATTTGTGGCAATTTAGCCCCTTACTCTGTACCTACTCAGTTAAAGGACTCAATTAAAAGAAGCCAACTAGTTGTTTTTCTAGGCCACAAAACGTAAGTACGCGATCTACAACAGGTGGTAATATCTTAATTCCCAAATTAAAAACAACTACAGCACAATTATACTTACAGAGGAATATTTTTCTAACAAAGAAACTTCTTTCCAACGAAGAAAATAAAAAGAGCAGTCAGGAATACAATATATTTAAGCAAGAAGTAAAAAGTGACATTTATAACTCTTCTTTGTGTAGCACTGATTAAAAACACCGTTTATAATTTTTTTAAATGTAATTTATGTGTTACCCTAAAAATATTAATAATTATAAATAAAATTAAAAAACTATTGTAGGACGTCACTCCCCATTATTGTATACACAAGAATTGTTTTTTTTATTTACGCAACGTTAATGTAAATATATGTATTTAATTAATATAAAAATTGTATTTTGTAGTAATATTGCATACTAATATTTATTATCTAAAAGAAAAAAACTTTACAAAAAAAAACTAAAATGTTTTTTTTAAGTGGGCGATTTGATTCACACACATAACATAAAAATAAACATACATTATTATACATACACACACAAATATTCATATAAACAAACGCAAGAAAACATTTACTAACATAATAATGAAGTAGTATAGGAGTAAATAATTTTAACATTATTTTTGCTAAGTACTAATTATAATGTACTCGACATGTTTTTTTCGTTTAATTAAAGCTGGAGAAGTATTGTTGTTGTTGATGTATTAAAAATGTATATAAAATAGATCGTCCAATTTTTTGGCATTCAGATGATACCGCCCTAATGACGAGTGAGTTGGATTGTGCTCCCGTGGCTAGTGTTGCGGACTCACGGATGAGAGGTCTGAGGTTCGAACCGCACTCTGCTCTAACTTACATACTTCCCATTTTCTAATAGTGAATTATTTAAAACTCGTTGTAAATGGCCTTTAAATTTAAATATCATATTTGGGTAAATCGTGAGAACGTAAATATTTCATTTTAACTTTTAAAAAAACTAGGCATAGTTTGTTTGAATGGATTTTGCGTGGAAAGCACATCTTAGTTTGGTGGTCTTATATGGAATCCTAAAGTTTATTTTATTTACCAACATCTATTATGCGCCTAGTGTAAAGCGAGAATATTTATAAAATTCTAATATCCATATGTTAGTGTTTTTGTATCGCAGGAACTTTATCTGGATTATCTAAAGAGAACTTAAAAGTGTTTTCTGTTTGTAATATAAATATGTAGGTGACCAGATTTGAGATGCATATTCTAACTAAGACCGCACCAGATAACAGTACAATAATTTCATTGTATTGTCCCACAGAAAGCTTTCTTTTTTGAAGTCATGGACATAATACAAACATATTAGTATGTATTATAATATGTTTTCGATAGAAAATAATAGTAAAAAATACGATATTTTTTTAGATTTCAAAGAAGGTTGGTAGGTAATATAAAGTAAAAACTGACGCATTTATTTGACGATTTTGGTAAATCGACACTGGCAATTTGCTGTCGGAAACGGCCGTGTCTCGTCTCGGTTGTCATTTTTGACAGCTGTCAGCTTGACGTCTCGTCTAGCACAATGTTAACAGGATCATTACGGTGCGGCGCGCGGTGGTTGGTAGATCATCGGAGAATATTCATTATTGAAAGTGGGTGGCCGAACTTTTGAAATGTACAAACACGATAAATAAAAAACTAATTGCGTTAATGATTTTCAAAATTTAACATGTCTGCGGATGTTATCAATACGCATCACATGAGCTCAAAAATTTTTAGAAACATGTAGGATCAAATATTGGCAGCATGTTGAATAATTCAAGGTGTGATTTAAATTGTGGATAGTTAAAATTAATGACACATTTGAAAAACTTCGAAAAAAGCATTGTGAGATTTCTTATTATGCTTCACTAACTCAATAACTAAGCTGGAGAATGCTAAGTTTGCGATGTCATGTAGGAAAATTGAAATCAGTTTTTGTCAGATTTAGAGTTTTTTTTAATTACGCTATTATTTATTTAGGTAGGTTTTTTTATGTATAGTTTATTTTAGCATCAATCTAATACCCTCATATATTTTTAATATTCACCATTTTGGCATTCATTAGTCGGTTACACAGATATAACTTTGTAAAGTAATGCCCCTAGAACGAGCATTCATTTTCCAATTCAGGACCCCATTGTTATTCGTATGCAATAAATAATAAGTGGTAATCGTCATTTCACGTCTAATCTAAAGTTTGACTATTTGGTTATAATTTCTATGCATATTTATGACATGACCTAAACCTGGTAAATTACTAGTTTTTTATATTTCGAAAATTCTGTATTTGTTTGTATCAATAAAAAAATTGATTAAATAACTATTTAAAATTGCGCCCTCGTCATCTTTTTGTTGTTCTATTTTCTTCCTCTTCTATACATTTTATGTATTGAAATAAATTCATCATTTAACAAGTGTGTTAAGACGAGGAAAAAGTTAACATTGACATTTATCATAATATATTATTATTATGGATAACTTATATAGCGCCATTTTCGTAACAAAATACCTCAAGGGCGCTTTACATAGTGATTCTTTTAAATTTGTAATTTAATTAAAATAATTTATTTTGTTGTCACATGCTACGGATTTATTCAAATGATTTAGAGAACAAGTGGGTTTTAAGTTTTTTCCGAAACATCTCTTCACTTTCACAGCCTCGCACCTCTGCTGGGAGAGCATTCCATGCCATAGGGCCTGCGACCGCAAATGCGCGTTCACTAAATTTAGTGCGCTGTTTGCGTAGAGGTAAAATAACTTTTCCTCTTGCCGTAGACGTAGCTGATCTAAGCGTTAGACGCCTGTCAGCTAGTTCATCTGGAATGCATAGTTCCCTTAGATATTCCGGAGCAGAGTTGTGCAGTGACTTATACATAAGCCAACAGAGTTTGTATTCGACCCTCTGTGGAAAACGTAGCCAGTGTAGTTACCGAAGTAGTGGAGTGATATGACTGAATTTAGAGATTCCGAAAATAAGTCTCGCCTCGGCATTCAATACAGATTGTAGGCGAGTCATTTTGTTCATTGATTATAAAAAATATATTACTATGTGTCAAATGCCTAACCCTTATTTTTGTGAATGTAAATTAATTTTAGTCTATTTTATTACATCTTATATGTTTTTATTTTCTCTTTTCTTTTCTTAAAAAAAAAATGTAGTTTCTTATGTTTAACTCAATTTAATTTTTATCTTTCACTAAACTTAATCTTTATTATTACTTAAATTGATTTTACACGCTTATTTCATAGAATTTGTGAAAGATGGTGGAGTTCTATAATTGAGGATATATATATAAAGAATGTTAGTAATTCTTACTTAAAAATGTATGTATTTTATGTATCCTTGTTGAACTTCCAAATAAAAAAATAAAAAATAATAATAACAAATAAAGTTAGTCATCAGGATACTTACATAATAGCATACTAATCTACTTCATATGTAATAACTAATAAATACCGCAATAGATTTATTTGTTTACCTAACTAAGAAGGAAGCCTTTTTGTAAATATTGAAAAATATATGCATTACATAAAATGTACTGCAAAAAAACTTATCCCTTTTATAGATTTCATAATTATTTTATTTCGTCGTTTTCACAAATCGGCAGTCTCAGAACAGGCACGGCACATTTGGAATTTATAATTTAAAAAAATCATCTTACGAAATAGTAAGTAACCACAGAAAATAAAATAATCGATATATATTTGATTTCCTAAAGAGACCTATCCTAAGCACAAAACGTTGTTATTTGTCAAGTAAATAAATTACGGCATTCCAGGCAGTAAGCAGGCTTCTTCTCATCCGAAATTGGGCATTTAAGTAGAATACGAAATAGATTCTGGAATTGTATAGATTCATGACAGACATGGTGAAGTTTACAGAGCTCTAAATCACAGAAAAATCCCGGATCCCGAGGAAGTCCAGGTAATCCCGGGATAAAACGAAACCAGTAGCAAGCTTTTGTCGGCATCTTCCCGGGATTAAATAGATCTCCTTAATATTTTTCGACATTTTTCGCGGTTTGCTCCGCATTTTAAAACCCAGTTGAAGACTGATTTTCAATACTAAACAAGAATTATTTTTTGCATTAAAATATTGCGTACTCTTAAATTGTATTTGGTTTTGTAAATACCTGCCTTGCAAGTAGCGCTTTCATAAATGCACAAATTCTACGCATTTATCAACCCGTATCAGCATGTGTACTTAATTACAGCACTTAAAAGAAATAATAAATTCTATCTGCCGTGGAAAACTGTTAATTTGTTGCTTTATCTAAATTTACAATTTTATTTTTGTGAGCTTTTACAAATGTTTTTTTTACATAGATTATTATTATATTTATTTAACAAGCCTGGAACTTATGGCATGGCAACGCCAAAAAGGCTCCAACAATACACTTCTCCTAGCCACTGCAGAGCGGATCCACTCACCCCTGTTCAAGCAGTGACTACAAATTCTGAGACAGCCATTAGGATATATTATATTTAAATTTATTTCTTTCATGTATTTGTTTTCCTTACAATACATTTATTTTTTTTATTTACTAATACACTATATTCGTTATTTCTATGTTGTTTTATGAAACATAAATATGTTTTTAAAAGTGTTATATGGTAAAATTGGCCTTGCACTATTCAGCCTTTTACTGAATAAAAAAATATTGATGTTTTTATTACTTACACAAATAAAATAATACATTAAATATTAATTGAAACAACATTTTTTTCGCATAGGTAATGTTGTAGTTATTTTTGTTATGTTTTTTAAAATTAAACTCATAGTTGTAGCATTAACTTTGTGGTCATTCATTATATAGTAATTAAAATGAAAATAAAACAACTTTGTTTTTGACTGTTTTTGTTTACCCTTTTTATTATTTCAGTCATTTTTTGATCTTTTTATTATTCCATTAACCGAGAAAAAACAATTTATTATGAACTATGACAGTAAACAACTAGGTTTTTAACCAGTCATTTTTTTAAAACCTTTTTTATTATTTCATAACCAAGCAAGGATAATTGATTAGAATTAACAACTTTGTTTTTAACCACTTATTTTTTTACCGACCGGTTTCGAAGCTACGCAAACTTCCTATAATTAATAAGCTATACCTCAATAAGGAAGCTTGTATAGCTTTAAAACCAGTCGGTAAAAAAATAAAATAATAAGAGGTTAAAAACAAAATTGTTTTATTTAAATTCAAATTGAATTAATTGAGTTTAATTTTGGAAAAACTTACATTTATACATATTATTATGTTTACCCTTGTAATATAAGTTTGACCCTGCTCAGTCTCTGCTCTGCTGCTGACATTAAAAAAAATATATTGTGTACCAAAGTAGGTACTGAATTTGTTTTAAAATGTCCTTAGAAGTGGAAATAATTGTTGCCGTAAAAAAATCATAACAGAACAAACTTCCTAAAGTTTATACCTAATTCAACAAGGAGCAATAAAAAAAACACGAGTTCAAGTTAAATTATTCATGGCTAGTCTAATTTTGTTTGCCCGTGGGCCTATTTTTATGGAAGTACATATATAGTTTTTGTAATCACAATAAAAAAATATATTTAGAAAGATCTATAAATATGCATATTTTTTTATGTTTCACATGTTGACTGGGTTTTGTAGTCAACTAGGCAGCCATATGTCTTTGTTGATTTAGTTATAAGGAAGAAAGGATTTGGGTTGAGCCCTTAAAGAGAAGTTAATGGTTTTGTCTTAAGCTTTGCCATCGGCACGGATAGATGTTTAGCGGCATTCTTTTAATATTATTTTTTTTTAAAAAAGGAGTTATCTATCAACGCAATATCTATTCAATATGGGCTTTAGGCTTTCTTAAATCGATTTGCGACTGATTTTAGAACCGGGTTTTGGTTCCGCGGTTGTGTCGCGGACTCGCGGATCAGAGGTCCAAAGTTTAAACCCAGCTCTACCACAACTTGATTTCCGTTTTCTAATAGTGAGCTATTTATAACTCATTGAAAACGGCCCCTAATACCAAAATGTTTGGGTAAATAATAAAAACGAATATATTTATTTTTAATCAACTAGGTATAACATGGGTTCAATGTATAAATTGAAAAAAACGATCGCTTCTTTGTAAAATGTTGATGCAATAGAGATATTTAAAAAAAAGCGTCGTATTAATTATTCAACTAATAAATAATTATCCTAGCACGTCTAGCAGCTACAAAGCGCAAGGACGATTGAGATTCTAGTTCCTCGTTTCCAATTATGAAATATTTCAATTATAACAGAGCTATATTACAGCACGTCTTGCAGCTACATAGCGCATAGACGGTAAGAAATCTAGTCCCCATTTACATTATGTTTTAATTTGGTGGCAAATTTTTATCAGGCAGCGTCAAAACACATAACCGCATTCCTTCCGTGCGCATTGAACGTAGACCCAGACTAAACGTACTTACTATTACTAATAGGTACTAAGTCTCTAGAATAATTTTCTAAATTCAGTATATACCTTAGGGAATTACACTAGCTACGTTTTCCACAAAGGGTGGAGTACAAACTTTGATGGCTTACGTAAGTAAGTATCCGTTTTTACATAGCGTTCTAAAATGCTATATCCTCATATTGTTGATTGTAATATTTAAAATAAATAAATCAAATATCCAAAAGTACTATGTATTTAAGATGAGCTAGCTTGTAGACATCCTACGCTTGGTTAGATCAAGTACATCTATACTGCCCTCACAAGTAAATGTCATATTTTGAGACATGACGCTTTTCAGTATTTATCAACTTTATACAAATTCAAGAAAAAACTGAAAATAATCGTAAGTAAGAACACAGTATGTCAATAGTTTCTAAAGCATAAAACTAATGTTTGTCATATCTACACTATTTTTTTGCTTAAGGATCTCTAGATATTGTGTCATTGCTTTAAAAACTTAAAAAACATAATTTCGTTTTCTATTACTACTACCATTACGCCATTTCCCCGTAGGGGTAGGCAGCGAGAATGGACTGCCGCACACGTCTATCCTGGCATACTTTTCTAGATTCTTCCACATTTCTATATTTTGTCACACATGTACTTCGGTTCTGTCAGCTTTTGAGACTTAAGATTTTCGTTTATCTGATCATGCCACGTCTTCCTTGATCGTCCTCGTCCCACGTTACCGTTCTTTTCCGCCATATATACCTACCTGTTTTACCATTCTTTCGTCATCCATTCGTTCAAAATGACCAAACCATCTTAATCTTATCAATCAAACTTGACTTAGATTTATACTCTCGCCAGATTATACAAAGTAAAATTATGTTTTCTATATGAAAAATACGCGATATGTTTTATCACGGGTTACTGACGAAGATACTTTTTTTTTTTATTAACATATTACAACAGAGATGAAGAACATTTTAAATAAGGTAATATAGAAATCTAGGCATCTACAGAGCTTATGACCTTTGGCTGGTTTAAGTGGCCACTTTACACACTGTGTAACATTTACCATTCTGCCCATATTTGAACATCTGTATTCCCTCAAATTTTTTTTTAAAGGAATAACCCGCTAAGCAGTAGCGTGCCTAGGGTTTACGAGTAAGGCAAGCCCATATATGTATATATTTTTAAATCCACATGTGGTGTAATTCCCTGACGGCCTCATAGTTTAGTGGTCAGCGCATTTGCCTACCATGCAAAAGGTCTCGGGTTCGATTCCCGACATAGTTGATTTGAAATATTTATTTTAAAAGGTGTTTTTACACTAGAATGTGTCATAGTCCCTGGACTGGTACTTGAAGCGTAAGACTGATCATCTTACCTTCATGTAGCAAAAAATATTAAGATATACCTACTGCGATTGCAGTGCTCTATGCACCATTAGGTGCGGAAAAGGAATGATGATGAATTCACTTTTGTGAAAACATGATGTATGCTTTCTTTACTACAGTTGTACAGTCTACAAAGCATCCAAAAGGTATAATATGATGAATAACAATATTTTATGAAAATATGCATAGGATAATCTTTCTGAGTTCGTTTAAATAAACGAAATAAAGAAAACACAATATTATTTTATATAAAGTAATTCCTCAGATATCAACCATTACCAATAAGTAACATTAATAAAATATAGCATGCGTAGAGTAGAATAATAGTCATCGGAACCCATAGATACATAAATATAATAAAGATAAATTATAATTGATATATAATATTGGAAAAGGATAGTAGATAGGCAAATAAAAAAGAAACGTCGGCCATCTCCAAATTTTTTTTAAATATGACGTTTGCACAAAATGAAGTAAATTATCATAAATCTTAACCAGTACGGGTCTTTGATCAATGAAGATAAAAATAACCGTTTAAAATTATCAAATTCTGCAAAAAAAAACATAATAAACAATCGTAAAGTTAGTTCGATACGAAATACAAGATACGCTCTCTGCCAACTTTACCTTAAAGAAGCTGGCTTCAGATTCCCATATAAAACTCAACATATACAGACAAACATTTTATGAGATTACATGCGAATTGCACCGTGAAATAAGCCCCATAAGAACCCCACGTGCGAGAGCGAGATAAGAATGTCGTTCGCGCACACGGATTTCATACGGTTCGGATCTCGGGATGCGTACAATATAATCTGTGACAGTACTAACGTCGAACAGATCTCTAATTCTCATTTGGTGCGAAATTTAAACAACGAAATGAATTATTTTTAAGCGTTTGGTCCAGATTTGGTAATTTTGAAATAAAATTAATAGGCAAGCCCGGCTTATGGGCTTCTATGGAAATACCGCCACTGCCGCTAAGCATCTATTTTAAGGCTTGTCAGCAGGTGGGATAGAGGGAATATGGAAGGAGGTAATGAAAAATACACTACAACACCCAGACCAATTAAGAAAAAAAAAAACTTGGATTTTTTTCTTGCAACTGGCGGGAATCGAACCCGCGATTTCGTTCATCTGTTGATGTTTGTGAAGTTATAATATGGAAGTCTAGGCATCTACAGTTCTTATGACTTGTCATTGGCTGGTTTAAGTCCATTCGTTTTACAAGACCAAACCATCTCAGAGACCCTTTCATAATCTTATTAATTATACCTGACTCAGATTTACACTCTCGCCTGATTTTATCAGGGTATTCGTTTTTTTTAAAACTGAAATGTCTTTTTTACTGCTCATAGCTATATATCAAATGGTTATGAATTTCTTGAAGAATATTGACTTCTATTTTATCCGTTTTGTGATTTTTGATAAAAAGCTGTTTTTTGCTTATGGAATAGAATAGAATACCGCTAACCACAGTACCAAAGGGTTGACATCTAGATAATTTATTTATGATAAAACAACACTTCTCATATTTGATATATTTAGTATTTTCAACAAATAAATACAGTTTTAATGTATTTCAAACAGTTCGATTTTTTTATATGGAAAATTACAACATATTTATTTTTTGCTAAAAAACTGTAATTTTTTGCTTAGGTCGGCAGTATAACAATATGAAAATTAATTACACCCACATGTACGAAACCAGCATACTAAATTCGACAAAAGCGTGTTTGCAGTCGCAAGTAATATGGCATGAAATACTCTCCCAGCAAAAGTATAAAACTGTGAGAGTGAAATAATGTTTCGAAAAAAAAATATAACCCCTGTTCTTTAGATGGCAAAATAAATTGTTTTACTTGAATTTAATAGCGCTCTGAATCACTTTTGTAATGCAGGTCAGTGAGATATTATATAACAAAAATGGATTCATATAAGTTATCATAATAATTATTCGAGTATGTCACTGAAGTACAATCAAGTCATTGTGTTGGCATGGAATGCTCTCCCGGAAATGCGAAATCGTTAAACGTAAAACGTAAAACTCACACTGATTCTTTAAATGTATCGTTTCGAAGAATTCCTTACTTAATCCATTGCCGTTCCCTCGGTAGAGCATACATTATCCAAAAAGTCTCGCAACTCTCGTGCGCCCTCTCACGCCAGGTTTGCGTTCAGAAGACATGAACCGCCAACGAGTGTCAGCCGTGAACGTCCAGGACCGCTAGAACCACGAGGCTTTGTACAAGCGTGGTTACGGCTCTCGGGAGCCACCCTCAACATATGGCCCAGCCAGCCGTGACGTAGGTATCGGCTTGGTGACGAAATCCTAGCATACAAGTATGATGATGAAATACTTAAGTTTTGATCTTAATATCACTTTTTTGAAGCGACCTTAGTAATAATAGCAACGATAATAATACTCTGTACAAATATTATTTCTTACTAATTAAATCATAATTCCACAAACTCATAGCAGAAGCAATAAAAAGTTAAAATAGAATGCTGGTTATGTATAATAAAGGCTTACACGACTTTATGCCTTGCAAATGTTCCACATTCTACTTGAAAGTTCATTGTATTAGTCTTTCACAAGGGGGAGTTTATATTAGGAGACCCTCCTAAGGGCGTGGCCTTCCTCCAAAGGGGTGGCAATGCGGACGTACTATTGGCTGAATTAATTCTATAGATTGGGGATGAACGCCCTCCCCCAAGAGGGAATCGGGTGGCATAAGACCCTCGAAATATATCCCAACCGGAACTTCAAAATCAATTATGTTAGTAGGTAGATACATTCACTAGTAACATTGTTAAATACTTAGAGTCAGTATAGATAGCTGTACACGAATGTGTATACTTAAATAAGGTTAAATCAAAGCGATACTGTTATTTATGATACTTGATAAATATATTGTCTGTGACCGAGCGAATGAAGAATACAATTGGTAAAAGAACTGAAAATGTAAATAGAGTGGTGATAAGTCCTCCTCGTGGTGTAGTGGTTGATGCATTTGCCTATCATGCTTTCAGACCCGGGTTCGATTCATGGTAGGTTGACGTGAGATATTTATTTGAATGGTGTTTTTATACTACAATATTCTACTGCCTCTAGATTGGCACCTGAAGCGTAAAACTGAACACATTACCTTTATGTAACACGTTATTAAAATTATGCTGTATTTGATATTCCAGTGTGCAGCCTTATGCACCATTGGGTGCAGATAGTGTAATTTAAATTGAATTATTTTATCTTAGTGATTCGAACGTCCGATATTTCATGTTTCAATAAACCTTTTTATTTTATTAATTAATTTTATTTTTCGTCCATTAAAGCTTAATTTTATTTTTTAATAGAGGCCACACAACCTCTAGAACGGATCCGCGTAAGTGGAGGTGGCTTTTAATTTAGATTTTTTGAAGTAAAAGAGCTGAAACCTTTATAGAGGTAATTATGTAAGTTGGTGGAATTCACATAAACTCCCCTCAAATGATCGAATAGTACACACTTACTTGGAAACCGAGTTGGGTTATGGTCCCGTGGTAGTGTCCCGAACTTACGAATCAGAAGTCCAAGGTTCGAACTAGGATTATATCTCGCAAATTGATTTCCATGATCTAGCACATATTAACGACAAAAAAATCCTGTAAATTACTCGGAACAGAAACGGCTCACTTGTCAATTATGAATGTTCTTAAATTAAAAATATATGCTTTTATTTCTTTATTTTACAAGATGCTTTTATTTTTTTCTACACGACCAACTCACTGGACACGACCCGCGAATAGGCCAAACACCGTGGAGCTGTTGGTTAGACGGCTAACTGTGAAACTGGAGTCCCGGGTTTCTCACTAATTGCAAAAAAAATCGAAGATAGATTTTATTCTCAATTGGTCCGGGTATTGTAGTGTCTTCCTCCATATCCTATTTCCCACCTGCTGACAGGTTATTCGTTTAAATAAATAAAAATATTTTTTATTTTATTTATTTATTTATTTATATACGGCATTTCTGCCATTTACATATATGTGGTATAAAGAGTGCTTAGAAATAAAAATATTTAAAAAAATAAAATCGAGTGTGAAATATTAATATACTCGTACTGTACACATTATTAATTACTTGAAATACATACATATTTTAAAGAAATTATACAATAACAAAATACATTAATCAATCAAATTATAACTATTCCAACCCAATCTTCTGAAGATGATTTGCTCTTTTTGATAAAAAATTTTGATATAAATATGTATGTTCCCAGTTATAATAGTTATTATCTGAATAATATATGCATATTCATACACAAACATAAATGTATATACACAAACATATTTATTTTATTATATTTTTTTATCCTTTTATTTTTATTTTCTTTTATTTAGGAAACATACAGTACAGTTGCAAAGTTTAATATTTACATAATTAGACTTAACTCATTAGAGTGAAGACCGGTGAAGTTTCCATATTATAAAGCAATTATATGTAAGGTTAATTATGAAAGTATAAAAAAGAGAAGGAAAATAAAAAAACATAAATGAAAGTTGTTTAAAAATTAAAATTTAAGTAAAAAAAAGATATTTTAAAGTTTGTAGTTTGTAGTGAGTATTTACAAATGGAAATAATATTAAAATTGAAGAAAATTTGTAAGAGTTTTTAAAAGTAATACATTATAATTGATGGTCCCCTGGCTAATGTCTCGGGACTAAAAATATTTATTTTAAATCAATTGAAAGTCTTTTCTTATTTTACATTTTCTTTTTATATATAGGTACAAGTGACCAGTGGCAAATTTCAAACTTAAAAAAAACACAGCAAAATAAATAGACAAGTTATTTAAATAACACTTAATGTTGAATGTCCTTATGTGGATTTAATTTTTTTAAGACAAAAGTTTCTAAATGCCGACCCTTAAGATGCAAGCACTTTTCTAATCTTTCTCGCATAAGATATTTTCAACGACGCTTCTAATGCAAATAATGCAAAGTTTTTTCAAAATATATATTTATTTTAATATTTAGTTAAGTATACCTTGATAAAGAAGCTTGTATAGCTTTGACACCGGTCGGTAAAAAAAAAAGTGGTCAAAAACAAAGTAGTTTTATTTATTTTATATATTATTAAATTTATCTTTGTTTTCTTGGATACGTATTTTTCTTTATTTTTTTATATTTATTAATTACACATTTGTGGATTTATTGCCAAAAGGCAACTTCTTCCAACCAACTGATAAAATAAATGTGTTATTTAGATAATTTAAGTTTTCATATTGGTCCAAAAACTTATTATTTATAAAGTATTATTGTAGCATTGCCTTTTTTTATAATTATCTAATTAAACACTCGCCACTTTATGTTAATGTTAAATTTTTCTCAACTTTACTTTGATATATATTATATATTTGTTTTTTTTTTATATTTTACTTTCACTAAGTTGTTTAGTTTTAATTATTCTATTATATTTCATATTATATATTATATAATGAATTATTCACTGCTGTGATTATTTCTGAAAAACTTTTTATTGTAAAAGGTTACTTGAACTATATAAATAAATAATGAATAACCATAAAGTTTCAAATATAACATTTATATTTATTTATTTATTATACGGCACATGTGCGTTTTACAATATAAAGTAAAACATTATATTGAGTTCAGTCATATAAAAAAAAAAAAAAACAATATTGTTACATGAATTTATAAAAATATCAAGAAAATTATATACACATCGGTATATGTATGTCAGGAAACAAAAAATATTAAAAAGTCGGTAAGTTTATTATGAATATAAAATGAGTTAACTGCAGATCATTAGCATAAGTAACTTTTGAAAATTATCTTTAACCGTTACCATAGACCATAGAACATCATAAAATATTCATAAAGAGATGATTTGAATTCACAGAGATTCGAGTTAAATATGTCGTTTTAAGAGGTTATCACATATTTTATATTCGGGTAGGTATTCCTAAGAATAATTATTGTTTTTTTAAATCTTATTTACTGAATATTTTTTTGTGTAAAAGTAACAGTTATTATTTTCAAATAAATTTATTTTATTACTCTCCCACAGATTAAAAAAACATTTCGATGAAAATAAAAGAAACGAACAAAAAACATATTTGGCAATAGTAAAAAATCGACATATTTTGGTGTTTAAGGATATTCTAATTTTATACGCTCTCATAAAAATGAACGTACAAACGTACAAAATGAACGTACGCTTCGCTATGACACATTATTTAAGCCTTCGGCAGCTTATTCATACAACTTAAAGACATTTTTGTATGTTTGTTGATATCAATTCATGTTGTGTAAGCCATTCATACGTAAGTCGCTACTTGTGAAAACCAATTAGCTAATACTAAAAAAAAAAATTTTTTAAAGAAATATTTGCGTTCTTATGATTTACCCAAATATTTAAT
This sequence comes from Micrasema longulum, assembly GCF_059751315.1. Lineage (NCBI taxonomy): Eukaryota > Metazoa > Arthropoda > Insecta > Trichoptera > Brachycentridae > Micrasema > Micrasema longulum. Next base: position 2,302,357 of record NW_028277303.1, read on the forward strand.
TTTGGGGGCCATTTTCAACGATTTGCAATTAACTCACTATTAGAAAATAGAATCAAGTTGGGGCAGAGTGGGATTCGAACCACAGACCTTTGGTCCGTGAGTCAGAGACACTAGCCACAGGACCACAACTCGATTGTAGTTGTTTTGTTTTTTTTTTTATATAGACGGTAGAAAAGCAAAAATTACTAAGCGATATGTAGCAATATTACACAAGAGCCAATTTTTGTTTTTTTTTATTGATAAAAAATCTAATTTAAATAAAACTTTTATACGAGATTTTTTTCCAACTGAAAAAAACTCTAATTCGCTGTTCTGTAAAGTTAGCTGCATGTCGCATAGGAAATTTTTCCTTTCCACCGTCGCGTCCATATGATAATCTCCAATCTCCGATGAAGCGATATTTGTATGCAAAGAGTGATGTGGTGTTCTACCCTCTCTGCCTACCCCCATGGGGAAACAGCGTAAAGGTTTGTTTTGTTGAAGTATAAAATTGAGCAATATTTTCAGGCGTTACCTCGTCTGAGTGAAATAATAAATTAAATTGATGTTAGTAAATATTCGTATTTAACAACTTACCGACTTTTTAAGTCTACCGGTTTCAAGATAGTAAGAATACTATAAATACTACCACGACGGTAAGTGTGAAAGTGTATTTTAGTATTTGTATGTTGGTGTAGTGAGTATTCCGACGAAGATACGGGCAAGTTTCGAAACCAGTAGGCATAAAAAGTCATTGAGTAGTTAAATACTCATATTAACAAAAATGTTAATGCTTTAAGCATTGATAGTGAGATAATCAAGTCAGATGAATCTCCCCCGCATCAGAACGGGGAAAATAACCCTAAAGCACATTCACGGAGACTGAACCGCTGTGCACGTGCAAACCACGAGCCCACTGCGTGAGCGCGATATCGCATGATTGGCCCATTTCACACCACGGCAAAAATCTACACGGCCTAATAAAATATAATACGGTAGATCGATATGTATTGTTTTACAATTATTTTTATTTAACTCGCTAAATTCAAATAATGATTTTAATCAAATTATCATAAAAATCTCTCTTGTTAAGTTTTATATTATTTTAATCGGGTTGTGGTCCCGTGGCTAGTATTGCAGACTCACGGATCAAAGGTCAGAAGTTCGAACCCTACTCTACCCCAACGATTTCCATTTTCTAACAGTAAGTTATTCACGATTCGTTAAAAATGGTCACCAATTTGGGTAAATTAAAAAAACATCATCATCACCTATATCCCCTTTCCTTACCTAATGGTGCATAGGGAACTGCATTGGTACACCGATCGGAGCGTGTCTTGATCATTTTTGTTACATATAGGTAAGATGATCAGTCTCACGTTTTCGGTACCAGTCCAAGGACTATGAAATATTTTTGGTGTAAAAACACCCATTTGAATAGACATTTCATATCAACCATGTCGGGAATCGAACCAAAGACCTCTTGCATAGTAGGCAAACGCGCTGACCATTACACCAGGAGGCCGATAAAGAATTGAAAAAACACTTATATTATTTAAAGAATGTTTATTTTTTATTTAATATATAAACCGAGGCGTTTTTATTGATATTTTTACTAAAATCATTAACTATGTAGTTTTATAAAGAAAAACAAAAAATACAAATATTATCAAATTTAAATAGGTACAAACGAATCTAATAAATATCCATCCACTATAATTTTACCGTGCCATTTAGATTAAGATAATATGTTTAAAATAGGCTATTCTCTGTCGGATATCACGCGGCTGGTTTGTTTATTTGGAAATTCTTGTAATAATGAACAGACTTTAGTTAGACAGTCAAAGCAACTTTATATAAATGTATTCATTTTTATATGTGATTTGAAAATAAATAAATACAGCAATAAAAATTTTAGCTTTTTATCTTCACAAATATCAACAGACGGAAGAATTGATGAAATACGGTTGTTCAAAAATAGGCATAATGGCGAATCTTGGATAGTGTGTAAACGTTTCACAAGCCCTGTAAATGCCTATATTTCCATATACCCTTATTTTAAATGTTCTCCATCTCTATTGTAATATGTTAGGTCAATTTTGTTTGCCGTCATCGTCACGATGAAAAATGATGCTCAGTAAAGCAACCTACGTACTTACTATTACCGTTTCTGTAATTCAAAGACATTTTTTTTTCATATTAACGAGTAACTGTGATGATTGTGTTACTCTCAATTTTTATATGTATCTATGTGATCTTAAAGTAGAAGGAGAATTATTGCTATTATTACTGCTATTATTGTTTATAATAAAACATGGGAGTCAACCTTTAATGACGCTACAAAAAGTATTACAATAGTTAATAACTGGCTTGAAACAAATTTACTTAGTTTAAATCAAGGAAAAACCATGTATTTGCCTTTTCAAATCTCAAACAAAAGTGGCCTTTTGCGGAATTTGTCAATTAAAATCCATGATTTAGAATGTAATGTTGATATTTAAAATAAGTGCTACACAATAAGTTCAGGGAAAAGCTATAAATATTTGGGTATATACATAGATTATAGGCTAAAATGGGAAAAAACATATAGCTAAACTAACAGATAACTCAGATATTTATCTTATATTTTCCAAAGACAGGAAAATATCTTAACCAAAGAAAAGTTAAAAATAGTTTATTATGCCTTAATCCAGTCTTCGAAAACATATGGAATAATAGGGTGGGGAGGAGTCTTGGACGCGCATGGTTGCTCAATAGAAATTGCACAGAAAAATAAAATTAAAATAATTTACAAAAAACATATACTATTTCCTAGTAATAAATTATGCGCAGAGAGTGGACTCCTTAGTTTTGGAAAATTATATTTATTTTAGTGCCTGAAATATGTTTACTTAAATAGGGAATTGTTTAGTAATAATTTAAATCGTATTAGTAATAGATCTGATAGTGTACTGTCAGTTCCAGGATGCAGAACTAAGTTCGCACAGAGGCACTCCTTACTTGTTGGTCCAAGATCCTTCAATCTTCTAACCAAGGAACTACAAAATATTAAATCACTGGTACAGTTTAAAGTAGGTTTGAGATCTTGGATAAGCATGGAAGGAGCAGATACACATTCTTAAAAAAAATAAAAATATATACTGCAAATAAATCATATTTTCGTAATTTCAGCATATGTTAATTTGGTTTTTCTTTTTTTTTTCTTTTCTATTCTTTTATTTATTTATTTTTTTCATGGTGCTATAAACTTTTTAATAATTAAAAAATGAATGGCCCACGCTCAGACGCTGTAGTCTTTGTGGGCATTTTTTTTCCAATTCATGTTATAGTTTAATTTTAAGATGTATTTTTATAAAGTGTACTTTTGTAATTATATTTCTATATAAATAATATGGGTATGGAAAAATAAACAAATGAAAACATTTCAAAAAAAATAAAAAAATTGACGCCTCGTACTTATCGAGCAAGTAAGTAGGTGAGTATCGTCCAAACGTTATTTCACTTTCATTCTAGACCGCGCGACGTAGGTAACTATCTCAAGGGTTTACATTTATTTATTTCTTTTACAATTATTTTACAATTCTATGGGCGGGGGGAACAATCACATAAGTCAAAATTCCTTACTTTTCAGTTTTTTGTGTTTCAAACATTGCAGGAATCAAATCTAACATTGGAAGAATATCATTTTTTTCTCCATACTTATAGGAATTAGATTATTGCTAATAATCAGGAATACACAGTCATATTTTAACTCTTCAATGAACGTTACAACGTTCGTTTAAGGCATAAAACTAGAAAAGGTTCTTCTTCGCGAAAACTTTTTTTTTAGCCGATAACTAATAAATTTATTTTGTGGGATGAATTGCATAAATAAAAAACATTCTCTAACTGTTGGCCCTGATCCACTCATAAATCCGTGCGTATGTCACCTGGGCCCCGATTACAATGGAATGGTTATCTTCGACGTTCTATAAAGAAAAATCAATATTTGTGTACGAAAAGGAGTACATTTATTTGCATGAACATTTAAAGTATCTTTATCGGTAACCTATAATTAAACATGTTCAAATGAAAAAAATGTATGCGTATTCTGCTTTTCATACGGAAAACTTAATTGTACTTTGTAGATAAAATTAAAGATACATGTTAAAATTCCATTGTAATGGGCCCGGACGTGGGTAAGACCCTTCACCGAGAGGATACGTATCACTTGATCTGCATCACCAAAGTGACTGAATCTTTTAAGTGGTTCTTAAGCTCATTCGGCTCATATAGGTCATCATATCTCCGCATCTTTCGCATCTTCGTATAATTTGTATCTTCGTATCTTTCGTGTCTCTAGTTCGTTTAGTTCTTTTGTGTGCTTGAGCCGAATGTGTACGAGCGGTAAATGAAACTAATAATTCTAAACCTTTGGCTGGTTTATCAACATTATTTTCTTTAAAGATTTTATAATATTGTTCTTTAAATATTGTAATAATGCAAACCTGTGGAAAACAGATAAATTATTTTATTTACAAAAAGAATGTTAATTCTATACGGCATTTTTAATTGAACAAATTAACACAGAAATTATATTTCATGCAACGTTTATTTATTTTTTATTTACTTTTATAATTTATGTTTTCCTTTTTTTAAATTATAAATATTTTAAGCCACCTTAGCGAATTTTCTTATTTTATAAAGTAGGTTTTTATATTTATAACGTATGTAGTTATACAATATATTATAAAATAAATAAAAGCAGATGAGAAAAAAATGTAAATAAAATGAAAAAAAAAACCATAATCAGCCTCACATCACCTCCATCACAAAATGGATAACTAACCTTATTAGATATTCCACAGTAGATTGTTTTTTTTTTTACATTATTTCATTTGTAATTATTATTTAAGGTTTTATCTTTTATTTCGATTGCTATTCTTTAGTTTTATTCTTTTAATCTGTATTTATTTTATGTAAAATACTCTTTATTTTTTATGTTTATTATTATAACTTAAGACGGACACAGCCTAAAAAGCCATAATAGGTAAAATATAAATGTTTTTAAAAATAATGAAAAAATAAATAAATGAATTAATAAAAGTGTTTCTTTAAATATTGATACTGAAGAGCAAAATATATCATAACTTATAAAAACGAGTGAACAAACTAACGTCTTTTTCACATTCAAAGGCATAAATGAAATGTGAAAACATAATATTTACATCTCAACATAAATAATAATTCGTAAATTCGTTATTTGTAACTAATATTTAAATGGCACCAAGTGCCGTTTATTATAATAAAATAAAATAAAATGACGTTTTTAAAGTGCGCATTGATAATTAGTGTCAATTAAATTTCAAGTGCGATTCCTTCACCAGCCGGCGTCAAAACGGCGCGCGGGCGATAAAGGAAAAGGAACAAAGCAGCCAGTATAGGCATTTAGGTACCCACTATAGATACAAAGCATATTACCTAATCTACCTACTAACCACAGAGATAAGGACACGATCTCGTTCAATTAATGAACTAAATGAACTAGAGATTCAAAAAGCACGAAGATATGAATGACACGAAATTTAGTTCGGCGCCATTTTTGTTCGAGAGCTAACTGACCGAGATGTGAGAAACGAATCTCTAGTTCAATGTTTCCGACCTTGTCAGTATGACCGAGTCGTTCGCGAACTACACACCTCTAATTCCACCTCCATTATCAATTTCTTAGCAACGATTTTATAATGAAATTATTTACTAATTTTCCCAATGCACAATGGAAGTAGGCAATAGAAAGAAGACCAACCCTTTTTGACCGAATGTTGCGTTTATTTTCAATTGTTTTTGCAGCATCAGTAACTGTATAGTCCCTAAAATATAGTATGATTAGAATGACAGTTGTTAGAAAAACTGACGACATAACTTTGCAGTAACGTCTAAGGAGTGATTTATATTGACACAAAAAATCATTCGTATTTGGTATGTTAATTTATTTTTTTAATAAAATGCTTGACATATAAATCAACATAAATATATAAATTCAGATTTAAAACAAAAATAAACCTAATTATTAACGGCGTTCAAGGTTACATCATTTTGCAAAAACGTTGGAGATGGGACAAATTGATCAATGTAATTTGATCGAATAAAAAAATAATTCGTTTGATAATGTTCACGAAAAAAGTTTAAATATTTCGCTTTTTGGTGAATAATTGAATTCAACGCTCTATAATAGGCTTGTTTTTACGTTTTTATATCAAATTTCGGAAACAGAGTTATATGTTTGCATGAAAAAACTGATAAAATCGATTTTTGATCGGTACATGGTCAGTGATCAGTAATTTTTCATCACTATTGACATGAGTTTGACAGCTGTCATTTTAATCAAGCTAAATTTTAAGGACTATAGTAATTGTTCTTGGTGTCATGGGAAGTATTGAATAGTACTGTTGATGGCAGTTCACATTATCTACATTTCCGTTAAATAAACTTTGACATTACGGCTGTGCTTTCCAAAAAAAATAAACAAAAAAAATACAGACAGGGGATATGGAATGGATGTCAGTAAAAACTGGAAATAAGGCGATAATATAATTTTTTTTTTTTAGAAAAAGAAATATTTGATTTATGATTTACCCAAATATTTAATTTTGAGGGCCATTTTCAACGAGTTGTAAATAACTCACTATTAGAAAATGGAATCAAGTTGGGGTAAAGTGGGATTCGAACCACAGACCTTTGGTCCGTGAGTCCGAGACACTAGCCAAAGGACCACAACCCAATCTAATCATACTAATGAAAACCATTTTAATTAATCTAAAACCGTATAGGCTATTTACATTAGGCAGATTCTTTTATCCAACAATGTTCTAGTATGTTAAAATGTTTGCAGACAGGCTGGACTTCCTCCCTAGGGAGTAAATTCAGATGTAAATTTGTTGCAACAGAGGGAAAACATTTTTGAGAACGGAATATGGAAGTCTAGGCTTATTTGGCTGGTTTAAGTGGCCACTCTATACACTGTGTAACATTCCCCATTCTGCCTATGTTTACTGCCATATTCCCTGCTCAAAAATGTTTTCCTTCTATTGCAACTCGCAACAAATTTAGATCCGAATTAGGGAGGAAGTCCCGCCTGTCTGCAAACATTTGGATATACTCAAAAAATTGTTGAATTAACTAACTGGTAAGTGAAGAAGTATAAAAATTATTTTTTTTTAAGCAAAAGTTTACAGATGGAAGAGTTGAGAAAATGTGGATATTTAAACATAGACAGAATGGTAAGTGTTACACAATGTGTAAAGCGGCTAATTAAACCAGCCAACGGCAAGTCGTACACCTAGTTAATTGGAATTTTTTTAGGCAAAAGTAAACAGATGGAAGAGTTGAGGAAATGTGGATGATCAAACATAGGCATAATGGTAAATTTTACATAATGTGTAAAGCGGCCACTTAAACCAGCTAACGACAGGTCATAAGCCTTGTTAATGCCCAGACAACAATATTACCTTCTCAAAAATGTTTTCTCTCTATTCCAACAAATTTAGTTTCTTTTATATTTAATAGTTAACGTTTAAGAGGTTTGAAAACTTAAAAACGTTCTAACTCAAAACTTCCGACTATATTCTGTACCCTTCAAATACGCACAAAGATGATAAGATGGATTGTGAGTGCGCCATCAGTTAGCTTTCCCGGTATAATATTTACCAAATCCGATATAATTATCATGATCATCCCCCTTTTCGCACCAGTGGTGCATAAGACACTGCGTTATTCAACCAAATGAAGCGTAGTTCGATCGTTTGTTACATGAAGATATGGTGATCAGTCTTATTCGTCGGATGCAAGTCCAGAACAATTAAATTTTGCAGTGTACGACCACCCTTAAAATCAACGTCCCCCAGTCCCGTCCCGTCCACCCAGTACCTAAGGGATTGAACCCGGGACCTCAAGAATGATAGACGAACGCGTCAAACACTATACAACAAAGGGGACTTATCTTCACTCGATTTCCTTATTCAGAATTTTTACAAAAGAGCAGCGTTTGGTGTCTGGGAAGCTGTTTATATTAACATATTACAACAGAGATGAAGAACATTTAAAAGAAGGTATTATAGAAGCTTCTATATTAATATAAACAGCTCCCCAGGGAGTTAAATCCAGTCCTTTTCTACAAAAAATTGAACAAACTCAGAATATTGTTGATAAATCCACCTGGTCCATGAAGAAGTATAGATATGGAAAAAAAATAACATTTTCAGGCGTTGCCTAGTATGTAGATGAAATAATTCAATTCGATGAATCTCACCCGCATAAATAAAGGTTTCAGCTCTTTAACTTCACAATCATCAACAGATGAAAGAATAGAAGGAATATGATGTTCAAATATGGGCAGAATGGTGAATGTTACACAGTGTGACCATAATGTGACCACTTAAACCAGCCATTGACAGGTCATAAGCCCTGTAGATGCCTAGACTTCTGTATTGCCTTCTCTTAAATGTTCTTCATCTCTGTTGTAATATGTTAAATTACATTAATTGATTTTTTGGTTCCATTTCACATACAGAACTGTATTCTTTATCCGTCTGAACACCGAGGTATCGAAAGTAACTTTGTTTTATGGCAATTTTATTTAATAATAACAAAATGAGAATAACTAAAGTTAGGAGATGCTTTTTTTTTTAAATCTGAAGATCGTTAAAATGCACATTCATTCACTATTTCAAATTTTGTACAAATACTTTAGTCTTCTTTTTCTACCTGTCCTAATATCCTGGTTCATCCATGGTCGGGCCTCCTACGCAAGCGCCAGGATCTTATGTCCTGGATAATTACAATGGGAACCTTTTGTGCTGCTAACTCCTTAATAGTAGACCATTATGTTGCTGGAGGTCTGTCTCTACCTCTAGTTTTAGCTGGGATCTTTAGCGTCTTCTTACTTTCCTCCTTAAAGTCCTCGTCTCTACGCATGACGTGACCATACCATCTCACCTTGCTTACTGTTAGCTTTTCAGCTATCGGTGCTATTTTGAACGACCCACGATATAGTCATTCCTTGCATTTTACACCACCTGCCTAGCGCAACATTTTTATTTCAATTGTATGCAGATGTTGTCCGCGCTTTTCGGATATTGTCCAGCACTCTGCACCGTGCATTACAGGTCTTACAGCTGTTTTGTATACTTTACCTTTGGGAATAAACAATATTTTGCTCAAATTGTATATACACGGACTCGATTCAACCCCCTGAACAACAACCATAGAAATCTAGGTCTATGTCTACAAAAATTTGGACAAATTCAAAATGTTGTTGAAAAATCTACCTGGTCCAAGAAGAAGTACCTATGACATATTAAAAAAAAGTTCAGGTGTTACCTAGTATGTATCTGGGTGAAATAATACAATCGGATGAATCTCACCCGCATCAATAAAGATTTCAGCTCTTTAACTTCACAAACATCAACAGATGGAAGAATTGAAGGAATACAGATGTTCAAATATACCTAAGCAGAATGATAAATGTTGCGGTGTGGAAAGTGGCCACTCAATCAGTCAATTAATTATTAATTTTTAATTACTATAAAAAAAAATACCATATTATCTGTTACAGAATCTTTATTTTTTTCTTTCTTATGTTACATAACAATATTATAACTGTCCATTATTTATTATAGGAGAAAAAATTCATTAACATTTTCTAGTATACCACGAACTGGCCATGCCTTTGTGGGATTTTTTTATTTAAATTAAAATTAAATTAAATTAAATTTACTATTTTTACTATTTATATGTATTTCGTTGCTATGAAATTATGCTTTATTTTTTGAAAACTCTGTTTTATCACTTATGTTTATTGTAAAAAAACAAAAAAACAACAAAAAAACAAAAAAATGACTTTTCATGTTTGTCAATATAGTTGAATCAAATTTACCATGGGAATGTTTAAATAATTATTATATCAAATTTACAGTTGCTTATTTTCAATTATATGCTACAAACGTCATCATAAAAAATAGTGTTAATAATAATTATTACTCTTGAAGTGAAGTCAGCGGTGAAGTCAGAGCGGGAGACTCGGGGGAGGGGTTTTTGCCCACTTAAATCGCTGAAAAATAGAACGGGGCTCAATGTTGAGTCAAGTTAATAGTTAACTCGTCGATCGTCGTCCAAACGAGGATTTCTACTTAGCTCGCCTGACTTGCAAGTCTCGCCACCTCACTGAACGTGGTGTAAATCGGACCTAACGTGTTTTATTTGATTGTTTAATCTTCTTAGAAGATTACTTTTTTCCGGAACTATTATCATTGATAATATTGACTTAATAGCAAATTGGCGAAAAGTGAAAATGAAGTAAGTCTTCTCCGCCCGCCGAGCCGTCAGGCCGCGAAGCGGGAGCCGCCCGGGGGGGGGCGTGGCCTCGCGCCATTGGTCGCCGCTGCGCATGCGCGCGCGCGCACTCGCCTCGCTAGCGGCTCGCTATGTAAACCGGCCTTGTTGTGTATCAAAATACAGCCTGGCGGCCGCTTGTTTTCCGACGCTGATTAGATTCAAAACAAAATACGCGGCGCGCCGCCTAAAGAAACATTTACTTTGGAAAATCGTTTTGTTTTTATTTTTTCACGCTGCCTGATCCGAACGTTTGTTTTTACCGCTAAATTGTTTTTGTTTGCGCGCGGCCACCTGCGCCGAGACTTTGTGTACTTTGTAAGTGACGGTGTTTATCTCGCAAAGGAGACTGTCCTCGGGCGGGCCGAGTTCAGCGGCCCCACGAGCGGAGCCAGTGCGGGCAAGTGAGCCCTCGGGATGCCCTCGTGAGCCGTGCGCTGTGAGCCGTGAGCCGTGAGCCGTGTCCGCACAGCCCGCCATGTTCGAGATGCACACGCTGTTCGGCGAGCAGAACGCCTACTACCGCGCGGCGGGGGCCGGCGTGGGCCCCGCGGCCGCCTACCCGGGCGGCTCGGGGGGCTACGGCTACGAGCAGTACCGCTACGGGTACGCGGCCTCGCCCTACCTGCACCCTCACCAGCAGCTGAACCCCGCCAAGGACATGGTCAAGCCGCCGTACTCCTACATCGCGCTCATCGCCATGGCCATCCAGAACGCGCCCAACAAGAAGATCACGCTCAACGGCATCTACCAGTTCATCATGGAGAGGTTCCCGTACTACCGCGAGAACAAGCAGGGCTGGCAGAACTCCATCCGCCACAACCTGAGTCTTAACGAGTGCTTCGTGAAGGAGCCGCGGGACGACAAGAAGCCGGGCAAGGGGAGCTACTGGACGCTGGACCCGGACTCGTACAACATGTTCGACAACGGGTCGTACCTGCGGCGGCGGCGGCGCTTCAAGAAGAACGACGCGCTGAAGGAGAAGGAAGAGGCGCTGCGGCGGCAGCAGGTGGCGGAGCCGCGCGCGCGGGACGAGAAGCCGGACGTGAAGCCTCGCCTGCTGGAGTGGCGGCCGAAGCGGGAGCCGGCGGAGCCTGCTCCCAAGGCGGACGAGCCCCCGTACCCTTACCAGCAGCCCTACCAGCAGGACTGGGAGCTGTGGGAGCCGCCCTCGTGCCAGCTGGCGCCCCCCCCGCACCACTACCGCCCCGCCTACTACCACCAGCCGTGCGCCAAGTACTGAATGCTCCCCAATAAGGTACTACGAATTTCTCTTCAATATCTACATTTTGCGATTGTAGCGCCTCCGAACTGATTGTCTAATTTCCAATTATGAGTATTTGTCCCTATTTGTCCCTATTAGCAGAGATTTTGTTACCATCTAAAGCAATCTCAAAGGCAAGAAGCACGGGCACATCAATTTACCGAATAGTTTTTTTAGTGAAAACAAAAGTTTTTTTGTAAGTCAAATCAACGCGGTGTAGTGGGTTTCACTATTTTTTCTTTTATATTTTCTGTTCATGTTTAACGACATAAATATTTTTTTTTTTTTTAAATACGGAATATTTTGCAGTATTAAATGCGACTACGTACCTACTTATAAATATTTGTGAACATTGGAATGAGTGAAAAAAAAAAATCTACGAAAACAGGTTAAATCATTATTTTATACTAAGCTAGCTAGCTAGTAGATATCTACTGTTAACATTATGAATAAATAAATTTAAAGCAATTTACCATTTAAGGATCAATAAAAAATATTTCTGTTCTCACGACCAATTATAATATGTAAACACAAAACAAAACTAAATTATTTGCACTTCATACACTAAATTAGCCAACCACGTACGAATTGTCCCAATAGAGGGCAAATCAAACATTTAATTATTTATCCAGACCATTCACAGCTCCAAATTTTTATTTTAACGTGTTTACTCAGGTAACTAATGATTATGTAAATCTGCAAGTATTTCTGTTTATATATTCTCCTTGGCATTAGACTCGTGTTACAAAAAAAATAATAATTTTCAAATTTACCCGTAAATGATGACAGCATCCGCTCATTAATTGAACAATATTATTAGAGGTTTAAAAATATTTCTAGCTACTAAACTATTAAACAAAATAATTGCAATTAATTGTGTTTTCGTAATTAAAAGTATGAGTGTGAATAAGAAATACACGTAAAATAATAATTAAATCACTATTTCTGTACCTGAGAGGATAAAACACGGAAGTGCCCCTTTTGCCGTTTTCAAGTTGAAAAAAAAAACAGAAATTTACTATCGCGGCAAGCTATTTTATTTGTAAATAAAACACCTAAGTCCACTTTGTTCACAAAATGTATTTTTTAGTTGAAACAAAAATCTGAATTCCACTTTGTTTTAATGCAAAAAAACATTAGTAGTCCCATATATGCTAATTATAATATCTACTATTCTTATCCAAATAATAATTATTTTACATTAAAAGTTCTTTATACTATAAATTGCAATTTTCTTATTGAGTTCAAAAGTTATTTTGTGTTGGAAATTGCACAATCTGAACATTTCGTTCAATGTGACTCCCACATATTTGAATTGCCTAAAGAGGCGTTAACTTTATTTTTACTTACCATTTTCAATTTGAATGTCAAAGTAGCATAAATTATTCGCTCAAACGATTTGAAACCAAAAGATTAGATAACATTATTAGAACATTTTTTAAGTTAAGAGATTGTTGTGGTTAAAACGCCAAGAAGATGCTTACAACTTAAACAATCACAAAGGTGTTCATTACTATACTTGTGTTCGACGTTTATTTAAAAAAATAATCTCAATTTCTCAACTCGTAAACATCTTTTGGGAATGGATAAATAGAACCAGAAAATATATGTGCAGTAGATGGCCAGCCAGTGTTTACATACACCTCGTGGTAAATGGTGAGTGCTGTGTGGTCCGCCGCGTATCGGCTAAATCGTTAACTTTATTGCGCACTTTTATGTGTTATATACAAATTGTAACGGCAACTTTTTGATACCGAATTATCAAAGGGATTCCCGTCGGCGCGGCGCGGCGTGGCGCGGCGTGGTGCTTGCTAATCGGATTTTTCCTAATAATATTTGCGTTAACATTTTACTGCACTGAAATTTATAGCTCGTTTTTAAGTTGAGCCCGGAAACTTTTTTGATTTTTCTTGATTTTCTGCATTGAATATAATTTTATTTATATGGCTCCTACCATTATAATGGTTAATTAAATAAAAAAATAAACAAATAGAATTACTAAAAATAATATAAAATACGTTATCTAGTATATATTACCACCAATAATACATATTTTTTATATTTATCAAATATATATATATTTATATATATATATGCTTATTCACATACAAAATGTATATTTTTATGTTTTTACATGTATTTACTTATGATTTTTTTTTACAAATTATTTTAGTCGTAATATGATTTTCATATTTTTAAAAATGTGTATCATGTTTATTTTAGATATACGTTAGTTTTCCTAACAAATGTTAACATTTTAATTAATTTAACGTGGGTTTGATTTTAAGAAAATAATTGCATTTATTTTATTAATTTTTACACTTATAAGGTTTTTACGTGTAAATGATATCGTCACCCTAACTTGTAAAACTCGTAAATCCAGAAATGGTCAAAAATGAAATTGTGACGTTTTCTGTTAGGACTTTGAACAATCTATATGTGTGTGAAACTCATAAGTGTATCCGTAGTATTACATTATTTATAAAATTTGTTTATAGAAAAAAACTTCGCTACAATTCACTACTGCAGTAAACACTTATTTTACTCTCCCCTGAAAAATAAAATTTAAAAAATAAAGTCGTTTACGAGTTTTACGAGCTAGACCGACGATATAATAAATACCTTTGTAGGTATAACAAAATTATGTCGGTAGGCACCTAATATAAAAAAATTAAAAACAAAAAACAATTTGATAAAAGTGAGAAATATTACCAAAAATTAATGTTAGTAATCTGTATTTTGATCATGTCGAACTAATAACTTAACATTTTGTTTATTTGTGATCTATCACCGCATTTGAAACAAAATGACTATCGTGTTTTAACAATATTATTTGGCGCTCTTCGTATAATATCCATAAACATTTAGTACAGAAATTGTTCATAAAATGTTTTTTATTGAATAAGATACCTAATCAGAAATTGTTCCTTGAGAATTATATAAATTCATAATTTCGGAATTTTTTGCGGTAACGCAATATCTGGAGTTAATCTGATAATTAATAATAAATTATCAGTAAAAATTAAAGAAAATAAGTTTTTATTTAAAAAACAGTATTTTATTTTTAAGAATAAACTATTTTTGAACATCAGCAACAGCAACAGCAATTGTCCATTGTAATTTTCGTAATTCATTAATATTATAGTTATTTACACATGCAAGAAGAAAAAACTAAATGTTTCTTGGTTAAGAGTTTACAATAATCCAACGATGTTTTCTAGTATTTCGAGTCATAACAATAAAGTTTGTAAACATCTGGTCGGGTTGGTCGGTTCCTTCCTTCCCGGCGGTTTGTATAACAATCGAGCGAATGATTTGTTTGAGAGAACTGTAACAGAAGTTTACATTTGGGTGGAACAACAAAGGTTTGACTAATACTGGCTTATTTTATTACAGTACAGAGACCTGACGCAGAGCAGCCCTCGAGAAACTAGATTTCTGCGGAATATTATCTATCTTGCTTGGACCTTCAAGATTACCTGCGTTTACATTACGATCATGTGGTTTTACTTTGATTTATTGCGAACACACGACATGTATTGTATTATACGAGTATGGACGGTCCAGCCGAGTAAAGTCGTCAAGTGCGGAAAACAGCTTCTATTGATATTTTGACTTCACACTTGTAAATACATTTCGTGCTATTTAACAAAAAATACGTCTTTTTTACTTACAAAAGGTTTTATAATTACATCAGAATTATAATGACACCTTGCATTTGTCTAGCCAACAACTGTTTGATAAATGTAATATTTGTACGCGTTTTTATAATTTTAACTATATTATAGTAAAAAAACATCTCTATAACTATAATAACGTCAGTTTATATTAGTGTTATTCTTTGTGTTTTTCGTTTGCTGTACATAATGTGTCAGTTTTCATGTAACCGCTTTATTCGTTTGGACCATTGATATTAAATAATATAATATTATTATAAATACACGAGTGTTATATTATCTTGTATCGAATATGGACACCCACATAATGCTTTATAATATCACAACCAAGTAGTAAATATACTTGACCATATTTTGCATTACCTAACAAGTATTATACTTGCCAACGCGAATATCTAAAATCATTTTTGGGTCATTTATTTTACATAAACGTGATCTTACCTCTCAAATGCCATTATTATCATACTTTTTTAAAACTTTAGAACAAGCTTTTTATGTATTTTTACAAAATATCAACAAGTTGTATTTTTTTTCGAATAACTAGATTACTACTGATCTTTTAAGTCATTTCTATAGCGATTAAATGGTTAATTTTTGTTTTATAATAATGTTTATAAAAAAACACCCTTTTAGTAGAAGTAACGAAATATAAGTAGTAGATAGAAAAAAATCACTATGCGTTTTGTGTCTTGAATAATAATGGTATACATACAATGTACCAACACAATACATTGATTATCATAATAATAATTGAGTTGTTGTATTTACGTGGGCTAACATATTGCTTAACTATTTTTCGTTCATATTGTTTGTATTTATACTCTTGAAATGTTAAATATATTGGCGAAAAGTATTTTACTATGTACGAAATTACTTGTAATTAGCGTTTAAGGTTTTAGAATAAAAATTAGATTGGCGAATGGGTAATGTTCTAAAATTGCGATATTTATGTTTTGCTGTGTCGTAGCTCATACATGAACACGTCATTCCGACTAATCTAGAAATTTGGATTAATTTCAGCGACGTTTCCACTCTAACGTGTTTTGGACTACATGAACAATTGGCAATCATAATGTGAGTGTTAAAAGACGCCATCGAGTGAATTAGTGTTGGATTGAACAGTGATATAAAACGTGTGTTTGTGTATTATGTGATTCAAGTTATTCGGTCGACTATTTCCCGTTCCATGGTCTACTTTTGGACAGATAATCGTCTAACCGATCGTTATAACTATCGGATATTATTGTCTAGAGTCTAGATGTTCTGTGAACATCTTATTAACTTAGCCATATGAATATTATAGATTCTAGTTATGTATTATAATTATCAGTGTCCATTAGGTTTAGGAATTTAATATTAATGTTGACGCTAAAGAATAGAAATATACCTTAATTACAATGACTATAAAATTTACCTTACTATCTAGAACTATCTGTATTACAGAAAACATTCGCAGAGTTTTGTTTGTGTCTAGTATAACCGCTTATTATAACACACATCGATGGTACTTCGAAGGTCGGAACGTTCAACATATGTGTGTATCCACTATATACGCTTACTTCTGGTAATTTCCAGTAAAATATACTAAAATTTTTGTAATAGTCACGCCTTTTTTATGAGTAAAAATGCTTTCTAAACTACAAGTTTCGCAATATGGATCTAAATCCTGTACATTTAAATCAACGAAGAAAACCACAATTTTTCGGATTCCCTTCAAAAATTCTCATTTTTACACTTTGAAATATAAACGCATATTAATTTTATAATCTTTCTGCAGTTAATAAAAGTGTTATGGTATCGATGAGTGCATTAAAACCAAGTCACAACATTCCGGCATTAAAACTTCTGATTAATATGAAGTAGTATCAGAATTTTTGATCAGCAAAACATAGGTGCTTTGACATTTGGAATGAAGAAAATTTATAGTAACATTTACATATATAAATATGACACATGATTTTGAATTCTACTGTCAATTATATTATGTGCTTTGTACCGTACAAGTAGTCCTTACAACGATTTGTAGTTATGGAAATAAATAACATTTTATGTAGGCATAATACATAATATATTGTGTTATTTTCTATTTGTCGTTAATTTGGATTCCCTGTAAATTCTGGAACATATCTCGTCATAATCGTCCGACAGATGCATCAATTAAGTTCAAGCATTTGATAAGTAAAAAATATAAAAAGTGGAACTAATGTACCTACTCATATTATAATATTTGAAGTGTTTAATGTTTTGGATATCCCCATGATTAAGTTGTAAAAGGAAGAAAAGATCTCACACTAAGACTCGACATTATTTATTAGGAATTAATAATTAAAATTTAATAAACCGTACCTACATTCTTTTTTATGTGACATTTATTTATTCTGAACTCTGTCAAAAAAAGATCAAGATTTCAACACTCGAGATAATTAACAATGTTTCACATTCATGAAAGGCTGACATATCGATAAAACATTGTTGTATTTCCAGAGGCATATTGAAAAACTTATTTCTTATGTCGCGGTGTAGGGAGAGAACCACGATCGATTTACTTATTCTGAATTAATATAATACGAATTTATTGCCAAAAAAAACATAAACTTGATATATTGTCAGCATTTTATTGTTTTGCATTTTTACAGGATTTCATTTTGTTTTCCAGCAAGTATTGTTGACTTGTACAATGAAATGTTTCCACGAACCTTAAACCTGGACAAAATGAATACGCGTTTATAAGAATACCTAAATTCAATATGTTTAAAAATGTTTTTTTTTTATTATACTTAATAGTTTTATTTATGTGACACGGCATAAATTATCGTGTATTGTAGACAAATTATATTGTCCATTGCATATTCATTTTATCTACTTATCTCTCATCTACGCATAATTTATGCAATAAATAAATTGATGAAAATGATCATATTCTTAACTTTAAGGAAATATGTAACTGCACATTGAAACGACTGTGTTTAGGACAGAGGGTTGAAACAATAATTTTAACAAACGATTTTTATTCTTTCAACTTATTATAATGTGGGTAACTAGTGAAATGATATGAGTAGCAAACCTACATATATTGGCTCAAAATCTAATGCAAGAATGTGTAAAAACACATGGAATTGTAAAATTATTGTTTAAAACTCCTGTCCCGAACACAGTCGAAAACAATAAGAATTATCTGTTTGGATTATTATACAACATGAGATTGTATATTATTTACTTCACATAATATTAACCTAGCTGGTTTCATACGTTTAGAAGTAAAAAATGTATTAATCCCAATTAATTTATTTTTTTCGTGAAACACGATTATTTTCTGCTAATATATTTTTATCATTCCCGAATTTGTAACATTAGGATAACTTATATATAAAATAAGCGTAATCTGTCATTGTGTAAGTAGTACGTTCACAAATTTACATATTTATTATATTACTGCTTGCATGTGATTTTTATTCACCTGTATATAACACATAAATATGCCCACTATAATTAGTAAAATAAATCAAATAAAATATGAAGAAACACAATATTTGAATTTTATTTATTTATTCCCAATGGCGCGAAGCATGAAAACTTAGATTGGGATATCGAAACGAAAGACAGAGAAGTGCTTTTACAACAAAACAGTTCCTACCTATTTACTCCGATAAAATTTCAACAACATTTCAGTTACTTTATACCTGTATAGGTAACTCTTTGTCTAAAGAGTGGGTACAATATAAACCCTGTTGGCTAATGTATAATCTAAATCACTGCAAAAATCTCCTCCGGAATATCTATAATAACTACATATGTATTTCAGATGAACTAGCTGACGGCAGTCTTACAATTACATCAGCTACATCTACGGCAATAGGACAAGTCCGCATACCTGTACACAACCAGCACACTAGATCCCGTGAACGTGCATTTGCTGTTGCAGGCCATATGGCTAAGCTCATCTAGTTATTTAAATTTCGTGTTCGATTTCCGACAAGGTTTTATTCATTGAGATGTGATTTTTCTCACACCTGAGTGTCAAGTGTGACAATTAACCACTCTCTAAGGGCTTTTTCGTCGTTTTGACGCAAAAAAACTTTATTTTCATCAATGCTCGATGTTTGTAGATTCACGGGTCTCGGTTGAATCTTCAATCAAGATCTTGGGATCTCTTTGTGCGTACTCATATGGACATTTATAATATATTATACCATAGTCAGTGCATTCCACAAGTCTCGGGTTCGTGCTTAAGTGGTGACTGGAAGGCAATTTCAATTTTATCAGACACTTTAGTTGAGAAGTCATTTTATAGCTTATAACGTTCAGAACTTCTTGAAAGCGATGCTCTGTATATTCCAGGGTGAGGTAAATAGTTATAAATGTTTTTGAAAAGGTAGTGTTCGTGCGAAAAATTCACCAATATGTAACATAGAGTACAATTGAATTGTAAAATATAAGTTTTCTGTCGAAGTATTTAAAAAAGTTTTACTTGTGAAGTTGTACAGTTTCGTGTTAAAAATATCTAAATGGGAACAGAGTAGGTATCATACACCCGGAGTAACTATGATGAATCAATTTGAACATAGTTTTTGTTGGTAATGGGGTGACAAAAAATATACCTGTCACCATGTAATGATTTGACGGGAAAATTGATTAAAATGCGCCGTGTGAGATCAAGATTTTAAATGGAAAGAGCACGTCAAAAATACTCCTACATTTATTTACGCATATCGAATTATAAAACAATGAAGAGTTTTTAAATAATTCAAAATAAAAATTTGTGATTTTGATCCAGAAGCTTTAGCATTTTTTTTGTTTCCTATCTAGTTGCTATGAACATATATAAATAAAACGTAGTTATGCAGAAAGGAGCCAGCCATAGAAAAGTGAAACTGAGATAATAGCACTTTTATGAATCGACAATAATCAAATCTATACAACAGTTGGAATGTTATTGACTTTGACAACTGACAAACAATGCATACATTAGCTTTTTTTATATTACAAACAAAAATCTTATTATGTATTTGACCAGTTTAAATGATTTTCAAAGAACCATTAGATTTTTCTAGTGCTGTGGGTGTTTTTTTGCAAATTGAGAAATACCGTTTTTGTAATCGACACTATTTTCAGAAGGTGATTATTACAGTTTTTTTTGTATGAAGGCGGTCTGGCTGTTTTTAGCAGAACATAAAATTGACCTTACTGCACCTGATAACACTAATATCTATTTTTTTTCAATTTTGTGGACTGGCTGCTTTCTGCATAACCATGTTCAATTATACATCGAGGATTCTTAACAACTGAACTCAAGGAAGAAGAAAACTCAAGAATCAAACATGGAATCAGTCAACTTGTAAAAGTTTATAATAAAATAAATAAAATACACGGCATTGGCAAATAAATTCAGAATATTTATTATTCGGTGTCAATTTATTTATATTTCAAATTAATTTTTCGTATCATAATTACAGCGTTTTTTATATTTTTTTTTTAGAAACTGAATTCAGAAGGTGAAATTTGAAGGGAATTTAAGTAGTTAATAAAAAAATCAGACGAAAACACCTACTCATGGAATAGGTACTTAATATAATACGAATTATAATAACTTTCAAAAGCAATATTATTTTTGCTTAAAACCTCTCTTCGGGGGGATCTCAGTAGAATTAAACAGTCGATTTTATCCTTCAGTTGGCGGTGCAAAATGGCAGAGATAAAACATTTTCTTTCATGCAGGAATTGGCTTGGGGCAGTACTTCAACTCCAAACCTACTCAGGGTAGCGAGTGTTTCAATAAGTGGTTTCCAAACTTTATTTTCTTTTAAACCTCATTTAAAAATCAGAGCCACAAAAAAACAGGTTTCAGTCCAAGAATCATAAAATACTGCAGTCGAAACACCTTTTAGATGAAATATTTCTGGTCGACTTAAATCTGGATAAATTAAATATTTTTTCGGAATCGCACCCGTTAGGACCGAGAAACCTAACCACTACATCATGAAAGGAAATCTGTCGAATAATTCACATAGTAACAATCTAATAGAGTCGCCCATACGGAGTGAAAATATTCTATGATTATTGACCACGAAATTAGCTACAGATTACAACAATACAACGTACCGGTACTTGGGTCGAAATTTGCAAGACCAGACCGAAACCTTCCATTACACGTTTGTTGTTCAACTAAAAACCATACCAAAAATTTGGAACGCTTTTGTTCTATGCAATACAATGCAAAATTAAGGGCTCCTCTAGAGAATTATTACTCTGATATCGTATTACAGTAGGTGTATTAATCACAGTTCATTAATCTAAATGTTTTTTTGTGTTTATTTTTTTCACTAGGCACTATTGAGTTTCGGTAGGAACAGTAATTCCTGTCAACAGATGCATACCGCCAGTATACTGATTAAACCCTCGAAATAATGGAATATTGACTATACTGAGAGGAATCTTTTCATCATATTTTGGACATGATACTTACTCGAGAAACTATCTTTGTTCTTTTATTTATTGGTTCTTTTACAATTTACCCATGTGTTATCTTTTTACATTAAAGATAACATGCAGGGTGTCCCGTGCCGAGGGAGAGACATTTTATATAATTTTGAATCATGCCTTATTAAACATAATTAAATCATAATATCAAATACATATAAAACGTAATAAAAACACATTAAACTTAGAAAATAAAATCATATTTTTACCTATTTGGAAAGATCCACTCATCAATCCGTGCGCATTCTAGTAAATACTAAATGGTTTCAATGGATGAGTTTCAAAAAAAAATATCCGATAAATGGAATAAATGGTTTTCACCCGAAAACATTAAAAACATTTTTTTATACAAAATAACTTTAAAACTAAAACTCGGAGGGCTTAGAGGATTTCGTCAGGCAATCAAGCTTGTAAAATGACATATAACTGCATTTTTAACTTGTTTTCTCAAATGTTCTCATTTAGAGGGTTTAATCAGTATATCGACGTGTCGAAGCTTTCCGAAGTTTAGTTCAGTTCAATGCCAAAAATCAGCGTTTAAAATATTTACAATATGTTGTATTTTCAAAACAGTGAGAAAGGTACAATTAAGTCAATTTAAGTATAGTACAACTGTGTAAAATTAAATTAAAAGCAAACAAATAAGACACTTTCTATCCTCACTTGGTAAATACACTGTAAATACTCGTAAATTAATACATTTGTGAGAGTTAATAAATAGATTCGTGCGAAAATTATTTTATTTTTATTTATTTATTTTATTCACAAAAAAATTTAGTAATATTTATTGCGACACGAATCCCAACTCCATAGAACTAGAGTCCCGTGTTAAGCTGGGACGAATGAAATGGTTATTTTAATTTTAATACGTCATGATAAATTAATACGATTTTTATGCTGTTTTGTGCAGTATTTCAAGGCTGTTTTATTTTTAATAAATCAGCTGTAATACTGTTTATCGGCCTTTTGGTGTAGTGGTAAGCGCATTTGAGAGGTCTCAGTCTTGGGTTCGATTCCCGACGTGGTTGACATGAAATATTAATATTAAAAGGTGTTTAAACACTAGAACATTTCGTAGTCCCTGGACTGGCACCTGAAATGTAAGACTGATCATCTTACCTTCATTTAACAAAAATGATCAAGTTGCGCTGCGATATGTATACCAATGCAGTACCCAGTGCACCATTAGGTGCGGAAGAGGAGTAACGATGATGATGAATATTATTCATTGTTACTATGGTACGAGTACATCACGTTTTTAATACGAACATTACTTAATAATAAAATACAATATTTTCAACATGACCATCATTGAACCTCGTACAGCGAGCGTTTTGAGGGTGCCACGTGGGTGGGGTTGGACACGTGCTGCGGATGGCTCTGGAGCCTTGATCCAAATTGTTCCTTCTTCACACCTGCGGGCCGCCGTCCTGGAAGCTCGTCGATAAGAACTTTTCGGCTTTATTCGGCATAACTAAGGGACGCGGGATTGATGCGGAAGACATCGAAAGTACTGGCTAGCGATAAGGTCTCCTGGAGTCGTCTGGCGATGTGCACATACTCCTTAGAAACGGATGTGGAAAAAGAAGAAGTAATTAAAAGGACATTCAATAAAAACAAAATAATTTATTTATATTTGAAGTACTCTGTGATTTTCCATGTTAAATCCTTTACTCGAGTATTTTATGAGAAATGGTATATTTTTACAACACGTAAGTGACCGACCGAAAGAAGCTATTGAGGTGAAACCAAAACCAAAACCTACTTTCAGCTTCTGTTCTAGTTTCGGCCGAAACCCAAACTTATATAAATAAGTTAAAAGTCACTTCAAAACGCCGAAAACTAGGCGTTTTTACTGTTAAACCTTACGAGTTCATTAAAATAAGTGTCAAATAAAATACATAATGAAATAAAAGGTATAAGTTTGATAAGTAAATTTGATTATTTTTAGCTATTTTTGGTTTATTGTTATGTTATACATATAACTTATATGTAACACATATGGTTTTATTCCACTTTTATTTATAACTTTTTACTAGTGACCGGGTTTCATCGTGACCGACATCGTCAGACTGGTGGGAGACAAATTTCTATGTTAAATACAAGTGCAAGCGGGGGGTTGTATATAACATAGAAATTTGTTTAGTCTCCTACCAGTCTGACGATGTCGGTCACGACGAAACCCGGTTACAGGTAAAAAATTATAAATAAAAGTGAAATAAAACTACATACGAATTTTTAATATTATAATTAAAAATGCAGTTCCACCAAGAAATGTCAGTAGAAAAACTCAATATATTGTATGTAACAGTTCTTCAATATTTGCTATGGTAACTTTAACTTATTAACTATAAAGAAATTACAAAAATATAAATATGGAAGGTCACGCGGAGTCACGAGCCATAAGATGCACCAGAGTGCAACAGAACATTATCCGACATATCCTGACCGAAGGTTTCGGCTAAGCCGAAGGTTCGGTGAAATTTTGACCGAAACCAAATCCAAAATTTCGGTCGATTACTATAACACATCTGTTAAAAAGGAACAGTATACAACAAAATAATACATTGTAACCAGTACTGCTCTGATTGAGCCTCTTGGCCTGTTAGGTGCATAAGATAAAATATATATTAATTACGGACGCCTCTTAGTTTGGGAATCGCCAGTTTAAGGGAACGAACGGTCTGTTTTTTTAGTAAGGAGAACTCCGGGAAGAAAAGGGGTTCAATTACTTCTTAGCGCTGCGCTGATGCCAATATCAGCCACCGCCGGAGAATCATTTTGGATTTAACCCATCTCATTTTAAGCTTAAAATATTGATTTTCAATGGCGTTTAAGATAGCTTCTAAATACGCTTTTTGATATTACAAATTTCTGCTTCTCAATACAGGGAAAAATTGCATGTGTTTTTGGAACAAAAAAGAAGTTACAATTATGATATTATGTGTTAGTCCAAATGTTTGTAGACAAAAGTCGCAATCTCACCCCTTCGGAATTCATTAAGATCAACAAATTACAACACAGTTTTCAGGTTTCAGCTTTAACTTTACTAAAATCAACAGATGGAAGAAATGTGGTTGCTTAAAAGTAAGCATAAAATGATTATTACACAGTGTGTAAAGTGGCCACTTAAACCATCTAATGACCGGTCATGAACCCTGTAAATGGCTACACTTCTATATTTCCTTCTCTAAAATGTTCACCGTCTCTGTTGTAATTTGTTAATAAGTATATTTGAAAAAAAAAAAATTTTTTTTTTTTGTTTTTGGTTTTATTTCTTAAAAAATTTATTGAGATTGAGAAAAGTGCAAAATATTACGTGTATGTATAATTTTTGATGCACTAACTTTGTGGAACACTATTAACTATAGGTATATTAAAATAGAAAAAATAAATTATTCATCACTTTATTAATGAATTTTTATCACTTTTAACCACACCCACTCACCTCTTTTTTTGCGTACATTATTATGTGAGTTTTTTTACTAAAGGGCCGTTTACATGTGGACAGTACGAAAGACATGACAGTATTGTCACGCGGGACAGAACCCTGGAACAAGACTATCATTCGACTGCAGTTTAAACGTGAATGCGGCAAAAATAAATACACGACGACTTTTATAACGAGCGAGATCCCGAAAAATACTATTTATTTTATACCAAGATGCATCGGAACAGTAGAAGAACTAACTAGATAATAAAAATGATTATTTTCTGCCACCATTTTCGGCAGAGAAAATATGTGGGGGCTCGTTGGTTAGCAATGAAAAAATAAAGCGGTGCATCGAAGACAAAAACAAAATTGTGGGGTTACTATCAAAAGTTGGTAAGTCCACATTTTAGGTATATGGAGTTAGCGATGAATTGTGTGTCTTTACGTGCATGTCTATTTATGGAAAAAGTTTCTGGCTCCTTCAATCTCAGTAAAGCAGGTTTATGGCTTATATTTTTTTAAAGAAAATATCCTAAGTCCAGTTTGTTCTAGTATCAAACAGGAGTTTGTAAAAACACTAAAAATATTTACTTAGGCAATGAACAAGCCAAAATTGACATGTATCTTTACTGCCAAAACATTGTTATATCACTAACCATTTTTTTCTGTCAGAATGTTAAAAAATTGCGATCTCTCCATGACATGTTTTATGTACCTACCAACTTTTGGCAGTAACCCCACGAAATATTTATGTTTTAATTTTTAATATTATCGATCGTAATGTTTATTTATTTGTTTTTATGTTTCATTTTTAAATGACAAGCGACGTGGCGCAGTTGGTTAGACGGCCTACTGTGCAACAGGCGTCGCGGGTTCGATTCCTGCTAGTTGCATGAAAAAAAAAACAAGAAATATTATTTTCTCAATTGGTCTGGGCGTTGTGTATTTTTCAAATCTTTCTTTCACAGTCCTTCTTTCCCACCTGCTGACTAGCTTCTAAAATAGAGGCTTAGCGGGTTAATTTTTTTATTTATTATACAAGTTTATATATTAATGGTATATTTTCTAATTTATATTTATGCTTCAATTTTTTTTATTATCGGTATATTTTAGAATTTATATTTATTTTCAGTTTTTTATGTTTATTTTAGTTTGATTTTTTAAGCACCATTTAATGAAAAAAAACACATGCAAAAAAGAAGATCCTGCCTCAACGCAGGAATTTCCAAGCTAGTCAGGACTTGCAACAATGAACCTGCGTACATTTTAAAACTGTGAAATAAATAAACTGTTTAGTCCATTCAAAAAATGGTAAACACATAACCTTAGAATACGTACAGGCACAATTGAAATAAATACAAATAAAGAAAATTAAAGCTGGGACAAAAAATAAAATAATAACTACCACCTCATGACAAGATTTGGTCTATCTTAGTGACTTACACCAAAAAAGTCCAGATCTTGTCTCGAGTTTACAATGCGACACAATACATTTTTATTGATTATATTACGTCCTTCACGCAAATGAATGTTTAGTGATCCCGAAAATATGTAACAAATATGGCAAAAGAACATTAAAATATCATGGCTTCAATTATCGGCAAGTGAGAGATATTTATTAATTTAATTTTTCCCGTATGTAACAAAAATGGTCCGGTTACGGTGAATTCGATGTATCAATGTAATGCTTTATGCACTATTATTTGTAGATTAAGTAAATCATTATCAAATAATGAATGACTATGTGCGTATGATAATGTATATGTTTAATGTATATTAAAATAAACGAAAAAAATGAGAATACATATCTAAAAGTCAATGGCAGGTCATAAGCCCTGTAAATGCCTAGACTTCCATATTCCCTTTTTAAAATTGTTTTTCGTTTTTTTAATCAAATTTTTTATTTTAATATTTTTTAAACACTAAACTTCATTGTCAAATTAAAATATAATTTAAATGGTGTCTAGATTACTTACCGTCTATGCGCTCATAATATATATACATAATAATAATAATATGTAATTATAATTAAAATAGACCATAATTGGAAACGAGGAACAAAAATCCAAATCGTCTATGCGCTCTGTAGCTGCAAGACGTGCTGGGATATTTATTTATTGTACAGCGCCCTTGAGGTTATTTCCACAAAAATGGCGCTATATAAATAATCCAACCATAATAATAATAATAATAATAAAAGGAAGGACATACATAAGGTAGGTACAAGACCTTGAGATGATGCATCATAAAAACGGTGCTGTATAAATTGGCCATAATTATTATTACAAGAAATGGCCGAATCTCTGAAGAGCACTCCATTTGCGCTCCATTCATGAAAAAGGGAAAAATTCCATTCATTATAATACTTTCGCGCCTACAATGTTTGCTTAGGACGCTGACTGACATTGACGATATTATATATATATATTTATACATATTATAATATTTCGTTCTGAAGTGGCCAACCAGGGATGCCACAAATCCCCACGACGGAATAAAAAAAACTCTAATTACGGTTATTGTGGATATTGCGCCATTTTCGCTTTGGCTATTGGGGCTTTACAAAGTTATTCTATGAATAATGATTTTAATTTGACTTGAAATTTATGATTTGAGTAAAACCATTTATTTTGTCTTTACCTATTACGATTTTTTTTTCATTTTTTATTTTTATTAATTAATATACATAGTTACATAAAATGACGTTTTTTTTTCTATTACAATCCATTTTTATATATTAATTTAATCATAAAACTTATAACTATTTAAAAAAGAGACTAGCTCTTGTGCTTGGAGAGTGAGTAACACTGTTTTAGTTATTTAGTAGATTGAAGTAATTTAATTTCGTATGTACATAAGAATAAAAACAACATTAATTATTTATTGAAATCTATTATTCGAATTTATCGAATCGATTATTTAGAGAACATGTGGGTTTTTAGTTTTTTTTTCCGAAACATCACTTCACTCTCACAGTTTCGCACTTCTGTTAATGAACATGGATGTTGATAGCATGGAATGCCATGACATAGAAAAAATATTATGAAAAAAAAACATTTATGCTGAAAAAAAAACAAAATTCACACGGAAGGTGTGTTCACCTACATATTTGTGTTATAAATTATAAATGAAATACATGTACATTGTTATTATAAGACAAATAAAAATATGTTAATGCGTGCCCTGTTTCAAGATTCTTAATAATAAAATAATAAAAATTATAACCTGTTTTAGGAATTTAGTGCGCTGGTTGCGTACATGTTTCACTTTTCTGAACGTAGCTGATCTAACCGTAAAATATATGTCAGCTAGTTCATCTGGAATGCATAGTTATTTTAGATATTCCGGAGCAGAGTTGTGCGATGACTTGTACATAAGCCAACTGAGTTTGTATTCCAACCAATGTAAAAAAAGTAGCCAGTGTAATTCCCAAATTATCAAAGTATAACATCAATCCCTCGGAACTAACAAAATAAAGGTTTCAGCTCTTTAACTTCACAAACATCAACAGATGAAAGAATTTAAGGAATATAGATGTTCAAATATAGGCAGAATGGTGAATGTTACACAGTGTGTAAAGTGGCCACTTAAACCAGCCATTGACAGCTCATAAGCCCTGTAGATGCCTAGTCTTCTATATTACCTTCTCTTAAATGTTCTTCATCTCTGTTGTAATATGTTAATATAAACAGCTCCCCAAGGATTTGAATCCAGTTCTTGTCCACAAAAATTTGGACAAACTCAAAATATTGTTGATAACATAAATGAATGGAAATCCTGTACTGCAAAAATATTGTTCTGTTTTTTTTAATACACCTAATTTTTCTTTGATTAATCAAGGGGACAATTAGAAAGGCTTCATCGGTACACACAGAAACGGTTTCCTTAATTTCTGTACTATCTTTATCTACTTCTTTACTCCGCGTTTCTTCATTTAAAATAGTTCTTCTTCATATTTTAAATAGGCTTCTGAGATAAAAAGTAACTACTTTAAATACATCCCTATTAAAAGAAAACTTTTTTTAAAAAGAGAAATACTCGAGTTCTTACTATTCACAAATAACTTGCAAATAACTTGTGCTGTAAAAATGAAAATCGAGTTGTTGTAGAGTGGAATTTGAACCTCGGACCTTTGTCCCGTGAGTCCACATTACTACCACGGGACCACAACCCGGTTATGCTCGCTTAAACACGATTTCTATATGACTTTTGACAATTACAAGAGGGTTTGCTTAACTTTCATCTGCATTTATCTACCGAGGTATTACAAAACCGGCTCTATTGACATGTCGATACGTACACTCGGGAAGATAGTAAAAAACGTGGGAAAAGTAAAATAAATAAATAATTTTTTATCTCGGAATTTTTTTTATGGCTGGATGCTCTTATATATTTTAATAGGGCAGCATCTAGCTACTCCATCTAGCCATTCGGATTCAAAACTGACAGTTATGTCAGAATTTAATTTGGCTCCAAAATGCACTAATATTTTTCTCATATTTTAAATAGGCTTTTAAGAAAAAAACTGGCCATCTCAGAACGATCCAAAAATTAAATGAATTTTAATTAAATCAAAAATTGCTCGCTGGACCTATTTTTTTATCATTTTAAATGAGTAGATATGTATACCGTAAGAAACCCGTCGGTAGATACCTATGTACTTACCTCAAAACTAGATGATAAAGCTTCGGTAGTATATCTTCGTAATCGCTTGGGAGAATTTATATTTAACTATGATGTCATAATAAAGATACACAATTTCAGTGCGTAGATATGTGTACCCTGGCGTACGTGTCACGTTGGTACAAATCGATGTACGTACCCAAAACTTGACGATAGTGCGTCGGTAGTGTATCTTCGTAATACCTAGGGAAAATTTGTCTTCAACCATAACGTCATGGTAAAGGTATCTTTAACTACCTATTGTAATCGCGGCCCAGGCCTTTAATTACAAAAACAAATTTGATTTTGTAGAACATTAAACGATTTTTAGTTGCTTTCTTTCAATTATTGTTTTCTTTTTCTTTAAAAATCGGTACGTCTATTATTTAGATTGAACCTGCGAAATTGACTTTATAGCGCATCAGTCATTTATCGTTTTTATCATCGAAATGCATAAATAAATATATTTCCTGTTTTCTTTTACTTCTTGTATCTCTATGTAACACCAACACTGAGGTTTTTGACCGAAATATTAAAAAATGTACGTACATGTAAAGGCATCGATATATGACGTGACTTTATAAGAAATATGCGGATATTACACCGATAGATAATCTCTATTCCAAGCACTGACTGACTGATGTTTACATTCAGGGAAAAACTACATTGTGCTTTGCGGCAAAGATTATTTAATTTAATACGTGTAAGAGATAATGCACAAAATTTCCTTAAAATGACCGATATCTTAAAGCAGTGGTTCTTAACCTTTTCGCGGTCACAGTGCACTTTTGATCATAAAAATAAATTGCTGTGCGCCAAAATCAAACGTTCCAAAAACAACAAAAAATATGCGGACATAACTATTATTGCATTAATTAGAAAGGCCAAATTCATACTGTGTACTGGCTGCCGCATTGTAAATTAAAATGGGGCCTAAAACCAGAGGCAGCACTTTTGATATTTGCAGCCATGGTAAGACCTGTGGTATGCTGCGGTGCATTATCCAGCCTACGCTGGCCCTTAGCATTGCATTCAAGCGATGTTATGCCCAAATCCTCTTCAATGCATATGCACACGGAGGCGGGCATGACCATGCTACGTGCGATGGAGTCAGACAATGCCAACTATAAGTACAGAACTAATAGCAACACCAAAAAGTAAACACAAAAAAATAAAACCATGGATAACTCGTGGACTAACAATTTATCTTCAATGAAGAAATAATCTATAAAAAATGTGAAAGTTTTTTTTTTGTATAATCACAAGACCATTGATAAAAACAAACGTACGGAATATATCATTTACTGATTTAAAAAAAAAAACACAGATAGTAATTTGAATCCTAATATTAAGCTCTCTCAATTCAAGCATATAACATGATCTTAAATTTCAAAATATATAGACCAACGTAATATTGACACTGTCAATGAGCCAGATGAACTAAGTAGTATGACAAATGACAAGTAAGTCTATTAAAATATTCGTATTACCACCTTAACTTTACATTTTTAATCAATGTTTTGCAATTGGAATATTTCTCAATAAATTTAAGATACATATTATAGTAATAATTTACAAAACAGGCTCCTCAAGTGAAACTGACAATTACCGACCAATTACTTTAATCTCACAACTAGGTTAAATCTTTGAAAAGTGTGTTAAAAACCAAATTATGCATTTTCTAGAGTCTTATGCTATTTAATCACAACAAATTGGGCTCACAATCTAATTATAGAACAGAGCAATATTAAATGTCAAATAAAGAATGCCTAACAATAATTTTAGAACTAAAAAAAGCATTTGACACCGCTAACCATAGAATCTTATTGAATCTTATTGAGCCAACTTTCTAAAATTTGTATTAAAAATGACTCTCTATTGTTTTTTTTAAATTACTTAGCAAATTTACTTCTAAGAACTAAGATTGGAACAATTATATGTAAAGCTTATACTGTGATACATGGACTTCCACAAGGAACAGTTCTTGGACCTTTATTGTTCTTATTTTATATAAACGATTATTGTAATATTTATATGCCCGGTAAGCTGTTCTTATGCTTATGATAAAGCAATAATTGTGCAAGGTAAATCCTGGGAAGAGACTGCCACAAAAGCCAATGAATGTATAACTGTAATCGAAGAGTGGCTAGATCAGAATCGCCTTTCTCTTAA
The DNA here is from genome assembly GCF_059751315.1 of Micrasema longulum. NCBI lineage: Eukaryota > Metazoa > Arthropoda > Insecta > Trichoptera > Brachycentridae > Micrasema > Micrasema longulum. The sequence continues at coordinate 2,334,389 of NW_028277303.1, forward strand.
TTGTGAAAAAACTTTCTTCATACCATTTAACAAATCTCAATCGCCAGTCCCTTCTTCTGACCTAAACATTATGTTTCATATATACTATAACCTTGATAAATGTTATAACTGCGAAAAAAATAAAACTGAAAAGTCGATAAAATATTTGGGAGTAACGTTAGACTGTCAACTTAAATGGACTAATCATCTTGGAAAAAATGTTAACAAATTGAGATATTTGACATATGTTTTTAAACGTTTAACTAGTTATGTTCATCCAAACACAATCAAAATGGTTTATTATGCTCTTGTACAGCCTAATCTCTCTTGTGGAATAATTGGATGGGAAGGAGCCTTGAGTATATATTAAGTCTTTAGAAACCGTTCAAAAACTATTTGTTGAAATTATACTTAATAAAAATTCACATTTTGCCTCCAATCAGTTATTCCGGGATGCCGAACTTTTTAAGCTACGACAAATCTATTACCAGCAATGACTAAAATATATTTTTATGCGCCAACATTTATTTCCTAAAATATAATTGATCTAGTCAAAGATTTAATAGTTTTATTGAAATTCCTTATTGTTAGTCCAGACTCGGGAAAAGAAATTAATTTTTAATTTTGATAGCTGCAAAACTGTTGAATGCATTTCATAAGGACAGTATTTATTTTATTAAATTTATTATTTTTGTATTTGTAACTCATAATATACCTATTGTAAAATGTAAAGAAAAAAAAATTGGAAAAGAACTAAGAGGAATTTGCAGCAAAACCTCATCGATAATCCGATGTTAGCTGTACTAAAGAATATAATGAATAATGACTATGGTATTCAACTTCCAAATGCACTTTAGGGTGCTTATACTTGGGAACAATAGTTATCCAACAGCCCCCTACCCCACAGGGAAGGAGACATTCTGTGGTACACCGATGGCTCCTAGAAAGATGGACAAGCAGGTGCTGGGATACATGGAGTTAGACCACCTAAAAGGCTTTTCATTAGCTTAGGGCTCTATCCTACTCTACGTCATATATTCCTGCGTATATGAAAATTTGCGCAGACAATACAAAAACAAAATATTTTTTATTATTAGCCAGTCAGGCGGTTTTAATTACTCTTGGAATGCCTGCAGGTGCTTTATTGTGTCGGTGAGTGTAACAGTGCGACATTGGTTTGGGTACCTGAACACTTAAACATCGACGGTAAAGAGGCAGCTGATGAATTGGCTAGGCTGGGAGCTGAGACAGCCCCGATAGGCCTTGAGCCCTACTGCGGGTTGCCAAATGTGCTCCTTGTAACGAACTTAGGTCATAGACCGGAAAGCAGAGCGTAATGCTCTGGCAAAAAGTACCTGGTCAGTACCATGCTAAAGCACTAATAAAAGGGTACTCGCAAAAGTTTGAAATCAAGTGAGGGTTACTGCACTGCACATTGAACAAATACCTTGCAAGAAAGAGCCTTCCCGAAACTTTTAGATGTAGGTTCTGCAGTGCAGATAAGGAAACACCTATACACATTCTATGTGAATGTGATGCTTCACATTATAAAAAGAGCCGCATCCTCGGGAGACCACTGATTAAACCTGAGGATCTTAAAGGGCTACGTCATAGACCGATACTTTACGAGGGGGAGATTTAGCAAAATGAGAACTCTTGCCTTTGAAAACCTGGGCTCTGGTGCGAGAGAACTATTTTCAGGGACCCTTCACAGGTTGCAGTGACGTCGAAGCTTGTGTAGCACTGACCCCCACCTTTAAGAATAAGAATATGAATTATAATTGAAAATTAACTCGAGGGGACTGTACAATAAGTATCTGAACATGCCTTACAGTTACAGGCGGTGGGGATTTTAGTTTTTTGTTTCCAAGATGATGTAATTAAATAACAGATGAGAGCTTTATTTCATTACGTCTTGCAGCTGCAGAGCGCGTAGACGGTATGAACTCTAGCTCTCATTTACAATATTTAAACAATGTTATTTTAGAGTTTTCATTTTATTCCCATATCTTATTTTAAATCAGTAGTATCCCGAGAATCGTTCAGTTGACCCCAGCGGGCGATATTACGAAATAATTCAGCATTAATAATGTTCCCGACCATTATAACTTTCCATCTACCTTCGTTTGCAGTATGGCGAGACGTAAGATCTTACCGTCAATTGTTATGGTAAATTCGTACCATGCCTGCAGCGGTGTGATACGCAAGGATAATGGTGATATGTAATTATATACTAACAATGTACTGTTCATATTCTCCAAGATAGTTTTGACCTAGTGTCACTGTTGTCCTATGTTAATATAATCGTCCAAATTACATTAAGTTTGATGCGTATATGACACAGACTAAAGCCAAATGGGTCAACAGTGTTTGATATGCTCACAACAACATACTTAGAATAATCCTGTTATTTTGTTCGAACCAGATTGTCAGACTTACGAAGGCTAATAATAATCCATACTAATATTATAAATGTGGAAGTGTGTTTGTCTGTTTGTTTGTGTTTCTTTCATGTCGCGACCGATTGACGTGATTTTTTGCGTAGATATAGCCGGAGAGCTGACATGTATCACATGCCACATTTTATCCCGAAAAAACATCTCTAGGCCCGTAGGGCCGATTACATGAATCCCGAATTTTCTACCGTTCTATACATCTATTTTCTATAAAAATATACTATATTCCTTTAAAAAAAATATTTAAAAAACGGTCATTTGACCTCTAATGAATAAACAATATTTTGAGTTTGTCCAAAGTCCTTGTCTTCAAAAATTTGGACAAACTCAGAATATTGTTGATAAATCCACCTGGTCAATGAAGAAGTATGGACATTGTAAAAATAACATTTTCAGGCGTTGCCTAGTATGTAGGTGAAATAATTCAATTAGATGAATCTCACCCGCGTAAATAAAGATTTCAGCTCTTTAACTTCACAAACATCAACAGATGAAAGAATTGAAGGAGTATAGATGTTCAAATATGGGTAGAATGGTGAATGTTACACAGTGTGAAAAGTGGCCACTTAAACCAGCCATTGACAGGTCATAAGCCTTGAAGATGCCTAGACTTATCTGCATCTTGTTCTTTATCTCTGTTGTAATATGTCACTAATGAATCTCCTGAAGGCCAGCAGGCCTGTAAGAATTTTTTTTCATTGGTCAAAAAAAATAAAATTACTCCACTGTGGGCATTATTACACAATGTTTATTTACTTACAATAGAGAAATACCACTTTTTTACATTTAGAAATTAAAATATCATCATCATTCCCTTTAGTACCTAATGGTGCATAGAGCACTGCATTAGTAGTGGTTGACCATTTTTGTTACATGATGGTAAGATGATCAGTCATACGCCTCAGGTACCAGTCCAGGAACTATGAAATATTCTAGTGTAAAAACACCCTTTATTTTACAAATTTGGCTTCATGGCTTTCGCGACATCTTCGATACTGGTATCTTTATTAAGAAATTCAAAGTATTTAAACAAAACAGAGGTAATTCCAAATTTGTGGATTAAAGTATCACTCGTCTTTTTTTTTCTATAATAAATTACAATGAACTTCCATAAAGAATTTTCGCTTACAAACCATGTTTTGAAAACACCCTTTTAAATAAATACTTCATGTCAATTATGTGTGAAAATATAATTATTATACTTTCGTAATTATGTCGGGAATCAAACCCGAGACCCCTTGTATGGTAGGCAAACGCGCTGACCATTACACTACAAGGCCGACAGGCAATTAAAAACGGTATATGAAATAATGTCGAGTATAAATTATTTTTTTGTTCAATGGCAATAAAATATTAAAAATAATATTTAACGTTTTTTTAACTGTAATATATAATATATATACAGTGGTGCCTCGCATAACGAACGCCTCGCACAGCGAACGCTGCACACAACGAACTTCCTTTTCGTTCATTTCACGATTCATACAACGAACTTCGCTTCACACAACGAACTTCGCTTCACACAACGAAGTCGCCCACTTCACACGATCACTGCCGATTTATTGCATCCTTCCGCGCAGGCAGTCGTTAGTCACTGAGCAGTACGCTTAACTTACGCACGTGTCGCAGCAATCGTTGAAGAGGATGTAGAGGAGCTTATTGAGGAACACAAAGAAGAGCTGACAACTGAAGAGCTCCAAACACTTCTGGCCCAACAACAGGACAATGCTCAAAGGGAAGCGTCATCTGATAACGAGGAGCAACAATCAAACAATCAACCAATTCCAACTGCTGACATCAAGAACATCCTGGTCAAATGGAAAGCAGTTCAGGAGTTTACCAATGCTCACTATCCGGATTCCGCTGAAGCAAACAGGATCAACGACCTGTACTCCGATACTCTTGTCCGTTATTTCCGGCAGATGTTGAAGAAAAGAGAGAAACAAACGACTTTGGACAGGTTTTTCACTGCACCATCGGCCAAAAAGCGGAAAATGGATGAAGATGTGCAAGATTCGATTATTTCTTAAATTTAAAAAATGTGTGTTTTTTTCATTATGTTTTTAGATGTATCTAAATAAAAATAATAACAAAAAATTTATCTTTTTTTTATGTCATCTTACCATATTTTATGCTACAGAACGAATTATTTTTTTTAACATGTATTGTTATGGGAAAACGCGTTTCACATAACGAACTTTTCGCATAACGAACTTGCTCCTGGAACGAATTAAGTTCGTTGTGTGAGGCACCACTGTATATATTTTTGCACCACAACAGGCCAGGAGGCCTTATTACAGTGGTGAATTACATCACAGAACACCGAACACAGGCTTGAGAAAAATCGCATTTAATTTTTGTGTTCTCACCGGGAATCGAACCCGGAACCTTCCGTGTGTGAGTCAAGCGTCTTGACCATTACACCACGGAGGCCGCCTATAATATATAATTGTACCTGGACCTTGCCTTCGCATAACAGAGATCGAACTACTCCTAATTTCGTTTACAAATGTAGTACTCTATGCACCACTGGATGCGGGAAGGGGACGACGATAAATATGACATAATATTTGCCGAACAAAATAATCTCACGCTAAAGTACAGTACGTTCGAATGTTTAATAAAATATGTAATAGTGCCAGTCGGTGAACCAGGTAACCATACAATTTTTGCCTGTGCAGTCAGGGATATTTGAATGATTCACAGGAAAACTTTTTGTTGCGCACGCATAAGCAATGTTTATTGATGATTTGAATGAACTTATTCTACCTTTCATCCATAAGATTCAGAAAGAAATGCATTGATTTATTGTCTAATATCTAAATTACCGACATTTGCAAAAAGAGTCTGGAAGAGTTGTAAGATAAAAAATATATTTTAATTAAATAATTAATCAATAATATTTTGAGTTTGTCAAAATTTTTGCAGACAAGAACTGATTTCAACCCCCTTGGGAGTTATCAATATTGATATAATACGACAGAGATGAGGAACATTTTATAGAAGGGAATATAGAAGTCTAGGCATTTACAGGGCATATGACCTGTCACTGGTTTTATTGGCCACTTTACACACCGTGTAATTAGGCCTCCTGGCCTGTTGTGGTGCAAGAAAAAAAAAAAGTAAAATGTAAATGTAACATTCACCATTCTACCTTTGTTTGAACATTGATATTCTTTCTATTGTTCCACCTGTGGATCTTTGTGAGGTTAGAGCTGAAATTTTTATTGATGTTGGTGAGATTCATCTGGCTGAATTTGTCTACTTACTCCAAATTCGGACAAACTCAAAATATTGTTAATAAAACTAGCTGGTAGAAGTAGAAATATATGAATTTAAAGCATTTTCAGCCGTTGCCTAATATGCAGGTGAAATAACTCAGTCAGAATCTCACTCGCATCAATAAAGGTTTCAGCTTCTTAACTTCATAAAGGTCAACGGGTGGAAGAATTGAAGGAATATCGATGTTCAAACATAGGCAGAATGTTACACGGTGTGTCAATCAACAATGTTTTGATTATGTCCAAATGTTTGTAGGCTGGCTGAATTTCTTATCTAGGTTTTTTCAGGCATTGCCAAGTACTCGTAGGTGAAATAATTCAGCCAGAAAAATCTTACCCACACATTAATAAAGGTTTCAGCTATATTACTACACTAAAGTCAATAGATGGAAGAATTGTGGAAATGTGGATGTTAAAACGTAGGCAGAAAGATAAGTGTTACGCAGCGTATAACATGGCCACTGGCAGGTCATAAGACCTGTCAATGCCTAGACTTTCATATTGCATTCTAGTAAATGTAATTTTCTCTCTCTGTTGCAACAAATTTAATTCTAAATAATTAATGGCTTCCGGTTTCAATTAGACCGATCTTTTATACATGAAATTATAATGAATGATAAAAATGTCGAGATCCTCACATTATGTAAGGTTGATATAAACATTATCGACAAAATCAAGAAAGGAGCTCTGCGTTGGTTTGGACACGTAGCGCGAATGGACAGCGAAAGAATGGCTAAAAAGATTTACGATGCTTATGTTGATGGCATGACTAAATCTAATAAATACTTGAAAACAGATATTTCAAAAGTCGGAATAATCGGCGCGTGTGCGAAAATTTAGTGGAATGTAGAGGAAGCAAAATCTGTATGCAAAGACAGAGTAATATGGCGTTTTATCTTCTCTGCCTGCCCTAACTGAAATAGGCGTGATGGTTTGTTTTTGTGGTCATTATAATGACTGACATGATTTTAACTTTGTATTTTTTTACTCTATAACAGGACAGGAGGCCCAATTACAGTGATGAATAGTACAGAACACCCAGGTTTAGTGATCTCATTGAGAATCGAACTCAGAACCCTCCGTACGGGAGTCAAGCATCTTAGCCATTACACCACGGGGTCGCTGAATTCGACTCAAAATTACATTAACTTTGGAAGATATGGCGAATCAGCCGTATCGTGAATTATATTTAATTTGTTTTACTTTCCCACGAATGTTATTTAATAAGTCAATATTAATTGGTACTTGTTTTATTCCTCTACCGCTATTGCTAGCTTAATATTAGCAAATATCAACAAGCACACATCATGCGCTACTCAATACACCGAAAACTGAATTTGTAAATAAAGTTTACAGATATTTTTAGACAAATACTATGTACACGATCTAAACATAGAATCTTGTCTAATAGTACGGATATACGTCTGTACCTAGATTATACATACATATGAGTATGTTTATCTTGTAGGTACATACCTTAGAGTAATAATATGCCACCGGCTAATAGAGTCGCCCATACGGACAAAAAAATCTATGATTATTAACTACAATTATCAATATACGTAATTCAAACATAAACCTTGTTCAGAACTTACGAAATTCAATGATCAAATTATTAATTAAAAAAAAAAAATCCAATTATTTATTTGATTTTATTAACATAAACGGCAAACCTGCCTTTTACATAAAATTATAATACTAACATATTTGGCTTGATATATATATTTAAAAAAAAAATAATTATACCCAAGATTTATTCAAAAAAATTTAACCTAAAAATTATACAATATTTTTATTTTAAAAATACCCTACAAATTATACAGCATATTCAGTAGAAAGTTTAAATAATTATTGTATAAATCTATAAATATTTTATCCGTTAGAGCTTTATTATGGTCCAAGCTGGTTTCTCAGCATGCGTCTCTATCTGAATATAGAAATAAATTGGAGCATGTATATAATACTCGGTTCACTAGTGTAGATGGACTAGCTCTCCCTAAATTCAATACGGGAATTAAATTAGAACACTAAAGTACAATATACCAAAAATGTATAATATGCTCCCATTAAATATAAAAAAAAACTAAAAAACTTATTAGGCTCAAGAGAAAAAGACGTATGCTGAAAATCTGGCTTTTAGAACGTGGGCTTTTATACTGAATTTTTTTGGGTCTTTCTTTTTTATTTGGACAAATTTATATTTTTCTACGTGTAACATATTTTCGATGCACATGGGAAAACATATTTTCTTTTTTTTTCCCCATAATAATAAGAGTTTTTATATGTTATAAAATTTAAGAGATATGATTATATATATAATATTGGAACTTAACTTTAAGCACCTGCTGACGAACTGCATTTTATGCAGTTTAGCAGGACTTGATAATTTGTGTTTTAATTTTTGTATGTTTTTGATAAATAAAAAAAATAAAAAATGTACATCTTTACAGCAATGCAACGGGTCGTAATGCCCGTAAGTACTAAAGTCGAGAATTGCAAGCGCGAACCCAAACCGTCCGTGAAAAATTTAGAACGCTTTTGTTCTTTGCAATAGACCTAAAAGGCTTCTCTTTAAGTGGGAGCAAATTATTACACTACATTGTCTTGTCCAAAAATATGACGAATGTCATCAATGACTCTTTAAAACCGTACACATCGAGCCATTGCTCGAGGGTTCTTAGCCTGATATCTTGTCCCAATTTAACGGCTGAAATACTGATTTTATTTTTTATGTTATTTTGGTCACATGAAAATGAATTTGATTGAACTGAACGGTTGCATTATGCATTTTCATAAATTAAATAAAAAAAATATCGTTTTATTTAACAACATAACTTGTTATGCAATTTAAAAAGCATTCGCGGTGTTTCTTAAAAATGACAAAAAATGAAAATGCGATTTCCGGTAAGACAAATTTTTTACATTCTTTCTTCAGTTTTCAAGCCAACGAGTAAAAATAAAGCTACTTTGTTGCATTTAAAAATACTTTCTCATTAAGTTGGTTGTGGCAAATAATTTACTTTTAGTAGGTCTCAATTCTTCAACATAAATCAAACAATTTTCTCAACTAAGCCGTGATGATCAACGCTTTGTTTTTATAAGATCGTAATTTATGATTCCGAGTCAGCGGGAGTTTGGTATTCTTAGTATTCACAGATCGAGCGATCGGTATCTCAGTTATTTTTTTACTCATTTAAGCTATTTTTATTTTCAGACTCCAGAAAAAATCCTATCATGAAATAATGTTTTCGTAAGTAGTAAGTACGGATGAAAATTTATCATCGTCGTATCCTAATCCACGGGTACGTCTTTTTTATAGAATAGTTTATGTAAATCTTGTCAGGAATCAAACTCGAGACCACATGCATGATAGGTAAATACTAAATACTGCCGCCATAAACAGAAAGGCAGTTATTTGAAGTCGTATTTTGAGATATGACACTTTTTAGTATTTATCAACTTTACGCAAGTCTAAAAATACTGTATTAGATAAATATCACTGACTACGAATACCGATAAAAATACATGAAACGGATTTAGAAAAATGAATCGTGTTTTTAAAATCAATATGTATACTGTGAAGAAATGTTTTCATACATAACTTTAAAAAAGAAATTATTTAAAAATATGTCCCTACGAAAACGCGGCATGTTCTGCATTGATAATTGTGACGTCAAGATTCGTAACGAAGTTCAGTTTAAATTTAAACGGTCCCAAGCAAAGTTCAAAATTTAGATGAATCCTCACGTATTAGGGGCGTGGCCAATGCAATGACCGTTTTCGCGGGAATTAAAAAAAAAATTTTACTCGACAGTATTTCATTGACCCTTATTAATTTAAAATACAAAAGTGATATTTCCCCATTGATCATTAAAAACATTACATCGTTTTTCGTAATGAAATATATTTTATACTGCTCACTGCTATTTATCATATAGTTTGGAATTTCTCGTAAAATATTACCTCGTATTTAAGTCATTTTGTGATTTTTGAGTAAAAGCTGTCTTTTTGTTTATGATGGCAGAATCCCGCTAACCACTTTACCAAAAGCTTGACATCTACATTGTATATTTATGATTAAAAAAATATTGTTTTATTTGATTTATGTAGCATATTAAATAAAACACATTTTACAAATAAATAAAATGTTTAAAGGCAAAAAGTACATGGGAGGCACAGTGGCTTATTCCTATTCAAAAAATTCTGTGAAAAACGTGTTTCCTCATTCATAAATATTATATATTTCCCAAATATGCATATTTTTTATTTTATTTTTTGTATCTGATTGTACATACTGATATCTGTTAAATCTCGAAGTAGTGCATACATTATGTATGCCCTAATAATTATGGCTACGCCACATTTACTATACCTATGTGTGTTACTCGTTAAATTTATTTCCTGGCTACCGAGCCCTGGTTAATAATAATAATTATGGATAACTTATACAGCGCCATTTTCGTAAAATAATACCTCAAGGGCGCTTTACAGAGTGATTATATAAAGATACAAATTTAATATTAACTTTTTAATTTAAGAAAAATAATGTATTTTTTCATATTACTTTTCCACCACATGCTAAGAATTTATTCAAATGATTTAAAGAACAAGTGGGTCATAAGTTTCTTCCGAAACATCACTTCACTCTCACAGTTTCGGATTTCTGCTGGGAGAGCATTCCATGCCGTAGGGCCTGCGACCGCAAATGCACGTTCGCCGAATTCAGTGCGCTGTTTGCGTAGAGGTATAATAACTTTTCCTTTCGACGTAGATGTAGCTGATCTAAGCGTAAGACGTCTGTCAGCTAGTTCATCTGGAATGCAGAGTTCCCTTAGATATTCTGGAGCAGAATTGTGCATTGACTTATACATAAGCCAACAGAGTTTGTATTCCACCCTCTGTGGAAAACGTAGCCAGTGCAATGACCGAAGTAGTGGAGTGATATGACTGAATTTAGAGATTCCAAAAATAAGTCTCTTTTATTCTATCTATTTAATACAGCCTGTAGGCGAGTCATTTTATTCATTGGTACACCTGCGTAGATACCATTACAATAATCGACTCTAGACATTACAAACGCATTTATTAATTGACGGACGGCATCAACTGGCAAATTTTTGCGTATGCATTTAATCTGTCTCAGCTGGTAAAAGCATGAACTTATCGTTCTACTAATTTGAGCGTCAAGAGAAAGGTCAGAATTAAGGATGACTCCCAGTAGTTTAACGCTGGGTAAAGCGGTACTCCTTACATCGGGTAGTGCCGTATCCTGAATCAAATTCTGTCGTCTGGCTGAAGCCATCCATAGTTGTTCCGTTTTAGATGGATTAAGTGTTAGTCTATTTAAGTTAAGATGTTGCGATTCTTACTTTGATATTCTCATTGCAATTGCGAATAAGTTAATTTTTACGATCAATATCTCATTTAATCCACTATGTCGAATAATAATAAAAATAATAATAATAATCAGGGGACCACGTCAAGTGCCCTTCCTTCCTGACCACAGGATCGGATTTGATCCTGACAGTCGCAAGAGAAGTTCCAAAAAATAATGTGTCAGAACCCCAGTACAAGGTAGGTAATTGCATTCATTGTTTTAGGGTTCGGTGGCAAAGTAGATAAAGATAACGCATTCCGCGAACCAGACCTGTTTTGAGCGTTCATCTGCCAACCGGGCGCGATCATTTTACATTGCAAATATTTTTTAATTTTCTTTTAAAATTTATTAATAATAAATTAAAATACAATATTACAACTAAATACATTTTTTTTACATTAATCAAATACATATATTTACATTAACGTTTCCCATTACGTAAAATAAATAAACAATTCTTGTGCACATAATAGGGAGTGACGTCTTACAATCGATTATTTTATTTTAATCAATAATATTTTTAGAATAACATAAATAAATTATAAAAAATATATTAACGATGTTTTTAATCAGTGTTACATAAAGAAGAATTATAGATGAGATGTAATGTTTTACTTCTTTCTTAAATATATTGTATTCCTGACTGTACTTTTTATTATCTTTGTTCATTTCATTAAAGAAAAATATTCCTCTGTAAGTATAATGATGTTGTGCAGTAGTTGTTTTTAATTTAAGAATTAAGATATTACCACCTGTTCTAGGTCGCGTACTTACGTCGCCTACTTACGCGTACTCGCGTACTTATTTTATGTACGAATTTAATTTTTTATTTTTAAATGTTTTTCCCACATCATAACATTTTTTTTACTGCGTTTTATAAAAAGGAATTTAGTGACATATGATTTTAAAACACACTGTTTCTGTATTTTTGTATTCGAATCTTGTGCAACTTATTGTGTATTTTTTTGCACCATGTGGTACCAACATTATTCAGATTTAAGCATTATATTCTTGGTCTAAAGATGGAGACGTTTTTAGCTTGTTTTGAGCTCCAGTCAGATTCATTTCAAGCATCCCAAAAGCGTTTCATATGATTTCAATTTCAATTTTCAATTTTGTTTATTCATATGTATGTACCTACATTACAAAATGGAATATCTTAATTCATACATATTAAGATTAAAATAATGAGGTAAAATTATGTAAGTAAAAGTAACACATAAGGATACATAATATCCAGAAAATAATATGTTACAAAAGAAATGAAAAATGTAATATTGTTCAACATAGAGATAGCCCTTCCAACAGTCATAACCATTGACAGGTTGATCCTGTATATTGGAATGTGAAACAGTCTATGCTGACGCTGTCTAAGGTAATTATCTGGAACATAAAAGCTAATGCTCCGCATAATGTCAGGGTTATCAATAATACCGCGCAGCAATCGAAAGAAGTGCGTAGTTAAATACACATTCCTTCTGGTCTTCAAACTGCTGTAACCGAGCATACCCTGGAGGAACTCAGTGGGATAAAGCCATGGGTAATATGATGTTTGATGGCTGAATAAAAATCTTCGTCGCACTTAATACCCCTGCATATCAGTTTAGCAATGCTGTGCCTTATGCACCGAATATGAAAACGGTGACGATCTTTATTATTTACGTCCAGAATTTCATCCGCCAATCAATTAATTTTGGATTATTTCAGGCATTTTCGTGAAAAATGTTGATTCACGTGTAAGTCATTAATAAGCCAAAAGTCTCGGTGTATTTAGAGCCGCTCGTAAAATGCATTACACAAATTATGGTAGTAAAACCACGAAGGGTGTTCTTTGAGCTTACACACAACGTAAACAACGATACACACGCATACATATTTGTATGTATACTGTTCAATCACGTCTTCGTGGTGGTATCACGTCAATACACGTGCAACGGTGGCCCGCGAAACCGTTTGTATTTAGAACACTTACCAATATTTACTATAGATTATACTAGAAACAGGAGCGGATCCGAATATTTTAAAAACAAAATTATATTTTTTATTTTTAATAGATTGAGTTTTTCTACTGGCTCTTCTTGGTGCAACTGCATTTTAATTATAATAATAAAAATACGTATGTAGTTTAATTCCACTTTTTTTTTTTAAATACCAGTGACCGGGTTTCGTCGTGACCGACATCGTCAGACTGGTGAGAGACTAATCAAATTTCTATGCTATATACAAGTGCAAGCAGGGGTTGTAAATCATGATTTTATATAATTATGGAAATAAAAGAGTTTAAATAAAAATAATTTAAGTATGAAGTAATAACAGTTGTATGAATTTAAGTTTTGTTTGAATGTATATAATAAAAACCAGTGAAAATTTATTTTAATTACATGTATTTAAATTTTATTAAAATTTAACGGGGGACGCTGGTTGGTGGTTATTATTCTTACTTAGCGTCAAAGAAATCACCCCATCCACATACCCAAAAACCGTTTTTAAAAAAAAATTACCTTCCTATCTGTATAAAAAAAAAAAATTTTTTACTTTATAAATTTCGATGGCAACATGATTTTAATTGCTTGACTAAATTAAATAATATATTTGTCGGCCTCGTGGTGTAGTGATTCTCGGTTACTCGGGGTCGATTCCCGACATAGTTGACATAAAATATTTATTTAAAAGGTATTTTACACTTGAATATTTCAAAGTCCCTGGACTGGCACCTGAAGCGTAAGACTGATCATTTTGCCTTCATGCAACAAAAATGATCACGTTGCATTGCGATTGACCAATTCAGTGTTCTGTGCACCATTATGTGCGGAAATGGAATGATGATGATGATGATATGATGTAATAATAAATTTACTAGTAACTAAAGAAACACGAATAGTTGGCGATCATTTTGCCGTTTTTTGTGGCAAAATAAATATTTAAAAAAAATAAATACACCAGAATTCATTACATTGGTAAACTAATTGCAGTAAATCTTGATAATTTTTGTTACATAATGGTAAGATGATTGGTCTTACGCTTTAGATGCCAGTCCAGGAACTATGAAATATTCTAGTGTAAAAACACATTTATAAATATATATGTCATATCAACCATGTCGGGAATCGAACACGAGACCTCTTGCATGGTAAAAAAAATGCGCTGACCACTTTACCACGAGGCTGACTTATGATTATCTCATGATTCACCCAAATATTGAGATAAATAAAATGGGAACCAAGTGTAGTAGAGCGGGGTGCAAACCTCGGACCTCTGATTCGTATGTCCGCGACACTAGCCACAGGACCACAACCCGGTTTATATTATTTATCAATACCATATTATAAATCAGAGTTATGATTTTTTAAAGTTTTGTAATTTTGATATTACTCCTCGTGGAACGTCACAAGTTCTATTTGGTAAGTTCTGCTGATTAGTAAATTGGCTTCCCGTAAACCAAAAATCTACCACCAACCGCTATCATTGGTTGATTCGGAAAAACTAGTGACATCGTTCAAAATAGTTCGTTTTTTTTTCATACTTTTTCGAGAAACTGCACAATTCAATTAAATGGTTCATTTTTCACCACGCGTAAGAAAACTTTATTTTTATCCAATTTTCCGTAAATTAATTATAAAAAGCACATATTTCCCATTTATTTTTTATTGTTTTATTATATTATATAAATATATTTTTATCATATTATACACATGTATACAGAGGGTGGAATACAAACTCTGTTGGCTTATGTATAAATCACTGCACAACTCTGCTCCGGAATATCTAAGGGAACTATGCATTCCAGATAAACTAGCTGAAAGGCGTCTTACTCTTAGATCAATTACGTCTACGACGAGAAAAAACATTACTATAGGCACCTTTACGCAAACAGCGCACTAAATTCACTGAACGCGCATTTGCGGTCGCAGGCCCCGTTGCATGGAATGCTCTCCCAGCAGAGGTACGAGGCTGTGTGAGTGAAGCGATGTTTCGGAAAAAACTTAAATCCTACTTGTTTTCTAAATCGTTTGAATAAATCTGTAGCATGTGATAGCGAAATTAATTGTTTTTATTAAATAACAAATTTAAAAGCTTCAATAAAATTTATTTATTTATATTTATTTAGGCCCTTATTTCATTATATTATACATTTGTCAGAAGCCATTTGGAATACGCCTCTCAGATATGGAATCCCCAGTATGCCATATATATAAGTAGAATAGAAAATATTCAAAACAAATTTATAAAGTACCTTAAATACAAAACCGGTATTTCTTATGTATCTACTCTCACTGTCTCCACCTTCCATGGAATCATTTCTCTACAATACCGCAGAGTGTGTGCGGACCAACTACTGCTTTACAAAATTGTGACAGGAATGGTTGACTGTACAGAGCTGCTTGGTTTAATAAAAATACATGTGCCAGCCAGGATTTGTAGACGGTACCACCTGTTTGTATGTTAAAAATGCTTTTTTTCGTAGGACTTTTTCAATGTACAATACAAAATTTAAAAATATAGATTATACAAACATCACTCTGTCAGATTTAAAATTTAAACTAAAAATGTATTATGTAACTTAGTAGACATTATAATAATAAATATGTACATCTCCCCCCCCCCCCCCTCCTTATCCTATCTTCAAGCATTTTTGTCCTTATCCCGCCCAATTTACAGTAACTTAATGTTCTTAAAATTAATATTTAAAAAATCTTTGTTTATTGAGTACTTGAAAATAACATTTTTATATGTATAAATTGTATGTATTTATTTGATATGTAATATATATATTCTTTACTAACTTTGTATACTATGTGGAAATCTGTTATTGGTTCTGAGTTTATACACTATATCTGTTTGTGTACTAAAAATATGTATGTAGAACTGTTGATTTCCCTAATAAAATAAAAATAAAAAAATAAAAATAAAAAAATAATCACCATGTGCGCCTTGAGGTACTATACGAAAATTGCGCTACATAAGTTATCCATAATAATAATAATAGTATACAAATACACATGTTTTAAAAAAAGCCATTTCTTCTGATAAGTCGGTCTTAAGAAGATGCGCTCACTAACTTTTCTTCATTGATTATGACAGTAGAGCGATGAATTTTATTAAACACTACGGGAATCCACCATTGGCGTAACTCTAACGTTATTTTAAATAAATTATCTTTTAAATGAGCTAGGACCATCAAAAAACGCAAAAACCCTTAAAAGCATCTTGTTTTATCTGTCACCGTATTCGGACGTCCGGTATACAAATATGAAAAAAAAAATGCACTTTCTCTTTTCTCTCAATCTTTCTTAGAAAAAAAAGAAACAGGTTCTGTTTAGGGGTGCGGAAAACGAGACTACCAGACCTCAATTTTGTCGACATAATCAGTCCGACGTGTCGAACTTTTCTACTTGAACCTTTATTTTACTATCCCTTCTTCCAGTTTAAGGATACGGTGGAAAAAAGACTGGATAAGCAAAATGCTCGGATCTCCAAATGAAAGATGGAAGAAAAAAAACAGCAGACGAGTGTCCAATTAGAATAATAATCAAATTAATAATTTTACTGCAACAAAATAAAACATCGACAAATTGACTGTAGAAACCTGTTCAAATTAAACTTCGATGTTGACAAAATATACACGAGTGTTGCTGGGTCAAGTTACAATGACTAGTGAGGGGAGAAATATGAGAAAGTTTTTTTTATTTATTTCTCAAACATCAATCACAAATTGTCCGATTATGAAAGTGTATGCTGATTCATGGCTTAAATTGCTCATTTAAATAACTGCTAGTTGTAATGTAGTTAGTGCGTTTAGCTACTTTGCATAACCCCAAGTTCGATTAATATAAAATATGATTTTCTATGAACCCTTTCTGATCTTAATTAATTAATTAATTTATATATATATAAGAGAGGTAAACTACAGTAATTCCAAATATGATAAAATTGACATATTACAACAGAGATGAAGAACATTTCAGAGAAGGTAATGTAGAAGTCTAGGCATCTACAGGGCTTATGACCTGTCATTGGCTGGTTTAAGTGGCCATTTACACACTGTGTAACATTCACCATTCTGCCCTTATTTGAACATCTATATTCCTTCGATTCTTTCATCTGTTGATGTTTGTGAAGTTAAAGAGCTGAAACCTTAAACCAGCCAATGACAGGTCATAAGCCCTGTAGATGCCTAGACTTCTACATTACCTTCTCTGAAATGTTCTTCATCTCTGTTGTAATATGGTAATGTTACAGTTCCCCAGGGAGTTGAATCCAGTCCTTGTCTACAAAAATTTGGACAAACTCAAAATATTATTGATGATAAAATTGAGTTATTAGAAATAGTTCATAATTTATTACTATGTCGTAATAAAACCTTTCGTTCTGTATTACATCGTAAATAGAATTAACTCCTAATTTCTTTATTTTTAAGGATAATTTATTTATTTTTTTATTGTAACTCCACACAAGTTAGATATTAAGGACAACAGGAAAACAGAGTACTCCCAAAGATTATTTAAATGTGTATCAATATATTTTTAATAATAAATTTACTTTAAAGGCTCTCGTTGAAAAAAAACATATTTAAAGTATGAGAAATCACTATTTTTTTCTCTCCTGAAAAGTTGGGTTTTTAGAAATACTGTAGTTTACCTCTCACATACAGATATGTATACGCGAATGAAATTATTATAATTTTTTTGGTATTTTTTAAAACTTTTATGCTTAAAAAAACACGTAGCGTTTATTTTTTATGATCAATTATCTCATCTCAAACTAATAAAATAAATTGACAATATTATACAGGATGTTCTTTAAACCCTGTCACAACCGAAACCACGATGATCAGTATGAGCAAGAAGACATATTGGCACATTAAAATATTTTTTCAGAACGAATAAATTAAAATATTTAAAAAACAAATGGTTGCTTACTTCTGAAGGGGAGAAACGAGGGGGGGGGGGGGAGTCTGATAAACCGTCAACAGCGCATCCGCGCCATCCGCGCCATCCTCGCTTCTTCCCTG
The DNA here is from genome assembly GCF_059751315.1 of Micrasema longulum. NCBI lineage: Eukaryota > Metazoa > Arthropoda > Insecta > Trichoptera > Brachycentridae > Micrasema > Micrasema longulum. The sequence goes on from NW_028277303.1 coordinate 2,352,494, forward strand.
CAGAATTAAGCAACCATTTGTTTTTTTAAATATTCTATTTTAAAAAAAATATTCCTTCTAAATATTTTTTTTAATATGATGATATGTCTTCTTGCCCATACTGATCATAGTGGTTTTGGATGTGACAGGGTTTAAAGAACACCCTATATATATATATATATATATATATAAATAACATGTATTAATATATTTTAATACATGTTTATTGAATCAAATTAGATTAATAAAATAAAAATATATTCAAAAATTCTTGCGTGAAATACCTTAAGGATGACGAAGAGAATTTGCTCTAAAATAAGCAAACCACAAAAAAAAACAAAGCAGCTGTCAAACTGAAAAACGAAATATTCTGTGTGATGTCGACTACCAACATAAGCAGAATAAATAGAGATGTAGGTGCTGCGGTATACCAGTAATTAATAAACAAACTCGCCGCTTTCTTATTTCTATCGGTACGTTAGTAAATAAATCATTGATTTCTGGTATATTAAAATATACATCAGGACGTAAAGTATAAGTTTTAAAAGGCAAATGCAATATTTCCCATCCAATCCAATACAATCCATGCCGCATCAAAGACCTAACCTAACCTAACCTAACACTGATGATATTTTTTTATGAACACCATCATCATTATTCCTCTTTCCGCATCTAGTGATGCATACGGCACAGTACTAACACCTAAACCAAATGCAGCATATTGAAAACTTTAATTGAACGTAGTTATTCACAAAACAGCCAGTCCACGATTTTGAAAAAAAATAATATTGGTGTCATCGGGTGCAGTAAGGGCATTTCTATGTTCTGCTAAAAACAGCCAGACCGCTTTCATACAAAAAACTGTAATAATCACCTTCTGAAAATGGCGTCGGTCACAAAAACGGCATTTTTCAATTTTGCAGAAATCACCAACAGCACTAAAAAAAATCTTAAGGTTCTTTGAAAATCATTAAAACCAGTTAAATAATATTGTTGTTATATTTAAAAAAACTAAGGTATTCATTTGTTATCATTTGTCAAAGCCAAAAACACTCCAACTGTTGAGTAAATTTGATAATTCACTCTTTTCACAAAGGTGCTATTATCTCAGTTTCACTTTCCTATGGCTGGCTGCTTTCTGCATAACTACGTTCAATTTATTTATTTTTCACTTTTTATACGTATACAGTATAAATACATATATAAGGGCGGGCATATTGCCTTAGGGCAATTTCTTCCTACCTACCCAAACCGTTCAATTTGAGAAAATTACAAGTACATGGACATATTGAATCTTACAATTTTATACAACAATAAAAAACAAAGATTAACAAAATTAAAACATATAAAAAATTAACACTATAATATGAATATAAAAAATAACACCCTAGTATGAAGAGAGGATAGGGGATGGGAATAAAATAAGAAGGATAAAGGAACAATTGAAATATTTAGATAGTGACATTTCAATCTTGACTTAAATGTTAATAAAGAAGGGGCGTCTCTAACATTAGTGGGTATATTAATCCACATTCGATTATCGAATCGAATTGATCATCTGATGGCAGTATGATCACAGTCTGACGCATCAGGTGTCAGCCCAGGAGCAATAGAGCATTGCAGCTCAATCCACCTCTAAAATCATTATTTTGGATCTACCTTGCCAAGTGTCAAACACAGAACCTCAATAGTAGGCGAACGCGTCAATCACTGCACAGCGAGGCGGAGTTGTCTCCACTTTATTTCCGAGAGCAGCCATCGAGTCGAAAATACTCCCCCAGGGTTCTGGTTCTATTTCACCCAGAACTGTACTCTTTATCCGCCTGGACTCAAAATGTGACACATGATCAAGAAATGCTGCAATTTTTAACCTACCAAATGAGCTGGAAAAGGTAGGAAAAAGAAATAATTCTTAACAGTTTTGATAAAATCTGTTTGCAGCTCAGAGTAATGATTCTCTAGAGAACCCCTTAAGCTCTATTGCATAGAACAAAGGCGTTCCAAATTTTCTGTTCGGTTTTAGTTTGGTTTTTAGTTTAATAACAAACGTGTAACGGGTGGTTTTGGTTAGCGCTTGCAATTCTTGACGAAAGTGCCTACGGCCCATTGAATTGCTGTAATCTGTAGTTAACGTCGTGGTCAATAATCGTAGAATGTTTTCTTTTCCGTATGGGCGACTCTTAAGGTTATTGCTCTAAGGTTTGCAGCTTCTCCAAATATTCATAAGGTTAGATATAAAATATTTATTTATCTCGTAATAACATTTGTCTGTGTTGTGAAATCGTCTCATGGGCGTTAGAGATAACATTAATTTTATACTAAATTTACATTCAAATTAATTTTTTCTTGTGTTTTTTATGTGTCATGAAACCTTCACCTGAAGAATTATAGTGGGTACCTACTTTAGAAATTGAGAACCACCATATTATATCGGCGAAGCAATAATTTAGGATAAATATTTTTTTTGTAATTGAGTTAAAAAAACAGCAGAACGCATCCTATAAGGAATTCTATTCAAGAAGGATACTCTCAATTGAACGTAGTTATGCAGAAAGCAGCCAGTCGACAATTTCGAATAAATGAGATACTGCTGTTGTCGGGAGCAGTAAGGTTAATTATATGTATAGCCAGGCTAATTATCTTCTTAAAACTCTCACCGCCAGTCAGTGACCTTGATATTTAATTGGAAACCAAAAGAAAGGAAAAATGACTGTCTCGTGAAAGCGAGCAAAGACTGTCAGGATAAAAGAAAAAAAAACTTTTTATTGATAAGTATGTAACTATGTACTTTTTTATGATTGAATTCCAAAATTTAAAATTAATTATTTTCAAATATAGAATTTATATGTTTATGTAATAATTTTTAATTTTTGCTATTATTTAATAATGTACGTGCTTCCACTTTCCATTATGTTGTATCCCAACTCAACACAGGGCTCTTGGCTTCACAAAGTTAGGGATACTTAATTTTTTTTTGTAATTCATATGTATTTGTATGAATAAAAAATTTATGAAAATATTGTGGATCACAGAAAACACCCACAGCACTAGATATATAAATAAGTATTTTATTTTTTTAAATCATTAATTTAAAAACATCTGTAATAAAAAAATTTGTTTTAATACAGAATGTCACCTCATACATTCAAAATTTGAATAAGGTATCATTCAATATTAGATCTGGCTGTTTTCGGCAAAAATATTTTAGGTTGTGTAGTCAGCTAGATTTTCACCAGACCAACATTCCTTTAACCCATATTTTTTTTTAAAGTTGTTAGGTATAACAAATAATAAAGTAATTCTGTACAATTAAGTACCCCAATATAAAAATGAAAGATTTATTACAATACAAAATTATGTTCTCCTCAATGGACGCAGCAAACTCCGGTGACAACTGCCATCAAACGGAGGCGATACGGTTGGCTAGGCCATGTGCTGCGGTTGCCTCCTGAGAGCCTTAACCAGGCTTGTCTACTTTACAAGGCATCAGGTTCTCGGCGTCTTGGACGTCCATTGCTGACTGTTTGTCGGCAGTTCGTATCAGAACTCCGGGACGCGAACCTGACTTGGGAGGATGCACAGGAGCTAGCAGCAGACAGAGATGCCTTGCAGAGGATCTTTGTGGATACCATATGCTCCAACTAGAGAGCGGACATGGAATGATGATACATAATGATACAACATACGTCAGAGCTTTCTGGGGCTGGCTTTTTTCTGCAAAATGCACATCTTGGTTGTGTGGTCAGGCAGAGTTTATTTTTTTAACTATTTAATTTTGAGAGCCGTTTTCAACGAGTTGTTATTAACTCACTATTAGAAAATGGAATTAAGTTGGGGTAGAGTGGCATTCGAACAACGAACCTTTGATCCGTGAGTCCGAGACACTAGACACAGGACTACAACCAGTTTAATTGAATTAAATCATTTAAAATGGTCAAATACATCATTACATTCCATTTTGTGTTGTTAAATAAAGGAATGTATGCATTATTTATAATTTGATTTGATTATTAACTTTTTTCACAAAATACTATTATCTTAGTTTCACTTTTCTATGGCTGGTGGCTATCTGCATAACTACGTTCAATTGGCGCGTTGGGCGTTGGCGGGTTAAATCTGACTCTCAAATTTGTAAGATTTTGTTATTTTTTTTTTGTTATAAGCAGCTAAAATCGATCTAAAATATTATTCTTCTTCCTCTTCATCTAGGTCTGTTGTCTGTTGATAGGTTCTGGAAGAAATCTGCTACTCTGGGACGTTGAAAGTCTACTGTCCCTCCATGTCTTAGGCGGAATACCAGGAAGGCGATAACCAAGTGGAATTTTATGAGATGCAATGTAAAGGATATGGAGTTTCCCATTCTGTTTACATGATTTTTACAGAATCTTCTTCGTATTCTGCTCCATCGCACATCTTCAGTGTCACAGGTCTGTCTTCTTTCTTCGTTGTGTATTTAATCTTTAAGCGTTCTCCCCGAGTTAACATTTCCGATTTCCGATGTTCTGAGCAAAACAAATTGTCCTGGTTGTTTCAGCTCTTGTTTCCCCTATTCCATACGTTAGTATTGGTCTGAAATGTTCAGTTAGATTAAGCTATGTCATAAAAATAGAGCATATTGGTACAGGGAAGAAGAAATGCTATCACATTGATCGATAAAATTACTCTTATAAAACATAATCATGAATTTCTTCACGCAATGGACAAATGCAGGTACAAAAAAATTGCGTTCATTTAGTAAAATAAAAATAGGATTGATATATATGTATACACCAGATCGTAAATGAATACGAGCTACACCACTCCTTTGTGCAGCAACCAGGGCCCTAAGTAAACAGTTATCTTAGACCGCCAATAAAGAAAAACCGATATTTATGTATGAAAAAGAGCATATTTGCATGGACATTTAAAGTACTCGTATCTTCGTCGGTAACCTACAATAATTGAAAAGGTTTAGAAAAAAAAATGTAGGTATGCATATTCTGCTTTTCATACATCATCATCATTTCTTTTTCGCACCTAATGGTGCATAGGGCACTGCATTGGTACACCAATCGCAGCGTATCTTGATAATTTTTGTTACATGGAGGTAAGGTGATTTTTACGCTTTTAAGTTTTACGCTTCTGATACCAGTCCAGGGACTATGAAATATTCTAGTGTAAAAACAATCTTATTTCATATCAACCATGTCGGGAATCGAACCCGAGATTTCTTGCATGGTAGGCAAATGCGCTGACCATCACACCACGAGGCCGATAAATTTGCTTTTCATACAGAAAACTTAAATTTACTTTGTACATGAACTGCAGTGATAACTTTACCGTCAACGGGTGGAGGCGATTTTGATGACCGGGCGACATTCTGCCGATGCTTCATGAGAGCTTTAACCACGCTTGCGTATTTATAACTGCTAATACATGACCCTACAATAATGTCCACCTCACTTTCTAACGCGTTTGCTCACTACACATAAGGTCTTGGGTTTAATTATCGACCCGATCAACATGAAAATTTGATTTTACACTGCAATATTTCATAGTCCCTGGACTGGCACCTGAAGCGTAAGACTCATCATATTGCCTTAATGTAACTAAAAAAATATCAATATTTTTATCGATTAAAGTACTAATGCATTGCCCTGTGCACCACTATGTTGTGCGAATAGGGGAATAATGATATTAACTAATAAAAATATATTTATTTTTAGACAAAATGTAAAAACGATTAAAAGCGTTCAGTTTATTTTTTTCCTCAGAATAATCAGAGTCGATCCGAAAAAACATTCATATTTGTTAAAAACACAGATTAACGATTTTAATATTTAAATTTTAAAAAATCTTTTTAACATTTATTAAAGATATTACTTTTTTTATTATTTGTAACGCTTTACTAACAAATATTTAGGTAACATCATCATAATAATATGATATTTTATACATTGAAAACTACTCGTATATGTTAATTTAAACATTCTGATAGTTTGAATAATATTACATTCGAATGCTTCGCAAATAAAATTATCTTTTCTTAAGGTTGTTAGTTTAAGGAGTTGTTTTTAAAAAAAAATGTATATTTAAATTTTTCTTTTATATATATTTTTATCCCTTTTTTCCTTGGTACATATTTCTCTCTCCTTCCATACTCATTATCTGATTCCTCATCTTTTAATATGTGTAACACAATAAACTTATTCAAGTTAATATGTGCAAGCCTTATCTCCTCATTAAAAATCAGCTGTTATTTTTAATTTATTAGGTTTTTTTAATGTATATATTTTCGTTTTTTAGTACAAATTTTTGAACAACTCTTCTTCTTTTGGCCAGTCTGTTTTTTGGTTGGCTTAAAGATATTGCTTTTAGAAATAAGTCCGCCAAAATACTTATTCTTTGTACGTAAGTTTTAAATAATTAAATATTTTTCACGAACGCTGAACATCACTTACTTTTCATCTTGCTTTTTTAACTGAACGCTTTCACATCATTAATATGTTCTTAAATTAACTTAGATACAACCAGAAATAATGCATGTTTTAGAATGCATATTTATAATTATTGACCTGGATAAAAAAATATAAAATAATGGTAAGTATGTTGATTATTGAAAGTAATATGAGTAAAATTAAACTTCTGCATGTACAGGTGTGACGCGAGTTCATTGAACACCTCTTAGAGAGTTTATACAAAATCTTTTGCATAAAGTGATCTCATAATACAGAATAATATTTGTATTTATTGAATTATTTTTGTACATTTAGAACACAAGAATCACAAAGCTTATTATATTCTAACTCCATCTGACCTTTATTTTATGATAAATTGTAATAATACAGACATGGTTAAAAAATCGTTCAAAATACATGACAATAATATCCAACGATACTAAAATTACAGTAATTTTATCTGAATAGGATTCATCAATGATGTGGGTGAGATTTTACAGAATTAATTTACCCACTAGGACATAAAAACATTTTTGAAAAATCAACACAAAAAATATTTAAAAACATGTCAGAGAGGTGAATGGTAAGGTAGCTGCTTAAACCAGCCAATGACATCTCAAAAAACCCTGTAAATGCCTAGACTTTCATATTCTTTTCTTTAAATGTTTTCCATGTCTGTTGTAATAAATATGTCGAAATATTTTAAATAAGGCATAATAATTGAATTACATAATGATATTTTTATAATAAATTAATTAATAAAATAAATTATGTCATCAAGGCACCTCTTGTTTATGTTTCTCCCGCTTTTAACGTCGCCATGTATGTATTTTCATAATTTAAACTATTAAGTATTTTTAAGATAAAATTATTTTTAACATTTTCGTTATATTGAGTCTGATTCGGCTTTGGTCGCGTGTTGCGATCTATCATTAGTGTTTACCTGCCGCCTGCAGCGTTTCAACTCTGATGTATCGTCGGCCTGCGCCGTTAATCGGCGCTCGCGGTAAACACAGGCGCCGTTAACGGACGGGCGTCGTGACGCCTATCCTCGGACATGACTTCTTACTAGAATATCAACAATATCTTAAGTACACCCAAAAATGTGCAGGCAAATACTGGATCGAACTGGATTTTACTGCACTTTTTTTTAATTCATGCATTATATTTAAAAGAAATATTTGCGCATACAATATTTTGAGCTTCCAAACATTTGAACATACTAAAAATATTGTAAATTAAACTAAGAGAAAAAGTGTTCTTTGTTTTTAGGCGTTGCTTTGTTGGTGAAATAATTCAACCAGATAAATCTCACAAACGTCAATTAAGATTAACATATTATTATAATAGAGCGGGAGAAAATTCTAGAGGATTTATTATGTGGGTCTAGGCATTTACAGGCCTTGTGATATGTCATTGTATGGTTTGAGTGGCCATATTGCCCACTGTTTAACATTCATCGTTCTGTTTATGTTTGAACATTCATGTTTCTAAAATTCCTCATGATATGAAGTCGCTAATAACCTTAACATAAGCGGTATTAATTGAATGATTATAGAATTGGTCTTTTGGCGACTTGTATGAAGGACGTCGGAGTTATGTAATTACAAAAATAATTATAATAATAACGAAAATGTATTTTATTAAATTTACATTTTTTTAAAACGCCATATCGAAAACAGATTAGTGTAACTGTATTTGATTCAAGTAAATACAGTTTTTACTACAATTCGTATTTCCAATACGATCACGAGTCACAAGGAAGAATGTCAATATCCGTCATAAGCACTCCATGTAATTTTCCGAACCTAGAGTGAAAGGTGCTTTGAAAACCGTAAAGTTAAATTCGATTAAAATCGCGGTTTGGAATTTTGAATTTTAAAAGATTAACTCCTTTTTTGACGAAATATAAGAAAAAAAAATCACAAGCGTTCTTATAATTTACCCAAATATTTCGATTTATTTATAACTCACTACTAGAAAATGGATATCAAGTTGGGGGTAAAGCGAGGTTCGAACCACGGACCTCTGATCAGTGAGTCCGCAACATTAGCCACGGGACTATAACCCGATTCAAAAAAAATATATAAAAGACAATAATTGATTCTTGAAGTTTGATAAAGTTATAGCATAGGTCTAAATATATATATATATATATATATATATATATTTGGTCATCAGTATGTTTGTTCCCGAGAGATTGAATTCTCGGGAGCAGAGAATTAATATGTAAATTTGACTCAGATAATATCAATACCATATATCTAAAATGAACATGATGCCTCTTCGGGCTATTAGGCACATTGAAATAGATAAATTTGACCAAATGACTAACATCAAAACGATTATTTACAACTTTATACAAAAAAACTAGATCAGATTTGATTCTTCTATCACTAATTATAAGTAAATTAAATGCACGTACCTTTATACGAGAAGAATAAAGTTTATATTTTCTCGCGGTAAATGCAGTTTTAAATTTATGAACCGGAGAAATTTACGCTGGATTTAAAAAAAATTGTTACAATGGGTAACATAGAGAGGTGACCAAATTGAATAATTTTACTCTAACTGACTCCTGACTAATGAACAGTTTAATTTTTTGATTGAAAATATTAATTTAAAATCTTTTGCTGACTTCGATTCATATCCAAGCATTTGCATTCCCTTCGTAATGGTTTTATACAGAGCGCTTATTAAAGGTACGTTGCCTATTTATACATGCTTATACTTATATATATTAGATCTAAAATTGTATATGTTTTCTCCGAAGGTACTTGAATTGGCCGTGTAAGAGTTCTTGTGCTTAGCTGTGGGCGGGGTGGGGTGTGTAGGGTGTGGGGGTGCTGTTTTGTATAAAGCAGGAAACCATGGAAAAGTTAGCCTCGAGGTTCTCTTGTTCCGCCGCTCATCCGTATATTGGGTCCTGAGGCGTAAGACGAATCCCGCATCATAATTCTGTGCTGTTTAACTACTAGTGACGGAATTATTGCTTTTTGTACTTTATTTCATTAGCATGCTAATCGAAATAACATAGTTTGTGAAATGATGTTGCTATTAAGATCGAAGTTGAATAAATATACGAAAATTATTATAATAATATATGTTGAACCGTGTTTATAATTCCTTTGCTCTAAAATACTCTCAAAATTCTTTAAATCATGTTAATTTTAAGAAAATAAAATATACGCTCCAAAATTTCCTAAGATGAATAGATGTTTGATTGAAATAAAAAATTTCATCATTTTTTTTTTGTTTCTTCTTATATTTCACTAAAAAAAGTGATTTTTATTTTCATATTCACATATTGTGTTAGTTCTTTTTTATTTTGTGAAATGTTTGTTGTGTTTTTTTTTATTGAATGTATTCTAAATATATGTATCCACAAAAAAAGCCAAATTTTATTCAAAAGTTTACCTCATGACAAACCGCTTCAAAATTAACCTTTTTACTTAACAATTTTTAAAATAAGTCATTTTAAATAATTCATTCGTGTCAGTAGGTTTGGTGTTAGTAAAAATTAACATATTGTATGTATTAAAATGAATTTCGAGACTAAAAAATAGGCATAAAAAAGTAAAATGATGACATTGCTCTGATTGCTAAAAGTGAACAACAAAATGAATGGCATTCAAACGAAAGACATTCGTTTGAAAATGCCCTAACAAAGCGAAACAATTGTCACGAAATTTTTGTTTTTTATATTTTTAATATTTGTAAAAATAAAATAAAGTGTTCGGTAGACTCAAAATGATAAAATATTGAATACCCTGAGACAAATTTGCAAAACATTCATTTGAGAGAAAGATTTAACATTTAACTAGATCACAAAGCAAGACATATATATATAATTTTAATAAGGTGAAAAGAGACGGTGATTATCTGGTGGTCATTTCCTAACCTCAGGTTAGCACACAGTAAATTCGCACAGTATGCTAAAGGTTGAGTTTAGCAGTTGCCTATACATTATAATTTCACGACGCTAATGCTTATTATTTTATCGCTAGCTATAAGCTGTAACCACACCCACGCTATTAAGAGGTTGCTACTCGCGGGATATTTTCTTTTCCCTTTACGTTCGCCCTAGGCTATGTTATCGAAGGCACCATTTTCGAAAGGTCTAGTAATACCGCAGAAATAATTATTTGTCAAGGAACTACCACCTACTACAAAAAACGTTATTCCAAGAGATTCAGAAGTGTTGTTTAAAAGAGACTGTTTGAGTAGTATAACTCATACTTTAAATTTGTTGCAACAGAAAGGGAAAACATTTTTGAGAAGGGAATAAGGGAGTTTAGGCATTTACAGGGCTTATAACCTGTCATTGGCTGGTTAAAGTAGCCGTATAATATTTACCATTCTGCCTATGTTTGAACATCCCTTCTAAAAATGTTTTCCGGCTCTGTTGCAACAAATTTAAATATGAACAACTCCCTAGGGAGAAAATCCAGGCAGTCCTTACGAATTTGGACAAATTCAAAACATTGTTGAATTAACTACCTGGTAAAAGAATAAATTTACAAAATTGTTTTTAGGCGTTAGTAGGTGAATTGGTTCAGCCGGACGAATCTCATCCGCATGATAAAGGTTTCAGCTCTTTTACTTCACAAAAGTCAACAGATGGAAGAGTTGAGGAAACTGGATGTTCAAACATAGGCAGAATGGTGAATGTTACAGTGTGTAAAGTGGCCACTTAAACCAGCCAATGACCGATCATAAGACCCGTAAATGCCAAGACTCCCATATTCCCTTCTCAAAAAGGTTTTCCTTCTTTGTTGCGGCAAATTTAAATATGAACAACTCCCTAGGGAGAAAATCAAGGCAGTTTGCAAGCATTTGGACAAACTCAAAACATCGTTGAATTAACTCAAACTTTATCATTTAACTATGGCCAGCGAATGACACCATGTTAACGCATATAATATTTTTAGGTACTGCGGAGAAGATCCGCGAATTTCCTCCACTTATCAATACCATAATAGTTAGATTTCCAGATAGCCAAAATGTAAAACAACTCACTGAATATGAAGTTAAATAAATAGTAATGCCTTTTTAAAGAATCTCTACACCAAAGGTTAACGAAATAAATTGCCGAATGAACGATTTCACAAGTGCTTAATGCCTTGTTAGCTTCTTTAAATAATATACTTTGCTAAATTACTTTTATTAAATTACATAAAATATTTTGACGTTTTAAATTGCTATTTTGGTTGTCATAAGTAAACAGATATGCAAAAAATAATATAAACAAAAGAACACATACTTGGCTAGCGATAAAAAGTCCACTAGATCTTAAAACAATGGGGAGAGAAATACAAACATATACTACAACATAGATTGAGAATACTCTTGACTTCTTTATTTATTTATTTTTACAAAAAACGGCACAAATTGCCTTTAACATAAATATTAAAAAAAATACATCTGTAGATATATATACTTACATATATGAATACATAATTAGAATGATAAAATTGCATAACTTTGACAATAGGAACAAGTAAATACACATAAGTAACCAATAATATTAAAGAAATTATTATTATTTCACTTACGACGATATTGGCTGGTTTAAGTGATCACTATACACCAGGGGCGAACCGTGTATAGAAGCGATTATGCTCAGCTTACCATTATATTTGACCAACCATAATAATCTTCTACTGTAACTTTATTTACAGAAAAACAAATAAATAATGACTATTTATTTTAAATTATTTCCTCCGTTTGTATTTTTATCCTAATATAAATATTATTAAACCGCACCCAGCGCCTGCGGTGAGTCAAAAAACAAGCCGATTGTTCCAGCTTATTTTTTCATACAAATGAGTATACTATATTTCGAACGTCTTAACCCCAGTGCGGGTTTTTTCTCTTAGATTTAACTTGCAGATTACACAAATTATTTGAAGATTCTTGATTTGGAAAACAGTATTTCAAACATTCTTTCTTAAGGACTATTTTTCTTTGAGATGATACTCGCAACACACGTGGCGTTCGACGCGGCCGTTTTTGGCATTATTCATTTCTAGAACTAATCGGCCAGTTGACATTTCAATCGTTATGAGAATACCTAATACTGACTGAATTATAAACTTTTATATAATTTATGCGTTAAATTAATGAATAATATAGATACACAATATAATATATCACGAAGTTACGTAATTTGAGTTGATTTCATAGATGAGAGTTGTTGTATCACACAGAACCACAGAAAACTATAGCAATTTATAGTCTAAATAACTTGCATTATATTATGTACCTACTATGTAGGAACAAATAAATGATATTTTTTTATAGCTTACCTGTAAATAAAATCACCGTTCGCCACTGCTATACACACTATGCAACATTCACCATTCTTCCTACGTTTAAACACCCACATTTCCTCATTTCTTCCATTTGTTGACTGTTATGAAGTAAAAGAGCTAAAATCTTTATTTATGTGGGTGGGATTCATGAGACCAAATCAATTCGCCTACTTGGCAACGCTCGAAAATACCACTAATGCAAGTTTCTTCGCTTTTATATTTTGAACATGAATGTTCGATTATCGCGCATAATTTATCTGCAGCACAAAGCTCAATAGCAAATTAGCGAAAATAGATTTCTCGCTACAGTATTTCAAAGCCTCGCTTCCTTGAAAACAAAGCCTGTGAAAACATGAGAAAAGGCTTCCTTGAATTCTCCAGGAGAATTTTACCTCCGAAGTTTATTTAACGATCAACAATCATTCTCAGATAACGAGGTACACAAGAAAACCTCATTAATATTACATACTTATTCGCGTGAACACGGTGCTTCAAGGCCAGACCGTAAAACTCCATAGAAACACTCCTCATAGCTAGTATTTTTTAAAAATCCTAATCAATTTGATCAAAAAACTACTTATTTTTTCAAAATCTGAAAATGGAGTAAATCCTTAATTTCTTGGATTATCATTCCTTCCACAAACCCCTGAACTATAAACCCCCCCCACAAACTATGTCTAGTACTAAATATTTTCTACAATGAACATGTATTTGTAAAAAAAAAACACAATGCCATTTTTTTTGTCATCATCATTTCCCTATCCACACCCAGTGGTGCATAGGGCACTGCATTAGTACTCCAAACGCAACGTATCTAGATTATTTTTGTTACGTGAAACTTAAGAGCTGATCAGTTTTACGCTTTTGGTACCAGTCCAAGGGCTGTGAAATATTGCAATATTAAGCAACATATAAATCTAAATACATACCGATTTTTTTTTTAAAAAGCATGCATATTTCATTTTATACTTAAAAATGTATATTACATATTTTTATATCTTACGAAAACTTAAAATGTTCTGCAGTTTTATGAAAATGCACATACGATGTTATGCTTCGGAAAATACATTATGTAAAATATAGTATGAATGACATACGATATAAAAAGACATAATGTAAAACATAGTATGAATGTCATACTATAAAACAAACATCGGGATTATTTGAAAAAAACAATGTATCTGTAACATACGATAATTATTTGATACTCACAAACGTTCTACATATTCGTAAAAAGCACTAACGATAAAATACGTTGTTTTTCTGTAGAGACTAGGCTTAGCCTAGACTTCATCTTTATTCTCTTCCATAAAAAGTTGTTCATCTCTGCTGTAATATATTAGATATAATAAAATGAACTAGTTTGTTTGATCCAGCATTTTGTTGTCATTCATGCAAATATAGGCTTTGTTATTTTAAAATGAATTTGTTGGTGTTTCAATTGTACGTAGTTAAGATAATGTTTTTAAGGCTAAATCACATTTTGTGCTCTAGTTAGCTTAGTTCACTTTGGAAAAAATGTACAAAAATGATATTTAAAAAAACGTATCAAATAATGAACGCGGCGCACGTCCGCTTAGTCCGGTGAACAAAATCATAACTGATACTTACGCCGCTTCCGGTCATCTCTTTTGTCCAACGAAAATAATCGAAATGGTTTATACAATAGTATACTTTCTAAATATGAGATACGACAATATGCGCTAAAAAAAAAAAAATTCTAAAATATTTATTTTTTTGTTGTAACTAAAGGTATAATAATAACATACGGGGTGTTCTTCAAACCCTGTCACATCCGAAACCACGATGATCAGCATGGGCAAGAAGACATATTAGCATATTTAAAGAAATATTCAGAACGCAGAATTTTTTTTAAATAAAATATTTTGAAAAAACAAATGTTTGCTTACTTCTGCAGGGGAGTGCGGTTGACGGTGTATCAGACTCATCTCTCCCCTTCCGCTTTTCTCACTTACAAAAGTAAGCAACCACTTGTTTCTGATTTATATTTTATTTTTTACGATTTTAGTCGTTCTAAACATTCATTTTGATGTGCCAATATGTCTTCTTGCTCATACTGATCATCGTGGTTTCGGATGTGACAGGGTTTAAAGAACACCCTGTATAGACGAAACACATTAAAAATACAAAATTGACAATCTGTGGGTTAGTTACGACGTTATACGCGAAAGGAGTCGACATATTAAAGTACGTACTCGTGGTTTCAGAAATCCGAAATTTCTTTACTCAGTTAGTAGGCTGCCGACTTTCCGCATCCCACAGTAGTTCATACAATCGAACGTGATTATTAGTTTTGTCTCACTCATTCAGGCAGCAAAGCGGAACAACAAAATGAAAGCGAGTAATTCATGTTTAACATGACACGCCTGCGCTTTAGACTTACTTGTCAACTCTTACGATTATCTGTCAATAACCGCAATGTGTTATTAAATCATTTTGAGGGGATTTTAACAAAAATTTCACCATATACCCAAATAATTAAAATTATTATAATTTTTATCAAATACTTTGCTGGGCGGATTTAAGGTACAAGTTTTATGTTGATCTATCGCATGTCCGACCGATGGATGACGACCGACGTGGTTAAATGTTAAGAAAACAGCGGAAGGACATTTATTTTATTCATAATTGGAAAATATGCATTTTTAATTAATTGTTATCATCAATCACGAAACCCAAATCCGAACCTAATGGTGCATAGGCCGCTGCATTGGAAAAGTACATGCGGTGATTCACGATCATGTGTTATAGGAAGGTAAGTTGATCAGTCTTACGCTTCATGTGCATGTGTAGAGAAATATATTTTTTATTTAAATCTTAAAGTAGGGCACACATATCATACATATTGTTATGTGTGTTCTAATAATAACATTGAAAATATATTTAATTTATAAATTGTTTATCACATATGTCTTGACCATTATTTTAAATTTTGATATGTTTTTTTCTTCATAAATATTTTTTTCCATTTCGTAATACTTTTTAATTGCTTTAAATAAAATTGAATTTTGTGACTTT
Source organism: Micrasema longulum (assembly GCF_059751315.1). NCBI lineage: Eukaryota > Metazoa > Arthropoda > Insecta > Trichoptera > Brachycentridae > Micrasema > Micrasema longulum. The sequence continues at coordinate 2,368,263 of NW_028277303.1, forward strand.
GCCTTTTTCCTAAATGGAAGTCTAATTTTGTTCTTTTCTCTAGTATTGTGATCGTGTTCATGCTGGTTCCGATCAATTTTTTTCCAAAATTCTGTTTTTTTCTTAGAGTTTATAATTTTATGAACAAATATCATTGTATTGTAAAATATTCTTTGTTTATATGTTAATAATTTCATTTCATTTACCATCGACTTTACCCTCGTATATCTGTTTTTTTTCAAAATGATTCTAAAGGCTTTATTTTGTAATACAGTTAGTTTATCTATGTTTTCTTTGTTTGATAAAAATAAAATGCTACTACAGTAGTTAACGTGTGGTTCAATAATTGCTTTGTAAATAGTTTTGCAGGAGTCCTTATCAATAAATCTTCTGATCCTTCCCAAAATTGATATTTTTTTTGCAATCTTATTTATTACCATCTTAGCGTTTTGGTGAAATGTAAGTTTTGAATCCAACATTACACCTAAATATTTAATTTCAGTGACTTCATTAAGTTTTTCATTTTCTATTACAATTGATGGTGTAATTTCTATTCTTTTGTTTCCTATATTCATATATTTAGTTTTGTTTACATTTAATTTTAATTTATTAATTTTTAGCCACAGTGATACACGATTAAGATCATGATTTAGTCTGTCCATAATTGTTTTATAATTTTCTCCCGATATATATATTAAGGCATCGTCTGCAAAGAGTCTTATTTTTGAATATTTTAATGTTTCGACAATATCATTTATGTATATAATAAACAAAACCGGTCCGAGAACCGATCCTTGTGGTACTCCCAATGAAATTTTGAGGGGCTCGGAAATTTCATCATTCACCTTCGTTATTTGGTATCTATCGCCAAGGTACTCTTCAAACCATTTTATAGTTTTTCCTTTTATTCCTATTTTTTTCAATTTTTTAATAATTATTTCTCGGTCTATTGTTTCGAAGGCTCTACGTATGCAATGTAGTTTTATATTACAATATTAAACTACATTGCATACGTATATTTCATATTGACCCGCCCAGTAATCGAACCCAGGAACTCAAGCATTGAAAGGGAACTCGCTAACCACCACACTACGAGGTGGACCCGCGTCCACTCGATTTCGTTTTCCAGATTTTTTACCTTTTTATCGAGTTAAAAACACTCAAACAGGAAATTAGAAATTACTTAGGGAATTAATTAATTGTGTCATTTATCAGTAAGAATTTTCCCGATGGAATAATATATTTTTTCGAGATATAATGAAGCTTGTATCGATTGCCGGTCCTCTATCGCTATGGTAAAAAATATTACGATCCGTTAGTCTATGGCGACATAGCATCGTTATTTTGTTCACAAATCCAAAACCAAACTACAACGAAAAGCAGACCAAATGAACCATAAATAAAGTCAGTAAAAAAAAGTATGGAATAATTTTCAAATTTATTATTTTCGACGTTCTACCTTACCGCCTACCGATTTTCAAATAAAGTTGTGCATTGTCGATTTAATGAAAAAAATATGTTTTCTTTTTTTCTAATTTGGGATGAAAAATAGGTATTATATTTTACTTCTTACGCGGCTATCCCATTGCAAAAAAATATGTCAATCGGTCGCTCCGCTGAGACGTGAAGGAAACACAAACAAACAATCACATTTTCGCATTTATAATATAACTAACTAACTAACTAACTAACCATCACGCCATTTCCCCGGAGGGGTAGGCAGAGAGGATAGAACGCCACACCACTCTGTCCTGGCACACTTCCTTTGCTTCCTTCACATTCATACATCTTCTCATGCACGCACGTCGATTGTTCCGACTTTTCACATGACCACTTTCAAGAATTTGTTGTACTTGATCATGCCATGTCTTTCTCGGCCTTCCTCGACTTCTACAACCAGACACATTCGCATCATAAATCTTTTTAGCCGTTCTTTCATCATTCATTCGCTCCACATGACCGAACCATCGCAAAAGACCTTTCTTAATTTTGTCGATAATGCTCTCTCAGCCTTGCATTCTGCTCTAATTTCAATATTAGGGCACCTATCATACATTGTTTTTCCGCACATTCGCCTGAGGGATCGCATTTCAACAGCATTCAGTCTACTTTCGTCCCCTTTTTCCAACTCCATGCTTCGCTTCCATACATTAGGGTTGGTACCAGAACTCCATTATGAACTGCTAATTTAGCCTCTTGCGATAGACACTTATTTGCTACGACAGACTTTAAGGCACCATTAACTCTGTTACCGGCACTAACCCTCCTTATAATATAAGAATGAATAATTAGTCATTTATATATTTTGATTGTCGGCCTCCGTGGTGCAGTGGTTAAGACGCTTGACTCACACGCGGAAGGTTCCGGGCTCGATTCCCGGTGAGAGCACAAACATAAAATGTGATTTTTCTCAACTCTGGGTGTATGTGATGTAATTTACCACTGTAATTTGGCCTTATTAGTATATTTGTATGTATATGTATTTATATGAGACTATTTGTATATTTGTATTGATATTAGTATATCAGTAAGTAAGATAATATGACTACAAATATAAGAATACTTATTTTCCCTGTTTCAAACTTGGGTATTTTACTGGCGATTTTTTTTTGTTATACCTACGAAGCTCGTTATAATTTTATTATTTTAAAAAAGGTAAAATACTAATGTTTTGTACCTTTTTAAATAAAAAATTAAACTAGTAAAAGTCTTATGATTTTTAATTCCTTAGTTTTTAATAAAATTAACAACTCTCAATGACAAAATATTTCGTTTTAATTAAAATTCTAATTAAAATATTTATAACTGAAATTAGGAATGTAAAACACTCATAAAAACTAATTAAATTAATCCGTTTTTATTATTGTTTGATTTCAATTAGCATAATTCACTGCCGAAGTAATAATATCATAGAAAAGGTTTTACGGGCGAATATTCCGATTTCATTAATGTATCACTTTATGTACAGCACAGTCAGATTATGGAGTACTAGGTGTTCCAATAAAATAATAATGTTACTAAGTAAAAACAATGTTTTAAATTAAGATTGAGCGGTTTATTTGTAGAAGTAAGAAGTTTTGTTAGTCTATGTGAGTGTGGGTACTCGTATGTGCTGCTAACTAAACTCAACGAGAATTTATTGTGGAAATGTAAGTGGGAACTTCGTCAGCTGGCAACGTTTCTCCTCCACTCCCTTTTTACCACCATAAGCCCTGTACTCTCCGTAGTTCTGAGTTCTGACAGAGGGATGTTTCTAACCCCTATTTCCTTTTGACTTGATATTGTCATATCATCAATAGAGACAATTATCTCCATTCATTGAATCGAATATTCTCAGATTCACTAGACAAAAATATTATCTCTTACGTTAGCACAATCGTTATATTAAAGTTTCAGTAAGAAGACTACGGGAAAATTTTATATACATCCTTTTTTAATTACTGTTGAAAAAATAAGCATAAAATTACAAATGGTTTGTACATACATTTGTTTTTTCGTGATAATATATGCTTGCTTGTTTATTAATTTAACTTAAAAATGTTTTTTTTGCTTACCGTAACACTTTATTTATTGTTTGCTTTACAGAATTTATTTCATAAGCTTATATCTTTGCATTTTTTGTTTATATGCTTACTGTTTTTTCTTGCATTCCTTTGTTATTATTGTTTTTTTTTTACTTTGTAAAACTTTTTATTATATCCTTTTTAACTAATTTCGCATATTTTTTCTGTATATTCCGTGTTTATTATTTAGTATGTTAGCATGTATTTAATTTTTATTTTTTGTAAATATCTTTTGGGCGTTAATGAACAAAATAAATAAATAAATAAATACATAATAGATATAACGTTCCTAGCTCTCAAATAAAGTGAAAACTCATAAAAAACTATCTACTAGACGAACTATACATTCCAGGTGAACTATCTGATAGACGTATTCTGTTTAGATCAGTTACATCTGCGGCGATTGGAAAAGTCATTATACAAATGCGCAACCAGCGTACTAAATTCTGTAAATCTCGCTCCATGACATGGAATACTCTCCCAATAGAAGTGCGAAACTGTGAGAGTGAAGTGATATTTATATAACAAATACGTTTATTTCTATTTTTATACATGTTTAGCTTTTTTATTTTTATTTTCTATTAAATATGTTCTGTAAATTGAATTATAAAAATAAAACTTTTATTTTATTGGTTGGTAGGAAGAAATTGCCATTTGGCAATAAGCCCGCCTATGTTCAAATAATACTATGTACAAAAACTTAAATAAATAAATATTTAGAAAAAAACTTAATACCTACATGTTCTACAATTTTTTTTTTTAAATCCGCAGTATTTGATGACAAAATAATACTGTTTTACTTAAATTTAAGTTAAATTAAAATCAATTTTCTTAGAATCACTTTGCAATGCGCCCATTGTATTTTTTATTTTTTTTATTTTATTTTCTTTTATTCAGGAAACATACAGTACGGTTACATAGTTTTATATTTTACACAGTTAGACTTAACTGTAATGGACCAGTGATGTTTCCATATTATATAATAATCATATTATGTAAGATTACCAATGAAAGTACAAAAAAGAGAAGGAAAAAAACATAAATGGAAGTTGTTTAAAAATTAAAATTTAAGTAAAAAAAGTTATTTTAAAGTTTGTAGTTAGTATTTACAAATGAAAATAATATTAAAAGTAAATAAAATGTGAGAATTGAAATGAAGAGTGAAAACCAAAATATTATAATATAAAATTGGCACTATAAAGGTTATCCACGATATTTCAATTAAATTTACCTTTAAGGCATTCATAACACGAAAAAAATACTAATACAATTTTAGTGTAAAAAATGGTTGAGTAAAAATACCCACTTATCAGACCAAAAGAAACCTATTCTCTCTGAACCATCGATATCCAAAGAGATAGAGTTGAGTAAAGAAATTGTTAATATAATATGTGCAAACAAATGGGTTGTCATTAGATAATTCTTTACGATTGCAGTCTTCAGTATCCTTCGGACCGAAAGTGTAGGTACAGTGGACTGGTACTGGTTCATATGCAATAAATTTAAATTGTGAAATTCCTAGTTCGGTTAGTAGCTTTCTCACCAGTAGCTTAATCACAAATAACTATCGACCTGCTTAAAAACATGAAAAGCATTTAAGCGATCACAATGAACAATAATGAACATTAACATATTACAACAGAGATGACGAACATTTTAAAGAAGGCAATATAGAAGTCTAGGCATCTACGGGGCTTATGACCTGTCATTGGCTGGTTTGAGTGGCCACTTTACACACTGTGTAACATTCACCATTCTGCCCATATTTGAATATTTATATCACTTCAGTTCTTTCATCTGTTGATGTTTGTGAAGTTAAAGAGCTGAAACCTTTTTTTATGCGGGTGAGATTCATCTAATTGAATTATTTCACCTTCATACTATGGAACGCCTGAAATTTTTATTTCCCAAGGGAGTTGAATCCAATCCTTGTCTACAAAAATTTGGACAAACTCAAAATATTGTTGAATAATGAACATGCTTAAGTTATCGCAGTCATAAGTCAACGCGTGTGTAATCTCTAAGTCAACGTTCGCATCGGTTTGTTTTTTGTTTTCCTCGTAAATAAATACAGTTCATTGGCGAAAAATCGGCGTTTATAATAAAAAATAATACAATATATTGCATTTGCAAAATAGTAAAGAGTACCTAATACAAAAAAGGGAAAATTAAATTACAATTATTATGGCGACTGCTTTTCTTGACATTTGGCTTGCTAACCGCCGGATAAATGTAATAAATAGCATGAAAAATAATAAATAAATAAATAAAATAGCCATTTCGGAATAATTTACATATTTACCAAAATATTTCATTCAAATATGTGATTGCGCAGCAGGATTATACGTCGCGAAACGATAATATTTTGACATTTAATATTAGGTGTTCACGGATGTTCCATTGTGATCGCGAATACGATAAACAACCATGGTGAGAAATTCTTATAACGTCGCTTATTAGCATGTCGATGGTTATTTGTGATTGAGCTACAGATATAATAATATGTTCAGAGTTCAGAAATTTACCTAGTAAAACATGTAATGACAAAACCAAATCTTGTAACACCACGAGTATTAAAGAAGGTCGTAATTCAACATATCATTAGAACTGAGAACTAGAAAGCGGTCCCGTGGTAGTGTCGCGGACAAACACAGCTCTACTAAAACTTACTTGTTTCCCCTGTTTACAACTAAAAAGCCTCAAAATTTTAATATTTTGGTTAATAACATAAGCGCAATTATTTATTTACCTACAAAAAAATACGCTCATTTTGTGTATGCATGTATAGGTATTTTTTAAAAATAAAAATATATCACTTCAAAATGCTAATTAGGAGATCCAATACTGACATTCGCTTTTGTTTTCAGAAATATTTATTTAGATACCTATATGTATATATATATATAGCCAGAAAATAAAATAATCGTCTTAAATATAAATTTCGCACACACAAAATATGTTATTATTCAAAAACTTTCAAGAAACATTCATACCAAGCATATAATTTCATTATTGAGAAAAATAAACGTCATGCAAAAAATTAAATGAAAAAACGAACGCATACATTTTATAAAAATCAGGTTGATGATTTGATTCAGTTAAGTTCAGTGCCGAAAATCGGCGTTTATTACAGTAAATAATAAAATATGTTCCGTTTGAAAAATATTGAAAAGGGGTACAATGAAGTAAAATTAGATGTTCAATTTTGTCAAATTAAATTCTAAGCAAAACATAAAAGATACTTAAATATTTTTCAACAGGAAGGGAAAACTTTTTTGAGAAGGGTATACGGAAGTCTAGGCATTTACAGGACTTATGACCTGTCATGATGGGCAGAATGGTGAATGTTACACAGTCTGGCCACTTAAACCAGCCAATGACAGGTCATACGCCCTGTAAATGCCTAGACTTCCATATTCCCCTCTTAAAAATGTTTTGTCTCTCTGTTGAAATATATTTAAACATGAATAACTCCCTAGGGAGGAAATCCAGCCAGTCTGCAAGCATTTGGACATACTCAAACATTGTTGATAAAAGATAATGTCTATCCTCATTCAGTATAACGTGTAATCCAATAATTCGTTTTATAAAAATACAGTAATCTTCCAACGAGGCGTTTCAATAACTTGGATGCATGCTTTTGCAATAATTGTTTTTCATCAACAACTCAAAACTTCGTTAAAGACTCCTGCAGCAAACCATCTCCGCTGTTTATTTCTCGAATCTGTGTGAAATGTTTCACTCTTTGGAGTTAATATGATTCGTATTAGTATGTCTCTGCTTGACAGGATTCAGTATGGTAAAAATAGAATCGGTAGATTGATTACTGGCGGAGTCACTTGTGTGATGGACAAGTAATTATCATACTGGTAGTCGACTATCGCTCACCCTCACATTCAGTGCCGGTGGCCAGAAATAGCTGACAAATAACTCGGCAGCTAACATTGTCCGTAGTTAGTGAGTTATGTGGACTATTTTTCTCGGATGTTATTTATTTTGTGGAAAGTTATTATTCAATGTATCTGACCGTATGGTACCGAAACCGGAAATTGCCTTGACACTATTTTTCGGACAAGATAGATAATTACGATAATAGATAATTGAAACAAAAACATAAACACCTTGTTTTTAACCGCGAATTGCTCATTTAATTACCGACCGGTCTCGGAACAACAACGTGCTCCTTTATCAAGGTATAATTTAGAAAAAAAGCTTAATTATACCTTGATAAAGAAGCTTGTGTAGCTTCAAAACGGGCCGGTAATTAAATAAATAATTAGTTCTTTAAAAACGAGTTTATTTTTATAATGTAATGAAGACCACAAAGTTAGTGCTTTAAATATACATTTTATTTAGGATAAAAGATGTTAACGAAAAGCGGACTGTAGCATAAAAACCTATTTCATTCAGTTTTCTAAGAGATTGGAATATTTGAAGAAATGAAAGGAACACGGAAATGGACCTACCTTTGATACGACGAGAATTTTGGACACCAGATGATGAAAGTTCACTTTTCCAACAACGCGCGTTGAATCCAAGAATTTTTATCAAATGTTTAATAAATGTTAAATTTTTTTTTGTTCGAAACCCAAATGTTCTATTTTTTAATTTCTTATATCTTGATGTACCTGGATGGTACCATATGGATGGGTCCAGCGAAGGATGGAAGGTAATCGAATCGGAATCGGAATCAGAAAAGAAAGGTAATCGGCCAGTAATAATAGCGATAAATGCTGTTTTACACTAAACAATAGATGATTGAAATAATTAAGCCATTCGTATTTCAATGACTGCATTTATATCGTCGGTGGAAATGTTAAATGCTGTAATGGGCAAAACAAAAACTTATAAAAATTTATCCCGCTGACTATTTCTATTTTCTATCCTGGCGAGGTGAACCTCTAAGTCGAGTGCATATTTTTTTGTCTATTATGTAATAATTCTCACATTTACTTGTTCCATCGATGTACCAACTGCAGAATTGAAAAAATATATTTTTTTAAAACTCTATCTTCTGATACATTTGTAGAATGTCGTTTTTGTCTAACTCCCGAGAAGGACTCAAAATTACGTTAGGTAGATAGGTACATAGTAAAATAACGCATAATTTGTATTCAAAACAGTAACTTTCTGATTTCTTAATTCAAATAATGTTTATATTTTATCATTCGTATACAGGTGAAACCATTTAGTTGACTTAATTTAAAAAAGTATTTATAAATGTCGTTAAGATATTTTACGAGCTTGATCAACTCATAAAATCCACTAAATTTTCCGAGGTTTAGTTTCAAATTTATTCCGGTTAAATCCATTAATTCCATTTACAAGATACGTATTTTTCCAAATCTCACCCATTGAAACAGTTTTAAGAAGTAAAGTTACGTATCATATCCAAAATCTGCTGAAAAAACTGTTGTTCAAAGTGATTTTTAAAACATTCGAAGTGATTTTTCTCAGTATAGCCAATAATGCATTTAGAAGGTTTTACCGGTATACAGACGATATTCAACTTTTATATAGCATAGTAAAATTCAACGCCAATAATTAACTTTGTGTCCAGGTACAGTTCAGCGAGTGGAATAAAACTAGAACCCTCATGATCATTGTTCCTTTTTCGCACCTAATGGTGCATAGGTCACTGCATTAGTAGTATCTTGATTGTTTTTTTGTTACATGAGGATAAGAGGATCAGTCTTACGCTTCAGGAAACAGTGCAGGAATATGAAATATTTGGGTGTGAAAACATCCTTTCAAATAAATATTTCATATCATCCATGCCGGGAATTGAACCGGAGACCTCTTGCTTGGTAGGCAAACGCGCTGAGCATTAACACCACGTGGCTGACAAGAACCGTATTATCGACTGAACCGAATTCCTGGACCAGTATAATATACTCGACGGCTGCACTCAGATAAAAGTTTAAAAAAATTTAATCGAGTAGAGATATTTCAAATTTTGTTATTTTTTATTTAGTTTTCAAATAGTACAAACATAATGCATGAATGTCCTAATATTAGTTCCACCTCGTAGTGTAGTAGTTGGCATCTTCGCCTTCCATAAAGTGTAGTTCTGAATTCAATTCCTATCAGGATGGACCCAAAAAAAATGTTTTAAATCTTTTTTAAACTGCAATATTTCATTGTTCCTAGACTAACACCAGAATCGTAGGACATCCAGCTGATGATTGAAATACGCTGCATTTGGTTTACAAATGCAGTGCTATATGTTTTATGTATCACTGGATGTGGTAAGGAGAATGATAATGATTATAAAATATTAGATATTTTAAATATACTTTTAGGGAACATTTTTTTTATTCAATAATTATTTTAACTTTAAACACCGTTAATCAGTTGCATTTTTTAAATTCAGCGATTTCGATGTACGAGAGAAAATAACCAACATGACTGAACTTACTGGCGTCGTTCTTGGACTATTCCATATAAAGAAAATGCTACTATGGGCACTTGCAACACTGGAAATATCAAACTCCAGGTGCCAGGCCTGCCGGCACAGAGACGCAACACGGCGCCAACGACCGGACACTGTCCACCATTGATTCCGGTTGCCTTCAAAATGACATTGTTACCCGCTTATAATATTTAACAACATACATGTTGATAAATCCATCTGGTCCATGAAGAAGTATAGAAATTGAAAAAATAAAAATTTCAGGCGTTGCCTAGTATGTAGGTGAAATAATTCGATGAGATGAATCTCACTCGCACAAATAAAGGTTTCAGTTCTTTAACTTCACAAACATCAACAGATGAAAGAATTGAAATAATATAGATGTTCAAATATGGGCCGAATGGTGAATGTTACACAGTGTGTAAAGTGGCCACTTAAACCAGCCAATGACAGATCATAAGCCCTGTAGATGCCTAGACATCTGTATTGCCTTCTTTAAAATGTTCTTCATCTGTGTTGTAATATGTTAATATAATATTTAACGTGAATTGTTCCAATTTAAACGGCTAGGTTCAAACATTATTGTTCGGTGTTCATTCGTTGTATTTTATATAATTATATGTCGGTTAAGTTGTAAATAAAACTCCAGAAAAAATATGTAAGTTGAAATCTTTTATTTATAATTGCAATAAAATATTGGTAAAATAATAATTCCATACATTTATCATAACCACACGAAACAGATTGAAACTATGAAAGTACTAAGTCAAAATCATTCCCTGCTTGTAACATTTGCATGGTCGAGGGTAATTAATTTCAATCAGAGAGTAGGTAAATACTATATACATAATATATACCTTTCCCGTGAAATGATTGTTATAAAATACAAAGATTCTTTTGATACCTACGAAACTGGATGTCCCCTCCTAACTGTATGATTGGGCTAGTTCCACTTATCCGCGCCACACCCTCTAAATAAATATTCCTTATTTTATTTCAATGCCTAAATTTATTATTACAGCCCCACCCTTAAGTATATAAAATATCAGCGCGTCGCTTCCAACGAGCTAAGTGATCGATGCAATTATTTATATTCCAACAATTAGTTAATATTTTTTGTTACATAAAATTTCTATGAAAAAACACCGTGGTTACAAAACTCATTGTCATTATTTATATTGAAAATGTTAACTACACATGTGGTCAAACATAACAACGTATGCTAGCCAATATGAATTTAAGTACTCGTACATATTCAACCACTAATCAACATTTTAAACCTTAATTTATTGCAACGGAGGGGGAAAATATTTTTGAGAATGGAAAACGGAAGTCTAGGCATTTATACGGCTTACGATCTGTCATTAGCTGGTTTGAGTAGCCACTTTACACGGTGTGTAACATTAACCAATCTGTCTATGTTTGAACATCCGTGTTTCCTCAACAATTCCATGTGTTGACTTTTACATAAATTCTGTTCTTAATTTATTTATTTATTTATTTATTTATTTATTTACGGACAAAGTCCATTATAAACATTACAATTAAAAGAAATTTTTACAAAGGAATAAAAAAATATAAGGAACAGAAATAAGCAGCAAAGACAGATGATAGATTTTTTAGATTAAGTAAAAAGCATAGGCTAACTATACAGATTCTTTAGCTGATTTGTAAAGAAAGACATCCTTACACCATAATAATCAAGATCTTGATGATCGTTCACCCGCCTGATCATTCTGGGCAAAGGCGACTGTGCACCATAATTGGTCCTGTAGTGACCGAGGAAAAGCATTTCATTATTTCTTAGTCTACGGGTGGGAACGTTAAAAAGAATCTTTTGCAAAATTTCAGGGGCATCAATGAGACAGTTCATAATTTTATACATGCAGATTATATCTGCAATGCATCTGCGTTTTTCAAGACTTGATATGCTTAAAAACCTCTCCATATCAGAATATGAATAGTCTCCTCTTTCCAATCCCATCTTCCATGCAATTTTTCTTATAAAACGATGTTGAACTGATTCAAGGCGCTTGATATGAACAGCATAATGAGGGGACCAGATTACAGATGCATATTCAAGAATAGGGCGAACTAAAGAGCAATAAAGTGTTTTAAGTGTAAGCATACTTTGGAAATCAGACGTAGTTCTATTAATAAAGCCTAAAATTTTTAAGGATCTGTTTACTATATTATCAAAGTGTTCCAGAAAAGTTAGTTTATTATCTAGGATCACTCCAAGATCTCTTATAGAGGTGACAATCGAAAGAACTTGGCCATTAAGTTTATAATCAAAAATAAAAGGATGTTTACATTTATGGTATGAAATAATTTTGCATTTATCGATGTTAAGTTCCATGTTATTAGTTTTGCACCAAGTATGAAATGCATTTATGTCTTCTTGGAGTCTGACACAGTCATCAATATTTTTAATTAGCTTAAGTATCTTGTTATCGTCAGCAAAAAGCCAGAATTTTGTAAAAGAAAAAACATTAGCAGCATCATTAACAAACAGATTAAATAGAAGAGGGGCCAAGTGGGCACCCTGTGGTACACCAGAAGTTACTAGGAAGCTATTTGATATGAAGTTATTGATTTTTACACTTTGTTTTCTATGTGAGAGGTAGGATTTTAAAAATTTTAAATTTTTTTTTTAAATTTTAAATTTTTAAATTTTAAATTTTAATAACTCCCTAGGGAGGAAATCCAGCCTGTCTACAAACATTTGGACATACTCAATACATTTTAAATGACCAACGGTTTATGTCTCTTCGTCAGGAGACTTACTACATTCGCCTTCACATATTAATGTTATTGTGCATATATAATACAATTAAAACACATAAACGAATAATTCGATCATCGTTAAAAACGTTTTTTAGGTGAAATATGTAGTTTTATGTATTTTTTTACGCTTATGCCTGATTTATCACTCGTGGGGCCTTACCCGGGTAGCATTTATTGTTGGCGATCAGTTGGGCTGACGTGAGTTCATGTCGGCCTTAGGTATTGATCGCAAACAATAAATGCTTTCAGAGTACTTATTACATTTCATTATACCAAGATTATGCTAGGAATAACTATACCTGGTATAAGAAATCGGTTCCTCATAAAAATAAATCTTGTATAAAGTTATGCCTATGCAGAGAAGTAGAAATTTCTACCACTATCACTTGACATAACTTCATACCAGGTTTATAAGGCCCAGATAGTTACAAAATGCTTTTTATAAAAAATCGAATGCTGAAACTACGACAGACCTAATTGGTTCGATATACCTATTGTTTTTATTTATTTATTTATGCTTTATTAAGTTAGTTCAAACATCTTAAGAACTAATATGAACTTTTATTATAATCATTGTTTATATTTTCTTTTCTAAAAACATATATATTTTTAAAAAATATTTTAAATAATTCAATTCCTTCTATTTATTTTATCTCTTGAGGTAACTCATTGTACAGCCTTAATCCCTTGTACAATGAGTTTTGAGATTCTGTTTTTCTCTTCATTGGTAATCTTATCCTTTTTTTATCCCTTGTTTCATATGTATGACATTGTTGGTTAATTTTTTTAAAATATGTTTTTTTTCCATCCTCTTAGTTATTTTATGCATAAAACTGCTACATTATATTTCATTTATTTATTTTATGACTGTAGTAGTTGGTACATTTGCCTACCATAGCAGTTCCCAACCCTTTTGAAGCTATTACCCACAAAGCAGGTAAGATATTAGCCAATACCTAAAAAAAGCATTGTTTAAAAAACAATAAAAACAAAAATATATATTTAGTGACGATTTAAATATTTTATTTTTTAACTACGAATCTCTAATCTTGTAATTGGGGGTGTATTATTATTGAATTAAACGATCAAAGTATCTACATAAAAAGTGTATTAGAAAACTAAATTAAAATAAGTATAAATTGATATTTTTTTGTATTAACCCTATGATTCGTCTTTGTTGAGTTCATGACTTGGAAAGGGACTGATGAGCCCCCTTACCACGTGTGCTAAACCAACATGACGGTTAGTGCGCCAACATTAAACCAGGAGCCCAAGTAACGACCTAACTGCCAATGGTTCTCTCCCAGTTAGGACAATATTGGTCTTTCCGCCGTCGATTATGGCTGCGTGAGGAACCTAACGCCCTGTTATTTGCACCCCGTCCCCAGGGAAATGAAGACACATCCCTAAATACATAAACCTTATATACAGGGTGCTGTAATTCAAATTTAGCAAACCCACAACACATGTATTTAAAATAGATTGATATTTTATTTCATATTTAGATCGGGTTGTGGTCCCGTGGCTAGTGTTGCGGGCTCACGGATCAGAGGTCCGAGGTTCGAACCCCACTCAACCCCAACTTGATTTCCATTTTCCAATAGTGAGTTATTTACAACTCGTTGAAAATGTCCACAAAATCGAAATATTTGGGTAAATAATAAAAACGCAAATATTTCCTTTAAAAAAAAATTTTTAAATACAACAGCGTCTACAGATTTTCATACGTAACAATTTACAAGCCATTTATAGGTTTCTTATGATATATTTTTTTACAAACTAGGAATTAAGCATAGGAAAATGCACAGAAAAGGTACATACGGTGTATCTAGATCATGTTTTACAGGAAGGCAAGGTGAGTCTTACGCTTCAGGTGCCAATCCAGGGACAGAGAAATATTGCAGCGAGAGTAATCCTTCCACATACCAGAAAACCGTTTTAAAGTCCGAAAGTCTTCCCATCGGTTTCGTTCATACTAAAATTTTTTTTTTTTTTCTTTAAAATCTAGTAACTTTAATAATTTTCAATTTCTTGAACCTCGATTTTAATTGAATTCAACTCTACTGTTTTTATTGCCCCTTTCACTGTGATTTAGAAAAAATATATATATAGAACATATGCTGGATATTCTCATTCTTCCTCATTATTCAATTGCATGTGTCTGTGTCAACAATTTGCTAGTCCCATCTTAACACAGGACTTTTAGTCCCATGGAGTTGGGACTTATCTCTCAAATAATGTACAATAAACTTATATATGTAAATTAATAAATAAATAAACGATTTCTATTTAAGATTAACATTTTGATTGCTGTTGTAATATTTCTAAATTTTATTATCTAATTTAATTGTATTATTTTTTTGTCTTTACATTAGTTTTTTATTTGCCCATCTCAACACAGGACTTTGAGTCCCATGGAGTTGGGACTTATGTCTCAAATGATGTACAGAAACTTATGTAAATAAATAAATAAGCAGAACTCACCTTCTAGAATTGTGACGTCACAGGCCGAATAATTTTCAAAACAAATTTTGAAAATGCCATACATAAGTATTTGTAAAAATTATTGGATTAAAAAATAAAGAAAACCACTGGGCTTCTTCACTATACAAAGAAAATTTAAAAATTAAATCTATACACGTCAGTATGTATTTTATGTTTATGGAAAATTTTGTATATCATGTAAGCATTGTCGACTAAATCAAGAAAGGAGCTCTGACTTGGTTAGGACATGTAGAGCAAATGGACAGCGAAAGGGCGGCTAGAAAGATTTATGGAGGAAGACCGAGAAAGACATGGCATGACCAAATCCAACAAATATTCGAAGATAGGCATGTCAATAATCGTCACGTGTGCATGAGAAGATGCATGAATGCAAAGGAAGTGAGATCTGTATAAAACGATAGCGTGATATGGCAATCTATCCTCTCTGCCTACTTTTTCGGGGAAACGGCGCGATGGTTTGTTTGTTTTGGAAAATTCTCGTTAATTTTATCGATTGCACGTCCGGAGTAAGAGAACGTCTATTTTCTTAGCGAAGTTAGATCTCGAGGCCGCGGCTGGTCGGTAACGCGGTGTCGATAAAACAGTAAAATAACAGAATTTAATTTGACGGCAGAGGATTAAACTGAGAGACGGAGACTAGCAGGCCAGAACGTACCGGTTTTGCCAATTCTGTTTATTCTGAACCGAAGATAACGTACTCTATTGGCGTAGGTACTTAACCCTCTTGCTACTAAAGAAACCATCAGTATTATTTTGTTACATTGCATTTCAATGTTATTGAACAAAAATAAATACTTTTTTCATTTTGATTTACCCAAATATTTCAGTTTTGAATCATTTTCAATAATTTGTAAATTACTTTCCATTATAAAATTTACAACAGGGTAATATCACATACTACGAATACCGATAAAAACATATGAAACGGATTTAGAATAATTCATTGTACTTTCAAAATCAAAATGGATATTGTAGAGAAATGTTTTCATATTTAACTATAAAAAAATATGTCACTAGAAAAACGCGACATGTTTTGTATTGATAATTATGACGTCAAGATTTTGACTATGTTTTATAAAAATTTGAACAGTTAGGAACAAAGTTGAAAATTAACACCAATTGTGACGTATTAGACGCGTGGCCAATGCAACGACCGTTTTTGTGGGAATTCAAAGTATCAAATTATTATTTTCATTTATTATTTTTTTTTTTAATAAAACGGCATAAATTGCCTTCAACATACATTGAACACAAGTATGAAAAAGAAAATACACATATAATCCATAACTAAAAATTTATAAAATTGCATAACTAAGTAGGTAAATACACATAAGCAACCAAAAATATTAAAGAAATAAATACATAAATATGAAAAAGAAAAAAAGGAAAACATTATTAAATATAAAGAAAAGTTTCAGAATTATATTGCGAGAGAAAAAAATAACTTTCAAGTCCAAAACCAAATATTTTTTATGGTACCTACTAATAAGTAGCAAAAAAAATTCTTTACTTGACAGTATTTTATAGACCCTTAATACCTAAAAATGTTTTTAAAAAAAGTTAAATTTCCCTATTAATAATGTGTCCGGCCTTTTCAATGTACGTGCCATAAATGGTCATAACGGACATGCGCCGTAGCGCAGTTAGTTAACTGTTAAACTAGCGTGGTGGCTTCCGTTCCCGCCGGTTACCAAAAAAATATATATTTGTCGATCGACTATTTAATTGAGTAATTTTTTTTATTTTTATGTATCGTATTATCAGCTATATTATTTAAAAAGGTTTTACGATTTTTAAATTACTCTGCCAGTGACGTCACAAGTTCTCTTTGGAGAGTTCTGCTGATTGGTAGGTAATTTATCATAATACAATTTTTTTTTAAACTAATTTTTACCGCGCGTAAGAAAACATTTTTCATTTCCAATTTCCTGTGGCACTGACTTTCCTCATTGGTCTAGGTGTTGTGGTGTATCTCCCATTATTTCCTTTCTTATTATTTCTTTCTCACCTTCTGATAAGCCTCTAAAGTAGAGGCTAAACAGGTTAGTCCTTTAAAAACACTATTAACATTTAAAGCTTTGTAAAACAAGGGCCCTAGAATGGGTACGGACCCCACTGTTTGCGAGAAAATACGAAAATAATATAAAATCTATAGATTCTTTCAAAAAAATCTTTTATTTTTTACATTTACATATATTTTACTGTTTCCGGGCGGATTAGAGCTCTTGACCTTTGAATCCTAGACGAGAGCTTTTGACTCTATAACTACTCTCAGGTAAAAATCTAATCCGCCTCTTCCTAAATTCCTAAGAAAGCCGACATGAAATATTGTTTAGAAAGGTGGCTTTGCACTAAAATTTCATGTTCCTGGATGATCGACATACGGAGCATTTATTATATCAATGCAATGCCTTATGCACCATCGGATGTGGATATGGTTATTATGATGATGTACTTATACACGGTGCTTCAGAGCCAGACTGCATAACTTCGCAGGAACATTCCTCATGGTAAGTTTTAAAAAAAATCCTAATATTTTTCTAACAAAAAACATTTTTTTTTGGTAAAAAATATTTTTTTTGGAATTAACTTCTCTTAACTTCTCTCTGACTACCATCCCTTCCACAAACCCCTACTCCTCCTCTACACAACCGCTTCCTTTGTCCGCGTCTGGTGCGTATTGGTTCGTTAGTCAAATACGTTTTAATTATATTTTTTTGTAGGGGTTTGTAGAAGGAAGGAAGCTCCAAAAAATAATGATTTGCTACATTTTAAAATATTTAAAAAAAAATAGGTTTTTCTATTTAAAAAAAACAGTTTTGGTAAAAAAAATATTATCATTTATTTTTAAGTTCTCCGTGAGAAATATTTCCCTGGAGTTATGCGGCCCTGAAATACCCTATATTTTAATTGTACGGTATTTAAAATATATAAATATTTTTCCTGATTAAATTATTGCCTCAATGAACTTTACCGTACATTTTAAAATACATAACATAACAGAGAATTGTGGGTGGTCTTCCGTTTTTACTTATGAATGAAATATCCAACCCAAGTACTTTACTATCTCTAATCTGTACAATAGAAAAGTGAAGACAAAGCAAACAATACAAGAAGAATAGACATGGTCCGTTCGTCTTAACATACATACATAAGACATACTCGTGTTCTAAAAAAAATATTGAAAATATTACAAAAAAACATATAACAAGGGTATTTTTTTGCAAGTCAAATGCATTAATAAATAAAGTGGTATTTATCATAATTTCTGTGAAAAAATGTATGTTATGTTGAAATTTGTGCATTCATGCAGTCCTACATACCTACATAGTTAGATAATTTACATAGCGCCATCTTTGTGAAAAACATTTTATTTTATTTCATTAAAATAGATAGGAGCTAGATACAGCACATCCTGTAGCTACATACATAACGCATAGACGGTTAAAAGTCTAGCCCCCATTTACTCATTCCAAAAAATGATAATGAATTTTAGTAATTAATGAAATTTATACAAAAATCAATAACAAAAATAAAAATGATAAAAAAGAATAGGATTGTAACACGTCTTGCAGCTACTAAGCGCATGGCGGTTGGAATTCTAGACCCCATTTACAAAATTGAGGTACACATTTTATAGTTTGTAACATTTACATATGGAAGCTAGATTACCAATCGTGGTGCAGCTACAAAGCACATAGACGAGTGGAATTCCAGCAACTTAAAATGATTTCAATAAATTTACAAAAAATAAACGTAAATAGAGAGCTAATACAAGTAGGCAATAAAAAACTAAATGAATAAAGCACTATTTCAACATAATGGTTAACAAAATGAAGATAGATATCCGAAGAATAGCTATTGTAGATTCTCGATATGTAGATACCACCGACATGTGGCCTACTGGCTGCTTGATAACTCCTGAAAGATGGTAGATGCACATGTGTAGTTACAGAGGGATGATGCCTATTGTACACACAATTCGAAAAGGGGTGAGAAGGAGAAATTTCATCAAAATTATAGCAAAAAAAAATCTAAAACGACAGCTCTACATTTATGTAATTAAGTTAATTAAATATTAAGTTTACTTTCAAAACAGTTTTTTTTTAAATTCATTAAATATGGATGTTCAAACATTTGTAACCAATGACAGGTCATAAGCTTTGTAAACGCCTAGACTTCCATATTTCCTTTTCTAAAATGTTCTCGAGCTCTGTTGTTATTTGTTAATCTGGATGGCTTCCTAGGATGGGAAGCCAAGTCTGTCTACAAACATTTGGGCGAACTCAAAATATTGTCATTACTCGTATTTTTATCATAAACATACTGCCAGTGTCAGTGTATCGATAGGAATCTCTGTTAGCTGTTGCAAGAACATTTTTAAAACTATAATAAGTGTAATTAATACGAATGAATAGCAAATTATAAAAAGTTCATTGAGACATTAATATTTTTAATTATTAATTATTCGTTTTATATTATTTTTTCCAATAATGTATTTAAAAAATAATCTTAAAATTAAATTCTAGTGAATCGTAAGCATTCAGTTCGTCAGCAGGTTCTTAGATATTGCTTCGATTGTTTCATACTTAACATACATTAACAATAATTTAATTTTTTTTTAAATACAAATACCATATTTTATTATATTATTACAAATTGAAACTTTCATTAAAACAATAAACTTTTTTCCATTAGCTACAATTTGGGCATACGTCTGACTCCTGGATTTAACTTACAATATTATTAGGTAACACGTTACACATTTTAGGTATAAACTTAAAATATTAGAAATCAAACACTGATTTGAGTCTACTGAACACTTTATTTTATTTTTACAAATATAAAAATATAAAAATAAAAACTTTGTGACAATTGTTTCGCCTTATTAGGGCATTTTCAAACGATTGTGAAGATTATATGGATTACTGTTATTCTTCACTTTGTTCCTTTTTGTACACGCTTATATGACGCGTAATTAATATATAAATCATGTCACAATTGGATTAATATTTATTTTTTATTTATTTATTAACGGACATTGTCCATGTATACAATTTATAAGGTTTAAATATTACAATAAAAGAATAGTTTAAAATATTTGAAAAAAAAAAAAAAGAAGCATTGACAAACATAAGGGACATCGAGACAAGATCTGGATTATTTATTAAGTGCTCGTTTAAATCGTTGTAAACTTAAACCAAAAAGTTCAGATCTTGTCTTGAGTTAACAATACGACAAAGGCGGGTCATTGGAGAATTTAGGCCATAGTTTGTTCTATGCTGATCGATGAACAGTACTTCATTGTTTCTCAATCTACGAGTCGGAATATTGAATTTTACTTGTCCCAGTAATGATGGAACATCGATTATACCATTTAGTATGCCGAACATATATATTTTGATACGAAATTCTTAAAATTAGAAATATTGTATCATAATACATTTATGTTTATATAAATTTCCTCATAATATTTCAATCATGTTTTAAAATTAAAATGAACAGCAACCTATTATAATTTTATTTATATTTTTTCGACAGCAATTATCTAAATTTACAAAACTATAAAGCTTCATTAATTATCTCACAATACATACTCCTACTTGTATGTCAATGAATACTTACGAAATTCAAATATAAATACCTGAATTTCCCACTACCTATTAAACACTTAGCCTCGCCCTTAACCGTTGCTTTTTCCCTCAATTGTGATTAATGTACGCAGAAAGCAAGGCTGAGTTAAGCATTATCGACAAAATTAAGAAAGGTCTTTTGCGATGGTTCGGTCATGTGGAGCGAATGAATGATGAAAGAACGGCTAAAAAGATTTATGATGCAAATGTGTCTGGTTGTAGAAGTCGAGGAAGGCCGAGAAAGACATGGCATGATCAAGTACAACAAATTCTTGAAAGTGGTCATGTGAAAAGTCGAAATAATCGACGTGCGTGCATGAGAAGATGTATGAATGTGAAGGAAGCAAAGGAAGTGTGCCAGGACAGAGTGGTGTGGCGTTCTATCCTCTCTGCCTACCCCTCCGAGGAAATGGCGTGATGGTTAGTTAGTTAGTTATAGTTTATAAGATTTATTTTTTTTCTACTTAAGTACCTTGAATTATATAACTATATAAGGACATTCAATCCATATAATCTTCATATTCGTTTGAAAATGCCCTAATAAGGCGAAAAAATTGTCACGAAGTTTTTATTTTTAAATTTGTAAAATAAAATAAAGTGTTCAGTAGACTCAAATCAGTGTTTGATTTCTAATATTATAAGTTAAAATATGGAGTTCTACAAAATAAACACCAAATCAATCAATATTTTAGGTATACTGTATTGCAGTATCCTATTGCCATATTTATTACAGCATCTAGGAAACAGCTCGCCCTTCCATACGAGTAAACCTGGTGTTGTAAATAATGTACCAATTTGCGTTTATACTCGGAGTGCAACGCATGCTGACAAATTAAATTGGACCAAAGTAGAGCCCTAATTTAGCGTGCCCTAACTTAGACATAGAATGGAAATTTTTGATGGAAATCAACGCATTGACTAGACTTATGATATATGTTTTTGGGTAAATTTCTTCGAGGGTTAGAATCAGTAGGTATCTAAAATTATTTTGTTCGTACTTAAAATACTGAATTTTTTTACTGTATTTTAGAAGCAAGAGCGTTTCAGATATTTGAGGGTATTGGAAGCAAAAGTAGAAACCTCCAAAAATTTTTTTTCGTTTTTTATGATGTCATTCTGTAGTTTATCAACTTTATTTTTATAAAAATCATTAGTTCAGTTGCAAATGTAGTTTAAAATTATACTTCTGATGGTTTGAAAGTAGTGTTTGGAAGCAAACATAGCAATTTCCATCAGCCATTTCATTCGACTAATGACAGGCTTGAGATTTAAACTTTCAAAATGGCCGTGCCATAGAAATATAAGGAATTTTTTTTGAATTCGTGTTTTTATTAACGCTAATTTATTAGTATCTTAAAGTTTAGGGAAAATAAAATATCTAACATGAATTCTCTCTTTAGCATTAGTGTAGCAGTTTTTGTTATTTTTCTCGAAAACATCAAAACGGGAGTTTGCTATCTTTGCTTCCAATGCCCTCATTTGTCGATGGTATTTTTTTTTCTGTCAAATGACATAATGCACTTCTCATGACTTAAGATTTGGGACTTCACGTAAAGAATAGTGGCGTTTAGTTTTGGTAAATAGCTTACTCACAATAATCCATGAATAGAATATGAAAAAATACGTAAACATGTCAATTTAGGAGATAATGTACAATGAAGCTTAGGGTGGTTCACAATGGAATTCAGGTGCGTTAATCCCTTCCTGTCAGCATTAAAACCGATGCGGAAATGGGCCATATAGGATTTCCCAGTTTTTTATCTACCTGTGGAACAAAATACACGTTTTGCATTTTACGTACCTACTTTTAAATACTTTAAACCATTTTTTTTATTCAACACTCTTTATAAAGCATAATTATTTTATAAGATGGGTTTTTGAACATCATAAAAAAAAATTGAATTTCAATAATTTTTTTGAATATGTGTCGACCTCGTAGTGTAATGGTCAGCACGTTTGCTTCGGGTTCGATTCCCGACATGATTGATATGAAATATTTATAAAAAGGGTGTTACCACACTAGAATATTTCATAGTCCTTAGACTGGTACCTGAAGCGTAAGACTAAACATCTTACCTTCATGTTATACAAATTATTAAGATACGCTGATATTAGTGTACCAATGCAGTGCCCTATGCACCATTAGGTGCGGAAAGGGAATAATAATATAATATAGTATATATAATATATATCTTGAATATCACAAACTTTTTTGCACACAAAAATTTAAAATACACATTCAATCATAATGGTCACAACCACAATACACGAAACTCACCAAATCTTCGTGTCTCTAAATTTCACTCGACGAAGTTCGGTAAAAAGGAAAATATTGGCCATTCCCAATTTTATAAACTGCCCGATGAACTAAAAAACGTAAAGACAAATAGCAAATCTAAATGTCTAGTAATTAAAAAATATGACTTAAAACTTTTTGATAGTGATAGTTATTCATCAAATAGTTATTCATGTAAACTTTATAAATAGTGAGTAATATAATACTTTAGATTTTATTAACTGATATTACGTGTTTTCACAAATATACATTTTTTTGTATCATATCTCGCGGCCGTAGAAAACACTTTTATCTCGTGTATACAAAATAAGTTAGATCAAAATGTTTTCTACAATATTTACTATTATGTACAAGGTTTAAGACGCCACCAGTGTTTCAATATTTTTAATGGCGCTTTATACTAAGAGGTTTTTCAAAATGTGAGAATCTGTTGAATCTGTATTTTTATTTCAATATTTTATATTATGTTTTTATGGTGTCGCGAAAGTAAACAGGACTTTAAAATAGGCCAGATTTATAGATATTGACATGTAATCATTTTGTAATTCAATTAATGTGTGAAGCACTAATTTATTTTTCTAATTTATTTAATCTAATTTTAATTTTAACTAATTTATTTATATAATCTAATTTTACACTTTATTAAATATAACTGTTAACTGTCTTCTGTATGCGGATGATGCCGTGCTTCTTGCTAGCAGCAAAGAAGACCTGCAATTCTTGGTAACAAAAGTCTACGATGTATGCAAGAAAAGCGATTTGCTTTTGAATATTGATAAATCTAAAGTGATGGTTTTTGAAAGGGATGAAAATATAACTAAATGTGAGATCAGTGTAAACGGAGATATTCTGAATCAAGTAGAAGAATTTGTGTACCTGGGAAGTATGTTTACTAGGGATGGAAAGACCGATAAAGATATTGAAAGGAGGGTGAGTGCCGGGAACAGGGTGAACGGTGCACTGAAATCTACTTTGGCGAACAAATGTTTATCGCAGGAGGCTAAACTAGCAATACACAACGGAGTTCTAGTGCCAACTCTAATGTATGGAAGCGAAGTACGGAATTGGGAAAATGATGATGAAAGTAGGTTTAATGCAGTCGAAATGCGATCCCTCAGGCGAATGTGTGGTAAAGCGATGTATGATAGGTGCACAAATGTCGAGATCCGTGAAGTATGTAAGGCTGAGACATGCATTATTGACAGAATCAAGATAGGGGTGCTGCGTTGGTTTGGACATGTAGAGCGAATGGACAGCGAAAGAACGGCTAAAAGGATCTATGATGCGAACGTTGATGGATGAAGAAAACGAGGAAGACCGAGAAAGACATGGCAGGATCAAGTCCTTGAAGATAGACATGTCAAAAGTATAAATAATCGGCGTGCGTCCACGAGAAGATGTATGAATGTAGAGGAAGCGAGGTCTAAATGCCAAGATAGAGGGATATGGCGTTCTATCATCTCTGCCTACTCCTACAAGAAACGGCGTGATGGTTTGTTTGTTGTTTGTTTTAAATATAGCTATGTTTTGTGTTTATGTTAAATCGCTAAAATATGCCTTAAGTAAATATGCCTTAATAGTAAGTAAACTAAGTTTTATTTTTTAATACTTACGTAGTGATTTTATTATTGATCATTTTATATTTATGCAATAGCAATAAGTTTTTCAGTGCAGTGCTCTAAACACCAAAATATCAAACCTAAAAATCGTTTTCTCAACGACTTACGGAGGTAAAACGTAGTTAAGAACTTACAGAATATTAATATATTTTACAATTCCGTCAAATCGTAATAAACGGAAGGGCCATACTTTTTTTATTTAATAACCTCATCTAAATTTATTGCAACAGAGAGGAAAAATATCTGTCATTGGCAGGTGTACATGGCCACTTTACACATTGTGTTACATTTACCGCTCTGCGTATGTTTAATCATCCACATAAATCCCACCCACATGATAAAGTTTTCAGCTCTTTTATTTCACAAAAGTCAACAGATGGAAGAGTTGAGGAAATGTGGATGTTTTTAACATAGACAGAATGGTGATTTTTACACAGCGTGTAAAGTGGTCACATAAATCAGCAACGACAGGTCACAAGCCCTGTGAATGCCTAGACTTCCATATTTCCTTCTCAAAAATGTTTTCCCTCTCTGTTGCAACAAATGTAGATCTAAATAACTCCGTAGGGAGGAAACCAGCATGTCTACCAACATTTTGATGTACTCGAAACATTGTAAATTATATCTTGTCTAATAATAAAGTCCTGTGCCACAGTAAGTTTGGTGACTTTGGTGTTTGTCTATTGTTGACTACATTGACATAAAACACATTTTAGCTCTTGGATAATCATGGGCAAGAAAGGGCCTAATAGAAGAATTACTGAAATCCCACGTACAGCTTAGCACAAAGCTCCCAAATTATTGTGTGACAGATACTACGCCAACGAATTCTCATTTCTTAGCTTTTAATAGTTAGTTACTTACAAATAAAGTAAAAATACGTTTTCTAAAATGTTCTGTGGTTTTTAGTTAGTAGTTAGGTTTCTAAAATTATCAACACTAAAAACAAAATTAGCTTGAAACACAGTGACTCGGTGGGACTCACAGTTTATTGATCGATGTCACACACATGTGCAATGGTTTCACCTGCAATATAGATCGACGACCAATCAAGCAAGTCATCGTTTTTTATTAAATACAATACATTGTTTTCTTACGTTAGACACGAGAGCAACGTCCTGCAGTCCATTTACATCGTTCCTACCATCGACACGTGAAAAACAAATTAACGTGGCCTATAGAGAGATCACAAGGCGAGGTAATGCCCAGCCAGCCCGAACAGTCAGCCCAACAAGTCAGCTCAACGCAGTCACTCAGTTCCAGCACGTAGTTCAAGTGCAGTTACTTCAACATTTCATCGCCGTAGCACTCGCGCTGCATAATTTAATTCATTGTATATTCAAACAACAACCTCGTGTTTTCTGTCAATCTCCAACTGGGGTTGGAGCTCCAACCCTCAATTTAATAACAGAAAAGAGCTAGATAATAGCACGTTTTGCAGATAAGTTTTGGACAAACTCAAACTATTGTTGATAAATCTACTTGGTTCATGAAGAAGTATAGAAATTGAAAAAAATATTTTTTTAGGCGTTGCCTAGTATTTATGCGGGTGAGATTCATCTAATATAAATAATTCAATTAGATGAATCTCACCCGCATAAATAAAGATTTCAGCTCTTTAACTTCTCAAACATCAACAGATGAAATAATTAAAGGAATATAGATGTTCAAATATGGGCAGAATGGTGAATGGTACACAGTGTGTAAAGTGGCCACTTGAACCACCCATTGACAGGTCATAAGCCCTGTAGATGCCTAGACTTCTATATTACCTTCTCTAAAATGTTCTTCATCTCTGTTGTAATGTATTAATATAAACCGCTCCCCAGGGAGTTGAATCCAGTCCTAGTTTACAAAAATTTGGAAAAACTCAAACTATTGTTAATAAAAGATATATTAAAAAACGCCCTGCAGTTATAAGGAAACTGGTAATTTAGACCCAAGTATTTATAAAATTAAAGTATTATTTCTTAATCAAACGTAACGTATTTCTCTGAAAAAATAAAACAGATTCAGAAATAGCATACTGTTATTTAAACTAACTGTTAACTAAGCGTACAGTTAAACTAACAAATCTTCTTCTTTATCTTCAGCCCACTGCTGGATATGGCATCTTCTATGTCCTTCCATTTCTTTCGGTCGGTTGCTGCTCGCAGCCAATTTTTACCCCCCACAGCGGCTATGTCGTCGGACCATCTTTTTGAGGTCTTCCGACGCCTCTCTTATCCTCCCAAGGTCTCCATATTATGTTACAATTACTATCAAATACATGGGTAATATATAACTAGTATAATTAACTCGCTAATATGATCCGATAGTAAAGAATCACCACAGTACAAAAAACGAGGGAACAAAAATAGTTTGCGTCGTCCTTGTTTTGTGACGACACGATGTCTAGCAGATTCGTTATTTTAGGATTTTAGGATACACGCTACATTAGTCGGGTGTTTAAATTTGAGGGGCAGTAATTATGCCCAAAATTTGTGAAAAAAATTGTCCGAGATCATAAATCACACACGGTTCTTAAGGCCACAGTAGGGTGTCAAGGACATATTATTTATTGTATGTCGGAGGTCGGAGCATGTTTGCTTTCTTAAAAGTGTTGAATTGTGTTTTAAAACAAACTATTTAAGCTGTTTAAACAATGATATTGTAATACATTTCATCATCATTCCCTTTCTGCACCTAATGGTGCATTGGTACACCAATCGCAGTGTATCTTGATCATCATTATCAAATGAAGGTAAGATGATTGGTCTAACGCTTCAGGTACCAGTCCAGGGACAGTGAAATATTCTGGTGTAAAAACTCATTTTTAAATGAACATTTCATGTCAACCATGTCGGGAATCGAACCTGAGACCTCTTGCATAGTAGGCAAACGCGCTGACAAATACATTTTACAAAACTTCAAATATACAACTTACCTGACTACTTAAAAAATATATCGATGACAACTTAAAAATCAACGTTAAGAAGCACGTGATGACTACTCTAACTAGATAAGACATAACATGACATAAGCTACAATATGTTTATACAACGCTGTGAGTTTTTTTGCCAAACGAAAGGGCTTTTTTTATGCAACTGAGAGGGAAAGCATTTTCGAGAATGGAATATAGAAGTCTAGGCATTTATAGGGCTTATGACCTGTCATTGGCTGATTTAAGCGGCCACTTTACACACTGTGTAACTTTATCCATTCTGCCTATGTTTAAACATCCACGTTTTCCCAACTCTTCCATCCGCAGACTTTGCGAAGTAAAAGAGATTAATACCCGTATGCAGAGACAAAACTTAAGGTGAGGAAAGTACATTCTAATTTCAAATGCAGAGATAATAACCCGAAGGTGAAGACAATAGAGTGTACTTTCCTCAACTTAAGGTTTGTCTCTGCATACGGGTATAAATCTTTATCATGTTGGTGAGACTCATTTGTAATTTAAATCTTAATAACTCTCTCGGGAGGAAATTCAGCCTGTCTACAAACATTTGGCCATACTTAAAATAATGGTTGAAAGTGCTCTTAATTAGAAAATAAAAATATTTTTTTTATCTCGTTAAAAATTTTGTACATTTTGTGGATGAAGTTATTCTCCAATAGATTCTTCTTTTCCAAGCAACAAAGGGATTTGTTTTTTCATTTATTAACTTGAGGATTTTATTAATTTAACTATTTACTAAGGATTATTTACGTAACGCCATTTCTTTTGAAAATTATCACAAGGTTGCTGTACACAAAATCCCAAAACATTTTGCAGCTACAGGGCGCATAGGCGATTGGGATTCTAGTTCTCCATTTCCAATTATGTTAAATGTTGATAATTACATAGGAGTTATATTACAACACGTCTATCAGACACAGGGAGCACGGAGGTTAAGAAATCAACCCCCCTTTACACTACATTGTTTTTACATAGAAGTGTTTTAAATTTACAAATAAATGTAAAATTAATAGATCTCATTGCACGGGCTTAAAAATCTGGACCCTATTTACAGATAAATTTTAAGTAAGAAATAATTATGTGTTAATTTAATTTACATAATTATATATATATATATTTTTGTACATATCGGCAGTTTAGTAACTGTTTGCTTTATAATAATTAACTTCTCATTCCCAATGTTATTCTACATTATATTCACAGCCTGCATCCCTTAAATTTTTCGTAAAGTAATGCAGATTATAATTATTGTCAAATAAATAAATAATAATAAATTTAAATCACCAAAAGTCTTGGAGCTATGAAGCGCATCGACGAATGAAATGGAGTGTCTACTAGATTTAAAAAAATAATATTACAACCCTTTGGATATTGGATGTACCACATACCTACCACATTATACTAAAAACAATGTTACAGAACATGGCTTGACTTTAATTCACTTAGTACCTTATCTTTGCAAGACGCGACGTATGACTCATATTATTAGATTATTGGCAATTAATGAATAAAGACCATCACGCCGTTTACCCGTTGGGGTAGACTGAGAGTATTTTTTATTTTATTTTTTAAAAGAAATATTTGCGTTCTTATGATTTACTCAAATATTTCAATTCGAAGGCCATTTTTAACGAGTTGTAAATAACTCTCTATTAGAAAATGGGAATCGTGTTGAGGTAGAGTGGGATTCGAACCACAGACCTTTGGTCCGTGCGTCCGAGACACTAGCCACAGGACCACAACCCGATTACAAAACCATTATATAGGCAAAGAAACCTCTCTTCCCTTACATTTTATTTTATTTATTTAAAATTTCGAGTACAAATAATAAGTGTTTTGGCGGACTTATTGCTTAAAGCAATATGTTCCAGCCAACCAAAAAACAGAATGGTCAAACGAAGAGTTGGTCGAAATTTCGTACTAAAAAACCATAAATATATATCAAAAGATACATACGTGAAACGAAAATATCTGAATTAAACAATATAACAGATGTTTTGAAATTGAGAGATAAGGTTTGCACATTTTAATTTTTTAAGTAGGTACATTATATGTAATAAAAAAATGGAACACTTAAGGTTGAACTTGCCAAAAAAGAGCCTGGCTCTTGTGTTATACATATTAAATTATAGTGAATGTGGAATCAGATAATGAGTTTAGAAAGAGAGAGAAAGAAGAACCAAGGAAAGAAAGGGGATAAAAACATATCATTTAAAAAAACAATAAAAATTCAGGGAGTTCAGGATTCTGGGGATATATAATAATGTTTCAGGTGTTTCTTGAAGGTGGCGAGAGAAGGTGTATTTTTAATAAGAAGAAAAAGCTCCAAGGTCTACCAGCTTGAACGGAAAAGGAATAGCTAAAAAATGATGTGCTATGTCGAGGAATGGAAAGTGTTTTCTCCTATCAAGAGCGAAGCAAAAGACCATGATCAGAAAGGTAAAAGAAATTCTCAGCAAGATATTTTGGAGCGCAAGGGTTGTGAAGAACATTATAAAGAAGTGAGAGGGATTGAAAGTTTATGCGTTGAAAGAAATGTAGGCATATTCATATATGGTTTGATACATCAGTATCAGCGTATACCGATAATTTTTTTGTTACATGGAGGTACGGTGATCAATCTTGAGCTTCAGGCGCCAGTTTTGGTACCTACTAAAACATATTCCAGTGAGAAAACACATATTTAAATATATATTTCGTGTAATGCTGCTGGGAATCGAACCTGAGGCCGGACATGATAGGCAAAAGCGCTTATATACCAGACCACGGGGCGGACGAAATATGTTAAAAAATAAATTAATTGTTTATTTATTTTATTTTGTTTGTAATTCAACAAAGATACACACTTTAAAAAACCTACGGGGTCGGGGTGTACCCAGTTAAATCCAAAATTGACATTTTGAGATTCAGCAAAAACAAAACAAAAAATCCCCACATTAATCATGTTCATGAGCAACAAATAACGATTTATGCTAAAGACCTTCAATTTTATGTCCAACATGCTGGCTTATTAATATATTTCATTACGTTTTTGACGATTAAAAAAAAATGTGCTGGACTTTTTGGATTGGCGCAAAATCTTATTTAATGGACTTAATTTACCACACACACTATCAATTTATTGTTTTTATTCAGTTAAATACAAAATCATTCTTCCTTAATACTGTGAAAACAATACAACTGCAATTCGGCCTGATTATGCCCGACTAAAATCGATAAAATCGACGTTTCATTCCCGTTTTCCATACCCCTAAAAACTGAACCGATTATGTTTTATTATTTTAAGACAGAGTATCAGAATGAAATATTAAATTATTATTAATTATGTAAAATGATCTGCTCTAGTGCCATAATCCAGGGAAAAAATACGGGAATACGTTTGTACGAAAAAAAAATAAGAAAAGTCTGACTGCGTTTTCTATAAAGAAGGTTAACCTCGGGACTCGACCGACTATTCACATCGAAAGATAAAAAGTATATACATATATTCAAGTGGCGTTTTAATCTCATTTTTATTATTTTGTCATTTATCTCCCTACACACCCCGACCCGGGAAATACACTTGGATATTCATATTTTTAAGTACAAAATTACTCAGAATAGATAGAATTACATTTGGCATTTAGGTGTTTTTAAAAAAAAATAAAAGCGTTGAAAACCCGTTGTACGTGCGTACAGACAAAATGATGTAGTTTTGCAAAAACGTCTCTCACATAATACATTAGCTCAAGTCGATTCTAAAAGCTAATGGAAGAGAGTGAGAGAACATTAGAAAGAGAGGACGTTAAGTAAAAGTGGATGTCAGCAAATTCCTAATTCCTGTGTGAAGCTACACACGTGGCCAGCCTCAGTAGTGACAAGAAGCACAACCCACAGGGTATTTAACCAAAGATAATCTTTTATGGATGTGACGACCATTGTTTTATTTTACCAAACTCCGTCTTTGTTAATTCTAGCCACGTATTATTTTTTTTTTATGTAAAGTTTTTTTAATTTATTTTTTTAAACCATATTTTAAGTTTGTCCAAATTTTTGTAGACAAGAACTGGATTTAACCCCCTTGGGAGTTATTAATGTTAGTGTATTACAAAAAAAATGAATAATATTTGTTATAAAAGGAAATATAGAAGTCCGGGCATTTACAGGGCTTATGACCTGTCATTGGCTGGTTTAAGTGGCCACTTTACGCCCTGTGAAACATTCACATAACAGGTCTCATCCACATCAATAAAGGTCTCAGCTCTTTAACTTCACAAAAATCAACAGATGGAAGAATTTAATTGAAATATTGATGTTTAAACATGGACAGAATGGAGAATTTTACGCAATTATAATAATAATAATAATATTTCGCTGATTTGTATGGTGCATTTTTTGTGAAAAATCACCTCAAGGGCGGTTACAATATTTTTTTATGATTTTAAAAATTAAGGTTATGATTTCAGTTGAGATCTGAACTTGAGGACTCTCTGTCAGCCAAGCTATTTTAACAAATTTACTTTCTCCATACGAGCACATTTTTGTGATTTTAGTCAACACTAGGGCAGAAAAGTGCGAGCAATCAATATAAATACAAACGGTTTCTCTACTCGTCTCCCCAAATGCCTCTATTACAACTTTATTGAAAATAAAACATTGTTTGTAAATAAAATTTAGTTAAGGTCTGAACTGACTGGGACTGCCGATGATTCACCGATTCCTCTATCTCTAAACCTAGTGTTTGGGCAGCTCCAGATTTCGGCCAGTTTTCCTCTGCCTGAATCAAATACTGCGCAAAAAAGCCACTTAAACCAGCCAATAACAGGTTCTCTTTGGTGAGTTCGGGTGATTGGTGAATTGGCTTCCCGTGATCCGGAAATGTATCACAACACCCAATCATTGATTGGTTCGGAAGAACTAGTGACGTCGTTCAAAATACATCGTGAAAATATTATTATTTTTTTCAAACATTTTCAAGAAATTCGCCGCACAATTTAACGCTCTAATTTTTACCGCGGGTAAGTAAACATTTTTACATCCAATTTTTCATAAAACAAAACTTCCTCAGTCTGTGTACACTTTACGAGTGTTGGTTCTCTAGCTATTTCCAAGTAAAAATCCAGAAAAAAAATTATAGAAAGATATCAGAAATTAGCCGGAATGAAAACCCGCAAGGTCGAAATGAAACATGTGATTGAAAGGCTTATTTATAGTGTCATATTGCAAAATCAACAATATTTTCAGAATATCCAAATGTTTGTAGCCAAGAACTGGATTCCACCCCCTATTTATTCATTTATTATACGGACAGCCTAAGCCTATTACAACAGTTATAAAATGAAATACAAGAAACCGAACAAAAAGAACATAAAACTACAAAACAAAGACAAACAAGGGCAGTAAAATAATGATATAAAGTACAACCATAAACAAGATAAACAAACGACTTCTAGCCAAACCATGCCAATCCATCTTCATCCCGTACTGTTTTAGTGGCAAAGAAATCCACAAAAAGTCGGAAGATGTGTCGCAAATAATTCAAAGATGTGTAACAAATTGACTGATCTACACATCTACTAATCTACGCATAAAAACAAAAGTTGCTATTAGAAGATTTGATAAATTGCACATTTTGACTTTTGGTGACACGGTTCAGAACATGAATAAAATAATAATTGCAACAGATGTTTATTTATTTATTTAACAAAGTGTAGTCTGCATTATTTTACGGGCTGTTTACATTACGTAATGCAGACTGTTAATATAAGTTAGAAGTTAAGGAATAGAAAGCAGATAGCTACTAAACTGCCGTTGTGTACAGAAAAATAGATCCATATTATTCGCAGAAGCCGTATTCAACGACCGAATTGTCGTATTGGTGGGTGAATTCTGACTTGCATTTGAACGGGTTCTGTGTGTGTAAAACAGTTCATGAGATCTCGCTCTAGTATACAAGTAATTATTGATTTTTTTAAGATGCAAGTATTGCAAAAATCGCCTTTAATCCTTATCTATTTCAAGGATGTGGTTTGATTCAGAAGGGTACTAAATTATGGAAAAGTATTCTAGTATGCTGCAGACTAGTGTTGTATATAATGTGAAAATTGCAGTAGTATTATTAAAATATCTAAAACTTCGAAGTACAAATCCAAGCATCTTACTAGATTTATATACAACATAAACGTAACGTTTGCTTTAAAAACAGCACCAAGATCTTTAACTTGGTAATTGCGTGGTAAAACTACATTATTCACGTTGAAAACGATTTGGGACATCACTTCTAGCATTGAACAGTGATAACAAAACAAATTGTTTTACATAAATTACAAATTTAAATGTTTCAATTGAAATTATTTATCTATTGAATCACTTTGTAAAGTTCCCTTGAGGTATTTTATTATGAAAATGGCGCTGTATAAGTTATTTATAATAATAATAATAAGTATTGCTGGTTAAATCAACTGGTCTCGAAGAACATATTAAAATTGGACAGTGTTTTCAGGCGTTTCCTAGTAGGTGAAATAATTTAAATGAATCATACCAGCATAATACAGGTAACAGATTTTTACAGGACAAAAAATAATTCAATAGCAGAATATTACTTGCCTAATAAATCAACACAGAAGCGCCACATTCAACCGTATGAAGACTGACTCGAGATCGGATATGTATATTTAGTGAAAACCAAATGCCGCCAATATACCCCCTGCATAACACCTATTATTATTATTATTATGGATAACTTGTACAGCACCATTTTCGTAATATAATACCTCAAGGGCGCTTTACAAGGTGATTGTATAAATAAATAAATTTAATTGTAACTTTTTTAATTTGTAACCTAAAAAAAACAATGTATCTTGTCATCACACAATAAGGATTCTTCTTTACGCATGCGAATCGTAGCATCACAAATTACTAAGTTTTGAGAATAGGTGTCTCAGAAGAATCTTGGGTGTGCAGTGGTTTGACTTTATGATTAATTTAGAAATAAGAGAACGGACGCAGCAAGCTCCAGTGACAACCGTCATCAAGCGGAGGCATACGGTTGGCTGGATCAATAGCCGTACACCGGGAGGCTTAACCACGCTTGCCTATTTTTTTATTAGGTTCTTGACGTCCTGGATGTCCGCTGCTGAATATATGTCGGCAGTTCATGTCAGAACTACGGGACGCAAAACTAATTTAGGAGGACGCACGGGAGCTGCCAGCTAACAAAGATGACTGGATGCACTTTGTAGGCACTATATGCCCCAACTAGGAAGCGGATATGTAATGATGATGATGATAATGATTTTTTCATTACGTTGTTTTCTTTTGTTCACATATACTAATAATTATTGTTACATGTAACTCAATGGACCGGTTAATTTGTACCTAATAGTATTATTGAAATCAATAGCAAAACAAAAAACTTTTTTTTGTACGAAAAATTAACTTAGGCTACAATTCAACCGTCCATGCGAACTTTAGCTGCAAGACGTGATGTTATCTAACTTTATCTGTTTTTAAATTTACTTTAATTATTGGAAACAGGGAACAAGAATCCCAACCATCAATGCGCTCAGTAGCTGCAAGACGTGTAGACATATTAAATGTACAGGGTTTTTAAGGTGATTTCTCAAAAATAGCGCTGAATAAATATATAAATTCGTTTTAATTTTTAACTATTAGAAAAAATAAAGATCCGCACTTTAGACGGCAAATATTTTTGTATTAAAAGGAGAGAAATTTTATCATAAATACGGAATTTAAAAAAAATCGTTTGTCTGAAGTCCGCGCGATGTTTTTTTGGGGTATTTAGCTCTTTTTCGTTACAAGACGTGCACATTTGGCTGCACATGCTCTCAGCTAGACCACCAAGTGATTCATTCTGCATCCATCACAGATGACAACTGGAATTCCTGGTAGAGATTTGTCGAGCAAAAAACGCAGGAAAAAATGTACATTGTGGATTGTTTAGCTTTGACCCCTGAGTAATTTAGCGCTGACTCGGAAATCCCACACCGATCCATTTTCGAGCCATATGTTGTTCACTGAAATGTTTTATTTCCGAATACACTATTTCGGCTTCAGCGTGTGTGCGTTGCGTGTGCACACATATGTATGCATATCTGATATCTGTGTGCGAGAGGTAAACTACAGTATCTCCAAAAGCCCTACTTTTCAGGAGAGACAAATTAGTGATTTTACATTCTTAAAACATCTTGTATTTTTCAATGAGAGACTTTTGTAGCTGCAAGACTTTTTGTGATGTTAGCCATCAAATTATTTTTATCATATTATGTAAATGTTATCAACTATCAAATATCTAAATTTTGTAAATGGGGTCTGAAATTTCAACCGCCCATACGCTCAGTAGCTGCAAGACTTGTTGTAATCTAACTTCTATTTTTGTAAATTTGCTTTTTATTTCGTTTTTTAAAATATCACTTGAACTCTAAACTTCATTGTCAAATAAAATGTTTAAAAATATAAATGTAAATAGGGGCTAGATTTCTTACTGTCCATGCACTCTGTAGCTGCAAGACGTGCTGTTATCTAGCTCCTATATATCATAATTGTAATATATCATAATTGGAGACGAGGAACTAGAATCCCAACCGTCCATGCGCTCTGTAGCTGCAATACGTGCTGGGATATTTACTTATTGTACAGCGCCCTTGAGGTGATTTTCACAAAAATGGCGCTATATAAATTACCCAAATATTATTATTATTATTTAACCTAACGGTTTTCTAGAATATATTGATTCACATTTTTTAAATCTTTTAGGGTATTGTATATTTGTTTATTTGGTTTACAAACAATGAAAAATAAAATTTAAAATACAGAAATATTGAAATAGTAAAAAAAGACAATATTATTTTTTTATCAATTATATAATTACATACAAGTAAAATACACATTAAAATAAAACTAGCAATGTACATGATCAAAATTTAATTATTGTAAAACTTCATTCATCAATATAAAAACGTATCGTAATTTTTTATACACTTTTCAACCCAAACAGTGTGTTTTCTTACAATCCTTAACCTCTAGCTTGGTGCGGAGTAACAATAAAAAATAAATAATTTATCTTTGTTGATGAAAAGTTTTATTTCGACATGGTAATAACTCAATTTCATCGTATTTGGAGTTAACGTAGTTTACCTCTCGCATACAGATATGTCTGCAATATACACAATTAGAATAACCTACAAAATAAACAATCTGGGATGTATATTTACTAGGGATGGAATGACTGAGAAAGATATTAAAAAGATGAATGAGTGTCGGGAACATAGTGAATGGTGCACTTAAATCAACCTTGACAAATAAAATGACGGTCCCTACGTATACTATCGAATCTGCATTTTGCGAGGTTTACAGGAGAGCAAAAACAAAGCTTGTTAATTTTTTTTAAACTATCAGATACATTTAAATTGTCAAACATGTGTCTATTAAAATATAAATTCTACATTATCTGATAGCTTCTCAAAAAAATATAACGCTTTGATTTTGCTCTCCTGTAAACCTCGCAAAATGCTGTTTCGTTAATATACGTAGGAACCGTCAAAATGTTTGTCGCAGGAGGCAAAATTATCAGTTCGCAATGAAGTATTGGTGCCAACCCTGATGTATGGGAGCGAATAATGAAATTGGAAGAATAAAGATGAAAGTAGGCTGAATTCTATCGAAATGCAATCAATCGAGCGAATAGGTGCGCAAATGCCGATATCCGAACAGTTTGTATGGCTGAGATAAGCATTATCGACAAAATCAAGAAAGGAGTTCTGCGTTGGTTGGACATGCAGAGAGAGTATACAACGATAGAACTGCTAAAAATATGTACGATAGGAATATTGATAAATGCTGAAATCGAGGAAAAAAGAGAATGGCATATTGTGACCAAATCTAACAAATACTCGAAGGTCAAAAGTCGGAATAATCGGCGAGCGAGTTTGAGAAGATGTTTTAATGTAGAGAATCAAGTCCTGTATGGAAAGACAGAGTGATATGGTATTCTATCATGTCTGCCTACCCTTACGAGGAAACGGCGTGGTGGTTTGTTTGTTTTTATGAACAATCTCCTATTTTACCATTTATTTTTTCTACTATACTTTATTTTTTATGAATCATACAAAAAAATATACTTTGTAATTAATTGGGACAAAACATGGTTACATAAAGGTAAAGGAATAACAAACATATCACTGAAATAGTATTACAAATAAAGTTTA
This sequence comes from Micrasema longulum, assembly GCF_059751315.1. Classification (NCBI taxonomy): domain Eukaryota; kingdom Metazoa; phylum Arthropoda; class Insecta; order Trichoptera; family Brachycentridae; genus Micrasema; species Micrasema longulum. The sequence goes on from NW_028277303.1 coordinate 2,406,206, forward strand.
ACAATACATTGATTATATTAGATTAAAGTATTAATTATTATTAGATTAACTTTATTAACAGTGACAGGTATTTATATAATTAAACTTTGTCTCATTGTTAAATCAAGACCTGAATATTTTAGTACACAGGAAAAAAACCACTTTCATAACACCAGGAATAAAAGTAAATTGAAAATTCCATGTGCGAAACAAATTTATACAAAGAGGCCCCGGCCCGTATGCATGGCAGTAAACATTTATAGTATACTTTCCAAAAAAATTAACGAAATAAACTGTAATAAAAAAATTTCAGGAGTGTCCCTACAGTATAAATGTTTTCATACTATAAGTGAATATTTGGAACATGCAATAGAATAAATTAAAATATATAAAATATAATTAATCTGGGCTTGGAGGGCGAGAACTATTCACAAGGACCCGTCGCAATAGATCTTCACAGGTCGCAGTGACGTCAGGAGCTTGCATAGCACTGACCTCCTAAATTAAGAACATGAATATAAATCATGTTAGCAATAGACACCATAACCTCTTATAATATTTTAACTATTTGTGTTTTCTTAACTTTTTTATTTATTTATTTACTTAATTTAAAAAAAAAAATATTTTTGAAAATAATATTTTTTTGTTGTATTTTTCTTATTTAGTTCTGGTTGGACTGTAATAAATCACCAGTGGCAATAAGTCCGCCATTTAACTATGTATACATTTATTATTATTTTTGTATGTATGACATTGTATATTATGGTTAGTAAAGATTCCATTAAATCCTCAGCATGACTCAAATATAACTATCACTAAACACGTTAAAATTTAACCCCACAAACATCAAAGAGTTAGAATCAATATTAAACTCCTTAAAATCTACATGCTCATCCGGTCCTGATAACTAGCAAAATCTTACAATCTATTCAAGTTGACATACTACACCCCCTCTGTTTTTTAATAAACAAATGTATTAAAGAAGGTAAATTTCCAGATAATCTAAAAATAGGATCAATTGTATCAATATTCAGACGGAATAGACGAAAATAATAAATTATAGACCAATAACCATATTAAACACCCTATCGTAAATAGTGGAAAAGGTTACAAAAAACAATTAATTACCCATCTTGAAAAAAATTCCATACTATCTCCTAAACAATTTGGCTTCAGAGAAAACACAGGAACATCAAATGAAATAGCCGAAATAACGAGCTACATATATGAAAATCTTGACAAAGGAGAAAAATGTTTAGGTATTTTCCTCGATTTATGCAAGGCCTTCGATACTATTAAACACGACATACTTTTGAAAAACTTAAGAATATAGGAATCCTTAATAAGGAATTGGAACTGTTCCAAAGTTACATGAAAAACATAAAGCAAATAGTGAAGATTAATAATAAATCTAGCGACGAAACCGAAATTTTATTTGGCGTCCCTCAAGGAAGCATACTTGGACCAATTTTGTTTCTTATCTATATAAATGATCTTTGTAATTTATCTATAAAAGGCTCTATAATTAGCTTTGCTGATGAAACTGTGCTACTATCTCAAGGAAATTCATGAGTTATAGTATTTGGAAAGCCTAAAAAAGACTTAAACTTAGTAAAAAAATGATTAGACTCAAATTATCTAATACTAAATCACTCGAAAACAAAATACAAAACATTTAAAATTAATAATAAAATTATATGTAATCCAAATCTTTTCTTAACTATTCACAGCTGTACAATAATCAAATTCCGGAGTAGATTCAATGAAATATTTGGGAATTTATATAGATGGGAATTTCAGATGGAATAGTCAAATTGAACACATTAAAAATAAATTGGAAAAGCAAATTTAATTTTGTAAAACCATAAGAAATATAATTACCCTAAAAGAGCTTGTAAAAATATATTACGCAATAACTAAATCAGATTTGGAATATGGGATAATTGGATGGGGATGTACAAATGACACACTGATCAAGAAAATAATAATTGCACAAAAAGCTTTCATAAAAATTATCTTAAGAGTCCCAATCAGAACTCTCTCCCTTGGTATATTTGAAAATCTTAATGTAAAATCTATAAAACAACCTTATGTAAAAGCTTTGTTACTATACGCACGTAAACATTATTCTCTGCCTTCCGTTACAAAAACAAGAGTTACTAGATACCTACCCTGATGCTGCAAAAAAATAAAAAAATAAATACAACCTTCGGTCAAAAAGGATTGGCCTACTACTCGGTTAAAGTGTACAATCTATTTCCATTATCCATATGGACAATTAGTAAGTTCTCACAAAATAAAGTGGAGGTAGGTTGCACCCGGATCGATGAGTGGATCAAGTCAAATAGGTAAAATGAGTGTACTGCTTATGAAATAAATTCTATTGGTCTATATAAATTAGTTGTGTGTTTTATGATTATTTTAGTTTTTTATTGTTTATTATGTTAATGATAATTAGGTTAATTGGATTAATTACGTTTTTTTATCATTACTATTATGTTAACTTTGTTAAATAGCTAATCTAAGGCATAATAATAATAATAATAATAATATTTGGCTGATTTATATAGCGCCATTTTTGTAAAAAATCACCTCAAGGGCGCTTTACAATTGTATATCTAAACTTACATTGTAACTAAACTTAAGCGATATATTATATTTCTAGATTAAAAATTGAGGGTATGATAGTCTAAAGAAGTGGGATTTTAGTTGGGATCTGAACTGACTGGGACTGTCGATGATTCATAAGTTTGAAGGCAATTGTTTCCAGGCAGAGGGGCCGGCGGCGGCAAAAGCACGATCTCCAAATCTAGTGTTTAGGGAGCGCCGGATTTCGACAAGTTTTCCTCTTCCTGACTTAAGAGTAGATTTTCTTTGACATGTATTTTCCCTAATACAAAGGTCTGATAGGTATTTTGGAGCCATTTCACGAAGGGATTTGAATACTGTCCAGCACAGCTTGTATTTTATTTTCTCTGGGCTTTTTAACCGGTGCAAATCTCGAAGATGTTGTGAGATGTGAGAATGTTTCACTTTTTGTAAAATGTTTCCCTCGGCACGGGACACCCCAGTGGGGGAACATTATTCTGTATAAAAAAAAGAATACAAACAATGTAAAAGTATAAACAAATAAAATAAATACATTTATTATTAGTATTATTATTATTAGACACTTATAAAAAAAAAATGTACTGCAAATGAATCCTGTTTTTGTAATAGCAGCACATGTAAATCTTGTTTTTCTTTTCATGATAATTTCATTGCATATTTATAAACTATAAACTTATAAATTAATAAAAAAAGAATAGCTCAGACGCTAAAGTCTTTGTGGGTATTTTTTCCAAATTACGGTATAGCTTAATTTTAAAATGTATTTTAGTAATGAAAATTCTATGTAAATGTGTACGGAAAAATAACTAATAAAAAAAATTAGCTAACAAAAATGACTACATTTATATTTAGAAAAATATTACATAGAGGCAAAACAAATACTTGTATTAAAATATCGCCTACTACGTACCGCCTCAAGTAGTATTGATTAAGACTCAAATTATCATTTTTACGTTTTGTAGCACTCCGGTAGCCTGTTGTATTCACTACAAGCAATGAACAATTTATTTTACAAGAATCAATTATTAAACAGACAAAATAACAACACTACCACATTAAAAAACCAAGGACAAATGTAGACAGTAAAAAATACTATACAATGGACTCTAACACTTCAATGACTCACTTACCTGAGTACTTGAAAAATTATATTTAGACAAAATAAAAATCATCATTAAAAAGCACATGATGACTATAAATATTACCTAGACGTGACGTAACATGACTTGATACTTGACCTTAAAATATGTTTATATGACCCTAACGGGTTTTTAAAATTATAAATTAATAAAATAGAATTGTGTTGTGGTTCTGTGGCTAGTATCGCGGATCTGCGGATTAAAGGTCCGAGGTTTACACCCCTCTACCGTAACTTGGTCCCCATTTTCTAATAGCGAGTTATTTACAACTCGTTGAAAATGCCCGCCAAAATTGGAATATTCGGGTAAATTATAAAAACGCTAGTGTTTCTTTTTTTTAATTTTTTTTTTATTCTTAATTTTTTAATTTATTTTTAAATACAATTGTGGAAGGTGGTGAAGGCATACGTACCTACCTATCGACATATTAGTATCCGCATCCGATGGTTTATAGGGCACCCGATTGGAACACCAAATACAGCGGATCACAATAATATGTCAATGAAGGTACGGTGATCAATCTTACGTTTCAGGTATCAGTTCAGGGGCAGTGAAATATGGTAGTGTTTAACCATTATAAGATCAAATTTTACTTCGACCCTGTCAGGAATTGAAACCTCAAGCACGGTAGGCGAATGCTTACCTTAGAGCAGTGGTGGCCAAACCATGGAGCATGTGCCAAACATGGCGCATTGAACGATCACAGGTGGCGCATTGCATTTTTGTGGCCATTATTTTAAAATAGGCGTTATTAAGGTATTCATTTTCCTCTCATAAGCGAAGCAGTTCCTATTCCTATCTCTATTGTACAACCCCAAACGTAAAAGTAATAACGTAAAAAAAGCTCGAGTTGTATGGCGCATCTGACCTTGAATGTGAATAAATTGACGCATGTTATACAAAATGCTGGCCACATTGTGAATAAAGAGATGGAGTTACTGACCACTGTCAAAAGAAGGAAAGCCTCATACTTTGGTCACATATTCCGCAATAAGAAGTATGCCCTTCTCTAACTTATTGTGGAAGGAAAGATAGAAGTCAGGCGGGGTATGAGACGGAAAAGAACATCATGGCTCAGACAGCGGCTCGGTGTGCCAGATGCAGCAGCTCTGATTAGACTGGCCCAGGATCGTGATGAGTTCAGAATGATAGCAGAAGGAGCGGCAAAAGAAGAAGAACCACCATACAATGAGGTCGACTTATCCCCACCTGTTTAAAGTTTTTCACAAACATAAATATATCAGTAGAACATGATATAGACTAAGGAGAAAATGTAAAATATTGTACAAGATAAGAGAATAAGAGTAGTGCAAGAAGCTCGAGGATGTGGAAGTTATGTGGAGGAGAGAAAATAAAAGAAAAAAGAAGGAAAGAAGAACAGAATTGACCAATTCTAAAAATTCCTTTAAATAAATGACATAAATTGATTTATTAAATGTACATAAATTAACTATTCAATGATAAACATATCATTTTAAAGTATTTCAAAAAGCCTTTTTTTTATTACAATATAAATGTATTGCACTTTCTGAAATAAAAACTATTAATGATCTCATTGTACTGTATAAAATTGTAAACTCTCTTTTTGACGTACCAAAAATACTTGAATTGATTAATTTTAGAGTACCTGCTGTCAAAACTAAGAGTACTTTATTATTTCATTGCTCCAGTACTTCCTCCAACCAACAAAACAATTCATTGATACCGAGACTGCATAGGTTGGGTAACGAGTTAGGTAACAAGTCCACAATATCAAGTTTATTTGTAGCTGCTCGTCAAACTATTATTGACAACTCAATTCCATAAATTTTAAATTACTTACTTGTTTATTTTTATTACCTTATACTTGTTCTTTATTTTTTACTATTATATTAAATTGCATTGTAATATTAGCAAATAAACATTTCATACATACATATTTTTATTTCTTCTTTTTTACTATCAGTGTGAGCGTACGCCGCCGACCACTGTAGATGTAGTGTCAAATACCTAAATTCGAGAATCGGCCGCGAGAGTTCTGACCCTTAAAAAAAACAGTAATTTGCCTACTGGTTTTGTTGATCTTCCCATAAATAGTGATCATGATCATGCACCGTGGCGGTTTTGCATTTAGCCCCCTTATATATCATATCCATTTTACTCGACGCAATCGAAATCGTTATTCGTTTACTGAAAAAGACACTGAACTGACTAGGACTGTCGTCTGCGATTCGCAAGTGTGAGTACAATAATAGGCGGAGGGGGCAGCTATGGCAAAAGCACACTCACCACCCAGTGTTTAGGCAGCGCCGGAGTTCTCTGCCTGAATTAAATGCTGACTTAAGAATAAATTTTATTTGTCATTTATCCCTCTTTTCCCCTATCAAAAGAATCTCTAGGCCTGTTGAAATAACTATCGATGCTATTGGCACTTTGTAGAAAGGATCAAATGTCGTATGTTCTGGCAAGAAAAGTCATCATTGCGAAGTTATGCGACGAGGTGGTGACGTCACAGCATCAGGTGACATGATGTGAGAGGCCGATATGCATCGTTAGCACAAACTAATCTTGTGGGGAGTAATGAGACGTCACGTCACAAGACTGTCTTCATCAGTAATCGTCAAATGTGAGATTCATCCATCTACCGTATTAAAGACAAGGTTTTACACGTGTTCGAACGTTTGTTTGTACCTACCGAATAAATATAGAAAAACAAAGTTCATACTTATCCGTACATACTGCAGATGCGACATATCCTACGAAAATTGGAGAGGAACATATATTTTGTTATTTTTTTAAATACGTATGAAATAAAATCCTAGAATTTTTTCCGGCGCAAGCGACTTCCAAATTGAAACAATATTTTCAGTGAACCGTCTAATGCGTAATTTTTTACCAACTAACTAGATATATATAAATATCTGTGCAATTCAAAATGCTCTCTTCATCGGTACGTACCGAGACAATATACTTAACGTCTCTACTATCTCTATCTACCTTCCCCCTTCCTCTGGTTTTATTTTCTTTTTTATTGAACAGCATATCACTTTGTCTTTGCATACAGATCTCGCTTCTTCTAAATTCATACATCTTTGCATGCACGTTCGCTGATTATTTCAATTTTTGTCATGTCTATTTTCAAGTATTTGTTGGATTTGATCATGCCATGTCTTTTTCAATTTTCCGCTATTTCTGCATCTATCAACATTCCCAACGCAAATCATTTTAGCCGTTCTTTCGCTGTACATATTCGCTCTACATATCGAAGTCAACACAAAGCTTCTTTCTTGATTTGTCGTTAATGCTTATCTCTCAACCTTACTAAGAAATTTCCGCTTTGCAATTAGCCCTCCAATGTGCAAATGAAATGTGTTCGGCTGTTAAATATTAAAACCTTGTTATTCAATCAATTTGTAATTTTGAAATGTCGTAAATTTTGTAAATATCTGGCCGTACAGGCTAAAACATTTTAATTTGTAAATTTATAGCGTTGCAAATCTTGTAGACATCTGGACTACCGGCTAAAAAAATTCATTTGTATATTCATGTCTTATGGTCTAAAGTTCTTACTATTTTTTTAACTATAACTTTATTTTTTAAAACTAATTTCATAATACAGCCTGTGTTTATTCATGTAGCAATTTCATAACCCAGTAAGTGAATGTGAAATACTAGTTTTTTTTTATCGTGACATACGCATGTCCAATGTCCCGAAATTCACGTAAAAAGTCAATTTGATAGATAACACAGGTTTTTAATAAAAAAAATGTAAATCTTTTATTGATTCGTAAATTGTACAGTAAAGAGTTGTGTGCGAAATAGCACATCGAACTATTCACAAATAATTGAGTTTATTGAATGGATTATAGAACAACAATTCGATGCTGATTTTGTGGAACAAAATTATTTGTAGCGATGATCTCATTTTCTTCTGGTTTCTGGTTTCGTTAATCATCAAAATAGTCGCATTTAGGGTTCAGAAAATCCACGGGTGATTGTTGAAAAACAAATGCATCCACAACGTGTCACTGTTTGGTGCTGATATTTAGCTGGAGGCATCATCGAACCATTCTTCTTCGAAAATGAGGCTGCTCAGGTAATAAAAGTTAATAGTGCACACTATCGTGACACGACAATCCAGTTTTTTGTGCCTAAATTGCAAGATATGGATGTAGACGACATGAATCTTCAACAAAAGAGTGCCACATGCCATACAGCCAGAGTAACAATTCAGTTAATGCATGATTCATTTCCTGGTCGTGTAATTTCCCGTTTTAGTGATAAGAATTGGTCGCTCAGCGCTGCTATTCCAAACGCTTTCGCGCCCGTAGAAAACACTTTTATCTCACGTATTTTGTAAAAAAACTTTTTCTACTGCCGCGAGAGCGTTTGGAATAGCAGTCCTGATCATGCAATTTAACGCGGTCGGACTTTTTTCTTTGGTTTTTTTAAATCTAAGGTTTGTGCAAAGAATTCCACGACCACCTGCACTCTGAAGAAGGAAATTGAGCGCAGCATAAACGAAATTCAGCCACTATCTCTAACTTTTTTTTTTTTTTTTTTATCTCTAACTATCTCTGGACTAGCACCTGGGTCCCGATTACGATGGGTAGGTAACAGAGCTATCTTCGATTGTCCATAAAGTAAAACCGATTATTTTTAACGAAAATGTAAATTAAATTAAATAAATAAAACGAATAAAAATTATTTTTTTAAATTGAAAACCAGAATTTTCGATCAAAATTACATCTTGCGTGAATTTTGGGACATTCGTTACAAGCACTTATAGGAGGAGGAACGGAGTGTTCCTTGCTAGAACTCGGACCGTTTAATTTAACATTTTATGGACTGATTTCATACAAAATTTCAACAAATGTATTGCATTCTAACATAGGAATAGCAAAAACAATGATTTTAACAAATTTGTTTCTTACTAGGTTTTGAAATTTGACAGGCGTATTGTCAACTTTAAAGCTATTTTTATTTTGTCACGTGTAAAAATATATTTAACATTATACGGGTGCCTGACACTTTTTTCAAGTTCTAATGACCTGTGAGAGGTGAAAATGCACGCGCGCGACTCTTTGATGTCTCCTTTTGTTCGTCTTGGGTAAAGAACACAAAACATACTTTTGACACAAATATAATTTTACAATACATTTTAATACAATCATATTAAACCATTAGAAGCTGTTCAAAAATTTATTTTAAAAATAATGCTTCACAAGCACTTATCCCTCTTTCCAATTTTTCCAAGAAGCTAAACTTTTAGACCTAAGACAAATATATTGTTATCAATGTTTAAAAAAAAAATATTTACAAGTAATTCAAATAGATCAAGTCAAAGAAGGAATCGTGTGTTAGAAATACCACATTGTAAATCGAGGCTCGCTCAGAGGCATGCAAATTTTATATAGGCCCAAAAATGTTTAATTATTTTTTTGGTGATAATATTTCATTGATTACAAACTTTCTAAATTTTCCTTCTTTTAAAAAACATGCACTATCCTAGATTCAAACTGAAGATACGAACTCTTTTTTTCTATGATTTATTTTGTTGCCCTTTAAAAATAAGGAATATTTTTGTGCTTTTTTTTAACACACTTTATTTCCCTTTTTAATTACTATAAAAAAAATACCATTTTATCTTTTACAGAATATCTTATTTTTTCTTTCTTATGTTACACAAAAATATTATAACTGTCCATTATTTTTAATAGGAGCAAAAATTCATTAACATTTTCTTGTATACCCACGAACAGGCCATACCTTTGTGGGATTTTTTTGTTTACTATTTTTACTATTAATATGGATTTCATTGTTATGTAATTATGCTTTATTTTTTTAATAGTCTGTTTTATCATTTGTGTTTATTGTAAAAAAAATCAATAAAAATTATATATAAACATAGAATATTCACACGTGAATATTTCAATTCCATAAACATGCGGTCTAGTTTTTCTTCTATTAATTGAAGTACCTAATCAGTCTATAATGTATTCGTTTATTTTTTTAAATAATTTTTAAGTTGCTCGAATCCATTCGTTCATGCGCTCTGTAGCTGCAAGATGTTTGGTAATATTATTTTTTATATACGTAAACTTAATTTACTAGAAAATGATTTCTAACTTAAACATCATCTGTAAATAACTCCGAGTAATAGCACGCTACCACTACAGAGCCGCCCAGACGGAAAAAAATCATTTTAGATTTATCAATCACGAGGGTATCTATAGTTTACAGCAAATTGATGCGCCTGAACTACTAAGCTCAGCGAAATTAAATATCCCAAATAGAAACCTCAGAAAAAACTTACTTTTTATACCGATAACCATAACCATAGAACTAACTATGGTGTTCATTCCCCTATGCCCAGAATTCTTAGGTCTGCCAACAAGCATACCAGTCTTGATTTTTTTGATAACAATTTGTCTTTTTTCATACGATCACTGAATCAAATTAAATTACAAACACCTCTCTTCCGCTTCCACCCCCACCAAGTCTACAATGTACCATTGTGTCTTTCTACTTTCTTTAATAATAATTTTATATGCCTACATACGTCCTTAAAAATGCCCATGGGGCGTATATATAAATAAATAAATAAATAAGACAATGGGCCGTAGGTACTTAGGTTGAGAATCAAAGACAGCGACAAAACTGTCCCTTCCATGTTTATTGTTAAACCAAAAACCAAATTAAAAAATTGGAACGCTTTTGTTCTATACAGTAGAGTGAAATAGCATCTCTTTAGTGCGTTATTACAATAAGGTAAATAAGGTCACAATTTCCAACCGTCCGTGCGCTCTGTAGCAGCATGACGTGTCAGATGTTTATTGTATTGCGCTCTTGAGGTGATTTTCACAAAAATGGCAATCACAAACAAACAAATAAACAAACTGTCAGGCCGTTTCCTTGTAAGGGTAGGCAGAGAGGATAGCTCGCCATATTACATATCTCGTTTCTCTACATTCATACATCTTCTCATGCACGCCCACCGATTATTCCGACTTTTTTTATGTTGATCCTCAAGTATTTGTCTATAAATGGCGATATAAAAACTATCCAGAGTGAATGAGTGAATTTAAACCATCTAAATTTATTGCAACAGAGGAAAACATTTTTACGAAGAAGTCTAGACATTTACAGGGCTTATGACCTGTCGTTGACTTGTTAAGGCCGCCACTTTACACAACGTGTAACACTTACTATTCTGCCTATGTTTAAACATCCAAATTTCCTTAACTGCTCTATCTGTTGACTTTTCTGAACAAAAATATCTGAAACCTTTATCGTGCGGGTGAGATTAATCCAGCTGAACTGATTCACCTACTAGGCAATACCTGAAAACAAATTTAGATCTAAATAACTTCCTAGGGAGGAAATCCAGCCCGTCTGCGAAAATTTGGACTTCGCAAACAAAACATTATTGAATTAGAACTATTTGATTTCGGAAAAAAAGTTAATATTTTAAATCAAAATTGAATACTTAAAAAAAATAATTAAGTAAAATTAAAACCAATATTCATAGAATAACTTTGTAAAGTTTCCTTAAAGTACACTATTTGAGTTTATCCAAATGTTCGTAGACAAAAGACTAGGTTAGGTTAGGTTAATCTTCCTTGAGGTATTATATTACGAAAATTGCGCTGCATAAGATATTCATAATAAAAATATTAAGTACGAACACACGCAAATGGCAGAAACCATGCGTAAAAACGGGAAATTCTCAAATATCGGGCTATAAATGACCGGCAGAATATTTCACACCATCAGATCCTGATTTATTTGAAGGACCAAATCCTTAATTTATCATTCTCAAATAACCGACTTCTTACTTCCGCTAATAACAGGGGTCCAAGAGAATGATTGTTCCTAGCCACATGTCAAGTAAAATGGTCAAACATCAGACATGACACTCGCTGCCAGAAGTTATTTCAACTTATTACCTACATCGAAGATTTTAAAACTCTTTACTCTGATATGTCATGTATAAAAACATGTATGGTTTTTTATCATTAATATTTTGCTTTGTAAACCATAACGCATCGTTTTGTTCGTTGATTAAGTCCGAATTATTTAGTAATAATAATAATAAATTACTCGTATTTTTATCGCCTCGTTTTCGAGATTGATCACAGTAATAACAACAATATCACTGTACATGTATTATTAGTATTTACAAAACATGTTTTATAATAGCTATCTTTGTTTAGTTTTTTATATTTCACTTTTTGTGCTGTTACATGTTCACTTAATTGCCATACTTACTAGTTTCTTGCTCAATGAATTATTATTGCGTTTTTTAAAATTATTTTTTATTATTAACTTTTCAAATCCATTTGTCAATGCGTTTTGAAGCTGCAAGACTTTTTGAGAAGTTAGCTATCATATTATTTTTATCATATTATGTAAATGATATCAACTATCAAATATCTAAATTTAGTAAATGGGGTCTAGAATTTCAACCGCCCATGCGCTCAGTAGCTGCAAGACTTGTTGCTATCTGACTTCCAATTTTATAAATTTGCTTTTTATTTCGTTTTTGAAATATCACTTAAACTCTAAACTTCATTATCAAATAAAAATTTAAAAAATAAAAATGTAAATATGGGCTAGATTTCTTATTGTCCATGCGCTCTGTAGCTGCAAGACGTTCTGTTATCTAGCTCATATATGTCATAATTGTAATATATCATAATTGGAGACGAGGAACTAGAATCCCAACCGTCCATGCGCTCTGTAGCTGCAAGACGTGTTGGGATATTTATTTATTGTACAGCGCTCTTGAGGTGATTTTCACAAAAATGGCGCTATACAAATTATCCAAACATTATTATTATTATTATTGTACAAAAATTAGTCCATAAAAAGTATAGCAAATAAAGGCAACTGTAACATTTATTATTATTATTATTATTATTATCATTATGGATAACTTATATAGCGCCATTTTCGTAATAAAATACCTAATTTAACTGAAATACAACAGTAACAATGCGAAGAAATAAAATATCAACAAGAATATTTATAAAGAAATCACTAATTGAACGTAGTTATAAAGAAAGCAGCCAGCCATAGAAAATAAACTGAGGTAATAGCCATTTAGTGAAAAGAGAGAATTATAAAATCTACACAATAGTTGGAATGTTTTTGACATTAACAAACGATAAACAATAAATACATAAGTTTTTTTTTTAATATTACAAACAAGAGTTTTATTATGTATTTGACCAGTTAAAAATATTTTTAAGGTACCAAAAGATTTTTCTAGTTTTGTGGGTGTTTTCTGCAAATTGAAAAATATCGTTTTTGTGGTCGACACCTTTTTCCGAATGTGATTAATACAGTTTTTTGTATGAAAGCGGTCTGGCTGTTTTAAGCAAAACATAGAATCGACCTCACTGCACCCGATAACATCAATATCTCATTTTTCCAAAATTGTGGACTGGCTGTGTTCTGTGTAACTGCGTTCAATTTTAAGTATGTTGCATAGTTAGAGAGGAAGAGTCTAAAACTGGTTATGTCATCATGGAAAACATCCATCTCTTTCGGAAGGATGTTCAACAGACCAATCATCCCCCGGCTGTAAATTTGTCCTGCACTCAGGAAGAACAAATGTTCTGAGATACCTAGCTCTTAAGCCGTTGCTCGGTATATACATTTTTTGCGCTTTTTGTGTTTGTGTGTGTAGTTTTGATTTTTTTTAATCTCTGCTGAAGTCCACGCGAAAAATGACTTCACAATTATGATTGTTATGGGTAACTTATAAAGCACTATTTTCGTAATATAATACCTCAAAGGCGCTTCACAAAGGTGATTATATTCAGTGATGAATGCCAGGAATCAGATCCAAGGGTTTCAAGAAAGGCAGGCGAACGCGCCAACAATACAAGGCGGACATTCACTCCACTTGATTATCATTTTAAGGATTTTTATCTGAGTGTAGCCAATAAGTTACAAACACCCGTCAATATTCTAATTCTATTCTGACGCTGTATACTTTTACGTAAGTTACCCATAATAATTATAATAATAAATGTTGACATTAACCCTGAACACCTAACGTCCGTACTAACCCCATTGAACCCAACCATTCGTCGATTCGACGAACAATTTTAGAGGTGGATGTTTATAGTTTTTGTTATGTTTATTAGACACATATATGAAGCAAGGGTTATATTGATGAAAAAAACTAATTTACGTAAATTTAGTCCAAAACTGATTTTTATTAAAATAATTTTTAGAACTTGGAGAACATGCAACACGTACAATATTTATTTACGCCCTTTACTCGTGGCCCAAGCATGATGGTTACGACTGTGAATATTACTTTGTGATAAAGTCAAGATACTTAAATTACTGGAGATGTCTTCCGATGGAATAGTCTGATTGTAAATCCAATACAATCCAGTAAACCAGATGATAATCGTCCTTAAGCATTCAGTTGGTTATCCTTATTGTCGGACGGGTCGCGGTCATGTTGAATATCACTTTTTACATCATCAACCCCCACATTGTCTTTTTGTTCGCTGTCAGATGATCTTCCAATTTACTGATGTTATTATCTTTTAAGAATAAACGCGTGATATCACCATCAGGCGCAGTAAAATACTGCAAAAGTACTACGGCTTGTCACCAAAAAATATACATAAACCCTTACCATTCGTCGAAATGACGAGTAGATTTACAATATCTCGAAATATTGTGTACATACCCGTTAGACATAATTGTCTTCTGAAATACAATGGCAAACATTTAGTTGACAAGCAACAGCATGATCATCGGCATGCGGGGAAAAAATAGACAGCATATTTGCTATCGCGTATTCGTCGATTCGACGAATGTTAAGTTGTCAAGGGATAAATATCTGTGGTTTGACACTGAAATATTTAACAGTCTGGACCGGCACCCGAAGTGTTAGACTGATCATTTTAACTTCATACAAGGAATGATCTTAACTCGTAGCGTTTGGTGAGCCAACACAGTGCTTTTTGCACCAACATTGTTGCCGAAAAGGACATGATAAAGATGACAATTTAAATTATGTTAATCACAATATAATAGACTGATTTCTATAGAAATACAGGAATCATCAGGTAGATATATAGTATTTTAATACAGATGGAGGAATCATCATAGTCATTCACCTTTCCGCACAAAGTGGTACACAGGGCATTGCATTTACTAACCAAAACCAGCTAATTTCGATATTTTTTTACAAAATACAAGCTGTGCTGGACAGTATTCAAATCCCTCCATGAAATGGCTCCAAAATACCTATCGGACCTTTGTATTAGGGAAAATACATGTCAAAAAAATCTACTCTTAGGTCAGCATTTGATTCAGGAAGAGGAAAACTTGTCAAAATCCGGCGCTCCCCAAACACTAAATTTGGAGATCGTGCTTTTTTGCGACAGTCCCAGTCAGTTCAGATCCCAACTAAAATCCCACTTCTTTAGACTATCATACCCTCAATTTTAAATCTGGAAATATAATGTATCACTTAAGTTTAGTTAGAATGTAAGTTTAGAAATACAATTGTAAAGCGCCCTTGAGGTGTTTTTTTACAAAAATGGCGCTATATAAATCAGCCAAATATTATTATTATTATTATGAAAGTGAATCGAACCCAACAATTCAATATCGATGAACGAACGCGTCAACCACGACACAACGAGGTAGACTTATCTCCGCTCGATTTCTTCATTCAAGAATTTTACCCGAGATCAGCCATCGAGTCGAAAGCACTCGTCGAGGATTTTGGTTTTATTTTACGCACATTATTGTATTCTTCACCCGCCTGGACACATGGAAATAGTCGGATAATATGGTTGTTTTCAAAAATAATCAGCACACATACCGGAAAGACGTTGTGCACTTTTGGTTCTTGGAATAACTGTCAGTCTTCGGCGGAAAAAAAAACAAACCGAGGGTCATCGGAGAAGGGTACAAAATAATATAATACCTGACCTACAACACGTGTACCCAAATGGACGGAATGCTCTTTACATAATAATAAATTCATGGAGTATTATTTTAGATTTAAAATGAGGAAGTTCAGTGTTACGGGAAATCGGATATAAAATATGCTTTCGCGCAGTAAAAAATAGAGCGTTTAATTGCACGGCGAAGTTTCTCAAAATAGTATGAAACAAATAATAAAAATTAACTAACATATTACAACAGAGATGAAGAACATTTTAAAGAAGGCAAAATAGATGTCTAGGCATCTACAGGGCTTATGACCTGTCATTGGCTGGTTTAAGTGGCCACTTTACACACATGAAGAAGTATAGAAATTGAAAAAATAAAAATTTCTGGCGTTGCGTTGCCTGGTAGGTAGGTGAAATAATTCAATTAGATGAATCTCACTAGCATAAATAAAGGTTTCAGCTCTTTTATTTAATCAACATAAATAACATCAACAGATGAAAGAATTGAAGTAATATAGATGTTCAAATATGGGCAGAACGGTGAATGTTTCATAGTGTGTCATAAGCCCTGTAGATGCCTAGACATCTATATTGCCTTCTTTAAAATGTTCTTCGTCTCTGTTGTAATATGTTAATGTTAACAGCTCCCCAGGGAGTTGAATCCAGTCCTTGTCTACAAAAATTTGGACAAACTCAAAATATTATTGAAAAATGAACTACATATGACCTTTTAAATTTATTCAAAATTGTAAATTCAATATGGGATTGCCCTGAAATTTTATGTCTTATCAACTTCAGGGTGCCTGGAAGAATGACTAGACAGGTGCCACCGTTTGTAGCAACAATTCACGGACAGTGTATACTTGTAATGCCGTATTAAATAGACTTCATGAACTCGGCAATAGTTATTTCCACGTATCTGATATATTTAGTGTAGGGTATTGTACCTATAGAACAAACCTTTTGAACTTTTTCAAAGATGGTGAATGGTAATTATATTTATTTGTTCATGCATTTCATAATATTCACAGTTTTTTATTCACTTTGCCCAGCTGTATGAAACAGGACTTATGATTTTCTTGTTGTATTAATGTAGAATATTTTATTATTAAAACTTTCTACTGAATATGCTGTATAATTTTTAGGTTTAATTTTTTTTATATAAATCTTGGGTATAAGGAAATTTATGTTTTTTTAAATATTTTTTTTTTTTAATTAAGCCAAATATGCAGTATTATAAATGTTTGTAAAAGGCAGATTTGCCGTTTATGTTAATAAAATAAAATTAAAATTAAATATGTGCTGTAAAAGTTCTGTAAACAACTTTTTAGAATAGTCAATCAATTACTTAATTGTATTTTGATGTATTTGTGGTTTCCGGGACGGTTTGGCGTATTTTCATGCGTACGGGGGTCACTTTTAAAATGTCAGGACAACTCCCTGACAATAATTAATGACGTCATAGGCGGAGTAATTACAAAACTTTAAGAATAGCGATGAAAATACGATACATAAAAATAAATACACAATAAATTTGACATAGTTTAGACATACAATAAAAAATCACCGAGCTTCCTCGTCGTAATGGGATCGAGGCGTTATTGAACAGTTTTTTTAAGAATTGTTTTACTGATTACATGCTCCTTTTAGCCTTAATTTGAATTAAAAATAGTTGTCAAATAAAGTAAAAAAACATATTACAACAAAGACGAATAACATTTTAGAGAAGGTAATATAGAAGTCTAGGCATCTACAGGGCTTATGACCTGTTATTGGTTGGTTTAAGTGGCCACTTTACTCACTGTGTAACATTCACCATTCTGCCACATTTGAACATCTATATTCCTTCAATTCTTTTATCTGTTGATGTTTGAACATGCGCCCAAGAAGTTGGTTTTATATGAAGGCCCCATATATTTAAATTATCCATACTAATAATAGTAATCAGATAAAAATCTTAAACAAGGAAATCGAGTGAAGATAACTCCGACCCGTAGTTTAGTGGTTGGCGCATTTGCCAACTATTCTAGAGGTCCCGGGTGCGATTCCTAAGAAGTTCTATATGAAATATTTATTTAAAAAGTGGTTCTACACTGCGGTATTTTATGTTTATGTACTAGCACCTGAAGTTTAAGGCTGATTACCTTACCTTCATAAAACAAATAATCGATAGACGCTGTATTTAGCTACCAATGCAGTGCCCTTTTCACCACCGGGTGGGGACAGGTGTACGATAATGAATAATAATACGTATTCCTTCAATTACTCCATCTGTTAAATTTCGTGAACGACAATTTCCCCAATGGGTCAAGTCGAGTATCTACTCGCCTACAAAGATATGAACTTACATAATATTTAACGAAAGACGTTTTGAAATAAAATTTTTGAGTTGAATACAATCTGGTACTGCCAATATCTCCACAAACGATAAGAACATCTTTACGGTCGATTGAGCGTTCAGTCGTCTCGAAAAAAGGCGGGAATGTTTGTATCGTGGAATAAAAAAAAGCGCGTCACATCAAATAATGTACCACGCTAGTTCATCCCCTTAATTTAAAACTCTCAACGCTCACGACCATTTGTCATCGCTTCGTAAATCTGGCTTTTATTTATATCTAACTAATGCAATGAGGAAGTTTAGTACTTCCCGAAATTGATCGTATTTTAAAACGTTTTCTTGGACATTATAACAATATCTAAATCAACAGATAGATAAAATAATAAATGTTTTATTAAAAACAAATTGAGCAATTAACACACTAGACCTACAATATCCGTCTTGGCGAAGCAAACTTGATCTCAATATTTTACAAATTCATATTGACGTATTAATCAACGGTCATTGGACTTATAAAACAAATGTTTACATTACGAAGAACGAGATTTATTTGGCCGATATTTTTTGGTGCGACTTGATGTATCTACATTCCTATAATTTAGATTCCTAAATTAATATTGCGCGTTAGTCCGATAAATAAATATTTGTAATTAATGTGTATATTGTACGTGTACGAGTATGTATGCATCTGACATTCCAGAACGAGTCCATGGGCCACATCTACAAAATATAAAATTAATGCATGTTCATATTTGGATTAAAATTACTTATAGAAAATACTTGTATAAATTATTAAGTAGATAACTATCTAGGTTATTAGATACATGTTATTTCGAAAATGAAAAATTAGCCTATCGTGTAGCAACTTTTTAACTTATTCTTTTGCATTTTACAAGTGGAAACTCTTTCATTATAAGGATATTTCTGAGCATTCTAGTCTCAAAACACGATTAGTCACATAATACAATTTGAGAAAACAGTGCTTTATTTATTTGGTTCTACATATCATAAATACTTGACTAACTTACTACTCTTCTAATGTATATTTAAATCATTGTCATAAACTCTCAAATGATTTCAAACTAAAAATTCATAAATAGGGAATAGGGTTTAGAATGCCATCTATGCGCTCTGTAGCTGCAGAATGTGTTGTAATCCACCTCTCATTAGTAAACTTGGAAATAATTAGAAAAACCAAATTTCAATTTTTAAATAATGTAATTGGGGGCTAAGCTTCATACCGGCCATGCGCTCTGTAGCTGCGAGACATGATTTTATCTAGCTTCTTTTATTATCTGTTATTAAATTCAATTATAATTGGAAACGAGGAACTTGCCCAACCGTTAATGCGTTATGTACTCGTAGCTCCAAAACGTGTGGGGATTTTTATTGTACAGCGCCCTTCAGGTGATTTTCACAAAAATGGCGCCATGTAAATTATCCACAATAATAATAACATCAATAGTTCTCCTTAAATTTAATATTCTTTCATTGTATTATTAATAATCTATATGTTTATAAATTCGCTTGTTTTTTTATGTTAATGATTATGATTATATATCGTACGTAGTTTATTGTAAGATTTTGTAAAAAAAATAACAATAATACTCACGGTATTTGGACAAAATATTTTATATAAGCAAATTTGTCGATCCGAAAATTTTTTTGGGTGTTAAATGACAACTAAATGCGTAATTTTGACAATAAAGAAAAGGTATAAGTAAGAAATTGTTCGAAATCAGAACTCGATTCAATATAAATAGTAACGTGTTCTGATTCGAAGCTTTGATAGCAAATGGGTTAATAAGCATTAAAAAGGGTCATGGATTACTTTAAAAAATTACACAGTAAAACTTTCTGGTTTATTTTACGATTAAGTAGGCATCTTCATCAGACATATATCAATCAAATCAGTTAATTCAATTGATATTTTACATCAAAATTATTAACGAAATTATTTTTTAATACATAAACTGGCACCTGAATCATTATTACACAAATAATTTCATTTCATGTAATTAATTAACAAGATTTCAACTGATACTCAAATAAAGTGTCTTTTTATTATTATTTATTTATTATTATTTAATTATTATTATTTATTTTTTGGACCCCAACCGGCCAGGACTCCCTATTACAGTGGTGAATTACATCACAAATCACATTTAATTTTTGTGTTCTCACCGGGAATCGAACCCAGAACCTTCCATGTGTGAGTCAAGCGTCTTGACCACTACACCACGAAAGCCATCAATTTATATATTTACATTTTTTTTTTTTAGTTTGTTTCATTTTTTATATACGAGTATAATATAGTACATTACTTTATTTATAAAAAAAAAAAACAAAATAATTTTTACACTTTTAGTATGCGGAAAAATTAATTATACTATAACGAGAGATTGATTAAGATACCAACACATTAATGCTTTTTTTATGTTTGCATTGGTTTATTATATTGTATGCAATGTACCCGTTGAAGATTTAAAAAAATTGCTCTCTACTTCTCCGTAAATTATTCGTTTGCAGAATTGTTAAATTAATATTGTTTAATGCACGGTAGTGTTCGCATCTAGTAGACACTCCTCTCGGTAGATCTTCATTAAGTTAAATCGTTTAGTTAAAAATAATATTTACGGAGGATCCTTTAAATATTTATTTTAATACCAAGGTTGTAAACAAACTTTGTTTATTTGTTCTCTAAAGCACATCATACCGTTGTAAACAATTGACACTGTTTATAAAAGCAACGTGACGAACATAGTCCATCGTTTATATTGAAAATCAAAACAAATTATTTGTTTACCTTCCCTTGAAAATGTTTATTGCATTATACAGATATATTTCACGATTAATTTGTTATTTAAAAAAAAATCACGTTTGCACAGAAAAATAACATTTAAAAATAGTTTCGAATTTAGCATTCTGAAATCCAGTTTTGTTTAAGTATTTATGCGACGAAATTTCCAAAAAAATCTAAAGATTTTTTTTGGTGAAATTAAATAAAATTAATGTACTTGTTTGTGTAAAATTCTTATCCATAAATTAGTTGTGAACTCAATAGTTAATTATTTATACAATATATATATAATAGCAAGATGTCAATCATTTGTGTGCTATGTGGCATGACCAGGTATAGTATATTCGTAATTCTATGAATAACCATTGATATACGTCATATATTATACATATGCATAGCAGAGAAAAAAAAATGGTTTTTAAAAATTCAAACATGGAACTGGAATACTTAAGAAGATCGCGTAAAGTTTACTGCGGATAGTTAAAAAAGGAACAAAAATGAAACAATTATTCTTTTTATCGATCCATTTTTGGTTTTATTTTTCTTTTATTTGAACGTCAGATTAATTTCGATCACAATGCTAACAATAAAATGAATTATAAACAGCGCAGTATTACAATCTAAAATACATTTTTTTATAGCTTAGGAAAGGTAAGCTATGAAACTACTGCGGACCACCAACGAGATACGATAGAGTAACTTATAAACCAACCAAGTCATAAAAGTTAAATAACAAAACGTACCGAATTTATAAATACAATGGAATAAATTGCCCTAAAAGCGACCGTGAAATCGGGGAGAAAATACTTTATTTGATCGTATCTACACGAATTTCTCGTACTTCATTTAGTAAATACCGAATGTACTAATATATCAGAATTCATAAATTAGAATAGGTTCATATATTATGTTAACACTCAAATTTCGTACAGTAAAAAAAAAAAGTTAAATGAATTATACAGTAAATTGTATATTTCAATAAAACAGTCTTAACTCTTAAAAGACTGCGGTAAATAATCCCTTTGCGCGCAGTGATGTAACATCGTGTTACCACTAGCAAAAGACGGACTATTCTAAAGCTTAGACATTTGGAAAAAAAACGTGGAGACATGCAGTTTTTTAATTCTTTTTCCATAATTTATTAAAATAAACATATAATTTAGTCCTTTAAATAAGAAAAACAAAAATTTTAAATTCGCCGCTCATAAATCACGTGGGCGTCCCCGATCACTGCCAACAACCGCCTGAATTCGTTTCACATAACACCGGTTACGGCGGCTACAGAACAGCGTCTCTGTCTTCCTTGTTATGTGTTCTATCTTCGTGCTCTCTCTAATACAGATGTATTGCTGTATTTGCGGACATTATTCTTCGGCTAGAAAGGTTAAATGTTTTTTTGTATTAAAACCCACCATAGTTTTACAAATTTTAGTCTTGAAATCCGGTGTGAAAATGTCCATTTGAAGATTACAAAAAATACGATTTCATTGGTCGCAGGCCCTGGCATGAAATGTTCTCCCAGCAGAGGTGCAAGTCTGTAAGAGTGAAGTGATTTATTGGAAAAAAACTTTAAACCCACTTGTTCTCTAAATTATATGCATAAATCCGTAGTATGTGATAGTGAAATAAATCGTTTTAATTAAATTACAAATTTAAATGTTTTAAATTAATTTATTTATCTATAGAATCACTTTGTAAAGCGCCCTTGAGGTATTATATTACGAAAATGGCGCTGTATAAGTTATCCACATTGATAATAAAAAGCCCTCAACAAGACTTAATTTCAATATCGTTTTCACGTTTGTTGATACATATGTCAAGAGTTAGATTAATAAGATATTTCTATTAGAACTTGCTCGATACTTTCGCATTCTTTATAAGTAGTAAAGTTATGTAATTGAGTTCGGCAATAGTTGTTTCCACGCGACTGCAATAAATTTATCTGCTGATGCGTTTATTAACAATAGAAAAATCGTGACCATTATCCTGTTTCTTCAGTTGCGGATTTAAAATGTTAAAAAATGCGGATTATCCCACTACCGAAATTCCATCGACATGTAATTCAATTTACTATAAAGAACTAAAAAATGTTTTTTCATAAATGTATTTGTTCTTTTGAATACTACCAGACTAGTTTTAGACAGCTTTTCTACAAATTTGTTTTTTTTACAAAAACTGAAAATTTTCGCCGCTCAATTATTTTATGTTCCAATAATTAAAGGAAGAATTGGTATTTAAGTTTTGAGTTTTAAATATTGTTTACAAAACAGATTTTATTAAAAATCACAATAAAAAGTTCCAATAGAACTAAGACCCGAGTTTCTATATTTATAAATTACAGTCAGTAAGATTAATTATTATTTTTGTTTACACTGCTAGGACAATTTCACACCGGTGCGGTGCGATGCGGTGTGGTCGTACAAAATCACACGACACAAATAAACGGACTTTAAGTGTTAACTAAAATATAATATTTTTGGTAGGTAACTTACAAAAGTAACTGGAAAAATATTTTAACTGTACGTACCCATATATCAAATTAACTTAAGAAAAATCGAGTTGATTGTGTTTTGAATATGTGCTTACATTTTATTTCTAATCAAATAGCATAATACTCGTATATCGACCGTGTTCAGGATAAAGACCACAATAATTCTGTAAAAATTGGTTCTATTATTTAAAATGTGTTTTAAACCAATTGCGTGGGTCCTATATACATTCTGGCAAAATGATTCAAGTCAATAGACGTTTGCAGTTCAAATCCTTTTGCTAGAATGTTTATAAGACCCACACAATTGATTTAAAACACATTTTCAATAAACCGCTTTTTCCATAATAGTGGTTTGAAGCCTTTATTCTGAACACCGCCGAAATTACGGACTTTAAAAATTACGTAAATTGTTTATTAGAGTCTGAACAAATTAATCTGCAATAAATATTAATGATATCAATTATAACCTTAAAAACGTATAAAATGTGATGAGATTATAAAAACATTTTTTTTAGGATATTATTATTATTATTACTACTATGCATAACTTTTATAGCGTCATTTCGTGGAAACCACCTCAAGAGCGCAGAATGTAAACATCCCAACGCGTTTTGCAGCTGCGGAGAGCATAGGCGATTAGGATTCAGTTCCTCCTTTCCAATAATGTACAATTTTAGTAGTATACATAATCTAGATTTCAACATGTCTTGCAGCTACAGAGCGCACGAACGGCTAGAAACCTAGCTCTCATCTACATTTACAATGTTACTGGGACGTGTTTCCAGCAAAATAATAACGACATTTTCAATATATTTTATTATTGATTTATTTTTTTCTGTTATTTTTTTCTGTTATTTTTATCTCGTTTATCCCTGGCTTAAGTGGCTCAAGCAAAATTTAAATCGTTTTATAAAAAGTGGACTGTTTGTCTGTCACGCTGCGAATATTAAACAGGCGTTAGATCGTGGGAAGGTACGCAATAATCAATGGTAAATTGGCCGCCGGGTAACATTGGGTGGCGGACCAACATCGGTCTATTGTTCCTCTATCTCCCCTACTCGACAGCGAATTGTGTCCATCAAATTCATTTAGGTACCTACTGAAATTGAATCGAATTATCCGCTTTAAAAAACACATTTGCATAGTTATTTTCCAAATACAAATTAAATTTACGATTTTTTTCTCAAAACTGCATTATTTCAACCACCTGTAAGAGTTAATATAAAAGATGTGCCTGTAATGACGACTTTCTGTGTCCGAGCGGATGAAGAATACAGATGATAAGATAGAACCACAACCCTGGACGAATGCTTTCATATCCCGGGCTACTCTCGGGTAAAAATCCTGCAAAAGGATATTTAAAAAAAGATACAAGTCCGCCCCGTAGTGTAGTGGCTGGTGCGTTTGCCTACTATGCTTAACGTCCTAGGATCGATTCCTGCCAGGGTAAACTTGATATATTGATTTTAGAGGCGGTTCTACACAATTTCATGGTTGTTGGACGGGCATCTGGAGCATAAGACTGATCACCTTAACTTCAATGTAAAAAAAATAATCTAGATATTCGTACGCTGCAATTGGAGCACCAATGCAGTGGCCAATGCATCACTGGGTGCGTGTAGGAAAATAACAATAACGACAATATTTAGATATAAAAATAGTAAAATACTGCAGTTAATACAGCCACATTTCATCGTCATTCCCCTTTCGCACCTAATGATGCATAGGACACTGCATCGACAAGAATTACACTTCAGTAACTCAATCACAAATATCTATCGACATGCTAATAAGCGACGTGATAACAATTTCTCTCCATGGTTTATCGTATTAGCGATCACAATGGAACATCCGCGAACACCTAATATTAAATGTTAAAATATTTACGTTTCGCGACTTATAATCATGCTGCGTAATCACATATTTGAATTTCACCAGTGTAAATATGGAAAATATTCTTAAACTGCTATTTGTATGTACTTATTTATTATTTAGCATTCTATTTATTGCATTTAGCCGGCAGTTGGCAAGCCAAATGTCAAGAAAAGCAGTCGCCATAGTAATTGTAATTTAATTTTCATTTTTTGTATTAGAAACTACTGTTTTGCAAATGCAATATATCGTATTATTTTTTTATAGTGAACGCCGTTTTTCAACCAATAAACTGTATTTATTTGCGAGAAAAACAAAAAACAAACCGACACGAGCGATGACTTAGAGATTACACGCGCGTTGACTTATGACTGCGATAACTTAAGCATGTTCATTATTGTTCATTGTGATCGCTCAAATGCGTAACATATTTTTAAGCACTTCGATAGTTATTTGTGATTAAGCTTCAGGTGCTATTCCAGAGGCTTTAAAATATTAGACCACGAGGCGGACAATACTGCTACTTTTAGGCCGTTTTCACACTCTAAAAGACTTACCTAAGTCTTGACCGTCCTATCGCTGGATGTATGATTTGGTCCACATCCCGCTATGGAGGATTTATGGGATAAAACCATTACGCATTAAGCGAATGTCTCTTGTCTTTAGGGACTGATTTCCTGCCGCGTTTATTTGTTTTTATCGTGGCTCTTATGATTTGATAATGGCATAAATACACTTACATAGATAGCACTGGAAGTAATTGTAACAGAGAAATAATATTGAACGGTCACGTTCATATCCACCTGTAAACCAAAACTTACCAATAAACAAGACATTCTACCATCTTCGCCTGAGTGTATTTTTCTTTATCGTTCATCAGCGATCCCGTTACAACACCAAAATAAAAATCCACCCCACTTGATAAAATAACAGGGTGGATGGATATTATTATCCTATTACTAATAATATTTTTAATGATTTCATTTATTTAATAGCAGGTAAACGCACTAACCGTTGCACTATGAAGCTGACTAACTTCCATTTAATTTCTTATTGCGAAGATTTTGCCTCCGAGTAGAAACTAAATAAATTAAACGAAAAAGTAAAATAATAAATAAATATCCACTCACCCTAATTTTACGGGGCCAGGTGGATCGGCACGAAACATGAAAAATAGATCTTACTGTTAATATATTATAATAAATTTATTTGGCTTTTATAAATAAATAACGTTGTTGCGTCAGCAATATCTGTATAAGGAGATTTATAAAACAATATATGTACCTTTTGATGCCGAATTTTTTTACATATTTTTTTTTGATTACGAACGGGAAAAATACCTCATTTTATTTTGAAAAAAATATTTAAGCAGGTATATTCAGTTGAAACACAATTACGTTCTCGTAATGAGTAATTAAAAATACATAATTTTATGAGCAACAACGATATTCTTGTACGATTTTTGTTTAAAAATTATTAAATTATTCAAAACTTATTTCTATTGAATCTTTTCATGCTTTAAACAACTTTTTACCGATAGCTAAATTTGTTCTGAGCAAAAAACAACTTTTATTTGTCTAGTCCTTAATTTTATAACCTATCAAATACGGCAGTGGAAAGACATAGGAAATATTTATGGGATCCTTATTTTTTTTACACTTCCGCGTTCTTAGAACTGTCCTTAGTTTTCTTAGAACTGCCGGCAACGAAAAAATGTAATAACCTAAATTAAAAAAATGGGATTCTATAATAGGGCCTCAAAATTAAGTGTGAATAAAATGGGTCACACTGTCACCCGTGAATGAATTTCGACATCCCTTATTTGTCGTCCGTAAACTGCACAAAATAAACCACGCGCATTTGTGAAAAGCGCGTATTCAGAAGTTAGGATGTAGAAAAATACGTTTCGTACTGATGTGTTTTTTTTATTATTTCCTTTATTTTGGCGAGACCATCAGTATTTATTTATGTAGTCAATGCTGGGCGTGTCTCGCATGGCGCATAATTTGTTCGACTAATAACTAATAACGTTTATTTAGGAACTAACACAGGTTATTTATCTTTGTGGAAGTCGCCACGAAGTCTAGCGTTGAAGTTCGTAATCCTCGGTGGGAGAAATTAATGTAGGTAAGTGTGTGGAGAAAAAAATCCTTGGATACATAAATAACTGCAGCCTAGTAGTAGGATATCCGGCGTAAATAAATAAATAAATATAATGTAAATATATCATATCCCTGGTGCATAGGGCACTGCTTTAATAATCAATACCCCGGGGCCCGTATTACAATGAGAAGTAAATGTTTATCTTAAATTTTATCTACAAAGTCAAATAAGTTTCCTATATGCAAAATGGAATACGCATATTTTTTTTTCTAAACATGTTCAACAGCAGCAAAGAAGCAAACGATTGAAGGATTTCCTCATCAAGAATCAAAACTTCAACGTAACGTAAAGTTGTGTCTATCCAGTCCAAATATATTTGTGTGGTTTGATTTTTACGGTGGTTTTTTTTGTTTTTGTGTTTATTTGATATTTTATGATAATTTACTATTTCAAAAAAAATTGTATGGGAAACGCGCTAATAAACTTTTATTTATTATTAGTTTGGCTCGATCTAGATATTGTTTACGTTTGTACATTAATTTAAATAAATAAAAAATAAAAAAATTACAGGCTACTATTGAAAATATATACACATTTTCCTGAGTAAATATCGATTTTACTTTATAGAGAGTCGAAGATAACTCTGATAACTTATCGTGGTAATTGTCCCTCAGATGCAGCATATTTCGATCATTTGTCACATGAAGGTAAGGCGATCAGTCTTACGCTTCAGGTGCTAGTCCAGAGGCAGTAAATATTGCAGTGTAAAATCACATGTGAAACAAATATTTTACGTCGATCTTGCCAGTAATTGCATCTAGTACCTCGAATACGCATACCACTACACTGGCACTGCTACAATTAGGCGGATTTATCTTCACTCGATTTCTTTGAAGGATTTTTACCTGAGCAGCTATCGAGTCAATTCCGCTCGTCCAGCGTTCTGGTTCTATTTCTCACACAGAACTTTATTTTTAAACTTCCCGGACATGGACAGTATAAATAACATGTATCGCCGATAATACTGAAAATCTTTATTAATCGTAGCATACAATATCATGGTCAGGAGCTTGCATAGCACTAACCCCCACCACTAAGAATAGGAATAAGCTTACAATATAATAAAACAATTGACACTCATTTATATACATTGTTAAATGGCGGGCTTTTTGCCACTAGCAATATCAACAACAAAAAAATCCTCAAAATGCAGTATTTGAGAAGTATTCGGTCGTATTACGACCAAATAGTAATTTTGCATAAGCGGGAGTTATGTAGATTATACAATATTAATATTAATATAAATAATCATGGTTTATAAACAAAAAAATACAATTTCTTTATCTACTACATACATAATTAGGTACTAGATTTCTCTGGAGTCTGCCTAACTAGGTATAACCTATTTTAAGACAGACTCGTTTGCCTACCATGCAAGAGGTCTCGGGTTCGATTCCCGACATGATTGATATGAAATATTGATTTAAAAGGGTGTTTCCACACTAGAATATTTCATAGTCTAAATACTGGTACCTGAATCGTAAGACTGATCATCCCACCATCATGTAACGAAAATGATCAAGATACGCTGCGATCGGTGTACCAATGCAGTGCCTTATGCATCATTGGGCGTGGAAAGGAAATGATGATGATGTGTAAGAAAGTTGATTCAAAAGAATTGCAATTGACCTTGGCTGGTTTTATAAAATTATTAATTCTCTCACTTAATAATATACGCTTACCCACGATTACGTAATCACAATCATATATTTAGAACTGATCATTTCTCCTCCAATACAAGATATAATGTTATTTTTTGCATACGTAGACAGTATAATAAGTTACAAAAATACGCTCCAAGAAACATATATCTTAATATCTTCGGAGACTCAAGTGTTTTAACGAAGAGGGTTTTTGCCCTACATCAAGTTTTATTTACCTGCCCTTACTTTTATTGAGGTTTTTATTTTACTTTTTTAATAATATTGTGTTTTATTTTATGTTTTACTTCATTAAAAAAAATATATGTATATTTGTTTATTTATTTTTCCATACATATATTATTTACTTACAAATATATTTACAAAAATACAATTTAGAAAAATACATCTTAAAATTAAGCTATAACATAAATTGTGAAAAAAATGCCCACAAAGACTTCAGCGTCTAAGCGTGGGCCATTCCCTTTTTAATTATTAAAATGTTTATAGTATATAAATATGGTATAACATGATCATGAAAAGAAAAGAAAAACCAAATTGACAAACTCGTATGCTGATATTACGAAAACATGATTTATTTGCAGTATGCATTTTTTATTTATTTTAAAGAATGTGTTCTTATCTGTTCCTTCTATGCTAATCCAAAACCTCAAACCTACTTTAAACTGTACCAGTGATTTTGATGTTTTGTAGTTCCTTAGTTAGAAGATTGAAGGATCTTGGACTGACATGTAAGAGGCACTTTACATGTTGGTCCAAAATCCTTGAGTGATTCTTATAAGTTTTGTAACTCGCGTGCTGTGGACAGTTATAAAGGAAGTTCGTAGCATGCGATGACAAAATAAATTGTTTTACTCGTTAGTTTTACTTAAATTATAAATTTGATTAAAATAAAAATAAATAGTCATTGAATCGTTTCGTGATGCGCCCTTCGGGGGCATATTACAAAAAATGTGTTCTAATATTAGCACGTATTTTTAGTTTTATAATATTTATAGTATTCTTCCAGTAGCCTTTATCTAAATTTAAAATAAAATGTATACCTACACACAGGCCATGCCTTTGTTGGATTGTTTTAGTGTTTATGAAAAAGTGTATTTGTAACTTATGTGCACCTATTGCAAAATACAAAGAAAAACTTATAATGAATAAAAATAATAATAAATAATAATAATAGTTACTGAACAAGTTATATTTTGTTTTGTTTCTATCTGTGCAAGTCTCGCATCTAGATACTTTAAAAAAACGAATTCTGCTTTAGATTCCTGGGAGGTATTTTTAACCAGTATAAGAAATAGCGTTAGTTTACAGGAGTAACCATTTTAATTTCAGTGCCGACAGTCAGCGTTTATTGTAAATAATCACAACTTCAAAAGATTATCTGGTCATGTTACAGTAAATCTATAATATGTTATTTTAGATTTTTGCTTATTAGATTACAATACAAATAATGTGTAGGTATTATGAGTATTTCAAATAAACTTATCGAAAATTTTCGGATAGTGTTTTTTCATTACAAAAATGTATAATTTATAAGGAAAAAAACCTTCAGCGAATGTCATATTATCTGGAAGATAAAGAGATTGAAAGGGTTATTTCTGTGGTTATTGTGGAACTAAAGCATTATGTAGGTAGCTTAAGGGTAGCGCTATCATCGAGCGCACGCGTTGGAGATTTAACCCTATTAGGTACGTTATATTCCAATAAAATATTATATTTATGCTAAAATAGAGTTATAAAGAATCGTATCACTCTCAGATTTCTTTTTTATATTTTTTAATTAAAGTAGTATGGTCATTATTTAAAAATTAATATGTTGTAGGTAATGTGAAAATTTATACCAATTTAACATTTCGGAATATCTACTACGCATAATTTAAAATTAAATATCAAAATACATTACGAAGTAACGTAATACACAATAAAACCAGAATTATTTAGTGGTATAAAGCGTACATAAAATGGCTAAAATTATTTGTTAAATATATTTTATAAACTATTATGTACAATAATGGTATTTAGTTTTTTTAATAAATAAAGTATGCTTATTTTGTTTCAAACGGCATTTCGTTAGTGAAAACATTTGCAAATTTGATAAACCCTTTATGTATTTTTAAAAATAAATTCTACTCTGTAATAAACCTTTTGAATGTTCCATGCTCAATGTTTAAAATCGAACGATAAAAACAATTTGTAAAGTCGATCAACATGAGTCGTTAGACTCATCTTTCACACTAATACACATGATTTTATCTAAGGCATATTTTTTATATATAATATTTTGTAAGATGTGTTAAATTCAATTGTTTTATCAAATATTTTTTAAATACACCGGATATGGATACAATAAAAGAAATAGATCATTAAATACAGTTTAATTAAGCTCAGTTAGAAAGGGGTTAAGCCTATTGGAATATGCTCCATTGTAGTGGATGTTTTTTCAATTTAATTTGAACAAAACAACCCTAAAACCGACGGAAATCTTCTATCAAATACTTTTATAAATTATCAAGCCGCAAGGATTTTTCTGCGTAAAAATTGAGGAACTTCAGCCCTACGGGAAGTTTGATAAAGTAAAAATGTTTTTTGCGCGCGGTAAAAATTGGAGCTTTATATTGTACAGTAAAGTTTCCCATAAAAATTTTCGAAATTAAAAAAAAATATTTTAATAAAAACGAATTATTTTGAACGAAGTCACTAGTTCATATGAATCAACCGATGATAACAGAAATATGGAAAATTTCAGGTTTGCTTGCCGTCAATGGACCAATGGGCAAAACTGATCGAGGATAAGTGGAAGAGAACCTCTGACGTCACAAGCGTAGTTCAGAAATACAAAACTTTAAAAAAATATAGTGCTGTTGCGGTACGTACGATTTATAAAAATGCTTCGTTTAAAAGTCCACCAACAAACAAAAAAATATCATATAAAACTACAGGACTTCCTAATAGCATTGTATTCAGTCGTATTTACACTTTTTACTGTTTACATCCACTACATACCTAACCACACATAAATTGTATTTACTATGAGATGGGTAGTAGGCCCGTAGTATTGTCGCGGATTACAGATTAGAAAATATTTATGTATATAAAATATTTCCATTGAAATATGTATTTACGACTATGGGGTTTTTAGATGTCTGTTCAAATGTTTTTCAATTTAAATAAAATACAAAATAGTTAATTTCTGACGGTTTTGACAGTGGAAATTGGATTATAAAATATACATGTATAAATATGATATTTGGTGTGCATATCATCTTTAACAAGTTAAGACATTGATTGTAATTATTTAGTATGTCTAAATGTTTGCAGAATGGCTCGATTTCCTCTCCAGGCAGTTATTCTGGTAAAAGAAGTCTAAAAATATGAAAAAAAAATTCAGGTGTTGCCTAGTAGGTGAATTGGTTCAGCCGGATGAATCTCACCCACATGATAAAGGTTTCAGCTCTTTTACTTCACAAAAGTCAACAGATGGAAGAGTTGAGAAATGTGGATGTGGATGTTTAAATATAGGCAAAATTATGAATGTTACGCAGTGTGTAAAGTGGCCACATAAACCAGCCAACGACAGGTCATAAGCTTTTTAAATGCCTAGACTTCCGTTCTCAAAAATGTTTTTCATCTGTTCCAAAAAATTTAGAATGTTTTTAATTATCAAAGAGAAATACAAGTAAATGTCGTTTTGCGTCGGTTCGATTTACGCCAATTTACAATGAGGAATTCCAGCCCAACCCGGAATTAAATTTTTACAATGTTTTCGTGTACACGTGAATATTTAAAAATTTTGGAGTAGGATGAAATATCTCAAAAACGCACGCAAAAATAAATAAAAAAAATTAAAAATAATATTCATTTTAAAATCGTAAATAATGACGTCACTCCTTATATCTACGTGTAGTATTTCCGGTTTCCGCTTTAAAGCCTCCGCACCTTGTAAGGAACGTTTTGACCATAGAAAAAAAAAGAATATAATTTGTGATTGGTGATTTGGCGGCGAATAATTCGATTACGATCTACGACCTGAAATCCGGCAAATAATACTTTGTTGACATTTCAACCAGAGATTATGTCAACTTTCTAGGTTTTTCTAAATCGAAACGTTCGCAAAAACAACCATAACATAGAAATGAGCACATTACGATCAACTAAATGAAGTAATCAAAGCAATATTTTATAGATTCTTTTCAGTTTTGTTATTGGCTGGAGAAATACAACTTACCGCGGTCAGTGAAAGTAAGAACGCCAACCGTTTCATGACGTCACTACTTAAAAGTGACACACTGATTACAGTCATTTGGCGCGGTATTTGATAAATTTAACTTTAAAAAATAATTTCTTTGTAAATAACGCAATAAAAAATAAATTTATCTAAATTTTTGTTTAGTTAAATAGTACGCTAATAGAAAATAAATAAATAAAAAACAGCGGAATTCCTCATTACGCCGGTTGGGGCCGGCCGACACCAGACGACAGTATGCGCCGCGATTTTAATAGCAGACACACTTTTACACGTTGTTTTATTATATCACCGTGTATGCGAGCAGCCTATTGTGTGTGTGAAATTGTTTCCGAGTTTGTTTTCGTTTTGTTTTTAAGAAAAATAAAAACGTATGATTATATTTTTTATTTTATTATTATTAAAATTAAAATAATATTCAAATATTTCTAGTTTATGCTATGATTCAGCAAGAAACGAAGCAACAATCAAAGCAAATGAAATTGGATGCTTTTTAAAAAAAAAGTTTTAGAATTTAATTTAGTACCTATGAACTGGTGAGTTAGTGTTTATTATATAAAAAAACATTATTTACATTCAGAGATTATTATTTATTTTGTAAACGAATTTAAACCATATTTATTAAATACTTTAGAATATGTATTAAATAAACATGTAAGATTGTTCTTAGAATTTTGGCGCGGAACCTCACCTAATATCTTCCATTATATTTGTGTTCATTTAACGCCGATTTTTTACGCCAGTTTCTCTCGGAACGGAACCCCGGCGTAAAACGACGTTTACCTGTACTTGAGATCTCATTATTTACTTAAATATTGAAATTTTCGGACCATTTCAGAAATCGAGGTGTGTTAGAGTGATATTTGAACCTCGAACCTTTGATACCACGGGACCGCAACCCAGTTCTAATATATATATAGTAAATATAAATGTTAGATATTATGTTAATACTTTTAAAAATTGTTGTCTAATATTCGTTAAAAAATAAGTATTACCATGAAATCTATCAATTTATTATTTGATTTTTTTGGTAATAAGGACTATCAAATACGATGAAATTGCATTAATATTTATGGAATTTCTCAAGGCAATGTTGATTTTTACAACGCGGTATATCGAGAACTTATTTCAGATTCAGAATAAATAATGTGATCCGGGATTATCTGGTCTGGAGTGGGAATATGACTTGATCAAGCAATTGCGAGCTGGGAGAGGTATCAGGAGAATATAAACGCGAGCTAGTCTAGTATAATATGTTTCCTTTCAATTTCCGCATGGCCTGAGGCACGTTTATCCGCGGGATGAAAATTGCCTAACTAATTTATTTACCCCTAACAAATGTTCGCGCCAGAGCGGCTGCGGCTGTGTATCGTCCTCGCCAAAGAGATGCCTACTGTATAAATAGCATATTATCAAGGTGCTATTATACGCCGAGGGGATTCATAAATTTCAATTAAAATATTCGATGAACGAAATAATTTTGTGAATTGTAACCGGAATGTTTTAATTACGCCCAACTGGTTTTACTAATTTCTTACATTATTACCTTTCCTCTTTCCGCACTCAGAGGTGCATAGGGTATTGGTAAAGCAAATGCTGGGATTATCGATCATCTGTTACATGAAGGTACGGTGGTCAGTCTTACATTTCAAGTGCTAGTCCAG
Organism: Micrasema longulum; assembly: GCF_059751315.1. Classification (NCBI taxonomy): domain Eukaryota; kingdom Metazoa; phylum Arthropoda; class Insecta; order Trichoptera; family Brachycentridae; genus Micrasema; species Micrasema longulum. The sequence continues at coordinate 2,441,081 of NW_028277303.1, forward strand.
AAACAATGTAATTTTGCAGCTTAAACAGCATTTGAAATAAATGTTTCACGTCCCCTCGGTCAGGAATCAAACCTACCAAACCACTTCACAGCAAGGCAGATTCACCTCTACTCGATTTTTTTTCAGGATTTTTATTCGAGAGAAGCCATCGAGTCGAAAACGTGTGTCCAGGGTTCTGGTTCTATTTCACACACAAAATTGTATTTTTCATCCGCCTGGACACATAAACTTCAGTACACTAGAGTTTATTTGGTTAGTACCAACGTTTGCTTTAAAAAAATGGTCGTGATAGTGCCTCAAAGTAATAGACTTTTTTAAGAACATTAATATATTTTTTTATATTTATTTTATAGGACCGAAAATGTTAAATTACAATAATGAGTTATAACGCATTACTAAAATCACTGCTAATTATTGTGATCCTGCATAAAATCGAATCGGGAACACCTGTTTATTATGCAAGCCAGCATCATACCGCTAACTTCAATTGGTAGTATTATATAGGTAGATTCGCTAGCAGACCATCGACCGAGAAAGACTTGTGATCAGATAAACCAAAACTTATGTCTGGTCATATCAAAAGCATATATAACAGGAGGGCATGTGGAAGAAGCGAGGAATGTATGTCAGGAAAGACGTGTGTGGCGGTCCATCCTCGCTGCCTACCCCTACAAGGAAATGGCGAAAAAAGAACAACACTCGATGGCGTTTCTTCTGTAAAAAGATCACATTAAGCTCTGTATTGGCTGGCACCCCGTAATTGTAATCGAACGAGGGTAAAGTAAACAGAGTTGCGCGCACAATCGCCCATTGTGGCCTGCCCTAGTGAATAGAGTTATATTATGCGGCCGATATGGTTCTAGCTAGGCCCATCTCATCGCCGTGCTGGGGGTTTAAATGTAGCAGATAAAGAGACAACAATACACGGATTATAAACTGCGTTTTAAGGGACTGCCTAAAGCAGGTTCATCAAAAAGGAGAAGAGAACCTTTTTTAATAAAAATAAATATTTAGCCCATATGTATTTTTGGTTACAATTAAAATAGCCGTTTCATCAGCCGCGTAAATTTCTAGACATTTTCCGTCCCTATAGAAATATTTCACTTCACAGACAAGAGAAGGTAATAAAGAAGTTAAGGCAAACAGAGCTTATGACCTGTCATTGGCTGATTTAAGTGGCCACTTTACACACTGTGTAACATTCACCATTCTGCCCATATTTGAACATCTATATTCCTTTGATTCTTTCATCTGTTGATGTTTGTGAAGTTGAAGCTGAAACCTTTATTTATGCGGGTGAGATTCATCTAATTGAATGATTTCACCTACATACTAGGCGACGCCTAAATTTTTTTTTTTCAATTTCTATACTTTCTCGTGGACCAGGTGGATTTATCAACAATATTTTGAGTTTTATTTTTGTTGAGAATTGAAGGAATATAGATGTTCAAATATGGACAGAATGGTAAATGTTACACTGTGTGTAAAGTGGCCGCTTAAACCAGCCATTGACAGGTCATACGCCCTGTAGATGCCTAGACTTCTATATTACCTTCTCTTAAATATTATTTATCACTGTTGTAATATGTTAATGTTACCAGCTCCCCAGGGAGTTAAATTTAGTCCTTGTCTACATAAATTTGGACAAACTCAAAATATTGTTAATGTATTATGTTATGAAACAAAAAAAACTATAAATATAATTCATTTGTCTTCGGGAGATAGGATACAAAAAATGTTTCCATTCACGCGGTAAAAATTAGAACATTGATTTTTACGGCGAAGTTTCTTTAAAATGGATGAAAACAGTTATAAAAATGAACCACTTTAAATAATGTCACAAGTTCTTCTTAATCAACCAATGATAGAGTATTGCGATTGATTTCCGGTTTCCGGGAAGCCAACCCATCAATCAGGATAACTCACAAAATAGAACTAGTGACGTCATACGTGGAGTTATTAAACGATTACAAAACTTCAAAAAATCGTAGCGATGATACGAAACATATAAAAAATTTGACTTTGTTTGATAGTCTATTACTAATTTAATTAAAAACCAAAAAGACTGAACAACCTCATTGATATGGTTGTGTTACGAGTATAATAATAACACTCAAGTAAATTTTAAATTTGTGGTTCAACAATAAACATAGTTTCCTGAGTAGAGTGATAACGAAAGGATTGCGTTAACCTGAAGAGGTAAGCGCGTTTGACTTTCAAATCATGCATGATGTTCAAGGTTATGTTTCCGACAAAAAGTGTTTTTGAATCAACATTTTACTGTCCATCGACTGGTAACAAAAGCGTAAGTGAGGCTGATAAATACAAATGCAATTCTACGACAGGTAGGCATAATATATAAGATTAAGAAAGTTATAAATACTTTAAAAAATATACCTTACATCTTTGACCGAGTGCTTCTTTAAAGAAAGGATTATGTTTGCCCTCGTTGTGGTTTTATTGGCTCGCGGATCGAGAGTTAGCTACCAGGGCTCCGTGAATATGATCGTATTTTCGTCCTACGCCGCATTGTTTCGCTCCCCGTCCAGAGCCAATCGGCACAACACAGCCGCTCAATTTGTCGTTTTCAGAGTGCGGTTGCGTTGCCACCCCACGAATTTCAAATTGCAACTGTTTACCTTGCGTTTTTTTAGCTTCCAGAACAAAGGACTGCGAAATACGAACTGAATCGTTCTGAATTCAAATGGACTAGGACTAATGGATAAGGGCCCGTTTCCACCGATGCGATTTCAAGAAAAAAAAATTGTTGCCTTTTTTTTATTTGTAAATAGATTAATAAACTGACTTAATTATTTTTATTTATATGTATCGTATTATCATTGAAATGATTGTTTAAAGTTTAGTAATTTTAAAATTACGTCATAAGTCGTCGTCGGTGAGTTGAGCTGACATTTAAAAAGAGAATCCCGCATGCATTTAATCACGCCAAACATGGCTTCCCGGAAACAAGAAATCTATCATAACACATAATTGATTGGCTATTCTAAACAGCTGTTGACCAGAACCAATGACGTTTTTAAGTAGTTTGTTTTTATCACAAAGCATGTTTATTCATTTTTTCATACACTTTCGTGAATGTTCGCCGCACAATTAAATGTTTTAACTTTTTCCGTGTGCAAGAAAAAAATTTGATTTCCCATAGCACTGAGCTTCCTCATTTATCAATTTAATACACTAACATAAAAAAAACACAAAAGTGATTTATGCGCTCGGTTAAACAATATTTTGTTGCCCTTTAATAATAAGGAATATTTATATGTTTATTTATATTTTTATTTCCTTTTTTAATTACTATAAAATAAAAAAAGGACCACCTAATTTTTTATAGAAAATTTTATTTTCTCTTTCTTATATTACACAAAAATATTATACCTGTCTTTTTTATTATTGGAGCGAAAACTTCATAAATATTTCTTGTATACCCATGGACAGACCATGCCTTTGTGGGATTTTTTGATAACTATTTTTTTACTGTTAATATGTATTTCATTGCCATGTTATTATTCTTTATTTTTTTAATACTCTGTTTTACTTCTTATGTATATTGTAAAAAAAAAACTTTAAAAAAATAAATAAATAGAAAAAAATAAAAATGTCTTGAAAATAACATACATATCGTGAGCAAACAAGTGAAACTGGCCGAGTCATTTTTTTGCAATTTTTCACTAAGTTTTAAATTCTGAATGTTATCTTTTACTGAAAAAAACTTAGTCCACTTATTTCCTAAAGTTTTTATACAAAATTGATAATTTTTTGATTGAGAACTGAATTGTTTCAGATATAATACAGAAGGAAGACTTTAAATCCTTAATTGTACACGTCTATCCTGGCATACATTTCTAGCTTCTTCCACATTCATACTGCTAACGAAAAGGCGGACTATAAATGAAAAACGAATTTCATTCAGTTTTGTGATAAGGAAAATTTTGAAGAAAGGATAGGAACATGGAATGGATACCTACCTTTAATATGATCTGAATGTTTTATTATATAAATAAAACACGAGTGATACTTTAATCCACAAATTTGGAATATCCAGTGACCGGTTTCATCGCTTTCGCGACATCTTCGAGACTGGTATCTTTATTAAAAAGTTAAATGTATTTATACAGAACAGAGGTATTGTATATAGAGGTAATGTATCCTTACCTCTGTTCTGAAAGATACCAGTCTCGAAGATGTCGCGAAAGCGATGAAACCGATCACTGGATATTCCAAATTTGTGGATTAAAGTATCACTCGTGTTTTATTTATATAATAAATTACAATGAACTTCCATCAAGAACTTTCACTTACAAACTTAAATGATCTGAATGTTCTTCAATTTCGGGCACTGGATGACAAAATGAACTTTAAAATGTAACAATTTTTTCAACGACGCGCGACGAATCCAACCACTTTTTATGCAATTTTATGTAAAGTCAAGAATGTTGTTTTGTTTTAGTTCTAAATCTGAATCTTTTAATTTTGAATTTCTACTATCTTGATGTTAGGTAGGTACCATAAGATGGGTCCAGGAAAGGATGGGAAAGAAAAGTAATCGGCCAGGAATAGTATCGATAAATGCTGTTATTTACTTAACATATATATCTGTCATACATGTCCTTCGGTTCTGCCTGTTTTTAACATGACCAGACTTAAGATTTTGGTTTATCTGATCATGCCACGTCTTCCTTAGTCATCCTCGTCTCACGTTACCGTTCATTTCCACCATATATAATTGATTTACTATTCACTCGTCCTCCCGTTCTATCAATTATACCTGACTCAGATTTACACTCTGGCCTGATTTTAACATTCGTAACCCAGTCATACATTTATTTCCAACACATTCGTCTAAGAGAACGCATTTCGACCGCGTTCACTCGGCTTTTATCCTTCTTCTGCCAGTTTCATGTTTCACTTCCATACTTAAGTGTTGTTTTGTTTCATATTACTGTCGTTATTCAAATATGTTTTTATGAATTATTATCTTACGATATTAAAAAAATCGTTCTGAATTATTATGGATGTAAAAAAATGTTTTTACCACAGGGATATTATATAATTTCATTTTGATTTAAACTAATGATGATTTACAATATTTGAGTTTGTCCAAATGTTTGTCGACAAAATACTGGATTTCACCCCCTCGGGAGTCTTTAAGATTAACAAATTACAACAGGGATGGAGAATACCTTAATGAAGGGAATATGGAAGTCTAGGCATTTATAACTTCACTGAAATCAACAAATGGAAGAATTGAAGAATTATGGATGTTCAAACATTGGCAAAATGGTGAATGTTACACAGTGTTTAATGTGGCCACTTAAACCTGCCATTGACAGGTCATAAGCCCTGTAAATACCTAGACTTCCATATTCCCTTCATTGAGGTATTCTCCATCCCTGTTGTAATTTGTTTATGATGATTTCATGATAATAAAGATTTTTTTATATTTTATTGGGTAACTATTAAAATTTCAAAATGTTTTTATTCATTATTATAAAATTTAACGTTTTGCCTAAATTATTATTAATGGTATATCTAGTTTTTGATTAATTATATTCTGAATCTCAGTCCTGCATTTAATTTTTATATTTAATTATCGTATATAATGAAATAAAATTTGGTTGTGTTTTTTTTCTTTTACTGGTATATTTTTACTAACAATTAATTTGAATAACTTTTTTTTGTATTAGTATTTAATATTTTAAAAATTATTATTTATCATTGTTATTTATTATATTTATGAGAGATAATCAAATTTAAAGAGCTGAAATATTTTCAACCCAAGTTTTTTTCATTAAAAAAAATAAACAAAATATAATTTTTACATTTGGAAACATTTTATACCAAACATTGATTATTATTAATTAATTATTATTGACATAAAACATTTCAGTTTGTTACCTACTGAAAATTATTGACGGAAGTTCATGGTAATCTATTATAGAAGTAATTCTAAGCTGAAATCAGTTGAACTCTTTATTAGATCTTGAAACTTTTGAAGCATTAAATGGCTTCCACTTTCATTTATTTTATTGGAAAATATGTTTTTTTAGTATTCCGAGTTACCCGACTTGAGTCATCTCAGCACGAGTTAGTACGATGAACGATCTCTTTGGTTGGATTCCTTATCAAAACACTGCGCTACGTCCGCTCAGATCTGAGATTCTGAATATAGTCTGCTTCATACAGCGAAATCCGAGAGATTTCATTTATGGATCTTTTATTTTAAGGTTTTAATAAATAATAATACCTAGTATTTTTGGTCACAAAATACAAATGAAAAAACCAATATTAAATATTATCAATGAATAAAAATTTGAGTGAGCTCGGTTTTAAAAAAATAATTTACATAAGTATTTAATACCTAAATTCGTGTGTATCCCCAGGAGTTATAAAATAAATTCTGGAATATTTCAAGATAATTCATAGGTAATTTTTTTTGTTAGTAAAAAAAAGTTGTCGGCCTCTTGGTGTAATAGTCAGCGCGTTTGTCTACCTAGCAAGAGGTCTCGAGTTCGATTACCGACATGGTTGATTTGAAATAGTTATTTAAAGGGGTGTTTTCACACCAGAATATACCATAGTCCCTGGACTGGCGCCTGAAGCGTAAGACTGTCTCATCTTTATGTAACAAAAAAAATTGCGCTACGATCGGTGTACCAATGTAGTGCCCTGTGCGCCATTAGGTGCGGTAAGGGAATGATGATGATAATGATGAAAAAAAAAACTAAAATAAATTCAGTTTTTCAAGGAAAAAATCTGTTGGCTTAGTAACTAAGGTTATAAAATTTGATTTAAAATATAATTATTAAATGTTGTTTTGCAGCACTGAAAGTAAAAAATATATAAGTATAAATAAGCACATACATTATTTTGCAAGAAAGCTAGCTATAAAAAAAAAGAAACAATTTTTTTTACCTATCATTAGTTAAAAATACAACTTACACGTTTTTTTAAGCGCTGATCACAAAACAAATTAATTTGTTTTGTCAATGTATTTGTTACGTACTTTAAACAACAAATTAAATTTACTTCGTGAGTCAACTGCACATTTCCACAATATAGGAACAAAACACATTTGGTCTGAGGTCTGAGGTAGCATATTGTATTCCGCCTCCATAGTGAAGACACATTAGTGGTAACGACAGCACAGTAATTATTAAAATAATTTTATTTTAAATTACAATCGATATAAAGTGCTTTTTACCGCGTTGCTTTGACAGCTGGCTTCTCCAGCCGTCTATCACGCACTTCTTCATTTTTACCAAGAGAATTTATTACGCTATAAAAATATGTTTCCCTCGTGGATTACCTGAGATGATAAATATGTGTCTATGGAGACGTCGCGCCCCGAAGCGGTAAGCTGTAGGGATGCATAGGATACATCGATGTTTTCAGAACATCGGTATATCGATTAAAATGATTACATTCGTTAACATCGGCATTTGGAAAAAAACTTGTAGATATCGAAGTTAACCTAATTTTTATGATGTAAATAATGTGTGATTTATGCATTTACTTGTTTATTGATTACTCGCGGTTACTTATTGATGGGATCGGTATTAACTTTATCAATAAAGTATTGAAACAAAATAAACGTTCACTTTTAACGAAGTTTTAGTTTTTTAAATTTTATTTATAAGTAAAATAATACAAACTAAGCCAATGTTTTACATTCTCCTCAGTTACTGAAACTTAATTAGGGGCGAAAATTAGACTAACCTTTGTTTAAAAGTGCTTAACCATAACAAGAAAGAAACGAAACAAGTTTAACGTTTAAATTTTTATTTTTTATTAATAAATTTCATAAACGGTACATATTTTAAAAAAAATTCTATCCATTTCTACTTTTACACAGCTTGTAAATATTATCACTGTAACTCTCCAAAAAAAGAGACTAACTCTTGTGCTTGGAGAGTGACTAACGAGTTATAAGACTTATAAGAGTTTACATAATTTAAAACACGAGTACATGAGAAAAAAATAAAAACATAGGATATATAAAGAAAAAAACAAAAAACAATAATACATTCATACTATTTAAAATTTAATGTAGTTTTTCACGTGTAATAAATTATGGTTAAATAAATATATAAGCCAAAGAACTTCAACAGTTTCTTGCGCAAACATAATAAATAAATGAAAACACTTTAGGACTTAGGCAGATAAGGTCGTTAACATCACATGCTATGCAGACAATATAACGATAGTGGTCGAATTAGAAAATGATTTACAAATACTGTATTTTTTAATAATTGAGAACAGGGTCGTATCAAAAAAATTTCCACGGAGGTGGAAGGAAAGTTGAACGTCTGCATCACAGAACCAATACTAATATCCTGTGCATACAAATCGCAAGATCTGTAGAAATAAGAAGAGAAGAAGAAAAAAAATAAGGTTCTAAAATAATCTATCTCTTATAATACCTGCAATATTAAAAAAAAAAACAACAAATGATCACTCTATGTTTGCCTTGTTTGAATATCACAAAAGCATGAGTGTAAAACTAAGCTAATATAACTGTTGATATGTATGTAAAGTAATCACGTAACCCACCCAATGACGGATCATAAGTTCTATTAATGCCTAGACTTTCATTTTTTCAACGGCTTCATCTCTGCTGAGAAAAAAAATCTAATGTAATTATATATCTTGTAGTCTGTAGTAACACGCGCGAGTGTTTGTAAGTATTTTGTATAGATTTTTACATCATTTTAGTCAATCATTAGAAAAAGTAATTAAATGTTTTTTCGCGAAGTTTTTATAAATCAAAATATTAATTTATCTGAGGAACATATTTTAATTTGTATAATAATTGTTTAAGGGGTTTAATCTTCAAATATCGATATTGCGAAAATCGATGTTGTGTAAGCGAAACGTCGCGACGTCGCGTCGCGTCGCATCCCTAGTCCGCTGGCATAGCGGGGCACAGATCCAAAGTAAATAATATTCGACGCCGAAGTGACGGACATAAAATGACTGAAGCGACGCCGACGCCTTCTAAGCGTTGCGGCGGCGCCTCGAAATAACACTTATAAAAAACTCTTCTAAAAGAATTTTGGAAAATCATCTCTGAGAAATTGCATTAAAAATATAAAATAATTCAAGAACATGACAAGGTTTATTATTTACTACCATTATTTTCCTTTTGCACACTCTAACAAATAGATATAATATATATTACTTCATTTTGAAACTTATTATAAACTTCAGATTTAATGCACATAGAATATATGAAAAGGCGACATAAATATTATTTAAAAAATCTACAATTATTACAAAAATTATTGATGAATTAAAACAGTAATAATTTAAAATTAACAATGATAGAATTAGTAATAGGTTATATCAAGATATAATTATTAATAGTGAATTAGAATAGGTACAAAAGTAAGATTAAGAAATAAAACAAATTAACAATAATAAAATTGGCACGACGTAAATAAAGGAAGAGAAAACCAAATGATTGATAGTAAATAAACAAAAATAAAAAGGAACAGAATGTATAGGTATTACAAACAAATTAAATAAAAATTTCTAAAAAAAAGAACACAATAATAAACATAATATTAAGTATTAAAATAATTTCAGGTTTTAATATGAATATAGAAAAGAGAAAAAAGGAAAAAATATACAAAGATAGATAATATAATATGTATCAAAATAAAGAGTTTTGTCTATGAAAAGAGCTCAAAGATCAGTCTTTGGACCGATTCATTACTTAATATATTGTAATTCAATGGAAAATTATGTAAAATTTTCGAAATGTTTCCAATTCGCAGACGATGCAGCCCTTGTAATAAGCCATTTAAATGTAAAAAAAAAACTGCTTTAAAAATATTTCAAGAAGATTTTTCAAATCTTATTAAATGCGCGCATGACTATGGCTTAGTAAAAAAATTTTAAATAACAAAAATTGTTCATGTATCTTCACCATATATTACTAAACGTAAATTTTAAATACAAGCTCATATAAATTTTTGCCTTCATTTAAATTCAAATATAGAATCAGATAAATGTAATTGTCCTATTACATTATATATGTTGTAAATAATTATAATTTTTTAGGATTAATTATTGATTCTAATTTCAGTTGGAGTGTTCATATTGATAGAATCTGCGACAGATTAAGGTACTGGCTTAAGGTCATTTATGAAATCAAAAGTATTATACCTTGTAAAACGTTAAGATACATATGTATATATCTCGGTCATTGAATCGATGAAATCTTAAAGAGTGATCATATATATATATATATATATATATATATATATATATTTTTTTTCGTGATATATATATATATATTATTATTATTATTATTTATTTTGTTTAATTCTGTAATGTCCTGCCGGTAAAACAAATTTGTGACTACAAAATGATTGTAAATTACTTTGTTGATCCGGAATAAAAAAAAGAGTTTCCCACACACAACACTAGATTAGAAATTAAGGGTTCTGGTTGTCCCCCGAATTACAAATTACTTCATAGAACGAACATTTGATTGCATTATTCCAAGGTTGTTCAATGATCTCCCTCAAACCATAATTAACATGAAGGATCTTCAATTGAAAAAAAATAACAACAAATATTTTAAAGTGTCTGCTGTTTAACGAAGATAAATAAGTATGTATAATATAAATAAAAGAATGTAAAAAAAAGTCTTCAAAAAAATATATCTCATCGAAAAGTTTTTAACGAGTTGTAATATGTATTTTTAAAATATCAAATAAACGCTTTTCTGCAGCACTGAAACTAAAAAACACATATACAAACCTAACAATCAGCTAACTAGACAGGTGCACCATCAATGCCCAAGAGGAATCCTAATCGGTGCATGTGCTTTTTAAAATGCATGTCGTGTTGGTTTTATATTTTTGTCCAACAACTATGGTGAAGGCGTATAGTGGGTTTTGCATGTTGGTTTAATTGGTGTCCTGACGAAGAGACGAGTACATCTCGAAACCCGTAGGCATAGAAAAGTCGGTAAGTGGTTATATACAAATATTTAATAACATTTAGTAAAATGTTTGACCACAAAGTTAATGCTTTAAATATTAATAAATTGTATATGTATATAAAGTGTTAAATAAATTTTAAAAATATAAAATTAGGCTTGCCTGTCGGTGAACCAAGTAAAAATTAAAATACTAGAATATTTTATTTGAGTACCTACATACACGCGAAGCTTTTTAAATATTTTAATGAACTGAACCTTTATATTACTGTTATTTTCTAAAACTAATGAAATGCAGGTCAACTACTTAAATTCAAAAAGACAACAAATCGAAATTTGACTTATCGAAATTTCACCTGTAGAGCCAAACTTTTTAACATGAGTTCTTAATTATTTTTAATATTCTTACTTATAGAATTAATAGTAGTCCAGAAACCGCATACGCACCTCAAACAGAAGGCGACTAAACTACTCATAAATGAGTAGGTTTACGTTTTGACCCATTAGTTTATTTGTAGACGTCGCTCAGTACGCAACTCCTTATTTGAATTCAACTATGCCGTGTTGTGTCCTTTTAAAATACTGCTAGGATCTTAAATAAACAGGATAGGATCACATTTCATGTGTATTTAGCAAATGAATGTGTAAGTAGCAAATACATTACATGAAAATTGAATTATTTTTCCATTTGTCAGATTGTCGAAGAAACAAAATAAATATTTCGTCAGTGTTGCCAGGGTAGTAATCTTGTTTACCCTACTTTGCTCATCTAATGGGAGAACTAAATACAAAACCGGTATTTTTTATGTATCTACTCTCACTGCCTCCACCTTCCATGGAATCATTTCTCTACAATACCGCAGAGTGTGTGCGGACCAACTACTGCTTTACAAAATTATGACAGGAATGGTTGACTGTACAGAGCTGCTTGGTTTAATAACAATACATGTGCCAGCCAGGATTTGTAGACGGTACCACTTGTTTCATGTACCAATAAGTAAAACATCGTATGTTAAAGATGCTTTTTTTCGTAGGACTTTTTCAATGTACAATAAAAAATTTAAAAATATATATTACACAAACATCACTCCGTCAGATTTAAAATTTCCACTAAAAATGTATTATGTAACTTAGTAGACATTATAATAATAAATATGTACATCTCCCCTCCCCTCCTTATCCTCTCTTCAGGCATTTTTGTCCTTATCCCGCCCAATTTACAGTAACTTAATGTTCTTAAAATTAATATTTAAAAAACCTTTGATTATTGAGTACATGAAAATAACATTTTTATATTTATAAATTGTATGTATTTATTTGATATGTAATATATTTTTTTTACTAACTTTGTATACTATGTGGAAATCTGTTATTAGTTCTGAGTTTATACACTTTATCTGTTTGTTTACTAAAAATATGTATGTAGAACTGTTGATTTCCCTAATAAAATAAAATAAAATAAAATAAATAAAACTAATGAAAATTGGACCATGGATTAAACAACTCTGTGGTGGACATTTGACCGATATTATCTTTCAAATATAAAATATTTTTTAACATGATATAAAATTTTCCGTTTTATATAAAATAAAATATGTTTTATATTTTAAGTTTTAAGTTCATTAATTAAATAACTCTTATTAAATAACCCTTTACTTATCTACTCTGTTGTGTCAATCAATATTTCCGCGTGCACAATAAAATTTTAGAGAAATTAACAGATTGCCTTTTTTTACCTTACATTTGTGTTATAATTAAATTGTTTCCCATCGTGCAACATTACGCGGTGACATCACGAATGCGCGCGGCGAAAGTGAGGCATAGTGGGGGAAATTTTTGAGCACAGTCCGATGTATTCAAATATGATTCAAAGCTCCTTCTGGACTATTCTTAATTCTATGGTCTTACTTTTAATATCTTTGTTTTTTAATATCGTTTAGAGGCGTTTTTTAAAGCAGTATCAATCTAATTATGGAGTTTTGTGCTAACTTACACCCATAAAGCTCTGACGTTAGCCACCAAAACGTAAAATGGCAAAAGGGTTGGTGTGTAATTTGGGTCATTTATAATGGAAAATCCATGGCAGTCTATTTATTATAGAAAAATATGACTGATTTAAATGTCATTTTTGCAACGAAACAAAACTTTCGGGTTTTCGATTCGTGGCCCTTTTGAATTCAGAAGCGATGTTAAATCGGTAAAAAAATAAAACACCACATAATTATTAAATACGAATATGTCATACATACATTTAGGCAGTTTGACAGACTCGTTCGTCCTCTCAAAATTTTTGTGCGTTTTGCTACGTGAGGTTCCTGATTCGATTTCCATAAAAGTCGTCATGAAATTCATTAATCAGATTGTGATATGAAACGAAAAATAATGTTTAATTCAAAGATTTTGTAGGGGTTATACATTGTGATATTTACTACGTGTCCGGGCGGGTGAAGAATACAGCTCCGCGTAAGCAATAGAACCAGAACCCTGGACAAGAGTTTTCGACGCGATAGCTGCTCTCGGGTAAAAATCCTGAAATATAAATTATTCATTAATATTTCACAAATATTTTTACTACTCACTTTTTTGTAAAATTTATATAAAAACATTGAAAAATATTTATCCTTACCGAAAATAATTTTAAATTGAATGAAAACACCATGACGACGCGACGTAATGCATCAACCCGATATATTAAAATTATTATACACGTCTTTTATTAACATATTGGCCGTCAAATAGTGGATTTGGGTCCTAGTGCTTGAGATGAATGAAATTCTTCGCCCTCACACCGTCACTTGTTCAAGGAGCTCCAGATGTTCTCCAAAGAAACTATTTGTTCCTTTAACTCAACAATCCTCAGCATCTTATTAATTTTATTAACAGAGCAGGATGTAGGATTTTTAGTAAACTAAATAATCAAACACGTTTATTGTTCTTGATATAATTAATTACCGTGCTAAAAAAATATTACTCAGGTAAATTACCTGTAGAGTAAACGTAAGCATACGATTTTAATTTAGATTAAATTGATACGAGGATAATTAATTAAAAATATTTTTAAGCTAAAATTTTATTATTTTCTTTTAAAAGAATATAAAGCTTATAAAAATACTTCATGAACTTACATGTATGTAAAAAAACATGTTTTTTTTCAAGTACGCTTGCAATTTGCAATGAGGAAGTTCAGTTGTTTAAAAAAAAAGATATTGTCCGTAGATTATTAAACATGGCCATTTTGTAATTTTTTTATGTATCTATGTATTTTCTAGCGCTATAATTTTTTTTAAATTTTGTATTTTTTAAATTACTTCGCGTGTGACGACTTAAATTGTCTTCCCTTCTCTCGATGAGTTCTGCTAATTCATTAGTTGACTTTCCGTTTACCGGTAAACCGTAAACCTATTACAACTCTCTTATCATTGGTTGATTCGGAAAAACTAGTGACATTATGCAAAGTAGTTCGTTTTTTTATTTTTTATACTTTTTTTACATTTTCAAGAAAATTTGACGTACTATTTAATGCTCTTATATTTACGGCGCGTAAGAATACATTTTTTATATCAAATTTCAAGTAGGGCTGAACTTCCTCATTGATGTAAAAGTACAGTCACCCAAGAATTATTAGGAGCAGAAAAGAATAACAAGAATAAAATATATTTAAATTATTATTAAATTATTAAACTTGGTTGAAACAGTTGCAGAAATTAGAGCAGAATGCAAGGCTGAGTTAAGCATTATCGACAAAATTAAGAAAGGTCTTTTGCGATGGTTCGGTCATGTGGAGCGAATGAATAATGAAAGAACGGCTAAAAAGATTTATGATGCGAATATGTCTGGTTGTAGAAGTCGAGGAAGGCCGAGAAAGACATGGCATGATCAAGTACAACAAATTCTTGAAAGTGGTCATGTGAAAAGTCGGAATAATCGACGTGCGTGCATGAGAAGATGTATGAATGTAAAGGAAGCAAAGGAAGTGTGCCAGGACAGAGTGGTGTGGCGTTCTATCCTCTCTGCCTATCCCTCCGGGGAAATGGCGTGATGGTTAGTTAGTTAGTTAGTTAGGTTGAAACAGTTCTTACATTTTGTTACTTGTTTCTAATTATTAAAATACAGCAGTAAAATACAAGCAACCCAAAAACAAAAAAAAAACCTTTTCAACTAGTACTACCAAGAACAAGGACAGATTCAGATGATTGAGATTTAAAAAAAGAGAAAAATATTTTCTCTCGAAACTTTATTAAAGAGTTTTATTCTTAAAATCTTATATAATATGAAAAAAAACGAAATAAACTCAACGGTATTTATTTTTATAACACTATTTTATGTCGGATTAAAAGAAACGCATATTTCTAAACTAAATTAAAATTGAATAAATCCACCAATAGTAATAAATCTCGCATATCCAATATGTATACTTTACATTTTTGTACCTTATCCACGTGAAAATATTTTGAATACGAATTACAAGAAACAGGTTAAGCAGTAAATTTATATAAATTTAAAATGAGTCTTTAAGAATCAGTTTTTTGTGCTTTTTCAATAACGGTGTTTAAAATATAAATTTTGATAACTTAAGATTTGTGCTCACAAAATAACAAGCAAAAAAAACCAATTTGAATTTTGAGTAAGGTTTCCTTCACCGTTAAAAGCTATTCGTTTTCACGTCGATCGAATTTTCGAGAACTTTTTAAAATCACTCCTCCTGAATATAAATTCATTTAAATGTATTTATAAAAGTAATGTAGGTTAATAAAAACAGTAAATCTATGCGTAAATAATAATCTGGTGTCAAGGGAAATAGTAATGAAAATATTCGTTTTACTGTAATAATAAGAATCAACTCGTGTAAATAATGTTACTATAATCTCCTTTTTAAACTAACAAATTTGAAAAATATGTTTTTTTCTACGAATAAAAATTGACTAGATATGGTTTGACCTGCGTATTTCCAAGGAGATATTTTTATACAGGGTACAATATATTTACAAAACAAGGCAAACAGTTATAATTGACATAACATTCAATAAATTAAAATCAAATAACATTAAAATAATTTCGTATAATCCGGCCAGGGAGTTATTTAATCTTATTCAGTTTTCTTTTTTTGGCCATCCTTCAGTGGATACTTGGAATAAGAAACTCCCCTTGTTAGACACACAAGGCCGACTTCAAACCATAACCAGAATGTCAATCAAATGTATTTTTTCAAACCTTCTTTTTCGATTACCATTCTCAAAGGTCTACGTTGACCATTCGAGACATATGGCGGTGTAGTGGTCAATAGCACAAAAATTGTGTATTTACACATACAAAAGTTAGCTTTACGAGTATATTATGCTAACGCATATTTGTATTCTGTGCTTTATTTTATTAATGAATATTTTGTGAATGAACTGATATGCGTAAAAAATTAAAAGCGTGTCTCGATTTCGCATTTTTAGGCGGGGTGAATGCTCTGTGTTATGTACATACATCCGCAATACACTCGTTTTCCATATCTCTACATGATATGTATATGTGTTAGTTAAAATCTGTCATTGTTTCAATCTTAAAGTAAAAACCGCGTTAGAAAATAGAAAACAAATCAAAGTAGAGTGGGATTCGAACCTTGGCCCCCCTGATCCGACATTCGCGACACTACTCACGCACCACAACCCACAATCTGGCTCGTACTCGTATTTATATGCATACATCGTTTCCTTTAATTTCATATATCTTCTCACGCACGCACGATAATTATTTATTTATTTATTTTTTAATATATAGAATTTTTCTACTGACATTTCTTGGTGGAACTGCATTTTAATTATTATAATAAAAATACCTAATAGTTTTATTCCACTTTTATTTATAATTTTTTATGTATTTTTTTTTTATTATTTTTTTTTTTTATTTATTTATTTTTTTTTTTTTGGGAAAAAAACAACAGTTTTTACAAATATCGGATACAGAAAATAATAATAAATATAAACGAAAATTGTAAAAACAATCAATATAAATTTTCCACAGTGGTGTTAGCTATTGATTAAGTACATTATCGGTATCAAAATAAAAGCAAATTAACAATCAAGAAATGTTAGGCACTTTGAGGTTGCAAATTAAATAAAAATGAATTTATATACAGTAATAAAAATAAAATAAATATAAATAAGATAAATTTTAATTAAAAAAAATAAGAAAAGAAAAATGTTTTTCAAAAAATTATGTAAAAGGTACAAAATATAATCATGAACATACGAGTTCATGCATAATTACTGACACCGTATGAATAAACGGGTGCACTGTCTATAAGGAATCTTCTATATTTCATACAAGAGAGATGAAAAATGTCTGCGTGACCGGAGAGAACAGTATTATAATAATGACATGCTCTAAAGGAAATGTCGTTTTTCCTTGAGTTAGTCCTAGGTAATGGTAAATTAAATGTAGTATGGAGTCTTGTTCTGTTGGGTACCAGATGTTCTAAAGAACTTTATTATTCCGTAACTATATGCAAGTATTTGTTGGATTTAGTTCTGGTCACCGGTTTTTTTTAATATAAATATTTTACATAAGAAACATCCTTATTTATTCATCCCTCGATTATTACGTTACTTCTCAATTATTCTTCTTTTCGCGGTGACTTATCAAGTCCCCCCGACGTTGGCGATCACTACAGCGAAAGCATCTCTGTCCTGCGTTACTCCGAGGCCAGTAGCTCAATCATAAATAGCTATCGACGTGCTAATAAGCGACGTGATAACAATTTCTCACTATGGTTGTTTATCGTATTCGCGATCACAATGCAACATCCGTGATCACCTAATATTAAATGTCAAAATATTTACGTTTCGCGACGTATAATCCTACTACGCAATTACATATTTGAATTTCACCGGTGTAAATATGGAAAATAATATTATCAAACTGCTGAAAATATTTAAAAACTGCTTTTTTAAATTTATTTATTTATTATTTATCATGCTATTTATTGCATTTAGCCGGCGCGGCGATTGGCAAGTCAAATGTCAAGAAAAGCAGTCGCCATAGTAATTGTAACGTAATTTTCACTTTTTTGTTTTAGATACTCCTTACTATTTCGTAAATGCAATATATTGTATTATTTTTTTAAGTGAACGCTGATTTTTTGCCAGTGAACTGTATTTATTTACGAGGAAAACAAAAATTAAACCGACACGAGCGTTGACTAAGATATTACACCTATGACTGCGAAAACTTAAGCATGTTCATTGTGATCGCTCAAATGCTTAGCATGTTTTTAAGCACGTCGATAGTTATTTGTGATTGAGCTACAGGACAACTGCTTGTTGAATGTACTCGCCATAGTGATTCCTGGAAAAAGATGACCAGAGTCGTTTCCCGTTGCCTTCTCTGGTGGGTTTTTCTGTCGGGGTTACCTTCTCTTAGCTTGTTGGTTCTGGTTTGGAGGCGCCAGAAACTCGCCTTTCATCCTCTCGTTATCAGCTGTGATCACACCGTTGAGTGAGATTCCGTTGCCCGGGGTTTGCGACATGGACGCTAACGAGTTGGACTAGTCAGTAGTGTTGCCGGTGGAATGCACCTGGGCATTCTCAGCATTAAATAGAATCACACCCTCCATTAAGATGTGACTCACTGCGACCCCAATCAAAATAGATTTTCTTACAATAAAAACACAATTTCAAACAGGATCAACATAAATATTCAATATTGAATTTGATTATATGATTTTCCGAACTGGCTTAATAAGAAACGAAAGACGATTTATACATAAAAACAGCATAACTTTTTTTAATATTTTAAATCATCATAAGACTAACTATGATTTATTACTTACAGAAGTGAACTGAAAAGAATACGTTTTAAAAATAGAATAAATGTTTTGGAAAAATTATTTTTGCATTCTTTAAAATCCAGTGAATTATGGTCAAAATTATAAGGAATTTGAGAAATGATTCTGATTGAGATCCACCAAATACTAATGTTTATTGTTAACATTGAAATACAAAAAATATACCAAAAATAAGTATCCTTTGATTGTTTGTATTAATGCATGCTCGTTGAATAGCCCGTTGTGTAAACAAACAATCTTAGTAACTATGGTTAAACTTAGTATCACTACATTTTCACTACGAAAAGTTAACTCTATAGGTCGCGTCTATCTATTAATATGTCAATGATACGTTTAGTTATGTAAATATCTAAGATATTCAATGATTGAAATCTGAAATTGGAATTCGTAAATTAAATTAAAATCAAATAAAAATAAAATTAAAAATATATAATTATAATAATAATATTTTATTAATACCAAATACACATTTATAATTTCCCATAAGACATAAATGAAGAAATTTACGTTAAACTCCCAATATTGGGTTTCTTGTCATGTTCCGTAAGCCTGCTACAGTACAGACATTTTATTAGCCCTATCCTAATCCCACATAAAATAAATTAAGAAACATTCTAAATGCATTAAAATAACTTTAAAGGAATTATTTTTTTATTGTTATTCAATTAAACTTGATGAATATTTTGAAACGCTGCACTGGAGCAAAAAAGCAAACTCAGTATAAAGATATAATTCTGATTAAACAATTCTAACAAGTTTCATTAAAATTATTTATTGACAATTCTTGATGGAATTCCATTGTAATGACGTAATAACTTATATTTACATATAAGTTAGCAATTTTTAAAAAACTTATTATTTTTTTAATTAATTACTAATATGGAAATATAAGTTATTACATCAATTCTAACAAGACTGAGTAAGTACATACCATTTCTAGCGTTAGCGGCCCGCTAGTTTGTATCTTGGGCCTTAATGTGGTCAACTAATCCTAAACACACGGAGCTGCTTTGTACTAAAAAGATATTTAGGAAGTGTTTTCAGGTTCTACGATTCGGTGTACCTACATCCTTATTAAAGTTCTAACATTTTCACGGTCTTTTGAATACTGATTATGCGTTTCTGAGTTATTATGCCGTGTGTCTTTCTGCCAATTTTATGAATAGCAATACTTCCTTATAATATCTTTGATAACTTGCAACACTAATATATTTAGAACATATTTGGATCTCGGGATTCTACTTGACAATTAGTTAACATTTGAGGCACATGTCAACTCAATTGTGAAAAAATCATACTAAATGTTAGGTTTCTTCTTCCGTATAGAAAGAGAATTCAATCATGCGCGCACTCTTAGAATTCTTTACTGTACATATATTCGAAGTCAATTAGAATTCGCATCTCCCGCTTGGAGCCCTCAATACAAAAAATACATTAAGCGAAATGAATCTATACAATAAAATTTTTTTTCGTATGGCAATTTTAGACGGTTGACTCAGATTACAGGTCCATATAAATCTACAAACTTACCTAAACTCCAAACTCCCCAAACTCGCAGGGACATGGCTGACGCCATTTTTATGTATAAAACTTTGAATAACATGATAGATTGCCCCAAGATTGTATCACTTATTAATTTTTAAATCCCAGTAACGCAGACCAGAAACCAATATCTACTTAAAATTTCTAAATGTTCCACTAAATCTTTTCAAAATTCATTTGTAAATAGAACCTGCAATATGTGTAATCAGAAATTAAATTGTATTGATATTAATAATATATCTTTAACTTCCTTTAAAAATGAAATTCCCAAAAATAATTCAATTTTTGATGTTGGGCCTTGAATCCGCAGCCAATATTATGCAGGTTATGTGCAGTTCTGGATGTAGACACATAATAAATGTACACCGTATGGTCAACTATAGTTGTATTATATATCATAATGTGCAACTGTGTGATCAATATTCAAAAGTAGATATATTTTGAGTGTTATGTATTACATTTACATTTTTAGTAATATAAGTTTTGTATGATTAGTTATTTTATGGTATGTATAATTTTTATGTGACAACATTTACAATAACAATATTATGTGGAAGCCTCTAATTGGACTTTATGATATGTATTTATAATATAATTGTATCTTATAAATTTATAAATGTTTGTTGGTTTTCTAATGAGATAAAATAAAATAAAATGAAAAGACAAAAAGAACATACTAGTGTTCGCATAATACTTTTTAATACGCACATTTCCCAAATACCGTGATATTTAATCATTTGTTTTATTTCTAAAACGTATGAAGTTTATTTTTGTACTTCGGTGCAGTAAATTTAAATAGGTAAATACATGTTTATACTTGTGAATACGAAGTGGAATTTAACCCGAATAAATTATGTTTATGTTAACCGCCATTTCTTAATCCGGCTGACAGCTCCGCGGTACTTGTCCGCAAACAAGGAGCAATCTCCACATTAAAGGTATTCAGTGAGTAACATTGTGTAATTGGTAATATTCTGAACAGCTGTCAAAACACAGGAATAGGAGGTTCCTCGTAGCAAGACTTCATTTGATTTAATCACGGATCATTAATAATATTCATTATGTTAATATTTTTATACTCACTAAAAGCTACAAATAACAGTTTTAAGGTGGAAAGCAAAGCGTCACAATGTT
The DNA here is from genome assembly GCF_059751315.1 of Micrasema longulum. Lineage (NCBI taxonomy): Eukaryota > Metazoa > Arthropoda > Insecta > Trichoptera > Brachycentridae > Micrasema > Micrasema longulum. The sequence continues at coordinate 2,462,554 of NW_028277303.1, forward strand.
TATTGGATGTTTTATGTAAATAAGTTCGTAAACTCGTTGTTTTCTTATTAATGTTTAAAACATTAACTTATGGGTCAATCATTTCAATAAATGTTATTAAATGATTCCATAATTTGTTCATAATACGTTGAATTTGTTTTTACAAATTTATAAATAAATAAGTGAAAAAATGTTTCCCACTAGTAATACATACTTATGTAATTTTAAAAAAAAATGTTGGTAAATATTTGTATACAGCAGTGGCGAATGGTGATTTTATTTACAGGTAAGCTATAAAAAGTATAATATATATTTGTACCTACATAGGAGGTACATAATATAATGTAAGTTATACTATAAATTGATATTTTTTGTGATTCTGTGTGATACAACAACTCTTATACATGAAATCAACTCAAACGATGTAACTTCGTGATATATAATATTATATAGATATATTATCCATTACTTTAATATATAATTCATTATAAAAAAAAACAAAAACTACCACTATGAATTCAGTTGATATTAGGTATTCAATTGAAATGTCAACTGGCCGCATTGTTCTAGTAATTACTAGTTCTAAAAACGGCCGCGTGGAGTGCTATATGTCCTACACTATGACGCATAAAGGTTATTATAGTCTTATGTCATAAGTACCATCTCAAAGAAAAATAGTCCTTAAGAAACAATGTTTGAAATACTGTTTTCCAAATCAAGAATCTTCAAATAATTTGTGTAATCTGCAGGTTTAATCAAGGAGAAACAACCCGCACTGGGGTTAGTACATTCAAAATATAGTATACTTATTTGTATGAAAAAATAAGCTGGAATAATCGGCTAGTTTCTTGGCTCACCGCAGGCGCTAGACGCGCTTTATTAAAATTTATATTTATATTAGGATAATAATACAAACGATGGAAATGATTTAAAATAAATGGAAATTATTTATTTGTTTGTCTGTAAATAAAGTTACAATAAAACATTATTATGGTTAGTCAAATGTAATGGTAAGCTGGGCATAATCGCTTCTATACACGGCTCGCCCCTGGTATACAGCGTGTATGGTGAACCCTGTCACATCCGAAACCACGATGACCAGTATGGGGACGAAGACATATTGGCATATTTAATTATGTTCTTGTTATACTATTAAGGATCTCCCTTCAGTGTACTATATAGTAGTATCTACAGCGTGTATGGTAAACCCTGTCACATCCGAAACCACGATGACCGGTATGAGGACGAAGACATATTGGCATATTTAATTATGTTCTTGTTGTACTATATAGAAGTATCTACTACAGTATGGTAAAGAAGATTACGAAAAATACAATTTCATCATTAAAAAAAATAAGGAAGATTTATTAAGTCTTGTATCGTATGTGGACAAGTGTGACATCACAGCCACAAGAGTTAAATTTGATATTCTCAATATTTATGGTTTGGCGTTATATTATGTTTACATATTGAACAATACACGTTTTATTATAAATGTTGACATAAATGATTATTAATAAGGTTTTTATTTTATTTTTATGTGCAGCGAAACTAATTATAAAAGACAAGAAGCTCAAATTGAACCATGGCTTCGTAAACCGGACATCGAAAAACCTTATGTACAGGATTCGAGTTCTGATGATAAGCCAGATTTCTTCGAGGGACAGGATTATCAATCCGAATCGGAGTAAAAAGCAGATGACGCAGGTGAGGTACCTCCAGATAGTCCCAAATTCTCAGAAGCTGAGGTGCAGATAGGCGATTTTTATAAGAGCGTTGACAGTTGACATTACCATTTGCTCAAAGAACGTGCCATCAAATACAGGAAGAACTTGCCGGCATAAAATTGTATTCCAGGTTTCACTTGGGCCTAAGGGGTTATCTTGACAAAAAGTTTCATGTCGGTTTTCCCAAAAATGAATTATTAGTAATGACTTTTTTGTAATTCAATTTGAGATACGAAAAAATAATTGTTAAAATTTCAATTAAAAATAAAATAAAAACGCACAAGCGTTTCATTATCAAACAATCAAACCATCAGGCCGTTTCTCAATAGAGGTAGGCAGAGAGGATAGAACGCAAAATCACTATGTCTTTGCATACAGACCTCGCTTCCACTACATTCATACACGCACGCCGATTATTCCGACTCTTGACATGTCCGTGTCCAAGAATTTGTTGGATTTGATCATGCCATGTTTTTCTCGGCCTTCCTCTATTTTTGAGTCCATCAACATTAGCATCGTGAATATTTTCAGCTGTTATTTCGCTGTCCATTCGCTCTACATGTCGAAACCAATGCAGAGCTCCTTTCTTGATTTTATACTGATCATTTATTTAAACCAGCTAAGGACAGGTCATAAATATAAAAACTAAGACTTCCGTATTTTCTTCTCAAAGAAGTTCTAAAATCTTGAATATTTTGAGTATGTTCAAATTATTGCAGACCTACTGGAATTTATCCCACGTATGATTTCGTCTTTGAGGGTTCAAATATAAGGGAGTGTATGTTACATATAAAATGATCAGTAAAAATCAAATGCCGCCTGTATAACGCCTGTAAAACACCTATTCTCCTCTACGAATGCGAATCGTGGCACCTCACCAGGGCCCAAAACAGCAAAATACATAAGGTTCTCAACTTCCTGGATTTCCACTGCTGACTGTTCGTGAACCTGACTTGGGATGATGCACAGGAGCTGCTAGCCCACAGAGATGCCTGGAGGATCTTCGTAGATACCATCTGATCTAACTAAGGAGCGGTCATGGAATGATGATGATTTCATCTAAAAATATCAATATATCAACAGAGATGAAGGAAATCACAGCCAATTTGTGAAATATTAATACTGAAAAAGCAGATACGGAATGTGGTCCTTTGCGTAATGTAGCGGACTCCAAATCAGGAGGTTCAGGTTTAAATCCCGCTTTCTCACAACTGTTTCCCATTTTCTAAGACGATTTTTTACGACTTAAAGAAAATCTCTCCAAAATTGAACGTACGTTAGGTTATATATTTGGAAAAATCATAAAAACGCAAAGAAGTCATAAACCCTGTAAATGTCTAGATTTCAACATTCCCATAAAAGGTCTTCATGTCGTTTTAGATATATGTCAATTTATTTCCTTCATCTCTGTTGAGACCGGCCTCTTCAGTCTTGGTTAAATATACGAGATAATGTATTATTTATTACCTGCTAAAGTATGACCCATTAGTTTTCGTGAAATGTACAGTTGCTGTTCTAATTCGTCGTGCGGCTATATTTAAGTCTGAAACCAGAATATCTAAACAAACGACCAGTTAATGTCTTAATGGCTCTAGACGCTGAGATAAATTAATATATTATACTAAGTTCGGTGAAGACATATTTTTTAAATCAGTAAATCTGCTATCAGCCAAAATTTAGACTATAAAGTCATATACTTTTATATGACAAACTAAGTTATGAAGTAATTAGTACGCTCATAAATATAATAAAGAAACGAAAATTGCTGGTGCATCATTAAATATTTTTTAAATTTTATTTCTTAAGCTAGCTTATAGTAAGATTAGTGTATAAACTAAAATTTACACTCACTTCAATTACGTATCTATTTATATTTAGGGATTTCTTTATACATTTTTAAACCTTTATACCTACAATACACAATTTCGGGATTCTGTTTTTTAATATTAATAATAAATAATAATAATGAATGTTAAAAATAATAATTAATATTAATAATGTTTTGTTTTGGAATTAAATCATGAACAAATACCTAGATACTCACTTATCGACAAAAATGTTTTTTCCTTTTATACAAACGGTGTTTGCAAGCTTTCACGACAAAATCGGTCATTTTTCTTTTCATTTCTTTTGGTTTCGAATTAAGTGCCAAGCTCACGCAAAACCAGTTTATCGAAAATTCGAATATCGAAAAAACGTTTGGTAAACCAACTAATGGCAGGCAAGCCAACGTTCGGGCAGGACAACGTCTGTCGGGTTCGCTAGCAATAGGTATCATATAAGTCTCTTTTTTATTGGTATCCAAATGAGTTCTTCTCGCAATTTTTTCCATTTTATTATACCTACCTGTCTTTAGCAGTATTCTCGTGGCTCTATTTTGAAGTACTTCCAATTTATTTAAATGTTCGTTTTTGGCTTAATATATACTGTACAGCAGTAATCTATGTATTTTAATTGAACTTGATATTTTCCTCAAAAGTAGATTTCATCTTTCATAATGGGGTATGGAAAATTATTATCATTTCATTTTGTTTTAAAAACTTTTTTATGCATATTTATTAGACGGCAGGTATTAGTGACCGAACAAAAATTTGGCCTGTTTCGGCCAATAAGACGAGTTTTGTGTGGCTGTACTCGGGTGCATCTTATTGCTCGTGACCAATCTCTTTTAATTTTTTGTAATCTCTTAATAAGTAATAAGTTGAAATTCCTATAGCGTACATAAAAGAACTGTTACACATAAGTTATATGTTTAACAAAACAACGAAACAAAAACCGCTAGAATTTGCTTTTTAAATTTATGCCTTTTATTTCATTATGTATTTTATTTATTCTATTATTTTATTTTTTACAGGACTCACCAAGCCAATTTGTTTGGCTTGTCGATAAAAATCCTTTTTATTAAAACATATGAATACACTTTTTGTATAATAATAATTACTAACTTAACTATGAGGAGCGAGAAATTAAAAACAGAAAATAAATATACGATACAGCAATTATAAGATAAAAATTTAAATTATAAAAACAAAAGCAACAGAAATGGAATACCATAATTTAAAATAGAAATGTGAACATAGTAGGCATAAAGCCTTTTTAAAAACATTATTTATTTCTATTTCCACATAAATGTTAATATTTTATATTTCTGTTCTGTATAATTCTATAAATATTTATTTAATTTTATTAATGTATAAACTTCTGATCGAGTAGCCATTTCCTTATTTTCACATTATTCATTATTCAATTCAATTAATTTATTTTTATTATAACATACACATTACAAAAATATATTCAATACGTACACATTATAAAAAAGAAAAAAAAATACACGAAAGAGACTCATGTCAAAGTAGTAGAAGAGTAGCCCTTCCAACAGGCATAACCATAGGCAGGTTGGTCCTGAATATCGGAATATGAAACTATCTATGCTGACGCTGTCTTAGGTAATTATCAGGAACATACAAACCAATGCTCATCATAATTTCAGAATTATCGATCATACCGCGCAACAATCGATAAAAATGTGTAGTCAAATACACATTCCTTCTAGTCTCCAAACTGATGTAGCCAAGCATACCCTGGAGAAATTCGGTCGGGTAGAGCCAAGGATAATACTCGCACTCTCTCATGTAGAGATATCTCAAAAATTTCTTTTGGATTTTCTCTATCATAAGAGAGTACTTCAGTTCATGTGGCCCCCAAATCATCGAGCCACTCTCGAGTCTACTTCGCACCAAGGAATTATAAAGAGTTCTCAGTACGCGGGTATTTCCGAAAACCCTGGCAGTGCGCAGAACAAATCCTAACATCTTCAATGCATTACCACTGATTGTCTCTATGTGTTCATGAAATGTCAGAGTGCTCACAAATCTAACGCCCAGATCCTTAACATTCGATGTTCGTATTAGATTCTGGTCATTCATTTTGTAGCGAAAAAAAAGAGTTTTTTGGGCCCTAGTGAAGGACGTGCACTTCGAAACATTAAACCTAAGTTTGTTTCGCCTTCCCCGTTCATTTTGACCTTGTCTCTCTTAGTAGTGCCATTTCTTAGATTGTTTGGAAACAAATTGACCACAACAGGAACCACATAGTTTAGTGTTCTATTTCCATATTTGTTGCATGCCTTTGGAATCACTAAACCTTCATTATGTGTGAATCTCGTATTATAACAATTTTCTAATATATTTTGGAATTCAACGCTTTTTCTCTGTTCCAACATGATACAGAACCGCAGATTCCTCGAACCGGCAGCGCCTTAATAGATTTATATAGTACACTTTTATTACTCCTCATTCTGTAGATATAATTAGAAATTATTTTTTTAACGACGGAATACTGTAAACTCTGTATCATTTTTATGTTTGTGAGTCCGCAATCGATCACAAAGGTTAGATATTTGACAATTCCATTTATAATTAACATCTAAATACCTATAAATATTTTCGAAAATATTCACTTTCAAATTGAATAATATCGAAGTTACAGTGAAATTAATGTTTACTAACAATATTTTGAGTTTGTCCAAATTTTTGTAGACAAGGACTGGATTCAACTCCCCGGTGAACTGTTAACATCAACATATTACAACAGAGATAAAGAACATTTTAGAGAAGGTAATATATAAGTCTAGGCATCTACAGGCCTTATGACCTGTCATAGGCTGGTTTGAGTGGCTACTTTACACACTGTGTAACATTCACCATTCTGCCCATATTTGAACATCTATATTCCTTCAATTATTCTATCTGTTGATGTTTGTGAAGTGAGCTGAAACCTTTATTTATGCGGGTGAGATTCATCTAATTGAATTATTTCACCTACACACTAGGCAACGCCTGAAATTTTGAAGAATATATTTCTTAGCGTGAGCTGAACAACATTTAGTTTTTTTTGTAATTATAATGAGTCAAAAATCATGTGCCCAATTCAAAAGTTTATTAAAATTGTTGTGCATTTTTTATTGCATTTCTAGTGGATGTTTCCCCGAAATCACACGTGCCGTATAGTCTACAAAAATATTTTTTTAAACATTTTGAAACAATTTTTTTTATAAATGATCCACAAAAATTAAGCATAATTTTTTGCCTAAAATTGATTCCTAAGGTACTCCGGATAAATATTCTTTATCTGAACATAAAATGTTTCGAATTTTGACTCTCATTTTTCTCCCCAATAATTTCGAAAAAAAAGTAATATTCCCCTTATTCCAATTGACTCCTATATTTCACACGTAAAGTCATAAATAAAATAAAAAGTCTACAAATAAAATCAATTTATGTTGTGAGCCATTCAATTAATTATTTATATCATCTGCAAATTTATGTTATAGATTATTTTAATGAATTCGTAAGGTTTAACAATAAGAACGCCTAATTTTGGGCATCCCGAAGTGACTGTTGGTTTCGGCAGAAACGAGAACAGAAGCCGAAATTCGTTTCCAGCTAAAAATCTTGTTTATGTCGGTCATTAACAGGTATAATATAAAGTTTTATGTGAAATAAATAAATAAAAATGGCCTTATTAATCATTTCTTTTTATTTGCCGATCAACTCAAATTTATGTACTAGTATAACACTTTGATTACTAAATAATTAATAATAAAATTCAAATTCAAATTATTTATTCACAAAGTAACATAACAAATAACAAAGGATTTAAGACGTTAAATTGGAACTTTATATCAAACCAAGAACCCTTGAGCAATGGTTCGACATTATTAAGGTATAATACTCTCTAATAGCAAGAGTATTTGCCTCTTAAACATAGTTTACTAATGTGAAAGATATCGATCTCCAAAGTGATAATGTTCAGCTGCATGACTGCTATTTCAATCGGCATGACCAGAGGCAGGTTGGTCCTGGAAACCGGGAGGTAAAACAGTCTGTGCTGACGCTGTCAGAGATAGCCACCAGGAACATAAAAATTGATACTCTCTAAAATGTCCGAGTTATCGATGAAACCCCTAAACAGTCTGAAAAAATGGGTCAGTGTAGACTCATCCCTTCAAAGTTGCAAACTATTGGTCCCAAGTGGGATAGAGCCACGGATAACTACCATAATCCCTCATGTAGAGATACCTCAGATTTTTTTTCTGAACCCTCTCTAACATGAGGGAGTTTCTCGCTTCGTGCGGACTCAATATCACCGATGCACTTTCAAGCCTCGAGTGAACCAACGAGTTGTACAAAATTCTCAGTGTACGGGGATTCTCAAAAACCCTTCCAGTTCGGAGAAAAAAACTCAACATCTTTAGTGCAAGGTCACATGTTCTCTCGATGTGAGCATGAAAAGTCAATCTGCTTTCATATATTACCCCAAGATCCTTAGTTGTTGAAACACGGATGAGTTGGTGGCCACCCATTGCGTATCTGTGATATACAGTGCGCAATGCTCTAGTGAAAGATAAAATTACGCATTTTGAAATATTAAAATACATTTGATTGATATTACTCCAATCTAGGATATTGTCAAACAGTCGATTGGGTTAAAACTAAATATACCTAAATAAAATTTACCTAAAAAGTGGAGATGCCTCCAGCTTCCCTGAGACTTTCTGGCAAATCATTAAACATTTACAGTAAAGGATGTTTTGGGATCCAGTCAGTTTCATTATAGGATGCCCGAAATCACCTCCACTTCTCGTTCCATAACTGTGGAAATCCTTATTGTATTGTACACTTCATCATGTACCCAAAAAGTGGTCCGTTTTTCTCATAATACAGTTCTGTGTGTGAAATAGAACCAGAACCCTGAACGAGTGTCTTCAACTCAATGGCTGCTCTCGGGTAAAAACCCCGAATAAGGTAATCGAGTGGAGATAAGCCCGTCTCGTTGTGTAATGGTTGATGAGTTCGCCTACCATTCTTGAGATCCTGGGTTCGATTCTTGGCAGGGTAGACGGAACATATTGATTTTAAAGTTTGTTTAAACTCATTATTTATTTTTCCTGGAGTAACTTCATGTAACAGATGATCGAAATATGGTGCATTTGGTTAACCTATTGCAAGAAATATTAAAATCAGGTATGTGAAACTGCTTACTCTGGGCTGAGTGGAAAAATAAATTAAATGAAATGAAATGTAAACATAAAATGGCATAGGTTTTACGTTGAAAACTACATTAAAAAATTGGCTAGTAAGGGTATGGTTTCTTTTGGATAGTTACCGCGTCGTAATGTTTCATGTGTGTGTGTCTCTGAAAACTGCACGGACTTAAACTACGTATTGAAAAAAATTGATGTTGAAAAATTGAATTTATTACATTAATCATTCAGACAGGTTATCAGTGAATGAAAAATCATGGACAGATCAAACAAGATTAAATTAAAATATCTTTGAGATTATTAATAACTATAAGATATGATATGATAACCAATACCAACGAAAACAATGCGTGAACACTCGTGCCCTCATACTCGCGGTTGAAATTTCCAGAAAGCTGGAGCTCGTGACTAACCAATACAAGCAAAAACGGGAGGCGATCATATACGTACGGCTTCCGGAAACGAAAACAGGGGTACACAACGGAAATTCAGAGGCGCTCAACTCGTTTTTTTTACAATAAAATGTCGAGAATTATTTCTTGACACTAACATGTAAGGGGAATGGTGATGATAATAATATCGCCTTAAGGCTTTTTTTTCTACCTACCCGAACGTTTACTATTCCAATTCCGGGAGGAATGAAGAATACAGTTCGGTGTGTGAAATAGAACCGATAAGATGCGATGATTAAATATATTCAGATAACAATCGTGAAAAGGAAATACAGGTGTTAACGTTTACGTATAAATTGTGTTCGTTATTTTTAAATTCAATGATGAGCATTAAAAGTAAAAATAAAATAAATGTCATTTGAAAGAAAATGTTCTGTCATACAAGATCTAGCTTTTGCTTTTACATTCTGTATTTCGTATTATTTTATTTTATTACACGCTTTTTGAATGGAATCTCAAGTAGACGAAAGTGAGCATTTTTGACATCTAATTATGTTCGCGTTCAATTAAGGGAATAAAGAAGGAAACAAATAAGGAGAATATTAAAGACTCATTTATTGTAAAATAATGAAGGAGATACATTATTGACTAATGATTTGTAATTTTTCCTCTTGTTCTCTTCATTTGGAAAAAAACGGACTGGACTCATGTTACCACCCATTAGAAGCTAAATTAGTCAGCCTCGTGGTCTACTGGTTATCGCTTTTACTTAGTTTGCCCGAGGTTCCGGGTTATATTTTTTTTCAATTCTTCCATCTGTTGATTTTTATACTTATAAGAGCTAGAATAGAAAAATAATATCTTAAAATCACAATACCCACATTGAATACATTAACATTTATAAGCTGTGCCAATTTAAAACTCATGTGTACTAAATACATATTTTTATTTTTATTTCTTTTTATTTTTCATTATTAAGATAATGAATATGTATTTCGGTAAATAAGAAATTCTTGAAATGTGAGGCGATGAGTTTTAGGCGTTTTGGCGTCGCGACACTCGGAGCATTAAAACGATGTCCGTTCGGCTAAGGACCCAACACATTAGCACATTGGGCTCCATCAACAAACATCCACCCACACTATCCCTTTATTGCTAACAAAGATGCTATTTTCGTATTCGGTTAAGTTTAATTCTAGTTTCAGATTTTTAAGGTAACTCACATGATTGAAGATTTTAAAAGAAAATATCAAATTAATAAACTTCAATCTGTTTTCAATGCAGCAGCGAGGCTTATTAAGGGAGTAAAAAAATATTCTCACATCTCACAACATCTTCTAGATTTTCACTGGTTAAAAAGCCCAGAGAGAATAAACTACAAGCTTTGCTGGACAGTATTTAAATCCCTTCATGAAATGGCTCCAAAATACCTATCGGACCTTTGAATTAGATAAAATACATGTCAAAGAAAATCTACTCTTAGGTCAGCATTTGATTCAGGAAGAGGAAAACTTGTCGAAATCTGGCGCTCCCCAAACACTAGATTTGGAGAACGTGCTTTTGCCGTTGCCGGCCCCTCTGCCCGGAAAAAAATGCCTTCAAACTTACGAATCATCGACAGTCCCGGTCAGTTCAGATTTCAACTAAAATCCCACTTCTTTAGACTATCATACCCTCAATTTTAAATCTGAATATATAATAAATCACTTCAGTTTTTTTAGAATGTAAGTTTAGGTATACAATTGTAAAGCGCCCTTGGGGTGATTTTTTACAAAAATAGCGCTATATAAATCAGCCAAATATTACTATTATTAAAAAAAGCAGGTTTAACATTCTACAAAAAGTTACTGAAGGAAATAAAATAAAAATAGAAAGCCTGAGAATATTTCAAACTGATTTATAAAATTACGTTTTTGATAAATTTTCACAAGAAAATTTTCTCCAACGCGCGTGCAATGGCCTCATTATTACTGTTTTCCTACCTGTTATTCCAATTGCAGCGTATATCGATCATTTTTGTTACTTGGAAGGTAAAGTAATCAGTCGTACTCATCATTCCGTAAACAGCTTTAAAATAAATATTACAAGTCGAGTCGACCCTGCCAGGAATCGAGTCCGAGACTTCTGGCATGGTAGCCAAACGCGCCTATGAGGCGGACTTATCTTTACTTCAAGGGTTGCTTTCAACGTTTTGCAGTGCACTTTTTAACTCTGCTAACTACTTTTTAGCCGTAATTGAACATGACGAAAAATACTCTGAAAATGACTCTGAAAATTTAAAATAAAAATACCTTCAAAAATGACAACCACGCTGAACTTAAGCATTCATAATAAGCGCCAGCTTGCTTAAAGTAGTTCCAAATGTTTCCAGTAACAATACAATTACCGTGTGTCTAAGACAGCACGACCCAAGTGAAAACTTAATAGTTTATGGCGATTGAAATCGATTTTATCATGAATATACATATTACAAAACTTTCAAAAATCATAGCGCTGATAATACGACACGTAATTTTTTTTTTAAATTGGCTTAGTAATTTATTAACAATTTTTTTAAACCATTGAACTTCTTCTTTACTTACAGTAACAAATGCAAGCTACCGTTAAATAATTAAATATAGTTGATTTATAAACAAAACTTTACGTCAAAAATATCAGCGCCGTGAAAATAAAGAATTGCCGGGTACATGAAGTCGATTCAGAAGAGCATTATATCAAATAAAAATTTATATGAGTATACTATTCGCGAATTGTTGCAACTAAACAGACGTACTTGACAAATCATTCGTCCAAGGGTGATATTCCAAATATCTCGCGTATTTTGTATGTAAATACGCGAGATAAAAAGTGTTTTCTACGGTCGCGAGAGCAGTTCAAAATAACACCGCAGGTGCCTTGAAATTAATAAAAGCTAATAGTTTTAGCCAGTCCCATAAAAAGTTCACAATCTTATATACATTTAGTAAATATATGATTTTTCTTCGCTCAGTTAAATTCAATAAGTTTAGAAAGTCATAGTTAATAAATATGAATGCTAACTTTTCAGTCTTCCTATTTATTATCAAACACAAACCTAAGGATTGAAATGTTTAAGAAGTATATCAATTTTGTTACTATTTCATTTTAATATGAAAATGGGTGAAGCGTAATTAATAAGTTATAATTTAAACCCTGTAAATTTTGGTAAACAAATGTTTTGCAAACAAAACTTTCTTGATATAAAATTACCATGGTAATATTATGCACATAATTAATATACGTATTACGTACTTATGTTACGTTCTACGTGTTATAATTATTGAAAATGTATCGATCATGTGTTTTACATTTTAATTCGAAATACATGTAGGGACATATTTATTTACATTTTGTAAAGCAGTAAATTCATGGTTTTCGAAGAACCCTATTCGTTTGGCCAACTGAGAACTGATTTTTAAAGTAAATTTCCACAATTTGAAAGTGTTTCTCGAGAAAGATCACAAAAGTAAAAAAAAAACTGGCATTATTAATTTGACGCCCGAGAGTTCACCAATCGAAAGTTCTACACGAAAAAAAAACACCCGGTACAAGATTTGGCTAGGTATGGTTTTTACCTATTATAATTAGTTTTTTTTACCGTTATATGAAATACAGAGGTGCCTATTGCTGTTTGTTCATACCTATTATCTCCCTTTGGATTTTCTTTGTTTTAAATTTTGCACTTATTGGCGCGATGTACGGGCATGGCAAATAAAAGACCGAATGACTAGATGGAACGCTATTGGAGCTCTTGATTTGATTTCATGATTTGATCTTAAATCTCAATTCTCATGATACTCACAACATACAGTAACTGTATAAGAAAATGAAAATCAAGCTGTGTTGAGTGAGAGCGAACCTCACGCCTCTGACCTAAAAGTCCCCGTAACAAATGAAAAAAACATTTTAATTTGTTTTATTATAAATTAGTTTTGTAATAGTACTACCTTAGCCAAATTTTAAACTTGTATATTTTCGCTTTAAAGAGTATGTTCACCCAGGACATTACCTCCTGGGGCCCACAAAAAAGAAATTTCTCTAAGCGAAAGGCATTACAAATAAATTGTGTTGTCCCAGTCAGCATTCGAACCCGAGGCATAATGCATGGTAGTTACGCGTGCAAACCACGACACCACGGGGCTCTGTTAAATACCCCCCATTGATATATTATTGGTGTCTTTCACTGTGGCAAAGCACAAAACCGCGTCGATGATCATTTTTCACTCCGAAGTTAATCCTATTGCAAATATGACTTGTCATAGAATAGGACAATCTTCCAGTCGATTTGGGAAGAATAGAAGCATTTAACAGGTAGAACTATGGCGTATTATTGTGGGCAGGATTTGGGCATTATCGTTCAACAAAGGCTTCCCGTGAGTCGTATTTTGACGTTGGCTTAGGCCACACATTATATTTTTATTTACACTTAATATAACTGTTGTGTGAAATTGTGTGAAACATTATGTTACCACCCAAAGTTCCCTTCCTTTGTGCGAGCAACATGTCACTCAACGACCGATCAAATTTAAACACTAAAAAAATATTAATTGTGTCTCTGGTGTTAGCTGTCTACGGCCATGCATTAAAAATAATACGAATTTTACTTTATATTGTGCGGTTGAAACAATATATAGATATTCATTATTTTGAAATGTTTAAACGTACATCTCTCGGTTATTGTATCTAGATAGACTGACGTATGGTATTTACTATTTTGTCTATTTGGACACATTATTCCCATACTGGCTACATCTAAGGTATATCAAATATTGCGTTGCCCCCAAAAATTTGGAAAAAAAAATACCAAACACCATACACGTTATCATTTGTGCTATGAAGATATTTCCTTAGTTCGTATTTATTTCTATGTAACTCGTTACCATAGATACGACAACAGCTGGCAGCTGTCAATTTTTAAACAATGTACTTTAAAATATAACGAATTATCTACGTATTCCATAAATAGGATTGAATTTACGAAGAAATCGATACATCTGTTTTGTTTTTTACAGTTGCAATGCAAATAAAGATTTTTTTATCACAAACATTGTGGCGTATTTCTGCGTAGTGTTACGTCTGATCAATATGAAAGTCTTCTAGAGTTGACTAGAGGATGAAGGCAGTGAGGAAGTTCAGCCCTACGGGAAATTGGATATAAAAAAAATATTCTTACGCGCGGTCAAAATTAGAGCATTAAATCGTATGATTTTACAACAATATATAGATGTTCAAATATAGGCAGATAGGTGAATGTTACGCGGTGTGTAAAGTAGCCAGTTAAACCAGCCATTGACAGGTCATAAGCCCTGTAGATGCTTAGACGTCTATCTTACCTCCTCTTAAATGTTCTTCATATCTGATGTAATATGTAAATGTTTGATTTCAATAAAAACTAACTTCTTTGCATAATGTCTTTAGTTCTCCCAAATCAACCAATGTTAAGAGAGTTGTGATAGATTTCCGTTTTACGGTGAGTTAACTGACGAATCAGCAAAACTCATCGTGAGGAGGGGGAAGAGAAATTAAGACGTCACACGCAAAGTAATTTCAAAAATAGAAAACTTTAAAAAATCATAGCGCTGATAACACGATAAATTTATATATTTATTTAAGATTGTCTTAGTTTAATAGTCTATTGACAAATTGATTTCAAACTTCCTTATTACCCACCAACTGAAATGGCATTTTTTCGCAATTCTAAAGTGTCTATTTAATTACACGTTATTTATTAATTTACATACATTCGTTTATTGCACATTATTTGAGACATAAGTCCCAACTCCATGGGACTAAAAGTCCTGTGTTGAGATGGGACTAGCAATTAGTTGACACAGCCGCATGAGTATATCACCACAAATATAGGATCAGAAACACAAAAAATAATTTCAAAAAAACATATAATATGGCACATCAATATGGTACGATATATATTTTTTTTAAATAGGAAGAAGAATTTGCGAGTTTATTTCAATTGATTTATGCCACAAATATTTTTTTTATTATTTTACTGCAAAAATAATAAAATGTACTCAAAAGAATAATTGTTAGATAATGGCAATTTCGTACTACTCTTTTCTTGTTGTATAATGCATACGTAAATTGCGTTTTGGCAATTAGAAATGAACGTAGTTATGCAGAAAGCAGCCAGCCATATAAAAATGAAACTGAGATAATAGCACTTTTGTGAAATGAGTGAATTATCAAATTTAAGCAACAGTTGGAATGTTTTGACTTTAACAAATGATAAACAATGAATCCATAAAAAAAATATATCACAAACAAGAATCTAGTTATATATTTGACCAGTTTTAATGATTTTTTATTTTTTATTTTTAATTTTCTAGAGATGTGGGTGTTTTCTGCAAATTGAGAAATGTTTTTTTGTGATCGACACCATTTCGAGAAGGTGATTAAAACAGTTTTTTGTACGAAAGCGGTCTAGCTGTTTTAAGCAGAACATAGAATTGACCTTCCTGCACCCGATAACATCAATATATCATTTTTTCATAATTGTGGACTGGCTGCTTTCTGCATAACTACGTTCAAATGATCACAAACTGAACCAGAAGTTTGTCAGAAGTTTAAACAGAATTCAGGGGAAGAAGCTTATTTGCAATTTTTTTCTTCATGTATAACGGTTCATTTTATGATTTCATATTACTCTGTGACCACGCGCAATAAACGCTAAAAATACTTGATATTCGCCCAATACACGCGCACCGGATTCTGAATAAAAAAGAATGAATGAAGGATCAGAAAATTAAATTTTCACTGAATTCTGTTGACGTCAAAATGCAATGGCTGTTTTTTTTTCGATTTACATAGTGTTCGTACGCGTACAGAGCACAGAGTGAAAAACACGATCACGATCAGGTCTTGTTATGAAATGTTATATTCATTCAACGTTTAACCAATTTGTCTGCCTACACAAATGGTTAAAATACGAGTATAAAAGTATTATTATTTATTAGTCAAAGTCTTATCAAAAACATTTAAGTTTGTAAGTGAAAATTCTTGATGGAAGTTCATTGTAATTTATCATATAAATAAAACACGAGTGATACTTTAATCCACAAATTTGGAATATCCGACAAATAATAAATAAAAATAAATGCACCGCAGCCTTTAACAATAATAATTCCTTAGCTAATTTGTTGGTAAATACTAAAGACAAAAAAGATAAGTTTTCCAATTTAGGAACTTACCTTCTTAATTGTAACGACTGTAAAAATACATGCTACGTAGGCCAAACGGGTAGAGCCTTTAAAACACGCATAAAAGAGCACATACAATCATGGTCTAATAATAAATATAATTCAAATTTTGCCAATCATTTAATAGAAAACAAACATTCCTTCGAATTAAAAAATAATGTAAAAATAATTCATATTGCACCCAAAGGCCATAAACTTGACAAATTAGAAATTCTCGAAATTAATAGATTAAAAAATAAACCCGACGTAGAATTACTTAATGAACAGATAACACATGTGCATTCTCCATTACTTTACCCATTGTAATATAATTTTTCTAATGACTTTTTACCCTTTGTTTTTCAGAAATCATTATTTACAAAACCACACTCACGAAGGATGAGACACCAAAAATAAAATAAAATACTTAAACTCATTAAAATAGCATTATATCCACTCATTAGTTAACCCATAGAAAATTTGTTGATAATGATCCTTAAGATAAAAATAACTTTATTTAATTTACTTACATATAACTTTGAATTATGTATCCTTACCTCTGTTCTGTATAAATACAATTAACTTTTTAATAAAGATACCAGTCTCGAAGATGTCGCGAAAGCGATGAAACCGGTCACTGGATATTCCAAATTTGTGGATTAAAGTATCACTCGTGTTTTATTTATATAATAAATAAAAAAAGGCTTATCAATTTTCTGATGAGTTTAATCGTTAGTAGTAAATGAATTGTAATAAGTCAGTCATAAGTCTTTTTTTTTATGTGTAACATTTAAATAAATTCTTTAGATTGATTCGTATTTTCATCCACGAACGCACAATAGGGAAATATCACTTATTTTTAAACCATTTTTTATTAATAAGGGTCTATAAATTACTGCCGAATTAAAAGTATTTTTTTTTGTACTTATTAGTAGCATAAAAAATATTTTTGAATTCCTTTGAAAACAGATCATTGCATTGGCCACGCCCCTAATACGTCACGATTCGGTAAAGTTTTGAACTTTGTTTGTGACCATTTAAATTTAAATAGAACGTAGTCACGCATTCTAACGTCACAATCGTCAATGCCAAACATGTCGCGTTTTTGTAAATACATTTTTTTCTAGCAATTTCATTTTAAAAATTATATATGAAAATATTTTTCCACAATCCCACACTGACTTTGAAAATACAATCAATATTTCTAAATCAATTTCACATGTTTTTATCGGTATTCGTAGTATGTGATATTTACGTATTCAAAAGGGTGTAATATTTTTAATAATATTATTTTTAGACTAACAATTCCGTGACCGGGCGGATAAAGAGTTTTATAAGTGAAAAAGAACTCAAACGAAAGTTTTTGATCCGTTTGTGTTTTGACGATGGTGAATATTTGTTTTACTCTGTAGCATTTCATTGTCTCTGAATTGTCAACTGAAGCGTAAAACTGATCCCTTCACCTTTCATGCAATAAAAGTGATCTAGATACGCTTCAATTGGAGTGCCAATGCAGTGCCCATGCACCACATACTACAGATACGGAAATGACGATGATGATGATAGTTAATAATTATGTTATGTTAATGAAAAATATGGGTTAATCTCTCAGGGTAATAATGCGCCAAGCTATAGAGGAGCCCAAACGTAGGAAAACCATTCTATGACTATTTATTGGGCATTTAGTTAGCTACAGTTTGCAGCAAAATAATAGGCCGTTCTCAGGTCAAGATTTGCCAAATGGATATTAATTTGCATTGAAAATACTTTTAAATATGTACCTGTGTATTTATTATTGCAGGGTTATTCCAATTTCTATAATTCACCTATATTTATTTTATAAAACTGAAAATACATGTGTGTGTTTATTTTTTTATTTATTTATTAATTTTATTCCCAATATATTGTACTTATGTTACATTTATTGAGACATAAATCCCAACTCCATGGAACCAAAGTCCTGTATTGAGTTGTTTGTTTGTCCGTCACATCTCCGAAACGGCGAGTCGTAGCGGCCTGAAATTTGGACACGTAATTTTAAATGCGATTTCAAGGTTAACGTTGCTATTATCAAGTAAAATTTCAATCAAACTCTACTCGATAAAGACTCAAACTTTATAAGGATGCCTAGTGCGGCTTCAACATATTGCCCGTAATCAACTGTCATTATCAACAGTATACACACTTTAATTCACAAATTTATCCCCTGAATTGAGAAAAATTTGTATCTGAAGTAAATATTTTTATATAAGGAAAGTTTTTAAGCAACGTGATACACGTGTTGGGAAAATAAATGCCAAAAATCAATATAAATCATTGGAAAACATTGATATCAATTACCTGTGAAAACTGACTCCTTTAACACCTTTGACGCTCCTACTGCTGCAACCAAACATACTGCAATTCACCATAGTCGATTTTTATTAATTATAACGTAAATATCCATTTATTTACAAACAGAGCCAAGCACAGCGACAAAAGCATCCGACAGTACCGTTATGCGTATGTTATCAAACAAAACAAAATGGCCGCTAATTTGTTGCTAACCAACATCGCTTGCGTTCTATGAAACATAGTGATAGGGTTTCTCTATAGGTTAACGCATTATTACTCTGAGGTTCATCTACTATCCGATAATTTTGAAAATAATACTATACAGCAGCTGTTCTACTCAACCCAGGCGATATGTAAAAATGTAGGATTCTATGCTTGTTGATGCAAGGTGCTATTACCCTAGTTGAAAAAGACAGAAAAAATTGACAATGATGCTTTGATGTGTATTTATTACACATTCCGGCAAAAAGTACCTGGTTAGCACCACGTGAAGGAACTGAAGGGGTACGTAAAGGGTTTTCGCAAAAGTTTGCTATCGACCTAATAAAGCTCAGCTGAAATCAAGCGAGGGCTATCACTAGAACCCTTAGAAGACATTGCAGATTGATCAAACACCTTGCTAGTATAAACCTTTCCGAAACATTCAGATGTAGGTTCTGCAGCGCAGATGAGGAAACCCATACTCATTGTATGTGAACATGATGCTTTACACCATTAAAGAAGCCGCATCCTCAAAGGACCACTAGTTAAACTTGAGAATGTTAAAGTGCTCGCCCCTTACCTAATAGCCCGATACTTTGCGGATCTGTTCTTGGAGGGGGATGTTTACCAAAATGAGATCTCTCGCCATCCACGGAGTAGTCAGGCTTCATAAAAACCTGGGCGAGAACTATTCAGGAGGACCGGACAAAATAGATTTTCACAGGTCGCAGTTACATCACAAGCTTGTTTAGCACTGACCCCCACCTTAAATAATAATAATGTAACCAGTATTTTGGAAATGTTAATAGGTATTTTATTTTTTTACATGCATGATATGTATGATTCACCTTCTGCACTGTCCGTCCGATATTAGGTCAAGTGACTGTGACAGTGGGGGGGATCGGTTTCCGGGTGATCTCCATTAAAACAAATCAACTTCCATAAATCAGAACTATCTAAAATGACTTAATTAGATCAGTTGCTTTTCTCCGCTTAAGTCATTAATTTCATTTTAATGCGTTAAGGAAGTAATTGCAATTTATTTGTTCTATGTTAACGTTTTGTTTTGGACAGATTCACCAAGAATTCTTTGATTGTGGGAATTTTGTCGTCTTTGCGTAAGTTTATAATTTTCATCTATTTGGGGGCTTTTAGGACTTATCTAATGACTTTATTTTGGATGGCTTAAACTTTTTTGATTTTACTTTTGTGTGTTAATGAATCCTTTAGGGATCCGAGATTATTTTTTTATAATTTCAGTTTAGCTAATATGTGCAGTTATACATCATGATTCGGACATCAGTATCTCTCTTAATGACTCCCGAGGGGGTGATATCCAGTCTTTTGTCTACAAACATTTGGACAAACTCAAATATTGTAATAAAACCAACTGGTCCCAGAAGAAGTTTAAAAATTAGAAAATTGTTTTCAGACGTTGCCTAGTATGTGAAATAATTCGGTTAGATGAATCTCTTCACAACAATAAAGGTTTCAGCTCTTTAACTTCACTTAAATCGACAAATGGAAGAATTGAAGAAATAGCGATGTTCAAACATATGCAAAATGGTGAATGTTACAAAGTGTGTAAAGTGGCCACTTAAACCAGCCAATGACAGGTCATAAGCTCTGTAAATGCCCGGATTTCCATATTCCATTCTTTAAGGTATTCTTCATCCCTGTTGTAATTTGTTTAAAAATATATATAGTTTGGCTGTATCACGGCAGCTAGCGACATCTGTGAACATTTGTAACATTAATTTATAAATGGTAGATTTCTTTATAAAAGTAAATTAGCGACATCTTTGAATAAAATTTGTTACTAAAAACTACAGAACAACATTTTAATACGAATTGAAACTTTATTTTTAGTATAGATGTCGCAAAACGTAAAAATGCAATACCGGTAATTTATTAAAAAAGTACAAGGAGCTAATAAATTATTATATCATAATCATAATTTCCTTATCCGCACATAATGATGCATAGGGTACGGCATTAGTACACCGATCGTAAAATAGATATCTAAAATTTTCATTACACGAAGGTAAGTAGGTGATCAGCCTTACTCTTTAGGTGCAAATCCAATAACTATGTTGGAAATATTGCAGTGTTAAAACATTTTTGAAATAAAACAATATTTTCAAGAATCCGACCCGAACCCTTTGCATGGTAATTATATGTAAATAGATAGGGCCTTAATCATAAACTTGGTATAAAGTTACGCCTAGGCATGGTGATAGAATACGGATGTGAATACCATCCTTATTCAACCACTGTATGTTTAAACAAAGCTTTATAAGTATATTTGTAGTATAGTACCTACATTACAATAACTTTATAACTTATTTTATCACCGTCATCACCCAATGTGCATAGGGTACTGCATTGGTGCTCTAATCTCACCAAATATTATCTTTAATTTGTTATGTCCTATTGTTCTCTTTATTTGGAAAAAAGGACATAACTTATGTAAAATAAATCAATATGTACCCAAAAAATAAGTCAATAATGTATTCTCCTTCATTATTTTACAAGAAATTAGTCAATAATTTGTAACATCTTAAAATTTTCACCGTACACTACGCAACTATTGCGAGCAGCTTTGACTGCTTTCCATCGATTGAACGCGAACAAAACTAAGTGTCAAAATATGTTACTCACTTTCTTCTACTTGACATTCTTTTTTTTGGCTTGAAAGACAAGGCTTGAAATTAAACAAAATAATATATATATAAAGTAAAGGAAACATAATATCTTCTAGAACAGATAATTTTCTTTCGAATAACCTCAACCATTGTGTTTTGTTTTTGTTGCTCGTTTTTAAATTTGGAAAAAAATGGATACAGTGTATGTTAACACCCAATACATGAAAGCAATATGATTGATTAGTCCTTGCCTCAAGCACCAGTTCAAGAGATGTGAAGTACGCACCTCAGAGAAAAGTCTCCCATTAACCTCCATTCACAGTGGTCTCACATTTATTCATATTTTCATTTCTTTCAATAACCATCACATTCAATTTATCGACATTCATCAGCGAATCACTTCCACTGCATACATCGTAGACTTGTGTTACCAAGAATTACAGGTCCTTTTTGCTGTTGGCAAGAAGCACGGCATCATCAGCATACAAAAGACAATCGACAGATTGCTCCCATTCTTAAACCTTTCAGTTAGTTCATACAGTTATCGATATACAGGATGTTCTTTAAACCCTGTCACATCCGAAACCACGATGATCAGAAGATCACGATGATATGCAAGAAGACATATAAGCATATTCAAAAAAATATTTAGAACAAAGAAAATTAAAAAAAATAATAATATTTAAAAAACAAATGGTTGCTTACTTCTGCATGGGAGAAGTGATGGTAGCGCGGTGCAGTATCAGACTCCCCCCTTCCCCTCCTCGTTTTTTAAATTTTTATTTGTTTAAAAAATATATTTTATGTGCCAATATGTCTTCTTGCTCTTACTGACCATCGTGGTTTCGGATGTGACAGGGTTTAATGAACACCCGTCCCAGTAATGATGGAACATCGATTATACCATTTAGTATGCCGAACATATATATGGAGTCAATATTAGTTCTACGTTTTTGTAGACTAGAAATATTTAACATTGACTCTATTTCAGCATAAGAATAATTATCTCTCTCTAGTCCAAGCATCCACGCTATTTTTCGAAGCAAGCGATGTTGGACTGATTCAATGTGATTTATGCGATTGACATAGAATGGAGACCAGACCACTGAGGCATATTTAAGAAGAGGGTGAACAGTTGAGCAATAAAGAGTTTTGATTGTACGGACATTAGTAAAATCAGAGATATTCTGTTAATGAAGCCAAGTAATTTCAGTGATTTATTTACTGTATTATCTATATGCTCGTTGTATGTCAGTTTATAGTCCAAAACAACTCCTAAATCTCTGATGGACTTGACTACATCAATTTTGGAGTTTTCTAATAGGTACTCGAAGGAAATTGGTTGTTTTGTTCTATGAAATGACATTATTTTGCATTTTTTAATATTTGGTTCTAATTTATTGACTTTACACCATCGGTTAAAAGAGTTAATGTCTGATTGAAGAAGAAAGCAGTCTTGTAAAGTTTGAATTATTTTGAGAATTTTGTTGTCGTCCGCGAAGAGCCAAAAACGAGAGTAAGAGAATGATTTAGCAACATCATTAATAAACAAATTGAAAAGCAGGGGTGCCAAATGAGCACCCTGAGGTACACCCGATGTAACATCAATACTGGTTGATAAATAGTTAGTTATCCGAACATTTTGTGTCCTACTAGTTAGATACGATTTAATGAATGAGAGTAATGGATCTCTTATTCCCAAGGCATGTAATTTATACATGAGAGTTTTATGATCTACTTTGTCAAATGCCTTAGAAAAATCTGTATAAAGAACGTCAATCTGCCGACCATTTTCGAGTGCTTTGACAATAACCTGGGTATAATCTACCAGGTTAGAGGTGGTTGATCTGGCAGATCTAAATCCATGCTGTTCATCGATCAGTATATTCTTAAACATGGGCGTGATTTTCCTAGCAATTATAGCTTCAAACATTTTAGGGATACAAGATAATGTTGAAATAGGCCTATAATTGCTAACATCAGATTTATCGCCTGGTTTGAAAATAGGCCTTTATAACTTATCTTCCATAAGGATGGAAACTCACCAGATGACAGAGAGAGATTAAACATGAATGAAATTGGTTTAGAGAGAGTGTAGCTACAATTTTTTAATAATACTCGTAAATCTGGAATACCATCAGGCCCAGTGGTCTTTTTATTAGTTAATTTGTTCATAGAACGGAAAACATCATTATTAAAAATTGTGCAACTGTTTAAATCTATGGTATTTGAATATTGTTATGGGATAGCGCAGCATGAGGAATTATTATTTGCAAAAACGGATGAAAAATGAGTTGCAAAAAAATTTGCAATGTCGGCACCATTAGTTGCTTGTCCGTCATTGAGGAACATAATTGACGGTATATGGCTTATCCGAAACAAATCTCCAAACTTTTTCAATATTATATATTACGTTATATAATACCTACACATATGTACGTATATTATATATTACGTAATATAATACATAGATACATGTACCTATACACAGTTTTTCAGGGACAGACTGCGAAACTTCAGAGGAATACTCCTCATGGTGAGCTTTAAAAAAAATCAATATTATATATTACGTAATATAATACATAGATACATGTACCTATACACAGTTTTTCAGGGACAGACTGCGAAACTTCAGAGGAATACTCCTTACGGTGAGCTTTAAAAAAAATCCTAGCAACAAAATTTTTAAGACGTCATTTTAAAAAACAAAAAAAAATAATCTCAAAATGGAGTAAATCTTTCATTTCTCGCACTAGCATCCCTTCCGCGAACCCCTCCTCAACAACAAAAAATGCGATAAAAACGTATTTGACCAACGAAGCGATACGCACTAGACGCGGACAAGGGAAGCGGCTGAGTAGGAGAGGGGTTGGGGTTTGTGGAGGGACTGCTTGTCCGAGAAATTAAGGATTTACTACATTTTGAGATCATTCTATTTTTTATATATTTTTTTTCAATGACTTTTTGGAAAAAAAATACTGGGATTTATTTTAAAGCTTACCATGAGGAATGTTCCTAGGAAGTTTCGCGGTCTAGCCCTGAAAACCCGTGTATTATGTAATCTAATTAAAAGGTAAATCAATAAATAGTTCAACTGAAACTATTATGTGATAAAGACCTTTCTTTTAAATTTAAAGGGTTTCCAGTCAGGACTTAATTCCAGATATTATAATATAAAAATATTAAACTATTAGGCAACAGTTATGGCTGAATGTTACATGCTAGAGAATTCAACTCCTCGGGCCTCATGTAATCGTTTTATCAGCCCTATGGGCAACATTTTTAGGATCTCAGTCACCTAAAATTATCGTCCCTTTGAGGATATCTAAATGTAATAAAGAATAATCTCTCACTTAAAATAATGCTACAAAATCCACACAGGATTTACATTAATATTTCATATCTACGTAAAAATATTGCGGAAGCGATAATTTTTTTAAAAATTTATTTAAAAGTACGTACAATTTTAACAGATAAAAATGACTCTGTTTAGCGTTGATACCACGATAATAAGGCTTAAATTCCTGTGCGCGAGTATAAGAAACAGACGCAATGAATCAACTCTAGAGTATTCATATTATAGATGTTATATAGGAACCTACTATGAATAATTGTCTAATACTGCACAATCAATGCAAGTATTATTTGACCATTTGGTCGATTTAACATAGGTATTACAAATCAATATGACAGAAAAAAATTAGGGTGGATTTTTGTTTGCTTATTTAGTGGCTATTTTCGGGTAAAGTACTGCAATTTTTTTATTTTATTATGAATTCATTAAAAAAAATTAAGTGGAAATTAGTCCGCTTCATGTTGTACTTGTGAGTGCGTTTGCTTGCCAATAAATAAATTAAATAAATATCGTACCTAATACAAAAGTAAGCAATGCACCCTATTTAACTATATCGTATTGTGTGGATTTTATGATCCAAATATTAATATATTACAACAGAGATGGAGAATATTTTACAAGGCTTATAACCTGTCATTGACCGGTTTAAGTGGCCACTTTACACAGTATGTAACATTCACCATTCTGTCTATATTTGAAAAATTATATTCCTTCAATCTTCCATCGGTTGGTGTTGGTTACGTTAAAGGGCCAAAACCTTTATTGTGTGTGTATGGGTTTGAGATTCATCTGATTGAATTTTTTCACTCATATATTAGACAACGCCTGTAAACATTTTTCAATTTTTATACTCCTTTTGGACAAGGCGGATTCATCAACAATGTTTTGATTTGTTCAAATTTTTGTCTAAAAAGTTCTCCATTTCTGTTGCAATATGTTAATATAAACAGCTCCCTAGGGGGTTAAATCCAGTTCTTGTCTACGAAAATTGGGACAAACTCAAAACATCGTTGATGATAAAAATAGTAATAGCGTATTGCCATATTAAAACTAAAAATCACAAACCTACTGACAGACTATTATTTAATTTATTCTATAACTAAGCCAAATAATAAAAAGAGTATTATGAATTAATATATTTAATTGTAGAGTTATTTGAAGACGGAAATGATTACAAAAAATAATATATAGCTGAGGCGTACGCTATTTCCACTATTCATTGATTGTTACTATACAGTGGAGTGATTTCACACGCACGTTTCGCATTTTTGTAGTGAAGAACTTATGTAGACTAGCAAATTGAGACCGCTTGCTATGAACTTGGCATTTGTATTTGCATTCTTCTTCGGCTCTACAATTTTTTTTTATGTAAACTCGTTTATTATATATTGATAAACTACTAATTTATCAATCTTTCCATTTATTTTTATCTTCCGTTTTCTTCCGATTTGTGTCTACATTGTTTAATTAAAGTAATATTTCCTCAATCACAAATTGCATTGAAGCAAGTGTAAGAAAATGAAGTTTCTCTAAGTTTTATTGATAAACCAAACATTATAATAAAACATTTATTACATTTGAGTACACAAGTGTTGTAAATTGGTTTCCAAATCAACATTATTTATTCACTAGCAATCTTAACAGGGATATGAATATAGTATATATATTTTACAATTCGTTTATTCAAATTAACAAAAAAGCTCTAAAAGATTTATGTGCTTGGATACATTTAATTATAAGATATAAAGCTTTTAACTGTAACTGTACTCTTGTTTTTTTTATTAATACTTTCTCTAATTCATAATTTACAGAACTAGGAATGATTTATCAAAAGCCAGGTAAGAAACATGTAAATTATGAGATATTATTTCGATTTGTAAATTACACAGTAATTTAATATAAATATTATTTTCTTAGAAGTTGTTTCTCAAATCTGTATGAATTGAGTTTAATTTAACACATTAATATATTTTAAAAACATTCATTATATTAATAATTTGTTAGATTTTCAGTAGATTTATATTTTCTACAAGTGCGATATATTTTTGGGAATTGACCTATAAGAATTCTATTAATTATGTAATAAAATAGAACTAAAATTTATTAATAAGTTTCAGAACTGTTATTCGGTAAGCACATGGTATGTAGGTACATATTGAAACATAAGCAAGTAGTGCTTTTAAATGTGTTTTTAGGTAAACTAGAGTACCCAGTTTATTGCTTAAAAATAGATGTACATAAAATACTTTTAAAAGCAAAACGTATTTGTAAATAACTAATTTCATAGACATATTGCTTACAAAAATGATATTTAAGAAATATTGCGAATCTCACTACTTTCTCTGAAAATAGTAAAACTACAGGTGGTGCTAACTTCGTTTCAAAATAATAAAACGTAATTTGTTAGCGAAATTATTTTACATCGTTTCTCTACCTCGCCATTGGTGTAGGTATAAAGCGCTCTCTCTACAGGTGAAACGTGCCAATGGCAAAATTTTGTTTTCCACAAAAAAATTGCCGCGAAATCAAAACATGATTACATGTCACATAAACCTGTAGTAAATTCAATTAATATTTTCCTATGACATATTTAGTGGGAATTGTAAACTTTAAGATACATTATTAACATTTTTAATTCAAATTTACTGTTACACTATTTTGTTTTTTTTTTTTTTTAAATACTGTTACGATGATGTATCGTATTAATAATAATTGTTTGTGTTAATGATGTATTTGCAAATCCGCATATACGAGTATATAGTTTGCGATCGGCATAGGCACATTTAAAGTATTTTATGCACAATAATTGCAGCAGATCGTAAGCATTGCGGTATTGTATATTTGTTAATTTCCTCAATGAATGTAAATAAATGATGGGTACAACTTGCCTAAGAAATCATAGTTTCGTTTCACCTTTCGATTTATGTTTCCATTGGCGGAAATAAAAAAACATAAAGATGTCCTAACATTATAAGTAATAATATTGATCAAATTATTATCACGCTTCATATGGTTAAGTGTCACAAAGTTTACGTTAAAAGTATTATTGCTGTTTATGTTGATTATGTTGAAAGTACTATAAGGTACAAATTTAGTAAAATCACATATTTTACTTATTCTCAAAGGAAAGTTTTGACATATTGTATGTACATCTCACTATTTCTTGCATAACATTGTGTATAATAAGTCTATGTGTGTATATTTATAATATTAAACATCAAAAATGCACATAAAACATTTATAAAGAGAATTTTATCAGTTTTATAAACAATATTGTTGAATAATATGACGTGAATATAATATTATAATTTAATTAAAACGATTGAGTCTTACTTATGATTACCAGAAATTCGACCCGACGAAAGTTGACTTTCTCCCTTCTTTTCACATGTGCGTGGAATCCTCAAACTACAGAACACTTCCACAACTGGGTATTTATGTACAAAGCAACTGCATGCTGTGCAAATAGAGAAATCTCGGTTGCAAATACAGTTCCCTAACTCTTCATAGTATAAAGCATTTACACATTTCCTACCCAACAGAAACATACATACGTACATACGAACTTGTACAATTGGATATGAAAGCACCTAAAATTACGATAAGTTATGGTACGTAGATACAACAAAAAACATCTAAACAAGATATTACTAATACGTACAATGTTCTCAGGAGACATCTATTTAGAATAATGTTAAACTATTATGAGAAATCATGTTAATTGCTAGGTACAGAAATATTTTCTATAAAACTTCATAAATACCAAAAAATGTTTTTCTGTTAAAAATATCTAACGTTGTAGACAGTAACAAATATTTTTATAAAAAAACATACATTTTGAGTCTATCAAATAAGTATTTTTCCTTGCATTGAAACATAATTATTTTTTCCAGGCTAGTTTTATTATGTAACCGCAGCGTAAGCATTATCAACAACGCATTTTTTATATTCTCCATTCTTCTAATTATACATTATATGCTCTACTCTGCCAAACCAGATAAATAATATTTAATACTATTGCTATTGCTAATAGGAAAGGAAAACATGTTATACATTGTTAAAGAATATTCAGGAAAGATGATTTAAAGTCATGAAATTTATGATCTGTGAAAAGGGTAATAAAAAAAAAACTTTTTACTCACAGCATAAATAACATCAAATATAATATAACGTGTCATCTCATTTGATGTTTTTTTAAATTAACAAACATACACAACATATAAAATGATCATATTCTACTTTAACCCCGCTGAGATTATAGTACAATCATTCGTATTACACTCGTCACGATTATTTATCGAGTCGGTAATGAGAAAAAATTCTTTACATCCCGTTCACCTCTTACGATATATTATACTACGAATTTTATGAAAATTGTATCTATGTATGTTGAAATGTTGTGCTTTTAATTAAAACGACTAGATTCATAAATAATGTCTGAGCCAAGTACCGTTTTTGTGTAACAGAAAAAGGTTGATCTTTTGGTTTACGATGTCACCCAATTAATTCTAAAGACCATTTGCCAAAAGGTTTCTGGCCTTATTTTTTCAGTCAGAGAAATTATCCTCTTTATACCTACATTAATATTAGTTCAACATCAAATACAGAAAAATTCGAACCCACGTTTAAAAAAACCTAGCAACTGTAAATTTTGATAACGGTTTAGTGGTTACATGTATTACAGGACTTGCTAAAAAATGAAATCGCATCTAATAGGAATAAATAAAGTAAAAAAGTGGTTACCTAGGAATATATTTTTTTATTTTTTTTTTGCTACCATTAAATTAATTATATTGGTTTAATCTGTTTACAATTAATATCTGTTTTTGTATCAGCTAAACAATTTTGAATGAATAACATCAATTCTGCACCAATGTACTCAGAGTAAATTTTCAAAGGTGTTTTATATAGTATCTTCCAAACGTAAAAAGTAATTTATTGCGATATGCTAATACATAATTCTTAATTAGAAACATTTTAACGAAGGCTTAGAAGACTCGAGGAAGAAATCTTTGGATACATCCTCGAGTTTACCAGGACAAGGTGATAGCGAAGAATGGAGCTCAGGAAGTACACAGCGGCGCATTATGTAGAGCGCTAACAGTTCAAGCATTGGACTCCTTGAGGTCCTGAAGTCTAGCTAGCTGATGAGGCTCTAGCTCATCGGGAATACTCGCTCTCCCACCTTGGACCTGTTTTGGAGGCGATTGTGCTCCATCCTCAGGATCTGGGATAGTCTCATCAATGGGTGACTCACAATCCATGGGTTGTTGGTCGGGTACCTTTGTTTCTACTTTGGTTTCTTGTGCTACGACTTTCGGGTTTTCCCTTTCCTCTTCCTCATCCTCTTCGCCATTTTCTTCCGCGGGGAACTTTTGTTCGGGTTCTTCTATCATCGGAGTTGCAGCCGTGATGACAATTTGTGCTACTCCCAGGCCAAAGTCTGGGTCTCCACTTTCAGCTACCTCGGGCATCTCTGCTTCTCCAGTTTCTTGATCGACTTCCTGTAACATGAAAAAATATATCATAGGCTATCGAAAATTTAAAATAAGTATGAAACGCTCACAGGCAATTTAAAATTTAAATAGGTGTATTACAGAGAAGAAAATAAAGCTAATACGATCTTGTTTTTTCAGAATTTCTCCAATTATTATGATTCTATTTATTTTTACAGTAGTTCATAATGTATAAGTGTTATGTGTCTAATAAATCTAAAATGCCTTAACCAAACGCTTGCCTACTCTCTAGTTTTCGACGTCTACTATTGTCAGTTCATCCATCAGCAGTTCGTGTCTCGACTGCGGGGCAGATATCTTACTTAGAAGAAAGCACAGGATTTGAAGCAGTCATGAGTTTACATTGTTTTCAATAGTTCTTTTTTGCGTAAGTGTAATTATTAAATAACACGTTGTTGTGCATACAGAATATATGTATACGTTCATCTAGTTCTTAACATGCAATATAATTGTAAAAAATAAATAAAAATAATACCTCTTCTTCAATGATTAAAGTTGGTACTTCGTCCACTGTGGTAGCGTGTAAAATAAATGCACAATACTTTTTTATATTCAATAATGTTGGTGAGTATCTTTGTTGAATGTGTATACAAAGGGTACACTTAATGGAAATGGAACAATGGATAAAAAAATGATATTATAATGGTATGTAAATTATTACATTAATTCAAGTAAATAAATAAAACATATTATTATAAATATGAATAATGTTTGTTTGCGAGAACTCGGAGATCAACTCCGCACTACCACAACTTGATTCACATTTTTAATAGTGAGTTATTTGCAACTTTGTGAAAATGGACAAAAATACTTCAATATCTAATCATAAAAATGCAAAATATTAAAAAAAATTCTCATAAAACAGAAACTAACGTTTTTTTAATTTTATGTATTAAACCTTATAAATAAATAAATTGTGTTATATCACAATTATTGTACACACAATAAATACACAATATTAGAAAACATATAATAATTTTTTGCAAGGTAATATTTACTCCACACAATTTTTAAAATGTTCATATGAAGAATAACCGGGACTCGATAGAACTAACCGCTTACCACCATTATTTGTTGAATTAACGTTACGAGAATAATCTGTTTTTCATGTGTCCAGGCGGAACAAGAATACAGTTCTGGGTGTGAAATAGAACCAGAACCCTGGACGAGTGTTTTAAACTCGATGGCTACTCCCAGGTAAAAATCATAAAAACGGAAATCGAGTGGGGATGTCTAGGTCTCGTAGTGAAAGGGTTGGCGCATTCGACTACCATGCTTGAGGTCCCGGGTTCGATTCTTGGTAGGGCGGTCTTGAATGTTTGTTTTAAAGGTGATTTAACTCTGCGTTATTTCACTGTCCCCGGACTGCCACCTGAAGCGTAAGACTGATCAACTTATCTTCCTTGAAAACAGATCGAGATATTGTACTTTTCGAATTCGGTGCTGTATGCCATGGGCCGGCAACCTTTTATTGCAAGAAGGCGAAATGTTTTATGTGGGGATCTGTGGTGCGGGCCGCACTAGGGCTATATGTTATAACAGTATACCAAGAATAGTTTTATTTATTTTATTAATAAAAAATAATTACTTGAGTACTTATTATTTATTCAAATGTTTAAATTTTAAGACCATTTCCTAAAAGTCGTAAATAACTTGTGCTGAAAAAATGGAAATCGAGTTGTGGTAGAGTGAGATTAGAACCTCGGACCTTTGACCCGTGAGTCCACAATACTACCATATGATTACAACCCGGATCGAAATATTTGTGTACGAATATTTTTGTTTTTAAAAATAAAACGTTCGTTGTATATTTATTCAACATTTAATGTAGTCAATAAAACCAACGAGATTTTTGTAACTGCATTTGACTTGGTTGTCTTTTAACATAAGCTTGCACTTTTTGAAGTAGTGACACGTAGTTATTGCATCTAATATGAATCTGAGATTGTGACCTGACCGAGAACAGTGATTGTTTGTTCGGTAATTAAAAGTTTTCCTACAAATGTATTTACTATAAAACATACTAATGTATTAGCTTAGCAAACCTTTTTACCTCCTTGTAGTTTTCAGAAGGTCCCATAAAAAAATCCAAGTATTTACTATCGATATCCACGGCGAAGAGGAAAACCTTGCGGGCCGCACCAAGACGCCTCGAGGGCCGCTGGTTGCCGACCGCTGCGCTACGCACCACCAGGTGCGGATTAGAGTTTGATGATGGTGATGTTTATGAAAAAGTCCATCTTGAAAACTAGAACAGGATGAATGAACTCACCGGTGATGGCAACTTGTGGGTATTTAGGTTGGAACTGCGATCCATACTGCTGTTGCTGGTTGTGGCTCAGTTCGAGGTTGAACCCGTTCGTGTCGGCCATGTCCACCTCGGGGGGCGGGGGGGGAGGCGGCATGGCGGGCTCCCCGCAACCGTTCACCTCCTGCTCTGTGACTTAAAACAAATACTTAGTTACTAAAACATCCATTACAAGTGTACGCCTAAAACATTACATGCATTGTGATTAGGAATATGGACAACTCGCAGTGTCAGACTCATCCTCATACAAATACGTATTTATGAATCATGTCTCCATACAACATGTTTCGCTCTCTTGCAACAAATTTAGATTTTGATAACTCCCCGGAGAGCGAAATCCAGCCTGTCCACAAACACGCCATACTTAAAATATTACTTATTATTATTTGTTTTTTTTCAATACCGTAAAACGGGGTTAAATTGCACCATCAAGGGTAACATTGCATCAAAAAAAAAGTTTTTAGAGACACCTGTTGTCATTGCTACTAACAATAACTCATTGTTTCTCCAAATATTCAATGGATGTCACTTTTCACTCTTACCTAAGGTTATTTTCCATTCAATATGGTACTTAAGTACTGAGCGATTAGCGGTTTGGGTTGGTTGTGCAGTTTTTATGAATAATTTCTGTAGGTAATTCTTATCACATCTTCAACAGTGTGTATCATTCTAAGGTGAGTAAAGTGGTTTCGTATGTTGAATTTTGTCATGTATTTGATAATACCAGTATTTCTTACTAAATTTACCAAAAAATACTAATATTAATATTTCCATGTCCATGTGGAATCTATTAAGATACTGAAGGAAAAAAAAGTGATGCAATGTCACCCCGCCCTAGGGCTTACTTTGCATCATTTTTCAAAAAATTATAGCTTGTATATGAAACTACAAAATATACTTATAACCACAAAAAAGTAAAGGAAATATATTATATAACCATGACATTTATTGTCAAAAACACTACTCATCTCCTCGATGAAAAAAATCATTATAGCTGAAAAGTTATTAAAAAGTGATGCAATTTAACCCCGTTTTACGGTATATCTTATTTTTTAAGATTTTAGTCGTTCAGAAAAAATATTTTAATGTGCTAATATGTCTTCTTGCTCATACTGAGTATCGTGGTTTCGGATGCGACAGGGTTTAAAGAACACCCTGTTTAATGTTATACATCTATAAAATGTAACATTCCTATTTTATTTTTAAATCTTCCACTGTACAAGTGAGTAGTTCTGCGTCAGCTTCAAAAACACATTTAAAGTTGAATTTTTAAAACAAAATTTTGTAAAAGCAGTGGGCATACGCAAAACAAAAAAAATCGACAAGGAGTCCACGAGAAAAAAAGGTTGGGGACCTCTGATCTAGAGTCTGCGGTTCCGGCTATATAACCAGCTCAGCTCCATTTCTGTTTGGCAACCCTGTGGACTTCCTTTCTGAATAGAAAAAAATGATTTTCTGGACTTACAGTCATCGTGCTCATCTTCTGCTGGTCCTTCCTTACAGGGGGTGGGTTGGGTGATAGTGAGGGCGGCAGGCGGCGCTCGCAGGCCGGGGGGCGTGGCCACAGGAGGGGCGGAGCTCGGGGGCGTCCAGTCCGACCCCCCTGTCAGAGGCTCACCATTCTATGTGACACGATCATTTTTTATTAGGATAAAAAAACACAGATAAAATGATATTTATGTTTTGTGAAGATACTTCTGAATAAAACTCCGTAGTTGTTGAGTACTAAATTTACATTTGTTATACTTGCAGCTTATTTAAGACTCTAAATATCCCGTTCCTACCCAAATCCTTCATTTTTCAAATTGTTTTTTTTCTACCGTCCTGTGAGCAAGCCACATGTGAAAAGTTGTCTCTGATAAATCCTCATCATATCCTGCATCTGCATACTTCTGACAAAGTGCAATTAGTGTTTCATAAACATACTAAAATATACATATCATCAGCTACTCTTACTTAAAAATCCTTTTTATAGAGAAGCTATAGTTAGCTAAGTGTTCGTTCAGTTGTTCCTACATGAGCAATATAAAATGGCAAGTCTGATACAACAACATCACTCTGCGTCTGCTGAGGACAATTTTTTTATTTTTAATGAAAACTTTTACCGATAGAACTTATCAATATATTCATTACTCTTTTTGCAAAATGCAAAAGTATAGTGACTACTTTAAGTTTCACACAAATAATTTTATTTCCCTCTCCGCTTAGTTATCAAAATATAAAAATTATATGAAAATATTTTTAAAAAATTAAATGCCGGTGTATTTTTTTTTGATACGTCAAAGATGCCACGTTCTACATTAAATCAGGTGAATGAAAATACTAGTGGTCTTTTGTTAACCGTATTCTATAACGGGGAAAAAGTAATTTTTTCAAAAAGAAAGTCTTTAAATGTTTTGGATAAAGTGAAAAACATAGTAAAACATGGAGTAAAAACGTAGTAAAAAATGTAGGAAAAAGATAATAAAAAATTCAGTAAAAATGTTGTAGAAAGATGTAATAAATGTAGTAAAAAAAAACTGAATAAAATAATATTTTAATGTTTCTGTGTATTTTACCAACAAAGCACGGTGAGCACCACAATGAACATAAATAAACATGTCCATGAATGTATTGATGGCACTTAATGTGTTATTGCTCTTAATTAAATGAACACAGTGTTAAGCATTTTTTATAATTATTTTTTAATTTATTAATATTGGTGAATCGATTGTGAAACTAAAGGGTCTGACTCTTTTTTGGCAATCCCAACCTGACAGGTTCATATAATTCTTATAAAGGTTTATTTTTAATACATGTATGCATTCATAGTGTTGAAAGTGCTTACACACTGTAAAATTAAGTAAATATTTATATTTCTAAAATTATTTAATCCGTTGATTGATAAAATTGATTGTGCTGATATCGTATAGGACTATACAATTCAAAGAAAATCTGTTCATCACAACTGCCTTCAATTCGAGTGCTGCATCAAGTGTTTATCTGCATGCAATGACGAGATTTTTATTGTTTGGATAATAATTTAAATTGTAAACAAACCTCATCGCATTCTTCAACCACTAGCGAAGGGAAGTTTCCAATACAACCCTCCACCTCGCCTCTCCACCACCCATCGTCTACGTCATGGGCGCACTTATTAAGAACTCGAATAACCTGAAATTCAAATACAAGAATTAGAAGAGCATGTATCTTTTAAATAAAGTAATATCAATTTTATTTGTCTGCTTCGTGGTCTAGTGCTTAGCTCGCTTGCTTATAGGTTCAATTCTTCGTTCGATTCAAAAAGGTTTTGGCCTCGGCTGAAAATTTGTGAAATCATATTGTTTTTCTTCCTACTCCTAACCCCACCCAATGACACCCAAGTTACTGCGTTGGCACACAAAGTGTAACGTATTTTAATCATGTGTTTATAAGATAAGACAAAGACAAGTTGTTGTCTTGCGCTTTAGATTCCGTCTATGGTCTATAAAAAAGATTTTTAAAAAACCGTTTTAATAAATGTTTAATGCCGACTTCGTCGGAAATTCAACCGAGGAGCATGTCACTTTTACAACTACAACAAGAAACTGATAATTACTCAAATACCATCATCCGATTATGATTCATCATTCCCCTTCCTGCACCTAATGATGCATAGGGCACTTCATTGGTACACCAATCGCAGCGTATCATGATTATTTTTTTACATGAAGGTAAGATAATTAGTTTTACGCTTCAAGTGCCAGTTCAGGGGAATAAGAAATATTTTAGTGTAAAAACACCTTTTTAAATAAATATTTTATGTCAACTACCTATATCGGAAAACGAACCCGAGACCTCTTGCGTGGCAGGCAAATGCGCTGACCACGACACCACGAGGCCGATTATTAAAATGTGTTTTACTTTTACTCCAAACATATCGAATGATTTTGTTAGGAGTGAGTGTAACTAAAACCTTAAATAAATACCTACTTTACAATAATATATTCAATAATACACGTTTGCTTGGATATTCATATATTAGTTTTTAAACGTTTCTAATTATGTAACAGAAAAAAAATAATTTATTGTATCAAATACCTATAATATACGGATTTGTAAAGAACCGAAAGACCATTATAAAATTTTAACTTTTTTGAACAACTTTTGCGAATAATTTCTTAGGAATAAATCTTAGTTAATAAGTACATATGTACAACTTATTTTTTATTGTATAGTATATTGTAAAATAATTTTTCATAATATTATTTTAAAAAACAACAAATGTAATTGTATCAATTTTGTGGAATTCTAAAATTAAAGATGAATGATTATAAGTATGAATTATAAAAAGGTTTGCGTTGAAAAGAATTTGGGTAAGAAAATAAATTATTGAAGATTTATTTTTCATTCATATTTTTTATTTTTCTACTGTATTTGTTTATTTACAAAAAATATATATGAAAACGAGTGTATGTAGGTATATTTGATTTTGAATTTTATAAAAGACATCAACCCTTGGACAGCACTTTTTTTTCCTTCAAAAAAGAAAAAAAATATATATTGTCAAATTAATATTAGTTTAATTTCGTTGGCCATCAATTTTATAATAATTATCACGGTTTGTTAACAAAAATTACAATTTATTTATCTTCTACATGTTTTAAGTATTATATTTCTATGGATTATGTTTACTCTGCCTATTAACACTTATTTTTATTTTATTTGTGTTTTTTTTTTATTTTTTAGCAATAAACGTCGTATTTCAGCACCGATACTGAAATAAAACGATCAAATACCTACCTAAATGCTCATAACTAGAGATAAAAAAAAGCTGATATCATTTTAGCGGTAGATTCCCGCGCATAAATAAGTGCCAAATTGGCGGCAAATTCAAAATACTACAAACCTGTCCTTCTTCAAACGACAGTTCGTCCGACGCAGTAGCTTCGTAGTCGTAAAGAGCGCAGCAGTATTGAGCGGGGCCGCTCTCTCCATTCAGCGCCGGCGCCTGCGCAGCGGGCTTGCCCCCGAGGGGGGCCGAGATGACGGAGATCTGGTCGGGAGACTGCGCGGTGTCGGGATCTTCCCCGTCCACCGTGTAGTCCACGGACGAGAACGATATCTGCGTCACTAGCCCCGGCGTCGACGCGTTCTTCAAATCAAATTAAACTTCACCTTGTGTTTTTCATAAATAAAAAACGAACCATTTTTATGTTTAATGTACCTACAGATACCTACAATACCTACATTAATAATAATGGTTTATTAACAAAAATAACAAATTCTTTATCTACTACATACATACTTATGTAATCAATTTCTCTGGATTATGTCTAGTTTGCCTAACTAGAACAACCTGTTTAAGGACAAATATTTTTATGCAAAAATAAACAATAACATGACTACCTACTAGTTAATTTATTATAAAGTTATACAATATATTATGTATACCATTTATTATTTTAAAATGTTTTTTGTTAAGTTTTCTGATTTTTCGCTACCTAAATGCAAATTCGGTTCATGGTTTTGTAATGTTCGGGTAACATATTGAATATTTTGGGGCTCAGAAACCTGAAATTTCTTTGCCCGAATTCAAAGTTTGTGGTAGACTCCATGACCCATCCTTTAGTTTGACTTCTGGTAGTGTGTTAAATGAGTATTTTAAAATACTCTCAATTAAAAAAATCACAATGTAATACATTATATTATTATCTTATAAAAAAGCGTAAAATATTTTATAATTTCATCCTGATTAACTTTTAACTGACAGTTTATCATCTAATGCTCAAACATAATTGTAAAAAAAATACCTTTAAAATAAGAGAATGTAAACTAATAACATGATATCGCGTACAAACCTATGTCGATAAAAAACATAAAAGTCGATATATTTTAGGTCTTAAGTTCTGTCAGTGAATGGTTTAAGTGATCACTTTTCACACTGTGTAACAATTACCATTCAGCCTATATTTGGACGTTCATATTTTATCTTTTCTTTTAAAGACTGATTTTTGTAAAGTAAAAAGTCGTAACCTTTCAATGAATTGTTAAAAATATTCTACTAATTTTAATTAACAACACTAATATTGGTAAATGAGTATTAAGTAAAACCTATAAAAATTATGAATGATGGCATATATTTGTAAGCATTGTATGTAGATATACCTACATACATGGATTCAAGAATTGATATGAATATTTTGACATTCACAATAAATTTAGGTAAATTACTTCAAAACTGCGAAAATTTAGATTTAACATTCACATAGACTTAACGATATGTACCTATAATGTCCAATAAAAATAATAAAATGAAGAGTGCAAATTAAATTATGTTTTTACTTAAATTGCCAACCACTTTATTTAAAATAACTGTTATTTGTACCTGTAACATTAAAGTCTGTTAGTGAAAATTCTTAATGGTAGTTCTAAAATACGAATGATACTTAAATCCACAAATTTACAAACGTTCGTTCTAACAAGGTATTTACTACTTGAGGCTGGTGATTATGTATGCGGTTCCCGCATGGCTAAGGCGCTTGCCTCACGTTCGGGGGCTCCGGATTAAATTCCCAATACTACACAATGTTTTTACAAGTGTTCTTTAAAAGTGTTTTTTTTTTTAAATTAAAATTTCTTTTTGATAATTCTTACGGGTTACATACATTTAACAAAATAATTTTACTTTTAAAATTCACATTCTACTGTTAATAATACTATTTTTAACATCTTTTGTAAAGGTTGTCTGAGTATTTTGTTTAGTTTTGTCTGGTAGTTTATTGTATAATTTCAGTCTATGGTTTATTAGTCTCGATTGTCCTTTTTTCGTTTTAAAAGGTTGTGTCTGATTTTTTTTTATATTCTCGTATTGTGTTCATGTTTACTACATTTTTTTACAAGTTTAAATTATTCGTCTACAATAACATCAATGGCTGAATTATAGCTAGATTAAAAAATTCAGTTACATTTAATTGTTTAGTTTGTTTAAAAAGTTCGTTAGTTGCCGTTAGATAAGGTCATATAATGACTTTAATATTTTATTTTGCTGTCTTTGTAGTTTGTTTATGTCATTTTGATTTCATGTACCCCATAGTAGTTAAATATAACATATTTCAGTTTTTACATAGGCTTCATACATTTTTTTTTTTCATTTTTTGGAACAAATTTTTTGATTTTTATAAAAAGATTTGATAATGCCGCCACTTTGTTAATCAAATTGTTTATATGAATCGTCCATGTCAATTATATGTCTATTATTAGTCCTAAGTAGTTAACGTGTTCAATTTCAGTTAGTCGTTCATTATTTATGTAAGCATCTACTTTGTGACATTTTTTTCTAGATTCAAAATGGATAATATTGCATTTTTTTCATTAAGAGTAAGTAAGTTTGTGTTTGTCCATTTAGTCAACGTAGTAAAGTCTAAGTTTAAGTCATTGTTTGCTAATACGTCTGTTTGATTTTTATAGAATAGTCCAATGTCGTCGGCAAACATAATATTTTTTCCTTTAAAATTATACAGTGATAAGTCATTAATATATAAAATATATAATAGTGGACCAAAATAGATCCTTGTGGGCCTCCAAAATTTACTGTTTGTATTTTACTTATATATTAATTTCACAGCGTTTATTGTAAATGTCTGTAAACATAGTTGTTAGATGAATTGCATTAATATTTTATAATCAAATATTAATAATGATTTGTTGATGATGATTTTGTTAAACGAGTATGCTGTAAATATGGTAATATTGACTGTAAAAGTTTAATACATATATTCGTCCCAACTCAACACGGGACTTTGGTTCCATGGAGTTGGGACTTGTATCTCAATAAATGTTTTAATAATTATATTGTAAATAAATAAATCAAATTTAAATGACAACTAAATGAAATACATGTTATTTTCAATACAAAATGACAATTCATACTACACCAACAATACTTAGTGCCAGGAAGATGTGGAGTTTCTTTTCATTGGATAAATCTGATTTGAATATTGAGGTGCATCCAAAATAAATGTGAGAAATAAATACACAGTTTTTTTTATAAATACATTTACACCATGCACAAATCATGTAATCATGCATCATCTTTATTACACCTAGTATTAGCTTTTTGTAATCAAATAAATCGAAGATTTTGTTGACATTTGATAATAATAACCTCTTTAATAAACTTTTATTAATGTTTAGCAATGACTTTTATTAGTCTTTGACGATACCGATTTTAGTTTTATAATCAAATATAATATATAATGTAGGTATACTAATTTTGTATCTTTTATGTAAAACTAATAATATTTATACCATACATAAAATGAAGTTCATATTAAAAATGTAAACACATTCATTATGTAGCCTTTGTAAAAAAATTAAAAGTGTAAAACTGAGAAGAAAAAAAATGTTTGTGTTGCAGTAAAATTATTTTATAGAAATCTACCCAAATTAGCAACGCAAATATTTTGAGTGACTGGATTTTTCCTCTAGGAAACTATTAGGATTAACCATAGATGGAGAATATTTTAAAGAAGATAATATGGATACCTTGGCATTTAAAGGGGTTATGAACTATCATTTGCTTATTTAGGTGACCACTTTACACACTTTATAACATTCACCATTGTTTGAACATCCACATTTCTTCGATTCTTCCATATGTAGGCTTTCGTTAAGTCAAAAAGCTAAAACCTTTAGCGGATAAGATTCTCTGTCTGAATTATTTAACCTACATACATTATTAGACAACGCCTGTAAACGTTTTTTTTGATTTTTATACTTCTTAAACTTTTATATTTCCTTCTATAGAATATTATCCATCTCTGTTGTCGTATGTTACATAGGTTTGTAACATGTTTAAACATATATGTATATTTTTAGAGAATTATACATATGTACGTTTTACACTTCTATTTTTTGCAGTCGGCGTAATAATGAAATAAATACATACAATTAAAATTAGCACTAATACATTACTTACTTATCATAAATACGAAATTTAAAATTATTAATAAAAATATACTGTTCAATAGTAAACATAATAAAGGAAATACAAATAAACACAGAAGTTTGTCTATTATTTCGTTATAATAAGTAGTAGGTACCAAAAATTTAAAATGAAATAGATAATTGATTTACATACATCATAATAAACTATACCATGCATTAATAATTGTAGTATGGTATATGTATGCGTGGGTGTGAATTATTTTTCCCTCATATTCGAAGAAAATGAATAAAAAAATTGTAACGGTTTTTTCGATGATTTGATTATAAAAAAATGTTAGTTGTAGAAATACTCTCTTTTTCCTCGTTGTCAAATCATCTTTTTAGCGTATTTTTTAAAAATCTGTTTGAAAAGAAGGACGATAATAATATCGTTCTTACGATTGTTCGATCTCTAATTTCATTAATAATCATAGGTGAGTTTTTTGAAAATACTTCTCGTTTATTAATTACAAAATTATTATTTTTATCGCAATAGGCATACGTTTTAATCGATAGTTTTTTTAGCAATTTTTTACAAAAATCTAAGTACATTTCTGATTTTCACTAAAAATAGCAATAGAAATTGTGAGATAATAATTTAATGATTCTAATAATTTTTAAAACTAACATTCGCGGTAAAAAAATACAGTCCTATTGTTACTGTAGTACGCTTTCTAGTAGTTTGTTAACTCGACAAGTTTGAAGATTTTGGCATAGAGTAAACCAGTTTATTTCATTTTTGAGCAAGTCAATCGTAGTGTAGATTTACAAGTGCTGGCAATACATTTTTAGATCAACCAGATTACATTATACTAATGAATGTGTATCGTGTTTATATGCATTGTACAAGTGTAAATTATACATACAGTGTTCACAATATTAAATTGACGGCATTCCGGCGAAAGATCTAAAATCGTTTGGACTATGGAAACAAAAGCAAGCGAATTGGAAAAATCTAGTAGTCACCGACCTGGTTACTAGTTTCCGTTGTGGATTCGAACTCCTGCAAAAGTAATATATCGAGGAATATTGACAGATATCCACGTAGAATGCGACTCGAAGGGGAGAAAGAAATGAGGGATTTCAGTAATTGAGGGAAAGTCTTAAAATTTACAATGTATGAAAAATCTAAAATAAATTTACTTTTGTGTATTTTTTTGAAATGTAGTAATAATTGCCGTCAAACTGCGAACCCAATTTGTTTCTAAAATAACGTAGAAAAATTACTACAGCTGACTTTAAATCGTAATGAAAACCGGTAAAAAAAATTTGAAGCGCTATTTTGGTTTGTCGGGCTCATTAAAACATTTATATCATTTAGTGTATGTCTAAATCTCAATTATACAAGAATTAAAACATGTTTTTAAAACCACTGAAATTCCTCGTTAAAACTCATAAACTATTAAATATGGGGTCGGAGGCAAACAGACACTTTTAAAGCATGTTAATTATAATGCAGCGTCAAAATATTCCACGTGCACAGTTAATAGGTATTCATAGCAGAGCAGAGGTGTTAAACGTAAGAATACGTGTGATCTTGAGTACGCATAATAGCAGTCTTTAGAATGCTCGAATGCATAATATTATATACAACTCATAAAGCTCAAATGTATTCTTAAGTTCAGTAAAATCATACATCTTATAAAGTAGGTTATTAGTATGTGCGTATTGACCAAAATCGAAATGGCATTAGCGATATTGGATACATACGATTACTTACATATACGTTACTCTTAGTTTTATCATTTATGAACCCATAAAAATTAAATGCGTCCATATTTTTTTAATCCGGGCTATTAAATGAAAAAGAGAAGTCAAAATAGCATTTTGGCTATTTTAACTTTCCGTTTCGGATAGTTTGAATCAATATTAAAGATCACTAGATTCAACAAAAGTCCACGGGAAAATTAAATTATTTCAATTTAGACGAAAAATATAATTAAAATAAATTATCAATGTTATAATGCTGGGAAACGTTATTTTAGCTGTTACTGTACATGCATTTTGAAGTCAGTTTAAAGGGAATTTGTACAAGAATGCTTTAAATGGTAGTTATACTAGGGCCTTTGACTTTTCTCAAAATTATGAAATTATATAATTTTTCTTCTTATTTTCTATTTGAATTCTGAATATGTTAGATAAAGATATTTAACAAATAAGGTATAATGTGCACAAATAATAAATATAAAGACAAATTAATATATTACAAAATAATTATAACACAGGACTTTCGGTCCGATGGAGTTGGGATT
The DNA here is from genome assembly GCF_059751315.1 of Micrasema longulum. NCBI lineage: Eukaryota > Metazoa > Arthropoda > Insecta > Trichoptera > Brachycentridae > Micrasema > Micrasema longulum. The sequence goes on from NW_028277303.1 coordinate 2,506,465, forward strand.
TACATGTCTCAAAAAATGTGTAATAAACAGTAAGCATGTAAATTAATAAATAATATTATATTTAATATTCTTATAAATAATATTAAATTTAATACTGACTCGAAATATGTATGATCTACGTGCAACGTAAAGTTCAATCCAGAACTTTTCCATGGAAACTTTTATTATGTTTAGAGTAGGTAATTCAAAGTACATTTTTGCACCGATTATTACCAGCAGAGATTTTGAATTGCTAAAATCCGGACATCTTATTTTGCAAATTAAAGATTATTATATAACGTTATTGTTTAATGTTTGCCAAAGTGTTCAAATATAATCTTTACACGTAACATAAATTTATAAACAAAGCAGGATTGTTATTTTTATTTATTTATTATTTTCAGATAACCGAAATCTGATTAGATCAAATGAATAAATGGTGTACGGAAGCCCTTGTATATGCTACATTATATAATAATAATATCTAACTACAAAAAGCGTACGGGATGTTCTAGGTATAGTCAGGAGTGAGGCATATTGCCCGCAATTGAGTTGGACCAACACTAATAGTGGCGTAGGCAAAATTACAAATAGTGTTCTTTTCGTTTAGACGTAAAATGATATCCAAATACATTTTTAGTATTCAGCTATCCTACGAGAGGTACATATTTCAGACCAGAGGGGAAATAAGTCAGTTGAAGACGAGCAACCGGGACGTCCTTCGACCTCAAAAATAGTCGAGAACATGCAAAAAATGACAAAAATGATCCGTTCAAATAGGTGATTGACTATTCTTAAGCTAACCGAATAACTGAACATCTCATGCAGGTCCATCATTTAATTGATAATTTACAAATAAGACGAATGATTGCGAAATTTGTCACGAAACTTCGCTTCTGATCTGATTGTTGATTGTGACTGATGATTTTGAAGGTTACTGTCTGTTCACATTTATTTATTTAAACACTTTATACGGGGTGTTCTTTAAACCCTGTCACATCCGAAACCACGATGATCAGTATAGGCAAGAAGACATATTACCATATTGAAAAAAATAATTAGAACGAAGAAATTTAAAAAAAATAAAATATTTGAAAAAAAACAAATGGTTGCTTACTTCTGCAGGGGAGAAGCGAGGGGGGTGCGACCGTGCGGTTGACGGTGTATTAGACTCCCCCCTCGCCCTCTTTGTTACTCCCCAGCAGAAGTAAGCAACCATTTGTTTTTTTTCTATATTTTATTTTTTAAGATTTAAGTGGTTCTAAAATTGTATTTTAATGTGCCAATACGTCTTCTTGCTCATCCTGTCATCGTGGTTTCGGATGTGACAGGGTTTAAAGAACACCCTGGATGCAGTTTACATACATATGCATAAAGGCAATTTATGTATTGCAATTATAGCATTTATTTTTTACTCCCAACTTTACCAGAGTTACTGATCACACTATTTCTATGATCCTCATAGTTTTGCCTATGCCGTGATTACGTTGGAAACTTAATAGCGAGCACTATTATAAACAAGCAGACAATCTGGCTCACCTGTCCCTCGCGTTCCACGTCCAGATAGTTGTGCGGGACGAACCCTTCTTCTCCGCGATAGTTCCTGGCACGTAACCAACCATCCCCGTCGCCTTCTCCGACCACTTCAAGTTGTTCACTTTCTATGATACTCAGCTCATCGGGATTTCTAGCCTGTCATAAAATGTTACGTTTTTAATAAATATGTTTTGAGAGCGTTTGCATATAAAAATATTTATTTACAAGTACTAGATACTCAACATTGAATACATCCCTTTGATAATTTTATCACGACTGATCTATTTGAACAAAAGCAAAACCTTTTCTTAAGTTTGCACAATTGAACAATTGATTAAAAAAAAAAAATGTAATTTTTACTAACGTATAATTAAAATTAAAAAATAAGTTAATTACCTCAGAGTAATAATTCAGAAACCTTTTAGCTCTAGAACAAAAGCGTTCCAAATTTTTGGTTCGGTTTTTAGTTTATCAAAAAACGTGCCACGGACGGTTTCGGTTTCCGCTTGCAATTCTCGACCCGATTACCTACGGCCCGTAGTATTGCTGTCATATGTAGCTAACTTCGTGGTTAATAATTATATAATCGTTTATATCCGTATTAGCGACTCTATTAGCCAGAGGCGTGTTATTACTCTATGGTAATAACCGTGGTACATTATAGATGAGAACTCTCAGGCTTAAGAAAAAAAAACATTCTGATTACACAGGTAATCGAACCAATAATTAATTCGTTTTACCATTGTACCACGAGATCTGGCATGTTATATCATTGATTAAATAACTAAAATTATCCCACATCGTCTTAAACTGACCTGTATTGTTCAACCAGGGCCTCAATTATGAACGCTATATTCATCGGTACATATCAAGACGGTATACTTAACTTCTGCATTATCTGTATCTTCTTCGTTATGTTCTAACTACTTGCCATATCGACATCATATGATCGAAACGAACCAACGAACGACCGCAAAAAAAAATCCGTGTTCTTTACCTCATTAACATTTAAAATAGTTCTCATTTATATTTTAAATAGGCTTCTGTTATAGAAAGTGACCACTTCAAAGCGATTATAAACTCCAAAAAATCCCAATACAAGCAAAAATGCTCGCTTGAACATGAAATTATATGACTTTTGACCATGGCCAAGACGAGATGCTTAACGATCGTCTATCTACTGAGGGAGTATTGAGCTATTATAAGGCTAACTCTCGATACGTCCTCTCAGAAAGATAGTAAAACAGATGGAATAAACATAAAAACTAAATTTATTTTTTACAGTGGAAACTTTCGAACGCCTAGATACTCTTATATGTTGAAAGGGCAGAATCTAGCGACATATTTTTTTGCATCTAGGCGCTCGTTTTCTAAACTGACAGTTATGTCAGAATTTAATTCGACTTCAAAATCGACTTATTTCTATCTCATATTTTTAATAGGCTTCTAAGAAAAAAAAATCCAAACTTCTGAACGATTAAAAATCTAAAAAAATTGTAATTAAAGGAAAAACTGCTCGATGGAGTAAAATTTTTGACACTTTTAATGCGAAGATAAACGTATCGAGATGTTCAAGACCCGTCGGTACAAATCGATGTACTTGCATCAAAACTTGATGGTATCGGTAATGTATCTTTGTAGTCGGTCGGGAGAATTTTATCTTCAACTATGACGTCATACTGAAGCTATGTCATTTTAGTGCGTAAATATGTGTACCGTGACGTACGCTTCCCCTTGTTTCATATCAATGTACCTACCCAATACTTGAAGGTGGGGGTTCAGTAGTGTCAGTCACATTCTAAATGTTTTTGGATATTTTATTGCTTATTAAGCTTGTTACTAGGTCATCTAAAAATTTTAAAAACTTTAATGACACTCAACTGGCCAATTTTTAAAAATATTTTATCACAAACGCTCAAAAACGAGTATTTTTTTCTAGAATGAAAGAAAATTTTATTATTTTATAAAGCTTGATTATTTCTGTCACCGTAATGTTACAGTTTATGTGTTAGTAGAAGTTTAAGGATATACATTTTTGAAGTCACTTTCGTTAACAATTATATTGATCGACGTTGGCGACTGGCTTTGCGTATTATGTCTTACCGTATAGGAGTAAAGGGCGGTGCACTTGTACGTGGGGCCCTGCTCTGGCTCGGGTGAGGAGGCTTCGCCTCCCCCGCCTTGTGCCCCCCAGTCCACCCTGGTTGGGTCCTCCCAGCCCGCCGTAAGCTGCTCGATGTGCCGTCGCTCGGTTTCCAACATGGCTGAAAAATACAACCAATTTTATCCATCAGAAATGAAAAGGAAAAAAAACAATATTGTACAAAAAAAAAAAATTAAGCCGCTCACCACCGTGGTTAGTTTTCTTATTGAATCAAATTCATAAATTAGAATATAAAAGTAATCCTATAATTTTAAATACAGATTTTTTTAATGTATAAAAGAAAGGAGAAAATGTATGATGAGATGCCTGAAAGTATGAAGGTTATGAATGAATTTATTTTATTTTTTATCTTTTTTCTTTATTAGGACCTTACACCAAAAAATTACAGCCTCAGTCAAAAAATGAGTTTCATGGTTTATTGTTTTTTCATTTTTTTTTCACGTCGGTCTCGTGGTGTAATGGTCTGCGTGTTTGCCTACCATGCAAGATGTCTCGGGTTCAATTCCCAACATGGTTGATATGGAATATTTCTTTAATAGGGTGTTCTTACATTATAATATTTCATAGTCCCTGGACTGGTACCTGAAGCGTGAGACAGATCGTCTTACCTTCATGTAACAAAAATGATCAAGATACGCTGCGATTGGTGTACCAATACAGTTCCCTATGCACCATTAGTAGCGGAAAGGGAATGATGATGATGATGTTTATTTTTGTCTAAGTTGCATTTTTTACTCCTGTTTAGCTGAGTAAAAATATTGTAAATCTAAATTATCAACTGTCTTCGCACATTTTGTGTCTTGCAAAGCTGTAACTCTAACACCCCTAAATTAAAATGTTATTCGCCTTCATCAACATTCGGCTCGGGCTATGTATAGCGTGTGAGCTCGCCAATATATGACAGTAAAAATTTTATTGTCTTTGAATTTCCTAGAGTTTTAACCATCGAAAAAAAAGAAGATTGCAAATAAAATCAACAGACAATGGAAATTTGATGTGTATTATTTTAATAGATTGTTTATAACAGAAAAATACATAGAGAAATATGCATTTTTATTTTTTGTAATAAAAACAGTCTAGTAAATTCGAATAAATAAAAATACGCTTTATATTAACAATATTAATTAAAATGCAAAAATAACATTGAATACTTGAAAAATAAATATTACTGAGTGTTACAAACATAATTTAAAAAAGGGATAGCGATTAAAAGTAAAAACTATCTTTAGTTTAATTCTTATAGCGATAAATACATAAACATTATAAAACAGGAGTTATACAAATACAAAAATAATATTGTAACTAGGCGGCTACCTACACGGTTAAATTTCGAAACACCACGCAATTTCTTATCTCGGCTACGCTATGTAAAATGAAAAAAAATATTTAAATTAATAATTTCATCACGTCATGAAGTCGCCCCTGGGTAGCGCCTGCTAACGTCAATCAACAAAAACATCCTCGTTTTAATTACAATATTTCGGCCATGCCATAAATCTCTTTTTTTAAATAATTTCTCACGTCACAAAGTCGCCCCTGGGTAGCGCCTGCTAACGTCAATCAACAAAAACATCCTCGTTTTAATTACAATATTTCGGCTACGCCATGAATCTCTTTTTTTAAATAATTTCTCACGTCACAAATTCGCCCCTGGGTAGCGCCTGCTAACGTCAATCAACAAAAACATCCTCGTTTTAATTACAATATTTCGGCTACGCCATGAATCTCTTTTTTTAAATAATTTCTCACGTCACAAATTCGCCCCTGGGTAGCGCCTGCTAACGTCAATCAACAAAAACATCCTCGTTTTTATAACAGTATTTCGGCTACGCCATGAATTTCTTATAAAAAATGTCAAAACGTCACAAAGCCACTCTCTGAGTGTCGCTACTGACATCATTTACAAAAACATAATTATTTGTGCTTTTTTCAGGTACGCAACATTTTTTTTAAATACACCTACCTAACCGATAAAATACTATTAGTAATTAAACCAAGGTGTGCTTTAAAGTTCCGTATGGCCAAATAATATTATTTATTATTAGAATATTATTGACATGTAGTTCAAGCGTTGCTGCATTCACGTTGCTTTGCTTCTGAGAGCTCAACTGCTATGTTTTTCTATGGTTATGTTAATGTCATCTGTCATGTATTGGCGAGCTCACAGGCTATACTTACGCCTTCGGCTCTTTTATTTTATAAAAACCAAGAGGTTTGCAGGCAGAATACAGAATGGTCAATTTTATTCAATGTGTGAAGTGACTCGACTTTCGTATTCTCTTATCACAATGTTTTAAGTATGTCCAAATTCTTGCCGACTGGCTGGATTTTTTCCTAAGGGAGTTGTTCATATTTAAATTTGTTGCAACAGAGAGGGAAAACATTTTCAAAAAGGGAATATGGGATTCTAAGCATTTACCATATTCCCTTCTGAAATATGTTTTTCCTCTCTGTTGCAACAATTTTCGCTTATCACCTTCTAATTCTTTGTTAATAACATGTGTAGAAAGCTAAATCTAGTACCTGTCTACAAATACCTACTCAAAATATTTTGTTGAGTATCTCTGCAGAGATTAAAACATATTCATATTTGTGATTGTAGAAGGAATAATCTTACCATCCATTTCTTCGTCCGCAGGTTCTTCTTCTGGTTCTTTTGCTGGTGGATTTTCACCTTCGGCGTTATCACTATCGTAGAAAGAATCTGAGCTCGGTTGGTCCTGAAAAATAAAGCTCAGTAAGCTTCAACATTTACACTCAAAGACACATATATCCAAATACAAACAATACACGAAATTGTAACTTTTTTTGTTCTTATTCTGAAAAATGGGGGTCAGTGTATATAAGCTCCTGGCATATCTGCGTCCTGTGTAGATCTGTTGTGACAGGTCCCCTTTAATTCATTCTCGCCCTCCATGCCTAGGTCTTTGAAGAGCCTGCCTACTGAGTGGAGGGCGAGTGCTCTCATAGTGCTAAATCTGCCCTTCCAAGCCCAGGTCCTTAAAGTATCGGGCTATTGGGTATGAGCAAGCGCTCTAACATCTTCAAGTTTAACCAGTGGTCCCCCGGGGATGCGGATACTTTTATGATATAAAACATCACATTCGTGTATAAAATGTATAGGTTATCTTATCTGCAGTGGCCTGTAAAGGCTCCTGCAAAACCCTCACTTGGTTTCGGCTAAAAATCTTTAGGTCAAAAGCAAACCCTTGCTAGTACTCTACCCCCGAGTATTATTACAAATAATTCATTTAAATGTTTAAAAGTCCCAAATCAAATGGTGAAGTAAACATTTTTTAAGACCTGTATTGAAATAGCGAATATTATTTTTATAGTTTTTGCATATTTATCATACAAATTTGAATTAACGTGATTTAATTTTTGTAAAATTTTCCTCTTTATGATTCAAAGTGCTCAAAAAATTGCAAACTACCATAAAAAACCTTATCCCTTTCGCTCCTGGCCAACACGTTTGTGTGGGTACAAGCAAAAATTCAAATTGCCTTCCATATTCTGTTAGATCCTGGCCACAACGATTGTGCATGTTACTGGCCACATAGAAAATAACACATTTTCAATATGATAGCTCCAGTATCCGAAGTGGAGAGATGGTCCAAAAAAAAGGAGAATAAAGAAAATTTTGAAAAATATCTCACGAGTGAAAGGGTTATGCCAATAATCTTCTACAAAGTGAATCGGGTCGTGGTTCCACGCCTAGAGTTTTGGACTCACATATCAAAGGTCCATGTTGGGAGTTAAACCAGGAACCTCTTGAGTTCTAATAAAAATGATCGAGATACGTTTCGATTGCTTTACCAATCCATCGCCGTGTGCATCATTAAAAGCGAAAAGGGAAATGATGACTGAACATAGCTGAATAATGATAAATACATTTTGAGCCAACTTACGGCCATTCCTGATGCGTCCGTCCTGACGCTGAGGGAGCTGCTGCTTCGGGGAAGGTCCTGGACTGACAACGCCTCGGCTTCTTGTACAATCTCATCCACACTGACTCCTCCAGCTCTGAGGCATTCGATACGAGCTTCTGCCTTCGCTTTAGATGTCTCTGCCCTTCTGATATTCTGTCTTATCTCGTCTATCTTAGTTTCTATATCAGGTCCGTTCGGGTCATTGGGGTCCGCCTGTGAAATACAAGTGAAAAAAGTGAGAATTGTTTTAGTGCCGACGTGAAACATTTCAACAGTGTTAAAAAAAAGGCTATAAACCACAATTATAAAAAATGCGGTTCCATTGTTTCCAATAAGTTTTAAACCAATTATGCTGGTCCCATTTTGGTAAAAAAAATTTGAGTCATTAGATGTTGGCAGTTCAATTATTTTTGTTTTAATGCATATAGACCTACACACATGGTTTACAGCGCATTTGAAATTATGAAACCGCTTTTTCCTTGTAAAAATGGGGATATATTATAACGGACTCAGTATTGATGTAGACATTTTTAACTGCACGTTGCATTTGTACAGAAAATTTCTTCATGGGGTCGATTATTTGGGATAGTTGCTGAATGTGCATCTTGAGTGGTTTATGATATGTATATGTGCCGCATGTAATGTATATGTTTGTGAATGTTTTATATGTGCGTTCATGTGTGTGCGTGGATCGCTCCGAGTGTACATTCGGTATTTTTATTTATTTTAATTTATTACCTCCATGGAAAACGCAAATGTCAACAATTATTCTTTTCTCACTGAAAATTCTTATTTATTTTTTTGTCTCATTTAATGTTTATATTTTTTTAATTTATGAAAACTTAATTGGTCTTTTTATGTAAAAAAATTGTTGTTTTTAATACTTATTTTGTATGACTGTATGTTTTCTGAATAAAATAAAATAAAATAATATAAATAAAATATATATTTTTAAAAATAATACGAATCTAAGAAATACATTCCCGTCATTGCATTGGCAACGCCTCTAATACGTCACGATGCATGTTCATTTTCAACTTTGTTCCAAACCATTCTAATTTTTATGAAACATCGTCACGAATCTTGACGTCACACGACGTCAACAATGCCAAACATGTCGCGTTTTTCTAACGACATAATTATTTACATTTTTTTTTTAAAGTTATGTATGATACATTTTTCCACAATATCCAAATTGATTTTGAAAATACAAATAGTTATTCGAAATCCATTTCAGATATTTTTATCGGTATTCGTAGTACGTGATATTTCCCTATTGTGGTTTAAAACCTTAGTACTGAACGCGGTCGATTTGTTGAAAGGGTGGTTTTACTCTTTAGTACTTCACATGTTTTGGAAGCGTAAAACCTTGATTATAATAACGCCGAGATACGTTTAATTTTATGTACCATAATATACTTTTTCTTCCACATTATAGTTTGTCAAAAACTCATTCCAATAAATATGTTATGGTTAGTTTAAAAAAAAAAATGTGTACCTTTTGCCCGGCGTCCCTAAGGGCTATAAGCACTTGCATCCTCCGCGTCCCCTCCCGCACGGAGTTGTTGTCGCGCGCGATGCGCGTCGCCCAGCGTCGCGCTTCGCTGCTAAGCGTCGCGGCGGCACTGTCGTGGTCCGTCGTAACGTGGTCTACCGGATCGTTATCGCAGGCCTCGAACTCGTACTGCGAATAAGCGATATAGATTATTATTATGATTCTATTGATTTCGGAGAAATCAAAGAATAAATTATGTCTGAAAAAGTTGACTGAAAAATGTAAATGTTATCAACTATAAAATACCTACATTTTGTAAATAGGGTCTAGAACCATTCAGTCTTATACTTCAGGTACCAGTCCAGGGACAATGATATATTATAATGTAAGAACACCCTTTCAAAGAAATATTTCATATCAACCATGTTGGGAATCGAACCCGAGACCTCTAGCATGGTAGGCAAACGCGCTGACCATTACATAACGAGGCTGACATGAAGATACATACGAGTAAGTACATAAATAAATATGATTTTTTTTTTATTCATCGATACAATTTCATCTGCATTTATAAATTATTATCTTCCATTATAGAATTACATAGAATGAAGAAATGACAGTAGAACTCCGTTTATCCGAACTTCAATCACCCGGGTTACCAAATGTCTCTATCGTTATCAGGAAACAAAGAGAGTTGGTCATTCAACAATGTTTTGATGCTTGTCTGCTGATGATGTTCAAATGCTTGCAGACTGGCTTGATTCTCTCCCTAGTTTAATCTCGTTTATATTTAAATTTATTGCAACAGAGAGAGAAAACATTTTTGAGAAGGGAATATGGGAGTATGGGAGTCTAGGCATTTACAGGGGTTTTCAGGCGTTGCCAAATAGGTGAATTGGTTCAGCCGGATGAATCTCACCCACATGATATAGGTTTCAGCTCTTTAACTTTACAAAAGTCAACAGATGGAAGAGTTGAGGAAATGTGGATGTTCAAACATACGCAGAATAGTGAATGTTACACAGTGCGTGTAAAGTGGCCACTTAAACCAGCCAATGATAGGTCATAAGCCCTGTAAATGCCTATACTCCCATATTCCATTCTCAAAAATGTTTTTTATCTCTGTTGCAATAAATTTAAATAGAGTTGGTCATGTTTAAGTAAGTTTTTGAAGTGATTCAGATTGACAATATTATTTCAAAAACAATCAAATCCACCACTTAACAATCCGGGGAGTTTTATTGTACCTTGTTTTTTTATATGAAGGTACATATTTTTTTAATGACTTAAAACTGTAAAAGAACAAATAGAATATTATACCTGTATGTGTTGTTTGAGTACTGGATAATAGAGGTAGCAGCATTGCAGGTTATACTCCCGTGTCAGCTGTTGGGCTTGGTCCCGAATCTTGCCGAAGGAGTGCTGCGTGGCCGAGCAGGTGAGGAGTTCCGTGCGTCCCATCAGCGTCAAGTACTCGGCCACCCTCTCGTACACGGCAGCTTCCATGGCGCCCATGCAGCCTTGCAGGTCCACGAGGAAATAACGGTTCTAGGACAAGATTCGAGGAGCAGGGTTTTTTACTGGCGCAATACAAGCCAAATACGTAAAAAAGTATTTGAAATTGTAAGTTTTTGTAGAGTAAATGTTAAAAATAAAATTTTATTTATTGTGTATAATAATTTCATGGAGCTGGAACATTATTTTTTAATTAAAAATAATGTTCAGTTTATTATTTAAGTGCCTACATATGAACTTGTCATACCATAAAACTCTTTAATTTTATTTTTACATTTGTCATGTAAAAGCCCTCTGGGAGTATATAGATCATAAATAAATAAATATTTAATTACTGTTGATTTTGACACTTAATGAATACATTATGATTATTTTATTTCTTATTTTTTCGTGATAATATATGCTTGTTTGTTTATTAACTTAACTTAAAAATGTCTTTCTTGCTTACCGTAACACTTTATTTAGTGTTTGCTTTACAGAATTTATTTCATAAGCTTATATCTTTACATTTTTTGTTTATATGCTTACTGTTTTTTTTTGGATACCTTTGTTATTATTGTTTTTTTTTTTTTTTTTACTTTGTAAAACTTTTTATCATATCCTTTTTAACTAATTTCATAATTTTTTTCTGTATCTTCTGTTTATTATTTAGTATGTTGGCATATATTTCATTTTTATTTTTTGGAAATGCCTTTTGGGCGTTAATGAACAAAATAAATAAATAACATGTTGGAATGACTCCGTATGCAATAATTATTATTTTTTATTTTTTTTTATTTTACTGACTTTTCACGCCCATAAGGCTTTTACGTACATGAAAGTTATATACAATATAAGTATATAAACAACATTAAATTTAAAAAATACAATATAAAGTAACAAAAGATAGAACAGTGTTAAGAAGTAAAGTTGGTATAAAAAAAGAAGATGAGTATAAAAACAACATTTTTTTTTTTTAATACAATAAAAAGAAATAAAATATAGGAACAGTGTTAAGAAGTATAGTTGGTATAAAAATAAAAAGATGAGTGTATTAACAACATAAATTTTTAAAAATACAATATAAAGTAATACAATATAGAACTGTGTTTAGAAGTTAAGTTGGTTTAAAAAAAAAAAAAATATATAATAATGTACATGTGTTCATTTTTTTTTTTCCTTTTTTTTTAAAATAAGCTAAAGAAATGCTGTTAAAGGTTTAAAGCAGCTAGGTACATAATGTTATAAAATACAATATGAACAGAATATTAAGTTCTATTTAATATGGAACATATACATTGATATTTAAAATTTACGAATTATGAATTATGAATAGTATGAATCATGAACTTTTTAGTTTTGGGAGTTTGTCATAGACTACCACGTTCCAAATTCTTATTAATGTCATACTTGAATCAAAACACATCTTTTTTTCACTTATGGCACCCTTGACGGGGAATTGCGATATTTACTATTACAACCTTTACATGCATTTTATATACACCCTTTTTAGTAAAAAACCTATTTTTGAATTGGAGTTGTCAAGAATTTTTCCTAAATTGTTGTGTGTATAGAATTGGTTGGATTAGATTAAATATTAGGGGTTTATAGTTTACTCATAGTTAAAGAAGTTGAACCTGTGAATAGAATTTTCTTGCAGGACTCATTTCCAGAATACTGGTATTTTTTGTGAATTTTTTTTTTCTATTAACGCGCTAATATGTTAATTTTTTTAAGCGATTGATTTTATAATATTTACCCCGTGGTGACAATTTACAATTACTACGGTGAATATTAACTAATCAGTTTAACGAAGAGTGATGCAATGTCAGTATGTGTAGGTTTACGCTAAATATTCAATTCCGATTTATTATTTATAACTTTGATTGAACGATCTAGGAATTAAAGGAATTATCCTCATTATTTTCCGAAGTAATTTGAATGTGTTTGTGCAGTGTATTGATATGGGCAAAAAAGGAAACTAATTGCCTATCAGACAAAAAATGTAATCAACATAATATTTGAACAATTTAAACACGCACGATTTTATAAAAAGATTACTAGAATTTAATAACTTATCTTCGAGATTATTCAAAAACTTGTCTGCTAAGATTGGCAACGATGGTGAACCCGTTGATTGTATTGTATATATTTCCATGAAATTCAAAATAATTTTGCATAGTCCAAACGTCACAAACTCTACTTATCTCTTTGACAATAGCATTATTTAATTCAAAGTTACATAAAAGTTCTACAAAAAACTTTTTATCATCTTCTACAGGGATATTCGCAAACAAATTTACTATTTATTCAAATTTATTACTCTATTGGTAAATTTTATGAAATTTTAAATACTTTATTTTAAATCATTGAGTTTTTCACAAAAATCGTAATTTGGAGCGCTTCCATACGATACTACTGACCTCATCGAATTTCGGCAAGCCCGTAAAGAATAAATACTTTCTGGTTTCTACCAATTACGAAACTACGAAATTCTCAGTATTACCAATGATGGCTGAGCATTGTTTAAATACCTCCTCTATTTTGGCTTGAAACTTGGTTGTGGTATAAGCTTTTTCATAGCCTTTTTTTAAAATGGGTTCAACATAATACGAGTATTAAAACTTTACATATCGCACCTGAGTAATAGGCTGGATTAGGCTCAAGTCTAAAATTTACGTGTTTTTTCAAAGTTTGATTTACTTACGCAGTAATTTTCCTGACTATAATTTGTATCCGCACAATTTAAAGCATAAGACTCATTATCTTACCTTCATCTAACAATAGTGATTAAGATGCACTACAATTGATGTACCATTATAGTGCCCCACTCACCATTAGATGCGGAAACATATTGAATGACAATTAATGGAATATATCTTTGTAATATTTACGTGGCCTTGAAAGCAAAAAAAAAGTTTTACTCAAATTCTAGAAATAATAGTGGCACAATAATGCCATTGTTTTTCTGAAAACATTTCAAATCAGATGGCGCAAGCGAGTGAACTCTAAGTTGTGTCTTTGTTTTTGCTAATGCATATTAGTTTACTGATAGTGCGAGCGCGTTTATAACTACTCTTCTATTAAAATGAGTTTTTTGAGTTGTCCAATCATTTCGTCACATTCAAGAAAATTTAACTATCAAATTTCATGCTTTTCTTCCGAACTGGTACGGTTCGTAAAATAAATTAATTCCTTATTTTACTGCCCACTTTGGTATAAAAATCCACACCTGAAAGTGCTTTAATGTAAATATTTATATTTCCTACCAAATCAGACATAATATTGTAAGTACAGTAGAACTCCAACTATCCGAATCAATTGGGACCGGACCCTATTCGGATAATCGAAAATTCGGATAAATAGTTTTTTTCCGAAAAAAGGGTGTGTGTTAAAAATTTAAATAAATAATATTGTAAATGAAAAATGAGCTTTTAATCAATTAAATGAAAGGGCAATAATTTTATATGGCAAGCGTAGTTACAAGTGCTGTACATTAGTACAGTATGCTTGCTTGCATTGCTTGCTGAGCATATCGGTCAAAGTAAGCTGTTTGACTATCACCATCCGTTTTCGGGCAGCCAAGTCGTTATTTTGCGAATCGCAGTACGTTTCCGTGTTATTTTTTTTCTTAAATTCTGAAAGCGATTCAGATAATCGGAGTTCAGATATTTGGAGTTCTACTGTACTAAAATAAATATGCGTAGCGTCATTAACGACATGCTGTTATTTGTCGGAGATCTTATTCGTGTACAATTTATATTTAAAAAAATAGTGAAACTGCTCGTTGTCAAACTAAACAAAGCAAAACTTTACCAAAGATTTTTTAGTATTTTTATCAAAATCAGTAACTTTGGAGTTTTATCAAGAAATATAATATAAATATAACAATAGTATAATATTATTTTTCCTTTGTGGGTAAATCAATATTTATGCCAAAGTAAGTTACTTTTTTTATATTTACGATGTAATTGTAGATTACTCGGTACGAACACATTTTTTTTATGAAACCCCGGACTAAAACAGTATTGTCATTGGTACCATTCAGCACAAATAATTCAGCATTCAATATTTATTATTTCATTTAAATTTATTTCTAACTCGGTAATCCAAATTTAAAAGCAAATAAATACCTGCCTAATATTTTTTTAATGATATTTTTTAACCTTGGATATTTTATCATAACTGACTTTTTAATTTGCTCACTTATAAATTGATTATTAGAGTTTCTATCTAATGAATAATGTAAAACACTTATAACTTTGGACATTGACAGGGGCTTTTAAAAAATGTATTTTACATTAATGTATTTAAGAAACATATATAAATGAAACTGGACAAAACGAACTTAAAACTATGAAGCAAAGAAAAATAAGCGCAATAAAATAATGATAGACAATATATTAATAAAAACGATAAACAGACTTCGACCTAAACCATGCCACTCCATCTCGAACCCACACTGTTTTAGTGGCGAAGAGATCTACGAAAAGCCGGAAGATCTATCCCAAAGAATTCCAAGTTGTTTAACAAATCGACTAATCTACACTTCCTGGACATTGGGGCATAAAAACACAAGTTGCTCTTAGAA
This sequence comes from Micrasema longulum, assembly GCF_059751315.1. Classification (NCBI taxonomy): domain Eukaryota; kingdom Metazoa; phylum Arthropoda; class Insecta; order Trichoptera; family Brachycentridae; genus Micrasema; species Micrasema longulum. The sequence continues at coordinate 2,521,653 of NW_028277303.1, forward strand.
GATTCAATAAATAGCAAATTTTATAATATGTAATCAATTAAACCTTTTGTTAATTAATTAACTAATTTCTATATTTTTTTCTTAAAAGATTAAAAAATTATTCGTTTTAAAATTAAATGAATAAAATGCGAAAATTCAATTTACCTGGTGGGCATTCGCGGCAGCGAGACTTAGCAGGTAATCATTCCTCGCCCCAGTGGACTTTTCTTCTAGTGCGTCTCGTCTCGATGATACTTTGGCGCTATTCTTTTGCAGAGATGTTATAGACTGGAAGAATGATCCTTTTTTCTTTTTGAGTCTGCAAACGTGATCACCCGTTAACACCAAATCACGTCTTAAGAGCTCAGTCGTAGAGCCAAAAGTTCATTTCGTAGCCTTTAAAAAATCCGTATGTGGCTGTTTATGCTTGAAATTTATACCTTCCCGCAAAGTTTTATGCACAAGTTTATAAGCAATCAGTCGGAGTATCACATCGCAAAAGCACGAACAATTCAAATGCCAGAATAATAGTTTGACGCTAAAATTATTTTAGGCAATTCAGATTAACGTTCAAATAAAACCACCGTAAAGTATTATGCTATTAATATTTTACTGGTATTTTCAAACATGAAATTATAGATGGATTAAATAAAATTTTAAAAATATAGAATATCTGCCATCGCAAATGGTGATATACAACTTTAATGACTCAAGTAAAAATACGTTGTAAAGAGTACCTTCGATATTTCGGTAGTCAGATGGCAGAGGGGAACACCTGTATTTTTGTCTATGTTTAAGTTTTCAAAAGTTTTGATTAAAATTTTAGTGAATACACGCAGAAAAAAAATTAAAAAAACAGCGTCATTTAGAAAGGTAATTTATTATTAAAAAGCGACACTAAAATACTTTAACTGTGGATTAAAGTCTTGTAATTCAGACGTATTTCAGCTCTCCTGAACATTTTTGAAAATTACAGATGGTCCCTTCTGCCATCTGACTACCGAATTATATAACATGTTTGATGATCTTAAAGTTTTTTTTTACCTATCTTGTTTAAATCCTTTTTTAATATTTTTATTTCGGTTTATTTATTTTGTTCTTAGTTGTTTTTAATTCGATTATATGTACTTTCATCAAATTTAGATACTTTTTTTCAGTGTTATGACGATTGCCGAAGTCAAATTAAGTAGGCGTTAAGCTGGAATATTTTGAGTCACTATTAGAATATTATTCAGTATTCATATGATTATTTCAAACATTAGAATTACGAGTTTATCAGATGGCTTAGTGTAGGCAAATATTACATTGTAATAGAAAAAAAATAGACCTTTTCTATACCCGATAATTAGATTGTAAATTGTAAAATAGATAAGATATTTTGATAACGCTAGTCGTACTGAAAGAAAAATCATTAGAAGATAAAAATTACAATTTCAATCATACTTAAAAACAATACTTATAATACTAGATTACATGGAAAAAAAACAACGCCATAGGAGATACTTATTTTACATATATTTATGAAGAAATACAAACGCAATAAAGAATTTCATTGAAAACATAACTTGGTAAAAATAATTTACAATATTATGAAAATACGTGTAAATGTGATTATATTGTTTTAATTAGATACACAGTGTTGATTATTTGCTACTCATAATTAAATATTAGGAAATAAAATAATTATATATAAGAATTTATTTTCACTTTGTTCATCACACTCATTTATTTCACTGGTAATATATATTTTCATAATACACTGGATAACTTTTATTCTTTAACTTCATTTTTCAAATTATTTTTAATATAGTTCTGTTTCAACTCTTCAGCTACTAAGCCGAAATATTGAACTATAATTACAATTTCCATGAGTCCAGATCTGGGCCGGTTAGATTCAGTAACCGCAGTTAGGAAGATAGATCGTCGTCTGGGTGGTGAAAAGAAAAAAGTCACAACGTTTTAGTTTAGAGAAAAATGACTTGAGTTGACTAGGTAACAAAAAATAAATCTTTCCGGCATTATTCGGCTAGGTTAACGTTATCTTTGGAAATTATTAACTACCGGATACAGGTACAACAAATTTCAAAAGAAAACGTTATAAAACCATTTGTTACAGAAGATACGTAAAATAATTCTCACTCGGGTCTTTTCAACATCAAAACGACGACATTATTCATCTTTTGTTATTTCCTCATAACTGAGTATTATTAATACGATATATCACATAATCGCTCTAAAAGTATTGAAATACGGTTCGCAAATAAAATATGTATATTTATAGTTCCATATTATTTACATATCACATGTTTTGATTTTGTATTTTATTTCCGCAATTAAAATGTTTTGCGATAATACGTGAAATACAAGTATATTATTGTACGTGTGATTGTGCAAGATCGTGGAAAAATACTTACTTCTCTTCGATGTCTTTAGCTTTGTCCCTTACATCGTGAGCTGAATGTTCCTCATCGAAGTAGAGTTTCTTAGTTTTATCTACGTCCTGAACACAAGTTTGCAATTCCTTGTGTACAAACATAAGCTGATCAGAACACTGAAAAAATATTTACAATTTACAAAAAATCGAGAAGTTAGTAAAATTATAAGGCGGAGTTGTACAATTTGTTTTACAGTGCCATTTTCGCATGAAAAATGTATTATAACTTAGGTAGTCAAATAATTTCGTTAATCATTTCTAAGTGGCTACACATTCACAGAAGATTAGACAAGATTAGTATTTGTAAAGATGATTCGGTGCAACTTTGATACTTGAGATTATTTTATTTTAAAGTAATTAATGAAATTTAGTTTAATCAATTTAAATAAAGATTCCTGGAATGGAGACATAAAATACGTATTTATTAATGGAGGTATTTTTGGACAGCATTATTTTGTAGTCCATTATCCCTGGACTGCCACCTAAAGCATAGCCCTGGCTATCTCATCTTCAAGTAACAACATATGATCGAGGTACGCTGCAATAAGCGTAAAATTGCAGTACATTATACACCAAATTTCACGTTTAAAATATTATCAGTAAACATGCACAACGGATTGTTGTGACTGAAATTTTATATACGTAATTTGTAATTATTATTAAATAATCTAGGTTATCCCTATACGTAATTGGTAACAAAGTTTATTTATCCTTATTTGTAAATATTGCACCAAATTTAACTACAGTTTAAGGAATAGTTGATTTTAAAACTTGTCTAAAAATAAGCACTAAAAACTGAAAATGTTTTCAGGCGTTTTCTAACTCGAAAGAATCTAACTCATATCAGTTAATGTTTCCGTTCTATTTTATTTATAAAAAGCAACAGACCACGCAACGGGGGAAATATTTAGAATCCCGCGTTCAAATGTATTTATCCTATATAGCAAAATATTAAAAATATATAGATGTTTAAATAAGAATTGGTGACTGTTATACACTATGTATACGTGATTACTTAAATCGGCGGATAACGAACCAATAGCCTTGTAACTGCCAACACTTTCACAAAAACATTAGACAATCCGTTAATTAATTTGTTCAAATTTGTGAAAAATATCAAAAACATTAAAAAAATATTGAGTAAAACCTTTTTAGATGTGGCCATCTTGTGGGCTCTCAGGGCTTTGGCTTCGTCAGCTATCTGCTGTTGGAACACCTCCACTGCAGCCAACCTAGCCCTGGCCAGCTTCTCATTCTCCTCCAGCACGGTCCGCCACACACTCCACATATTCCTAGAAAAATATCACCAACATCGTCACCCACATTGTCTCTGGCATTGTCATCAATGTCTTCAAAATAATTACTAATATCGTCACTAATATCGTCACCGACATCGTCTCCAGCATCATAATTAAAATATCTTCAAAATAATTATCAGTATCGTTAACAACTTTGGTTCAACTTCACCAATGTATGATTTTCAATATATTTACCAACTTCACCACCATCATCATCACATCGTCACCGACATTATTTAGTGGTGTTCAAACGCATTGTAACCGAACTCTCGTGGATAAAAATACCTTTTAGCAATTAGTTGTTGATGCCCAAGACTGTACAAATAAATATTTAAAATGTTTCTTATATTTGAAAACGCCAACAAGAAATAGGTGATAAAGATTTACATAATTATGGACAAAATATTTTACAAATTAGGCAGATACATTCGCTTAAATAAAAAAAAAAGAGAATATAACCACCCACTTCACTATACCATGAAACATTTTACGATTCATATTCGTTAAATGCGTCGATCATATCTTGATTGTAACATTTCATAGTTCAAGCTAAATTTTATTCAAAATATTTATTTTCATTGGTATTTTCGATACCAGTGTTGATTTTAAAAAAATATTTGTTATCACAATAATTGTGTTATAATTATTCGAAGTAAAGAGATTCTTACCATTTTTCTTCGCCTCCATCGACTTTTAAGTCTGGTATGTTTGGAATCTTTTTGTTCAAATATGCTGAGGAGATCTTCAACAGAGCCTGAAATATCATAAATAATCTATTATTTCTTGGTTTTTCATTTTAGGTATACTCGCAATTCAAAATGTGAGAAAGATTAACACATTATAACAGAAATTAAGAACATTTTTGAGATGGAAATATGGAAGTCTAGGCTTATGAACAGGGCTTAAGAACTGTTATTGGCTGGTTTAAGCAGCCACTTTATACACTGTATGACATTCACCGTTCTGCCTATATTCAAACATCCACATTTCCTTAACTCTTCAATCTGTTGACTTGTGGGAAGTAAAAGAGCTAAAACCTTAAGTGATGTGAAGGGAATTATCTGATCAAATTATTTCACATACTAGGCAAAAAAATAATTCAATTTTTATACTTCTTCATGGTATAAAAATTGGAAAACATCTCAAAAATACGTTAAAACGTTTAAAAAAAAATAAAAGTTAGAATAAGTAATGCAATGCTATGTAACTTACCTCAGAATAAGACTTTTCTATGGCCGATCTTTTGATGGTAAATTGACGAATATCTTCGAGCAGTTCGCATTCGTGTTGGTTCTTGGCTTGTAGTTTTGCGACCTGCTCGCTGTGCAGATTTTTCAGGAATTTCGCATAGTTACCCTGTTTATCAAATATTTATTACAAAAACATAGTACAGTACATACTATTATTATAAAACTGCATTATGACATTAACACTTTAATATTTTATCATGTGAACTTTTTTGTTAAATTATTTAATATTCGATATTTTAATTACTCGAAAAGTAACGTAATAATATTAATTCACTATAATTCCTTATACTGAATGGTGCTTCAATACAGTGAAATTTTATTATAAACAGTTATTTTTATATTTTTTTATGCACACTTCGATTTGATAATGTTGCTTCAAATTTATAAAGTTGTAAACTGAATTGTTGATTCTTAATTTTTTATTTCATAATCCTGCTTAATTTCGGTAAAATATTTCCTTCGAAAAGTTGTAAGATTGAGATGTAAAAGTAAATTAAGTTCAACCTGAAAACAAGTATTAAAATATCAAAGAAATAAACAAACAATTGATTAATTCATAGCAATAAAAAAGACGTTTCATTCTTTGTAAACTGTTTTCTAATAAAATGTAATCTCGCACCTTTTCATTCAGTTGGGCGTTAGGTGAAAAATGTTTTAAGGAGAGCGCCATGTTGTAAATGTGTATCAGAATTTAAATGGTCAAACCAAAGTGTAATATGAATTAATAATAAGTCAAAAGTTCACAACCGATTAACTTTGCACGTTTTAAACTATTTCACATTGTTTTTAGAACCACAAACGTACGATTATATTACTAAAGAATGTAATTTCTTTAGGTATGAGCGCGGTGCATTTAAGAAACAACCTAAATAACAGAGCAATAAAACAAATTAACAAGAAACACAAAACAAACACGCATATTTTTTAATAAATTTTAAGAATATCTAAAAATCGTTTGTATTTCAGTCACGTGCAGATAATACAAATATTTCTCAATCAATGAAACTGTAATAGTTTAATCGCATATAGCAGTTGCTTTGCGAAACATATAACATGAACTGGTGTGTAAATGTGGGCGGAAAACTGTAATGGCACTTATGGTTTTCTCGAATGAATCCAATTCGAGAAATAAGAAGGAAATGGTTACCTTTCTCGGGGGCGGCTGCATGCTGGCTATGTCACCCCATAGGCAGATGCCTGCCAACTAGTCTAGTTCTACGGCTATTGATTGCGCGCCGTGTCGCGCCGTCGCGCGTCGCGCGTGCGCTCCGTGCCGCCGCCGTGCCACGGAACGCCATTTCCCGCTCTTGGAATGAGTCTTTTCACCCCCATTTTCAGCAGTTCTTACTTACGATTTTTGAAGATTGTGGAAATAAAAAATATATCTGAGAAATACTATTTACCTGTGTGTATTTGTTTTTTTTTTTAAATATCCACCTATAATTACAATAGTTACCAACACATGCGGTGATTCAATTCTATTTTCTTCATTATTTTTTATGTAAATTCCCTAACAAAACCATGTTAAAAATACGCTTAAAAGAAAAAATATCATAAGTTGATACTAGTTTCAATTTTTAGTTCATATTGATAAACGTTTTTCTACTAGTATTTTTCTTCGTTATTTTTAATTCAAATTCCCTAGCAAAACCAGGTTAAAAATACTTTAAAAAGCTTAAAAGAAAAAAATTTCATGAGTTGATACTAGTTTTAATTTTTAGTTTATATTGATAAACGTTTTTCTATTCGTGTTATGTTTAGATGTAATATTTTTTTTGTTTTTGTAAAAGCGGTAAAAAGTTCACAATAAAAATAAATGCAAAGATATTTTAATTACTGGGCATTGCTAAAATATATTTATTTATTGATTTTTTTTCACATGCTGTTATTTGTACATTGGCGGGCTTATGTCCAAATGGCAATTTCCTTCAACCAAATCATAAAATAATAATTTTATTTTTATAATTCAAGTTACTAAAAATATAAATAAACGTATTTATTTATAAATTACCCCAAATCAAAACTATTACTCTATGGGGAAAATGAAAAAAAAGAGGAAAAGAAGAGAGATTAAGGAAGAGAAAGGAGATGTTTCTTCTGACGTGATTTAAACAGAGATAATGTAGTAACATCTTTGATGGTGGATGGGAGATGATTCCACAGTCGAGCCGCATGGACACTATATGAGTTAGAGAAGAAAGAGGAATTGTGGATGGGTATTAAGAGTGCCTTGAGAATTAGAACGAAGAGGTAAACCATGAACTGATAAGCGCTGAAAATTTTCACGCAGGTATATAGGAGCGTTAGAACTATGAAGTACATTGAACAGAAGTGAGAGGGAGTGATAGTCTCTCTGCTGTCTAATTTTGAGCCGTAAATATATGTAATCAATATTAAATATCTGTCTTTTTTTACATACTTTTCGGTACCAGTTTAAGTATTTTGTATGAACTCATATTTTTTATTCGATCTGGTACATCGTAATGCTATCAATTTTTATTTCCGTCTTATCGTGTACCTCCAATTATCGTGATTTTCTATTTTTAATAATTTGGGTATTATAGGTTTTATTTTAATAACTGCATATTTAGCTAACACTAATGACTGTTTAAATAAAATGTACTGTATAATCAAATAATATTTTATTATTAAAAATGAGACTAAACTATTAAATAGTAGAAATTCGTAACCAGATGTCTGTTTATTTTACAAACTCTACAGAACAAACAAGGTAGAGATGGAAAAGTGGAAGTTTAGGCGTTTACAGGTCTTATAACCTGTCAATCGCTGATTTAACATGGGTTTAACTGATTAATGAACTGAAAAACATCAATTGATTGAAAAAAATATTCATTTTGAATCGGGTTGTGGCCCTGTGGCTAGAGTCTCGGACTCACGGAACAAAGGTCCGTGGTTCGAATCCCACTCTACCCCAACTTGATTCCCATTTTCTAATAGTGATTTATTTACAACTCGTTGAAAATGGCCCTCAAAATTAAACATTTGGGTAAATCATAAGAACGCAAATATTTTCTTTTTTATAAAAAAAATAATTAAAAAATAGATATTTAAATATAGGGTTAGGAATCGGGTTGTGGCCCCGTTGCTAGTGTTGCTAACTCGCTGATCAGAGGTCTGAGGTTTGAACCCCACTCTATTCCAACTTTATTCGCATTTTCTAGTAGTAAGTTATTTACATCTTGTTTAAAAAAAACAAATTTATTAAAATGAAATGATAATTGGGTACATCATAAAAACACAAATATTTCTTTGCACGCAGAAATGAAAATGATACAATGTAGGTATAAAGCGACTACTGACGTGTAAGTAAGAAAAACTAAGTCTTTTTTTTTTAGACTAAGTTATGTGATTTTCAAATAACACAAATATATGAATTTGAGTCGCACCCACTTTGATATGAATTAATTTTCCGACAAGGGAATTGGTGCTTAAAATTTAAACGTATGTACCAGGGCCCTGATTACAATGGGAAGTTGACAAAGTTATCTTCGACTGTCTATAAAGAAAACCCATATTTGTGTACGAAAATGAGTATGTTTGCATGAACACTTATAGTATCTTCGTCGGTAACCTATAATAGAACATGTTTGGAAGAAAAAAATGTATGGATATTCTGCTTTTCATACATAAATTTAATTTTACTGCGTTGATAAAATTGAAAATAAATATTAACTTCCCATTGATATCGGGGCCCTGACAGATCATACTTCTATCTCCCCTATCTCTGCTAAAATATCTGTCAAATTATATCTAACTTACCTCTAAAACTTTTTTGACTCGTTTCGTAAGTTTTTTATTTTTCACTCTTACAACTTTCTTTTTGAGATCGGAAGCCTCCATTTCTACGAAGTCGCCAACTTGCTGTCTCTCGTGTAATAAACATAAATTTATCAATAAAACGATAATGAGGCGATACCGATAAAAAACGTAGTCAACAGAGATAAAATTATCATTAAATGTACATTATATCGAGGCTATACTGACAGAATGCATTAAGTCAACAGTCTTTATATATTTCAAATATTTTTTTAATATAGGTGCTGGATGTTGATTTCAATATTTTTGATTTGCCTTCAATAAAAAAATACTGTTTCAAAGCTTTGAAAAATTCAAATAAAATAAAATTGTGGGAGAAATAATGCGTTGAAAGAATTAAAAAAGCTTTAAATGCGATTATCTCGGAACTTGTTTTAATGACTTAATGCATTCTGTCAGTAAGGCCTCGATATATGTTTTGATAATATGCAACATTTTTTGATTTTACACATTATGTTTATAATTTAATAACCCGGATATTACATTTTAAAACATTGCGAGTGACACGATTTTGAAAATCCATATTTTTATTTTATTATTACTTTTTTTAATACTGTTTTTTTTTATATTTTTTTTTATATGGGAGTTGCATTAATTTTTACCTTGATTATAAAATACAAGGTTTTAATTTCAAAAAGAGGATTTTCTGCTATTATGTTACTTTATTTTAGCTAAACTGTTAGGATCAGGAAGGATATTCTAATATGGGCCCATCAGGAACTTTTCAACATTTGCTCATGTGGAGAGGAAACCACTTAAAACTCGTCAGGAAAAGCCGGCCTGTTAACAGTTGTCAACAAGCCTTTCGTTCCACTAGAGGAGTGGTCGGCATTTTGTTCCCTACTTTGGTTTATTTTACCAATTGCCTGCACTGTATCGATCATGTATGATACTACCTCTCGTGTGAGTTCGTTACCTATTACCTATCAGCAATGGGATGTCGCAAAGATCTTCTTCACCCAGGTTTCTGCATCGCGCCTCCAGCTGTTGTCTTTGATAGATGAAAAAGGGGCAATACATCAACACAAACTATGGCTTGCATGCACTAATGTCCCGATTGTGTCGTATTGTAAACTCGAGACAAGATCTGGACTTTTTTGGTGTAAGTCTTGATAGATTTAAAAATTTACTAAGATAGACCGGATCTTATCTTAAGGTAGTAATTATTTTTTTTGTCCTAGATTTAATTTTATTTAGTTGTATTTTATTTTACTAGTGCCTGTATTTATTATGAGAAATTGCATTTACCATCGTTAGAATGGACTGCATAAGTCCGTCAAATAAATTAATAAAATAAAATAAAAATAAACAAATAACAGGTAAGGAACATCTTGAGGACTTTCACCGTCGTATGGGCAGCTGTCTATCTCGGAGAGCTTGAAGCGATGCAGGTAGCTCATGAACCCACCATGACCCGTGAGAATCTGGGTGAGCTCGTAGCCAGCTTTCTGCATTCTCCTGAAATCAAAGGTATGGAAAATTGCAGGGAAAAGCATTTTAGTAATACTTCCGGTAAGTTAACTCAAATAACGATCGTTCCAGATTTGAAGGGTCCTGCTTCTTATTTTCCTTTTGGCAAAGCTGAGCGGGAAATCGTCGAAATCAGGGGCTGTCTTTTTGAGCGTAGCCTGCCGAGCCTTTTTGTCTGCCTTTTCGTTGCTAAGGATTCCGCAGTGTCCCCTTATCTAGCCAATGTACACGTCCTAATGTCTGCATCGTAGCTTCTGGATACCTAATTTGATCTCCATTACAATAGGGTTGACTGAATTTCAGTCAGTTATTGCATGGACGCCAGATTTGCAATCGGTCAGGATGGTTATTTTCTTTCATCTATTTGGTGGCTCCTTCAAAATATAGACCAAGGCTTCTCTGATTGCAAACAGTTCCACCTGAAAAACGGAGCAGAAATCGCCAAGTTTCAACTTTCTCGACGTTAACTCCCTGACGCCATCGTTGGGTACAAAAGATGCACCTACTTTGCTGTCTAAGGGACTTCCATCTGTGAAGATCTTCAACTCTTCTCGTGCCATCCCAGGCAAAATCTGATCATCATAGCCACGATCTATCGGATCAAACTCCGCTGGATGAGGAAGTGAGAAATAGTCTCCCACTCCCTGATAAAATCTGTCCTGTGGCAAGTCTTGCAAGGTGAGGCTTGTCGTCACGTCATATGCATCTGCAAGCTCCCTGATCCTCAGATCGAGGGGCATGAATCCACTCAAAACCTGTGCTGATACCAAGGAGATTGCCTACGTATATATGCTGCATAACCTCCGGTGACGCACCCCATGTAGGCTGGGCGGCTCTCAAGAGTTTGTTTGTAATGCCTGCGGCTTTTTTACAAACACTGTCAACGTGTTTGGACCAATTACGGTTGCGATCTATGGTAAAACTCAACTTCTTAAAGTGGTCCACGTAATTCAACTGAACTCCATTCATGTGAATGGCTAGCTGGTGGTCCTTTCTTTTGGTTATAAACATCGCGTTTTGCCGTCGGCAAATTGGAGTTTGGTTTTAGAGCCCCATGTTGTTTTAATCTTCAGCGCATTGGTTGTCATCCTCTCAAGTTCTGATGTATTGTCTGAGCACATTATCTAAGATGCAATTCCAGAAGCTCGGTCCGCAGGAGGATCCCTGAACGCATACTTTAGACGTCACTTATTCTAGGGTGGCATCAAAGTATGACAATACAACTTTCCTTTGTTGATGATAGATCTTCACTAGCAAGAACAAGTTTCGAGGGCACTTCTTACTGCTCAGTTGGCACATTAAAAATGGCTACCAAGTGTTATCAAAGGCTCCTCTTATGTCGAGCGAGATCGCTACAATCATTTTCTTGTCTTGCAGTGCAGTCCTGATTACCTTTACTGATGCGTTAAGAGCGTCTTCTTTTGATTTCTGGAGTGTAAATCCGTATTGCTTCTGACTCAACTTACCTTTGCGATGAAAATGCCAGTTAATCCGATTGATCATCAGCTTTTTGAGTACTTTACCAAATACCGAGATGAGTCCGATCGGTCTGTAGGACTTGATGTCTTGAAGGTCATTCTTTCAAGGAGGTCATCATGATATTCAAGGAGTGTCTTAGTCTCTCCACGGAGAGAACCTAAGTTCTGAAGCCTGTGCTTGCATTTCCTAGCTTTTTTTTTAGTTTATTCGGCTCAGCGTTCTACCAAGGACAGGGTTGCCTTTTGAAGGGTTTCCCGATTGGTATACTTGCTTTGCACGATTCGTCTAAAATTTCCATCAATAAAACGATTTTATTCTCCAAATCTAGTGAGTTGCTTACTTCGGAGAAGGGATTCTGTAATACTTAACGTTCCTTTAATTTACCTACGTAAACTTCTTCTTTCTCGAAAATTTCTCCAAGTTGGCCTTGACCGCGAAAGGCCTCGAAAGTGGGCCGATTACCTTCATTTAAGGTGAGCAGATTTAGTTCAGATAAGAAATCTGCAACTTTTTCGCCACTTCGGTCCGTTCTCGTACTTTTCCACTACACATTTTTGGCATTTAGATCACTTCCGATGGGAATGGGAACATCTCCCAGGAGTCTGAGTGTATTTGAAGCAGGATCAAAATCCGAGGTTGGTTCCACGTACATGGATCCTATTAGTAATAGGCTATTACCAAGGGTCCGGCGTCAGTTGTAATTTGAACCAGCGTTGTATTGGAGTCACTGTATTTGCTCAACAGAATTCCATTTAAATAGGGTATGCAGATTAGAACCGCTGCTTTCCAGACATGCTCCGATGATGTTACCGATTGATAAACGGCAACTCCCGAGGCATTAATTTAGCCAACTTTGTATGAAATCAGTTCGTATACTGCAAAGAGTTCAAGGACCTTTACCTAATGCGAGTATTACGAGAGAACCAGGCGAGTTTCCTACCTGGTAGATCATGTGCGGATCAAATCTATAACATACGCTAGATTTTACAGGAGAACAAAGAACTTAACAGTTCCTTAGCTATGTGCTTCGTAGATTACAAAAAGGGTTTGATAGTCCGCATAGATCTACATTCTGGAAAATGCTTGAAGCATATGGAATGTTTATACAACTAATCAAACTCATTAAAGCCCTTCACTCAAGTAGCGAATGCCAAACCAGAATTAATGATGTTGTCACAAATTGTTTTGAGATCACCACCGGAGTTCGTCACGGTTGCGTCCTTGCACCGTTCCTTTTTATAATCCTTAGGACTTCATTTGTTTTCACTTCATGTTAATTCCACTATATTGAGGAATATCCATCTCCCCCTTCCAAAAACTCTGCGACCTGAAAGTATGCCGATGATGCGATTATAATGACGATTCAGGTCACTGTAGATAAACTAAATAGAAACTCCGCATGCATGGATTTAAATATCAATATTGCAAAAACAGTGTAACACTTTGTGTCTTGATGCTCAAAATTTCCTGACTCTGTTAAACCAAATCATCGAAAGAGTCTAGAGTTTCAAATACCTAGGAGTATACGTTTCATGAAATGTCAGCTTTCAAAAAGAACTGGGAGTGCGGCTAGGAGTAGCAAGTGCCACACACAACAGTATGAAGGCTGTCTGGAGATATGATGACACCTATTCTCCTCTACGGATGCGAATCGTGGCACCTCAAACCTAAACCGGGCCTAAAACCACAAAATACTAAGTTTTGAGAAAAGGTGTCTATGAAGAATCTTGGGTGTGGTGGTTTCACTTCGTGAGGAATGAAGTAATAAGAGAACGGACGCCGCAAACTCCGGTGACAACTGTCATCAAGTGGAGGCGATAATAACAATAATAATAATTATTATTATTATAAATCTTTATTAACTATAATATGCAATTTGATAAATACAAAATAATCCAAAATCACTCGCAAACGAGTGGAGGCGTTTAAAAAAATAAAATAATACAAAATAAAATAAAAGTATACTCGTACATGGTTAAATGGCAGACTTATTGCCACCTACAATTTCTTACAGCCTTACCAAAAACAAAAAAAATACAGTTATTGTAAAAATTCATTTTAAATTATATATATATTTTTTTTAAATAAACAAATAAATAAAAAAGTTAAGAAAACAGAAACAGTTCAAACATGCAGATGGTGCGGTTGGCCGGACCATATACTGCGGATGCCTCCTGAAAGCCTTATCCACGCTTGCCTAGTTTAGAAGGCATCAGGTTCTTGACGTCTAAGGGTGGTATTCTGAACGCAAACGCGCGCGTAGATAACACGTTTTTAACGCGTATTTACGTATTAAATACACGCTAACAGAGCGATCTCTTTGCGCGCAATTCCGTTCAGAATACCAGCCCTGGACGTCCACTGCTGACTGTTTACGGCAGTTTCTGACAGATCTACGGGATGCGAACATGACTTGGGAGGACGCACAGGAGCTAACAGACGATAGAGATGCACGGAGGCTCTTTGTGGACACTATATGTTCCAACTAGGGAGCGGGACATGGAATGATGATGACCTATCTAACATCCACTTAATGGGTTATGAAATTGCTACATGCACATACTTGGTTTTGATATTGTTTTCCTGCTATCATCAATAATTCCTGTGAATTCTTATCAACAATAATTATTCCTGGACTATCGAACCGTAAACAGGACGTAAAATATCAATTTAAAAGCGTTTCCAGACAGCAATGTTTGATTATTCCTGGACTGGCACCTGAAGAGTAAGATTGATCGCCTTACTTTATATGTACCTAACAAAAATGATCTCGATACGCTGCAATCGGAGTACTAATGCACCAATGTGTGCGGAATAGAAAATAATGAAAAGTAGTAATAAGATAAATTAACCTTTGTTGATTGCTAATGCATGTAATCCAGATATTTACAAGATTTGTAACATTTTATATTTACTAATTGTTTTTGGATAGATGTAAGCCACGCTTGAATATGTTTTTTGACCTTCCTGAACATTCGACATTAAAACACTTACTTTATAGGTTTACATAATATGTTTTAACAACCGAACATACAAGTGCCTATAAGTCATACCTATGGGAGAAAGGGAGGGACATCCAGCTATTTTTCAGTTTTCACTATATTTCAATACATTCATAGTAAAATAGCGTTTTTAAAAATTGCGGGAATATGGGGTACATTAAAAGATTCAGCTATTAGTATTTTTAAGGAAATAACAAAAAACACGGGTATTTTTGGACTTTTTTATATAAATGAAATCACAAAAAAATTAACTGAAATGTATTGTGTACATTGATCGTGCTGTTTCGTGTTGTGAGCGGGGCTTCGCCTTCTCTTCTCTACCGACATAGTACAATGTAGACAAAAAAATATTAAGTAAATTGTATTGTCTTTGCTGGTTATTCCGTCATTAAATTATCATTAATGCTCTGTTTTTCTTCTCCATCACTACTTGTGATGCAAAACGATTCGCCTGAAGACAATAACACTTCAGTATAGGAGTCACTGGATGACATTGAGTACCTTCTTGACTTCATCTACTTCGTCTTATTGAAAATATTTATGTTGATCTTTTTCTTTTCTTCCAATGCTATATGATTATTGATTTTTTAAATTTTGTATTTCTTTTAATCTGCGTTTTCAAGTGCACATCAGTATAAATACTTGATTTACCCTGCCTTCTTTCAGGTGGGGGTAGATTTAGCAGAATACGCCTTTTATGCAGTTGAATGAGCCCCATACACAGACTTTTATTAAAATGTCATCTGTATTCTAAGCAGACTATAGTAGGGTTGTGTTATTACCTACTGATATTAACTCAAACAGAAATCGATAAAACAATCAACAAACATAGAATAAATATCATGTATAAAGTTTGAGAACAATTTTCATAAATATGACTTACGAAAAATCTTACCTTTCAAGCGTTGAATTAAATATAAAATTTTGTGTTTATCGTCGCCGAACAAAACATACCACATTTTTTCTTAAAGACAGCAAACTGAGTGTTGCCAGTTAAAAATATTGTTTTCCCTTTTAAATATTCACGATTTAGGTAGATTGTTGGAATTGGACACCTTGGTGGAATGTGCCCCAAGCCTGAATGTGCCTCCGTTTCCCCTGCGTGTTTATTCATTAAAAAAAAAAAAATGTTTTAGCTCTATTGCTTCACAAAAACCGATGACAGTAAGGATCACATTTTTTTATCCACACTTAATGGTGCATATGACACTAGATTGGTACAAGTACCAAATATTTCGTATCACGATCATTTGATACATGGACGTGAGCTGATCAGTCTCATGGTTCAGAACCGGGCTATTCCATCACGTAGTGTGTGGTTAGCGCATTTATCCATCATTTTAAGTCCCAGGATCGAAACCGGGCAAGGTCGGCATGAAATATTTGCTTAAAAGGCAGCATTTTACTATCCCTGGACTAGCACCTGAAGCGTAAGACTGGTGGAGTTTGAGTAACTGCCAATGTTTTAGGGTGATCGAAATACGCTGCATTGGATGTACCAATGCAGCGCGCTATGAGAGTTATTACATTTATAAGGTAGATAAATTTAATCTTAATTAATCATTTCTTGTATACCCACGAACAGGCCATACCTTTGGGGAATTTTTTGTTTACTATTTTCACTGTTAATATGTATTTCATTGCTACGTAATTATCCTTTATTTTTTGTATGCTCTGTTTTACCTCTTATATATATTGTAAAAAAAACAATAAAAAAATCTAACTCGTAAAGCCCGATGGTAAAAAAAACGTGAGTGGCGAAGTGGGTCAAAATAGACCCAGATTTAAAAAATCGCTTTTTGGGCCTGTTCCAAGTTTTTTTTTTTTTTTAATATACTTAAAAAGCAATGAAATGACATATCATAAGTTTTTTTTGTGACATTTCTCCCGCTTCTTCTCATTATAATATAAAATATCGAAGCAAAGCAAATAACCCACAAATACGTGCTATACGCTATATTACACAATAAGTAGATAAGTGTTTAATATCTTCTTGCATGTCAAGACGAAGGGATGTGACTTTCTTGTTTATTTTGTGTCATTACCAAAAATTTTTCATTCAGAAAATTGAAAGTCGTTTCATTAATATAAAGAACAAACAATAATTGACCCATATAAAGTTTATATTTGAAGCTCTAACTTTGTAGTTATTAATTATAATAAAATAAAGAAAACAACTTTGTTTTTAACCACTAACTTTTTTTTCCACCGACCGGTTTCAAAGCAAACAAGCTTCTTCGTCAAGGTTTACGTAACTAATGATTACGTAATAAGAAGCTTATTTGCTTTAAACCGGTCGGTGGAAAAAAATATATAAAAAGTTAGTGGTTAAAAACTGTTTTTCAAAAAAAGTTGTTTTATTTATTTTTTATAATAATTGACCCAATTGAGATCCTTGGGGTACACCGGAATAGCATTTTTTTTATGAAGACTGGCAGTTTAATAATGCAACTGATGGAGGCGATACCTTTAATATGATTCAATCCAACGTAGAAGATTATAACATTTTAATAATTTATGAAGAAAGATTTTGCGACTAATTTTGTCAAAAGCCTTGCTAAGGTCTGTATACTGAGCGTCATATAAATATTATGCGAAAGTGTAAATATTAAAAACGTTTGTATTAATCATATTGTTTTTTTTTTTTTATTCACTAAAAATACATATGAAAAAAAGATTTTTCGTAGAAATGTGTAGTATTGTTTTGTCATATTATGTGTTGTTTCCCAAACGCAGAACTATTGTTTATTTACTTTTTTTTTTTTTATTCAAAAGAAATATTTTCGTTATGATTTACCCAAATATTTTATTTTGAGGGACATTTTTAACGAGTTGTAAATAACTCACTATTAAAAAATGGGAATCAAGATGGGGTAGAGTAGGATTCAAACCACGGACCTTAGACCCGTGATTCCGAGACACTAGCCACGGGACCACGACCCGATTCATTGTTCTTCCACTTGTCTTAGATCCAGGATCTATTTTTCGGTTCCTCACTCCTAGGAAACTGATGACCACCTATCCCTTCATCTTTTTAGTGACCTTCCAGGTGGATGTGGGGATCTTGTTTGCAGCAACACGGGCAAATCTTTCATCTTCCGTTCTATTTACATGGTCTCGCCATAATTATATTGATCTTAAATAGCATGGGTGTGAAATAATATTTTATTTACAATATTTTGAGTTTGTCCAAATTTTTATAGACAAGGACTGGATTCAACTCCCCGGGGAGCTGTTTATATTAATATATTACAACAGAGATGAAGAACATTTAAGAGAAGGTAATATAGAAGTCTAGGCATCTAGAGATATAATATAAACAGCTCCCCAGGGAGTTGAATCCGGTCCTTGTCTACAAAAATTTGGACAAACTCAAAATATTGTTGATAAATCCACCTGGTCCATGAAGTATAGAAATTGATAAAATAACATTTTCAGGCGCTGCCTAGTGAAATAATTCAATTAGAAGAATCTCACCCGCATAAATAAAGGTTTCAGCTCGTTAACTTCACAAACATCATCAGATGAAAGAATTGAAGGCATATAGATGTTTAAATATGGGCAGAATGGTGAATGTTACACAGCCATTGACAGGTCATAAGCTTTGTAGAATCTTAGACTTCTATATTGCTTTCTCTTAAATGTGCATCATCTCTGTTGTAATATGTTAATTCTTTACTTGCTGTAGAAGGGGAATATTACAGGGGAATTGAAATAATATCTTATGATGCTGTTAGGAATCAAACACAGGATGTTATTTTATTTATTTATTTTTATTTTATTTCATTCAAAAAACATACAGTCATATATAATTAGTATTGAAAACAACAATTTTTTAACACAAAAAGACCAATTGGGTTTTCATAAATTATGCAAAAGATTTAAACATTACACGTGACAAAAATAATAATTAATAAGAAACTCAAGTGAGAAAAGAATAATTGTTAACATTTGCATTTTCCATGGAGGTTATCGTTCGTAATAAATTACAATAAATAAAAATGCCAAATGCACACTCCAAGCCATACACACACATGAACGCACATATAAAATATACACAAACATATACATTACATGCGGCACATATACATAGCATAAACCACTCAAGATGCACATTCAGCAACTATCCCAAATAATCAACCCCATGAAGAAATTTTCTGTATAAATGCAACGTGCAGTTAAAAATGTCTATATCAAAACTGAGTCTATTATAATTTCTACAGGTACGTCTAATGAATGAATTCGAGGTAAAATTGTTTTTACAAGTTGGTGTATAAAAAAGGCAATTTAATCTGGTATTGTGAAGAGGACAACAGAAACCAATGTTTTGTAAAAGATACGGCGAAGCAACCATATTATTTAGAATTTTTAAAAGAAAAATTGAATCACACGTAAGGCGCCTTTTTTTGTTGTGATTCTATATTAAAATTAATCAAAGATGCGCCATAATCATTTTCAATGTTACCAAAACGATATTCCAGGCTCCTAATAAATTTATTTTGAATGTTCCTGATTAGATTAAAATATACATTATACTGAGGGGACTATAGCAATGAAGCGAATTCGAGTTGACTACGCACATAAGTATAGTAAAGATGTTTGAGTTATGCTCGGTAAAGTAACATACCAATTGTAATTTTACTTCATTCCGAATCATTTATTTTTGGAACAATAACCAATTACTAGCAACTCTCCCTTAAACAGATACTAATTTATAAGTATCCACAGAAAGCGAGTTACAAAAATCATAAAGATTTTTTTTTTTAAATTAATACAAAAAATATTGTTCTTTTATTGCACTACAACAGGCCAGGAGGTCCAATTACAGTGGTGAATTACAGCACAGAACACCCAGGCTTGTTAAAAATCACATTTAAATTTTGTGCTCTCACCAGGAACAGAACCCGGAACCTTCATGGGTGGATCAAGGATCTTACCCACTACACCACGGAATGGAGGTCACCATTGATTTCAACAAAATTAAAGCAAAAGGCATAAATTTACCATAAAATATTATCTAGAGCAATAATAATTTATTGAAAAACCCTCCTCTTAAAAATGCTAAATGTATCATCAAAGATAAATATATTTAAAGCATTTATATATTTATTTTACAGTTTTATAATGTACAGAGGTTCATTGTTTTAGAACCCCATTAATATTACACAATTTTGTTTCAACAAAATATGCTAAAATATATTTAAAAAATAAAATTACATATTTATCTTTTTTTTTATCAATAAAAAATAAAATTCGCCGTCGAAGGGTACACTGTTTTATAAAACTCCTCATTCTGTTTACAATGTTACAACAGATATTGCCGGCGCAATGACGATATAATGAGACTCCGTGAACTCGGCAATAGTCATTCCCACATATCGGATATATTTAATGTAGGGTATTGTTCCTTTAGAACAAACCTTTTAAACTTTTTCAAGGATGGTGAATGGCTATAAAAGTTTTACTATAATTATTGTATGAAACAGTACAAGTATAACTTTATTATTTTCTTGTTATATTAATCCTATAAAATATTTTACTGTTTTATTTGATTTTACATATATTTATAAATTGTTTGAAACTTTTACTGAATGAGTTATATAATTTTTAAGTTTAATTGTTGTTTTTAAATCTTGAGTTAAAAGAAATGTATGTTTTTTAAACATAATTAAAATAAATATGTTCATATTGTAGGTGTGGTAAAAGACAATTTTTCTGAATATGTTGATGAAATAAATAAATAAATTATGTATAAGAAATATGGGTAATGGTGTAAATAATCACTTAAACTAACCAATGACAGGCCTGTAAATGCTTAGAATTCCACTTTCCCTTTTCAAAAAAACTTATTTGTCTCTGTTTAGATATTTATAGCCCGATATGAAAATTTTAAGTTCCCTTCGTGTTGTCTAATCGCTTTTATTTACATTATTATTAATCACTTCCTCGGGAAGACTGTTCCTGTGGTCCACAAGAAGTGTTCTCTGGTGTGGGAAAGTCATCGTACTCAACTTCAATTAATTTTATTGTTCACACTGTTTTCCCTACAAACTTCTCTGTACATACTTAGCATACCACTAGTTTAGATAAAAGACTGCGTCTAATATTTAAAGCCGGAGATGGAATCAAGTAACGAGGAAGTTCAGTGGTTATTTTATTTTGTTCATAAATGAGTTGATGAAGAGACGTACCACTAAGTGTACATACTTTGCATCTCACTAGTCTAGACATCACAGTTCTAGTCAGGGAATTCTGCTGATTGGTGAATTGGCTTCCCGTATACTGGTAATCTACCACAACCTGAGTGATAATGCGCCAAGCTAACCTCGCATTATTACTCTAAGATCACAACACTATTATCGGTTGATCTGTGACATCATTAGTAGTTAGTTTTTATTAAAATCATCTTAATGACTTTATCACACATTTTCAAGAAACTTTGCCGTACAATTTAGTGCTCTAATTTTTACCACTCGCAAAACATTTTTTAAATCCAATTTCCCATAGCACAAACTTCCTCATACAGTAAGCTTTGATTTGGAAATATAAGCATTCAGAACAATGCCGATATGAGGAATCGAACCCTTAAGCCTCAGTAAGGCAGTATCAGCAACACGGACTACCAATAAGCCGTTCGAGTGGCACGACAGCAGACCAAATTCTACAACGGTTACCTCAATTAACACCAAGAGTCACATTTTTATAAGATAAATGGTTGAATGAAACAATGATAAGGTTCTAAAAAAGTTTTTATTAGAATGACAGTGACTGTATGGAAACAAATTTATGATACACAATGTCATTAGGTACACTATAATATGTATTAAAGTACACCGAAACACATTCTAAATTTCTTCATAAAAACAATTATAATTTATTTATCTATATATCTGTACATATGTTATTTAAGTAGTTTGTACAACTCTTCGGGAGTATGAAGAGATAAAAATAGATACTTGGGTGTGTGTATGTGCAATTATAATTGAATACGCATATTATAATAATTATGCTATATAACTTTCTTACAATAGTGAGTATCAATAATTTCAAATGTATATAAGCTGTCAGCAATGTTTCTAGACTATTTAATACAAATAATAGAAATAAACTATTTAGAATAAATACTTCTTTACAAAACAGACTCAGTGTAACATAAGCATAGTCGTATTGAATAATTACTTCTAAATGATAACTAAACGTATAATGTACAAATAGCTTAACTAAAACATAAATTATTCCTAGAGCAAACGAAAGACAATTCAATATAAAAAATATTTTTTTAAATAAATATAATAATGTTATATTTACAGAGCATTTATAATAGCCATAATTCACAACCAACTAAGAAATGGACCATTGCTGTCAACTTAAAACATTCAGAACTTATACAATATATCTTAACGTTAAATACCTATACAATTGAAAAAAAAGCTTTTTTTTAAGAATTGGGATTTTATTATTTTTTTAAAATAATTAAGATTATGGAAAACAGATAAATTTCGTGAAAATTTAAGTTAAATCAATGGTGATTCTTAATGAGAAATAATTTTCCACATAAGCATAAAAGTAATCGATTATTTTCATACATTGTACTTCAATATGTACAAAAATATTTCAATTCTCTATGATAATTGACCCACTTCATGTACAAATAATAAGCGAGAATTCATGATTTAAATTTACATTTACATACCATCGTGAAATAATGTTCAGACTATTTAAGGATAAGATATAAAACAACTTACATGATTCAGAAGTGAATGTAAAAAGTAATAACTTTTAAATTCTTAGTTTTAGTAAAATTGTAAATATGTATTGCATTATTACGATAATATTCTCACACATGAGGAACATTTACATCAATATAAAGATTTTTTTATAACCAACAAGGTATATGTATAAACAACTTTGCAGCGAAGATAAGGTCCGTTCAAAAATCTTGTAACGAGGTTCATCTCAAAAGGGAGAAACAATAGTGAAATGATTTAAGCAACTATTGTATTGGTGTGTGTAAAAATACCAAAAGAAAAAAATATAGCATTGGAGGTAACTTATAAGCTTTAATATGTCTCAATGCATGAATAAGAATTATACACAGACTTATTATAATTATTGATAATTTTTAGTTTTAATTCTTCACATGGATATAACTATATATATAAAGAAAGAAACATGTGTTACATATTAAAGAATGTACTAAAGAAAGTTGTAATCATTTACAGGCAATAATAACTTTTACTTCAGTAACAATAACGAATCACAAAACAAGCCACTTATAATTTGGTCTTGCCAGCATATTTTTTTTTCTATTTTCTGCTTTTTTGGACAGACTCTAAACCACTCTTTAACTTGGTAAAATAAAATCTGTATGAAGATCTTATAAAGCCTCTATTTTCTCAATAAAAGAAATCAAATTTCTACTAGATATTTCTCATTTCTTTATAAAAAGATACAATTACAATGTATATGTACCATTGTACTTAGTACAAGATCCACATTATTATATTATTTAACAAATATAACAAAGTGATTTTAAACAAAGTGAAATAAAAATAATATTTTCACTAAATATTTGCTAGTTAGAAATACAGCGCTTATCGACTGAGTCGTAGAATTCATATGCTATTATTGGCAAAATATGTTCAGAAATTAAAAATAGAATCGGACTCTCGAAAGCCACTATTATAAATAATTTAAATTGAAATACGATTTACGTAGATACGAATAATTGGCTTTTAGTTCCTAGTTAAAATGTACATTGTGTTAAATGCAGTAAAGAAGGATGCATATGATTGACTATCAAATGACCTCGCAGTGCTTGGAGGCTTCCTGCTCGGGAGAGTCCTTCATGACGTAGCCTGCTCCGCCAGCACCGCGTGCCAGCTTCAGGCGAATGGGTGACACTCGCGCTCCGGGCGAGTCGAGCGCTAGCGGATCTACAGCCGTCGGGTCGTACTCAAATGGGTCCACCGTCTCCTCACCCTCCTTTTTCACCTCCTTCTTCCTAGCTATTCGGATTATGAGTTTCGTCTCACTTTCTGACTGTTTATTCACAACATGCATTTCAGGAGAACGTTTCTCACGTTTTTTCTTTCTTTTTTCACTTTTCAAACGTTTCTTTTTGTCTTTTTTATCTTCTTTAAAATCGGCAAACACCTGTCTCCTAAACTTCATACTCTCTCTGCGTAGGTCTTCAACACTAGGTTTAGGTATACTGGCGAGTCTTTTCTTAGGAGGTTTAAAATGAACGACATATTTTGAATCGCTCGAGTTTGCGGATGGTTCTCCACTATGAAAGTTACCTATTTTAATTTTTAATTTCGGAGCTGGAGTGACATTGTTCGGACTAAATGATTGATATGGTTTGATGACCCTTCCACGGCGCTTGTAGGATATAGCCAACTGAGCAGTTGATAAATTGCCCGCACTATGTGTATCTTCAGAATCATCGTTGTCATAATTACGCATGTCGCGGCCGAGATTTCCTGAAACTTTCCTGCGCTTCTTTTCCATATTGGCTTCAACTACCGCTTTATAATCTTCCATAGTTGGAATACTTGTCATGGATGCTATGGCTTTAGGTATCGTTATTACTGTCCGGCTGAAAGTGGAGACAGGTGCAGGGGGAACTATCTGGTTGACCACTGTCACTGACATAGGATCATCCATGTTCATGTCTTGAGTGCAGTACTGCCGCAGCAACTCCTTTTTGCGCATCCTCCTAAGATTAGATGTGCCAGACATGACAGCCGAACTCACAGACCCGACTGCACTCGGAGCTCCTAGAATCGGAATCCCAGATGGAGGTTCAAGTATGGGGATTGTAGGATGTTGTATTAAAGGAGCAATAGAGCTTGTTGGATAATTAGCATCCAAAAATGGCCCTTTAATTTTGACTTTTAATTGATTTCTTGAATCAGAAAGTGAAATTTTTGGTGTAGTTAAGTCTTGACCTTGTTGAGACGGTATTTCTAATACTTGTCCTTTTGGTTCATTAGTCAACTTTAATGGCTCTTGAGACTTATTGCTACTAGCTATCAGTGCAGAATGCAGTTCTTTTTCCATTTCTTCATCTATATCAGGAAGTTGTTGATCTGCAGTCCCACTGGCAAAAACACCCAAAAGGTTTTTAAATGCATCATTGATGCTCGCTTCAAAATCATTATATGTGCGCATGTCTACGGGACCTGGCAGAACAGGTTGTACAATTTTATTAAATGCTGGCTGAGCCGGGACAGGAGGAGCATTAATCTGAAGAGGTGACTTAGGAGCTTCAACTACAGCAGGAATCTTAGCTATGGGTGTTGGAGGCCTCAAATCTCGGATATCAGCAGAGTATGGGCGTTTCAGCGATTGCTGTGATGGGCTCGCAAACTTAGGAGATGGAGATAAGTCTCGATACCGTTCATGAACATCTGTTGATTTTCTTCTTTCTCTTAATGATTTCAAACTATTTATACTATCATTGGTTATGTCTTCATCAAAATCTAAATCGTAAACAGTTCCAGCTAACTTATTACGAATTGTATACAATTCTGTATCATAGTTATTTATGTGCAAATTTACTTTGCCTCTTGGTCTTCTTTTACTTTTAGAACCACGCAAAATTTTTGAAACTCCACCTTTTCTACTAACACCACCCTTAACATTGGTATCATGTTGCCTAGGTGATTTTCCAGGACTCTTGCAAGGAGATTTAACTTGTGGGTTTATGAATCTAGAAGACATTCTTGTAGGTTTGGCAGGAGACTTCTTTCCTTGTATGGGAGAAGATTCGTCAGTGGAATGCTTTTCATTTGACATTTGATGTATTGTACTGTTAGAGAGCTCTTGGTTTAACTGTAGCGGAGATACTTGCATAGAAAATGAATTTGGTGGTGTTAATTGTGATTCAGGATGATGTGGAGGAGATTCTACGCTGGTGGGTTTTGGGGTAGGAGGAGCTATCATGGCAGTTGTAAGGGCCATATTATGAGACGAAGAAGTGAACGCCGCTGTACACGGGACACTAAATGAAAGAGAGTCTTCACTCGAGGAATTAGGTAGCTGAGATAGCATGGATGTGGAGTTCGGATATGGCATGTTGAGGTTGGGTGGAAATAATGCAGCACCAGGAGAAGCCAGAGGCAACTGAGAACTAAGAGTTGTAGGAGGTAATAATGACACTGGAACAACACCAAACGGAGATGCTTCAGAACTAAATGGTTTGGGAGGATGCACGTCCATAGGGAAAGGATGGTAAGAATATTCCATGTTTGGTACCATTTCTGTTTGTTTGTGTTCCATACTATTGTTAATATTGGAATGTTCATTATCTTGTTTATTTACACAAATAGAAGAGTCTGAGGCAGAGCTTGAGGTAGAGGATCTTCTTGCTGGTATAAGCTCACTCTCAACCCATTTTTCCCGGCTTCTCACACTGTTGTACGGAGATGAGACTGGAGTGCAATCAGGTTGCAGCATCATGCTTGCTTTATCTCTTTCATAATGACATTGCTGAGGTTCTGACGGGACATTAATGTTGGTTTCACTAGATTGAGATGTGAAGATATGAAGAGGTTCCATTGATTCTTTAGCATCAGTTTCCATATTACTTTCAGTATTTTTCTCTTCTTTGTCTTGTAAAAATGGTTGTTTAGAAACATCGTTGATATGAGAAGTATCCTGTAATTCATTCTGCAAACCATGTGGGTACACAGCCCAAATATCCGGCCGCTGCATTATATTATATTGCATTTGTTTTACATGCATTGTTTCGATTTCCATATCGCTTGGTCTATCTGTAAAGTGATTGTCAGTAGTTGGCCATTTATCACTTTCTGGGTTCAAATGCTTATACTTTTCAAGATTTTCATCAGTATTCAATTCTGTATGTGAGGATGTCTCATCATATTTAGAATCGGAATTATCAATAGTTTGAAGAGGATGCATTATGTCATTAATTTCCATTGCTTGTTTCACCATAGATTTGACCGCTGTTTCAAGCCAAGGCTTCGAATCATCTAATGAATGCGATTTTGAAAAAGGCTCATTTTCTACAAATGGTGGCATTGCTAAATCGGATTCTTTAACGTCACTGACTTCTGCATCAGAACTCTCATTTTGAACACATGAACTTGATTTTTTCGAACTCATTTGCATTCTAAGTTTCTCCACTAAATTAAGTGTTTCACGTACACCCCTATCTTCTTTGGAATCCTCCTTGAATAGAAAATCTGAACCGAAAAATGATGTCAATGGTGGTACTTTCATTATTTCTTCTGCTTGAGAGATATTAAAACCATCGTCAACAGCTAAAATATCATTTTCAAAATCAAACAGTTCTGAACATCCAGTATCTTTTCCAGTAGGTTGAGGGGAGAATATTGATCGATTTTGATATGGTCGAGGAAGAGTTGATATTTTTATTGGTTTGTTCTGTTCACCTTCTTCCATCTCCTGACAATCAATTTCAAAATTCAAATCTTTCTCGATATCTAGTGGAGTAATATTCAAGTCAGTATTTTGAGTCTGGGCAGGTGATTTAGGAATTTGAACTTCACATGTTTCAGTCATTTTAGGTTCAATTTCTGTTAGAATTTGGGGTGATTTTTCAATGTTTGACTCGTCACTGGGTTTTGGAGCTGGATTGAACATTAGGATCTTTTCTTTTTTAGCTGGGGGTGAACTTTCAACAATACTTTCACTGACCAATTGTTCTGCTATATCTAAATTTTCTTCTTTAGTTTCCTCAGAAATAGAATTTCGATTCTTAACATTACTATTTGTAGGGCTACTGGGTAATGTTTCGATGGAAGGAGATGAAGGGAAAGTAGATTGAGATTTCCTTAATTTTCTAACTTCTTTTTCCTTCGATACCTGAGGCGAGGAGTGCGGTTCTTCAGATTTTTTTGTGGATTCTGATTTGGGTTCATCAATGATTTTATTTCTAAAATGCTGATCTAATTTGACTTCTAGTTTAGGATATGGAGTGGTTGGTTTTAACTTCTTGTCCTTTTCCCATTGCGTAGATGGAAGTTCACGGGACTGGCAATCCTCTTTGGAATCTTCATTTTGTGTAAAGGAAGAGGTTTGATTTCCTGATTTGCGAAGTTTTTCGGGTTTTCCCAGACCTGTGTGAGACAGATTTCGCGACCCTGCAGTAACGCTTCGGGTACGAGCACGTACTGAAGGCCTCGGCAGTGGATGATTTGGTCGAGGTGGTTTCTCTCTCTCAGCAGTCGGTGAATGTAGCCTACGCTCAGGCTTGCCGTCGGAAGTTTTGAGCTTCTTGTCCGGGGCCTTGCGGGATACACCACTGCCCTGCTTAGCTCCACTCTCAGTTGCGGGAGGTGATTTTGCTGTTTTCTCAGAGGATTTACTATTTGGACTAATGGAGGGGATTTTGGATGCATCTTTATGTGCTTCTGAATCACTGGATGGACTAGAAGAAGAGGTGACCTTTTTTCCCTTGTCAAGAAAGGGCAGGTCATCGTTCATTCTTCTAGGGGGAGAGAACATGGATTTTACCATAAATCTTTTGTGAACAGTTCCTTTGGGATCGCCTTTAACCACGTCATCATCATCAGAACTACTGCTGGAAGAACTACTACTACTGCTGCTTGTATTGTTTGTTGAGCCGGAGCTTGATTTGTTAGATCTGGGACGCTTGTCTTCTTCTTTTCTGGGTGAAAGCTTCTTGGTTACATCAGATTCTTTTTTCTTCCCTGATTCATCTAATGTAATTTCTGTTCCAGGGGGCTTAAACATTCCACTTTTTATATGTTCTGCTGCTTTTTTAGCGGCTTGCCTTTGTGGAACATACGCTAAAATATCTAGAGTTTCTCGCTCTCCTTCCTTTTCAAATTCAAAAATATCATTCCCTGATAAAGAAGTCATTACATATTTCTTTTCTTTAGAGTCTTTACCATCTTTTTTATCTTTCTTGTTTTTAACTTTTGATTTTACGTCTTCTGCAGCTATTTGTACAGGTTTATTCTCAGGTAAATTGTCATTTGATTCTCTATTTTTCACATTCACAGTATTAGAACGCATGTTTTCTGAAGCCTTTTTGGCAGCTTGACGCTGGGGCACTATTAAATCAGATGGATAATCTTTGTTCTTGGAAGATTTAAAGTTTTCTTTATCTTTAAATTCTTCATCAGATTCTGGAGCTTTGTCTTTAGAAAGAGATTTCTTAGTGCGCTTAGTGTTTTTGTTTTCGCCTTTTTGCGATGGAATGAATTCCTTAACAGCTGCTTTCGTTTTAAAAGGATGCTGCTGAGAATCACTAGTCGCATTAGAGGATTTATCTTCATTTATGTCTTCATGTTTATCACTATTTTCACTATCAGAATAAATATCTACCGACAATTTCAACTTTTTAGTAGTACGAATTGGCATCAATTCATCACTCTCAGTTCCCGACAAAGGCCTCGCCCCCATTTCTCGCTCCATTTGTCGTAGCGTACGACTTTTTGGCCAATCCCTCTTTTTAGTGTTCTTAATTTCATCTTCACTGGAACTTTCTATTTTACTTTGAGAAGCTGTGGATGCCCTTGGCTTTTTCTTATCTGACAATTTAGAGTTTTCACTGTTTTCTTTATCTTTGTACAATATTTTTTTCTTTGGTGCTTGAAAAGAACTTTTTTCTTCATCATCAGTAGTGGAGTAGATACGCCTGCAGTAAATATCTCCATCTGGGATGCTCTCAGCTCCACTAGAAAGTCCACTGTAAAGACTTGCACTTCTTCTTGAAATTCCATTCAAAAATAGTCGCTTGTAAGGGTTTTCTGTAGATTTATTGGTACTTTTTACAATTCCATTTAAATCTTTCTTCTTTTCATCCCCAGAATCAACTCCAGCAATTTGAGCCAGTAGATTCTCAAAATCCCCCTTATGATCTACAGCATCAGGATGCGAATATAACCTATCGTAAATAGATGGTCCGTGATTGGCTTCTATGACTGCAGCCATAGCCGCAGGAGCCAGAGCATTGTCTTCTGAAAGTACAGTAACTTGCTTGTGAAATGTTTGCTCCCGCATCCGAAAGAATGATCTGGATAGTTTTTCTCTTCTGCTTACCATATAGCACAAATTTCGCACTCGTTCCAAATCCTGCCTTAATTGGACAAACATTTTCATCTTATCTAAATCAGCTTGTTCCTGGCGGTGACTTAATATGTCAGTCTCGTCAGCCTTGGGAGGTAAAAGGGGACGATTGTGGCCAGCTCTGCGCTTTAGTTTCCAATAGTTATAGATGTACTGAATTCCATCTTGATCTACATCAAGGAGATGGGTACTTATGTCTTTGATGCTCACATGTTTGTCGAACTCCGCCTCAATTTCATGCAAGCGAAGGGCTCTTGCCTGAGATTTTTCTTCTGATGTCATATCTTTACGCCTTTTACGTTTCGATTCATCTTCTTCAGAACCAGAACCATTGTTTTTGTCTTTTTTAGAATTAACACTATGTTTTTGACAGTAAGAGCGAAGTTTCACACCATCGTCTGCATTTTCATCTTCTATTATGGCACGCATTTCAAGGCCATGTTTAAAAGCACAAGTTACATGGTATGCAGTTTTACATGTCCTTACAGAACATTGTATGCATGCTCCGTTACGTTCACGACACAAAACACAAATTAATGACCAACGAGAAGGCGGGATAGCAGATATCTTGGTGATAGGCTCCATCTTTTCTGCACAGCCAATAGACACCTCAGGAATCCAAAGAACGCAACTTACATGGGCCCACTTATGTCCTGAGGGTGTGCACTTCATAGCACCCCCCAGATTGGGGCACAGCTCGCAAACAGGCCTTGCGCCATCACCACATGGTCTACACAGCCATTGTCCTGCAAAAAAAAAAAGCATTAATACAATATTGCAAGTATTATTAAACCAATAAAAACATTCATTTTATATTATATTATTACCTGATGGTATCGCTGTTATTCCATAACAAGCTTGATGAACACATATATTACAGGAATCACAAAAAACCATTTCATTTCCCTCTTCAGAATCTGGAGATCTGCATACATCACATATGACATTTTCGTCGTATTCAATTCCAAGACCTTCCTCAGATTTCATAATTGCTTGAATCTTGTCCCAACAACGAACCTGCAAAATGTTCAAAAAAACATCAGAAGTGAAACAAAATTACCAACATAATTCATAAATGCATTGCATATGCTGAATGTACATCTTGAGTGGTTTATGCAATGTATATGTTTGTGTATGTTTTATATGTGCGTTCATGTGTGTATGGATGGATGGCTCGGAGTGTGCATTCGGTATTACCAATGATAACCTCCATGGAAAATGCAAATGTTAACAATTATTCTTTTCTCACTTGAGTTTCTTATTTATTATTATTTTTGTCACATGTAATGTTTAAATCTTTTGCATAATTTATGAAAAATTAATTGGTTTTATTATGTTAGAAAATCATTGTTTTTAATACTTATTATGTATAACTATGTTTTCTGAATAAAATAAAATATCCATGTAATGATCATACCTCTAGTTCTTCAATGACCCGTTCAAGGTGGTTTTCATGAATGGTCTGAGAGCCAGCCCGAGCCCTTTCTCCATTGAGAGCTCGCAGCCAAGCAGCATCACATGCATCCAGGTCATATGCACAAGCAGCTTCGGCCAGAGCGCTTGCTGTACTGAGGTGATGTTCCGATGATGAAAACTGAGCATCTTGAGCAAGCCTCACATACTTTTGTTTAGGTCTGCAAACAATTTAAATAAATTTAGAAAATAAAACCCAGACAACATTTATAAATTTGAATGAAAAATGACCATATCAAAGATTATTCCTTCCCAATTTTTTTAATTCTTAATTATGACAATTTTAAATCATAATAAATTAATGATAACATATTTTAAAAATTAAAAAAACGGGTTTCATAAAACTAACCAAAAATTTTAATAGTAATTAATGTATTTCCACTTACAGTTTGAATTCATTTCTGGTTTCATTAGAATTTTGTTCGATCTTAGACACAGTAGGCTCTGGTAAAGAATCCGGATTCACAGGAACTTGAACTCCTCGCTCCCACTCTTGCTTCCAAGGGTCCGTTATAACCCAATATTCATCATGTGCTAATGGCTCCGAATCAGGTAGCTTCATAGCACTGATTAAGTCTTTCCTGTGTAAAAGTGCAAAAACATTTTGTCACACACTTACTTAACTAGTTTTAAAAGCGCCAATATAAGGATAAAATATAATAAACATGTTTATATATTATATATATATGCACTCTTAGAATTCACAAAAATTTAAGTAGAGATTCTAAAAATTTCATTTAAATAAGTGGTAAACATCAGTACAAAAATATCATTATTAAACATCAAATATCCGAAAAATAAGCAAAAAAATAATTGTACCATCTACCCGGTTATTATCTGATTGCAAAATTGAAATTGTGTTTATACAAAATTTCATGAACACAACAATAAGTGCATTTTTGGCTCATATTGGGTTAAGAATGCCATGATGTTTATAAAAATTATTTATGAAGCAAAAGCACTATTAGACAATTTTAGTTATTGTTTCAATATTTTCATTTAACTACCTTCTTCGAGAATATTTGATCTTTAATATGCGTTTTACACAGTATTAAATTTTAGCACATGGTGGATTTACGCTATATCCTCATGCTTTCATAGCTAATCCAATTTCTAACTGATGCTTAAGATTAAATAATTTGTGTCAAATAGTGCAAAGTATTTTATTTGATTGCTTTAAAAAAAAATCTAAACTAAATATTGTTTTTTGAAATACATTTTTCCATAATATCACAATTATGTGATTAATTACATGCGAGTAACCACCAACTGCTTTTATTTACTTCTCATTCAGAATAAATATTCAATAGTCTTTTTTAGGATTATAGAAGAGTTTATTATAAAAATATTTAAGTTCAAATTAATACCGATTATTGTGGAAGTAAAATGATTCTAAATTCAATATTGGGCAAGACACTGATATATAAATCATATGATGTATAAAGTAAATATGGGCTTTATGCATATTCAATTAGCATTTTGTAAATTTCTTGGATTTCTACCTAAAACACAATTAACTACATTTACAGATTTATTTAGTTGAATGGAAAGTTCTCTACCACATCACGTCCCGTAGACTAATATGTCTTTGCAATTTCCTATCCTATTCGAAATATATTTATGTTTACAAACAAAACAATTTTGTATCATCCATTCAATCCATATGACCAAATATTAAAACCCTTCTTAGTGATAACACAACATTATCACTAAGAAGGGTTTTTACCTGTTTCAGTCTCACACAACATGATTTCATCGATGGTAACTATTCAAGGAATCAAATTTAACTACTTTTATATATTCTTCATCTTTCATCTGCCAGTCGTGAAGCAAAGTTACTTACTGAAAGTTAGCAACTCTCATTTCATACATAGCAAGTCTAGATTGATATTTATTCACCTATTATAAATTAATGCAGTATCGTTTTCCACTTTTCTCATCTCTTAAAAATTCACTGGGAAGACAGACTAATGATTATGTCCTAGTTACTGTACATTGCAAATTCTCTTCGCTGCTTTACATTGTCAGTATACTACAAACAGCTCATGAAAGATTTTATAATTACGCCTCATTACCAATAGATTCACTTCAATAAGAAAAAAGATAAAACATTTCATTCAATATAACTCTTTTCTTACCTGCATCATTTTCTAAGTACAACAGTGTATCTTAAACAATGCATTTCAGCGGTAAAAATATTGAATAGATTTTGACAGATATTTTAATTGAAAAGGAGAACCTTTCTGAAACGGAATATGAAAGTCTAAACTCTTAACTGTTGAAATCTTCCCTAGTAGCAAACAGAATCCATTTTTCTCAACTGAACATTAACTCGTTGACTGCGGGCACCACGCGAGGCGCAGAGGCTTAGCATACGGGTGCGTACAGGCATAAACGGGTAGCCTATGTTTGTCCGATCCTAGACAAGTTATTTTAGAAATTTATTAACTTTAAATAGGTTGAAATTTTCAGCGTGACAAATATTCAAGATTTTTAATTAGCAATGAACGTGTCAAGAAAAAATATTAAAATACAAAAATTGAAGACAACTCTTTATTATTAGAACCCAATGTAACAAAGAATAAATTAACAATACCCAAAAATTAGTTCGTTTAGGATCTATCTCCATGCAGACATTTTTTTTAATATTCAACGGGCTTGTATTTCAATCTAATATTTTGAATGAATATTCTAGAAATCAGTGCTTTGTACGTAGCTAAACTTCATGTGGACGATATTGCGGTTAATTTTATTATTAAATTTATTTGTATCCAAATAGGAATCATATTGCAACTTCTCGAGATATTTTATTACAAAAATGGAAAAGGTTATGTGTAATGATAACTCTTATTTGATATTAGTTTCAGTGATGATCTACAAGATCAGGAGACATCAGATGTCATTTTAGTGATGTCCGAGAAGCGCGTTCCATTTAATTGAATTTGCTCGGTTTATTTACTTTCATCATGCGATATTCATCAGGTGCAGTTAATAGAAGAGGCAAACTAATTCTAGACTTATGTAGATTTAATTCCCTGGATCGGAACAAGAAAAATTATCCATATCTGACTTATCATTGTATGGAATTTATATGAAATATTCATTGTATTATTCAATAAGGTCTTTTATATTTTTTTAAATAATTAATTTTTACATTAGAATAACAACGTAGGATCCCAAATAAGCAAATTATTGCCAGAATCGTATGCCTTGACCACAAAAAAATTGGGCCATAGAAGTTTTAGTAAACGGAGTCAACAGATCATTTCCAAATATCAGATGAAGTGTTTTTTACGAACAGGATTTAAAAATTTTAACAAATTTTTCACTCACCAACCATTTTTTTGCGTAAAACTTACTCGATGACTATCAGTTTATATATATTATAATGCCTTAAAAATGAAGCAACATAGGTAATGCTGTAAATTTGCTGACATGAGGCATTAGGGTTCTCATTTTCATACTGACTATCGACACCACATTGTTTTTATATGATGTATACTGAATCAACAATAAGCATTCCAAAAACTACTACATATATATATTCTTGTAATTGAACATTCATAACAAAGAGTACGAATTTTTCAGAAAAATCTGTTTTTCAATAGTAGAATTTAGATAATACATATTATTTCATGTATGTTTAAAGTTCATTCATTTTTAAGCTCAGTTAGCTAGCTTGAAACGCAAAATTAGAACAAATGCAGTTGTGCTACCACGAATGACTTAAGGAGATGTTTAACTCCAAGGAATACAGGTACAACAAAAGCTTTTTGCCTACAAAGTGACTACGCATTAATATTAAAAATTATATTCACGATATCTTAATCGCAACCAAATTCGATTGCTTTCTAGCATGGCTATATTAAAAACACAAGTAAAAGATACCTGATGAAAAAAAATCTGTACTGATAATGCACTCTTTTGTTTTGTAGTGAATCTATATAAACATTTCAGATGTCACAACACAGCTGTGTTCTGAAACCAAATCATTATAGAATTAATATTTGAAGCACTAACTTTCTGAAGTATATTTTAAAGCCTAGACCAAGGAACAGTCTTGTTCTGAAACCGGTTGGCATATTAAATTTATGCAGCGATTTTACAAAAAGAAAATATTTAGTTATAATTTTTATCTTATTATTATGTTAAGAAGTAGAAGGCCTTCATCATATAAATTTGTTTATGTATCTAGAATTTATAATTTATACATTTTTAATGACTTGACTCAAATAATTTAGTGAATTATAATATATATAGTTAAAATTATAATTGCTTTAAAGGCAATGCAATACCACCAATGGTATGTTTTATTACCTTTGGAATTACAAGTAAACGTTACTATTTTAACCTAAAGTGCATTACTCAAACCTTTAATCTCCCTGTATTTACCAATTATGTAATTTTTTTAAATTATGCTACATATCGCTAAATATTACTAACCTAATTTCAGTGCATGTTCTGACATGGTGGTGTTTGTAACCCCTTTGACTCTGCATGTAATTTATGTATTTTTTCGTAAATACTATTTATACTACGGTGACGGTAAAGGTGATGATTTTAATATTTGCATGTTGGTTTAGTGAGTGTCCTGACAAAGAGACGAGTACGTCTCGAGACCGGTAGACATAAATACTAATATTTACGAACATTAATTATTTTTCAATATGCGTAAACACAAACTGATAAACATTAAGTATTTTCTTCTTACAATCATACTTTATGACCAAAAATTTTTTTAAATTTTATACACAAATGTATTTGATGCTATCTAAATAATGTCAAACTAAAAAAGAATCTAGTGAATGTGCCAAAAGACTTTTGTAATGAATATATTTATATATATGTATTTATATATTTTTAATACCACTCCTTAAATGTATTACGGACACAAAAGATAGGTGACTCTTTAATCAACAAATTTTGGATACCCTGTGACTAATTTATTATTTCCGACATATTCACCCCTTATATCCAATATATGAATTATAAAAAATCGGAATCTATTTATAAAAAAATCGGTTACAATTAAAATTTAATATGTTTATAGCCATGTATGTCTCTTACCGAGTGAAACTGGATATTAACATGTCGTCATCGGAAACTTGAATCCTGGGGTGCAATTGTGGATCTTATAGCGGGGGTAGAGAAGTAATAAATTTGAAGCTTTTTGTTTTTTGCATGCAAAATACACATTGCTTCATATGTGGTCAAACTGATGATTAACCTATCGGCGTCCCCCCCTGCGCGGCACTAAATGGACGTATTTTATCTATTCATTTAAACACTTATTTTGCTGATGCCCATGAATTTATCACCGCTAAAACAGATGAATACTTAAGCTACGAACCTTTTTCAATAATAAATTACTCACTTAAGATAAGAAAACTATGAAATATCGAATAATATAAACAAAACAAAAAATATAAACATGCCAATCATCTATCTCTTACCAACTTGTTGCGTAAGGGACAAATATATACCAACAGAAATCCCGGTCTGCGGCGAAAACTATCATGGTCCCGTTGAATCATTTCACTAAAAAGGGAATACGTTCCATCAAGATTTTACAGACAGATGTCATTAGTATGAAGATTAAGACACGTTTTAAGCCAAAAATGATTTAGATTTGAATACTAGGTTGCGGAGAAATTGAGGTTTGAATCCCGGGTACCGCGCGCTCACGGAATATGTGAGCGCTGCGGAGCAATGTTGTCATAGGCGCTCACAGATGTACGTGAATGAATGAGTTAAACGTCACATTATGCATATAACTGTTTAAAAAATAGAAAAAACAAATATGCTTTAATCAATTCACCTAATTAAATGTTTTTGGTAATGCTTAACTATTATTATTATGTATAACTTACATAGCTCCATTTTTGTAATATAATATCTCATGGTCGCAATAATGTTCCAAGTTAAAATCACCACGTTTGATTTCACATGCTAATACTTATTTGAAATTTAATCATCAGTGAGGCCATATATGAAGCAAAGTGTAAACACATACAAAAAGTAAAAACCCCCAAATTGGAAGTGAAATATTTCAAAAAATTTTAATATTACGATATGTGTCCATATGCGTGGATCCTATGAGAAAAGGGCGTCCGTGAACATGTTCTTGATTAATTTTGAATGAGAAACAGTATTTATAAACAAAACCCACAAATAAGTTATTTTTTTATATTCCTTCTATTGAACAATGTAAACGTCCCTACCGCATTTCAAATTTTTGTTGATGACATGTATTGACCACTATAGTGCAGGTAGCATCACATATCACATTGATATAGCAATTACATAGTATCCTGATCATTGTGAAAGACCGGGTTGTGGTCCTATGGCTTATGTCACGGAATCACAGATCAGAGGTCCGAACCCCACTCTACCACAACTTGATTCCAATTTTCTAATAGTAAGTTATTTACAACTCATTGAAAATGCCCCCCAAAATTTAAATATTTGAGTAAATAAAAAAAACAAATATTTTTATTCCATTTAAAAATAATAATAAATTGTTAAATAAAGGCAAAATAATTTACACCTCAGATCCAAGTCTGCTAGACAATGAAATATTGTAGTGAAAAACACCCAATATATCAATATTTGAACCTCATGGAGAATCAAACCTGGGATCTCACGTATAGTAGCCAAATACAAAAATCATATAAAAATTTATATTTTTGATTGCAATACAAGTATATTATTTAATTGATAATAAACATACCAGCCTTAAAGATGATGTGAAAGTGATGAAACAAGTGAAATTCAAAACGGTAAACTTCCACCAAAAACATTTTTAAACTAAATAATTTGAACTTCCTAAATTGTTACTTATTGTCATAATTTTACATATATTTAAGGTTACCTTCGTTACTATCACCAGATATTTTTACCGAATAATTAGTCATCATTGACTGAGTTCCGAAACGATGAACAACACAACGCTAACTGAATTACAGAGTGTCTGGAACCAGGCTGTGGAATGAAGCACAAGTATTACGCTGACAAAAAGTATAAATAGTGGAAACAACAGCAATAATTCGCAGAATATTACAACAAGCTTGCTAATTAGAACGCAGTCATCATATTTTCACAATGAGTAATAAAGGACAAAAGCACAATTTAAAATTTAC
Organism: Micrasema longulum; assembly: GCF_059751315.1. Classification (NCBI taxonomy): domain Eukaryota; kingdom Metazoa; phylum Arthropoda; class Insecta; order Trichoptera; family Brachycentridae; genus Micrasema; species Micrasema longulum. The sequence continues at coordinate 2,560,104 of NW_028277303.1, forward strand.
AAACGTTCTAAAAACCCACATAGAAGTCATTACTCAACACCGCATACATAACACAAGTGCATTATGCACGGTAGGCTTAGATGGCAACATTTTGTTAAAACATAAAATAGTGCGAGTATTTACTGCACATCAAAATTCATATTATGTTCTATAGCCTGACTCAACACATTGGATAATGCTAAATAGCTTCTTGACGCCACCAGATTATTACAACATATGACAAAAAAAAAACGCAGAAAACAGCATTCACTTTATTTACAAGTAATGTTTTCTAAACTACTAACGCAACGAAACTAAAATGACCTAGTGGAAAAGATTTTTTTCTTAAATAGCACAGCAATCTAACTCATCCACAGATTTGGATGTTGTTTGAAGTTATGGACACATTATCAGAGCTTATGTATTTGTACTTAGTAAGGGCTTGTACAGTACAACTTATCCGGATTGCCAAATATCCAGATCGTTATCGAGAAATAAAAAAATAAAAGGAAGTTTTTAATTAAATTTTACTGGGCATGAGTTTTTTATGCAATTCAATGCTGTATTATTTCAAAAGCAATAAAATCTGACACTCATTAATCCGGATAATTGGAGTTTTACTGTACCTACCTTCACAAAATACATTTTCAGGGCTAATTTAGCCCTGAAAATGGACAGAGCAATTTGGTCCAAAACATCGACAGTAAATAAAGCCTTACAAACATACGACAGAACAAGTCGAGAAAGATCAATCAAAATACTTGTCAATTATGAAGAGTGTGAAGCAGATTGAGTTCTTCTGGGTTCCATGTCTTGTTCAGACTCTTTGTCAACGTTTCGGATACCATTGCAGCACCCATCACCGCGGTTGATGTGACATGCACAACATATGGCACAATAAAGTATGCGGAAACCTAAGAAATTCAATCAAGAGTGCTGAGATTTGCTCAAACGCAATCGAAGTGAATGTGTTTAAATATACGCAGCAGCGAACAACATCCGGACGCTTGAAATGAAAAGGCAATATACAAACAAAGGGGTAATTTGCAAAAAAAAAATAGGGTCATCGCCCTGCGCAACACAAACATTGTCATACTTACCTCGGTACACAAGTTAGAGAGAAAGGGGGGGGTGAACTAACCTGAAGAGTTCGGCAGGCATGTTGGGAACGTTGCGGTTGTAGATCTTCCAATCGTCTGCCTCCGTCCGGCGGCGCTTCACGCAGCCCTCGTCGCCTCGGTTCAGGGACCTCTTGCTGCCGGGCGCCGACATGCTGCCTCCACTACTGCCGCCTACATGCTTCACTCTCCCGACTCTCGCATCTGCAACAATTACTCCACTCGTTCACGGCACTGTCTTGTCCGCTTTGCAGTCTATAAAATGACCGCGACTCTGAAACGATCACGATTGACGATTCGCAAACGAGAAAAAAGCCGAATGTCACTTTTTTTCAGAAGCTCGAATTGTCAGTCATTGCATAAAACGTCCCAACATTACACTTTCTAGTCAAAACTATTGTCTAGGTGCGGAAATATTATTCTTGCGTGTAGAAATGACCAGCTATTTAGAAGTAAACGTGAACTTGACGTTTACGCGATGGTAACGGAAAAATGTATGGCGGGTACGGTACGATGATCACTGTATACATGCCCTGTATACACAAACGCCCGCCCAGGGCACAACACTTATACTATATTTTAGCTAATAAATACGACAAATACTTACAGTACCATTTTTCACACAATTGTAACAAAATTTCCAGCACAGGTCATATCTAGAAACAGTTCTTTCGAGTAAATATTTATGCGAGTCGCAGTGTCCACAGACTCCATTTGGTAAGCCTAACAAAATTGACAACACAAGAGAGCAGCACCGTCCGAGACTGACGTGGTTTTAGACGAACGATAATTTACAGTCGCGCAGCTTGGGATTTTTTTTTTTTCATTTCTTTTAACTCCAATATGATTACTACCCCAAATGTATGCAGCAAATTAAATAATACATTTTATTGAAAACAGGGTCACTTTCACTAAGAAGCCCTTTGGCGCCATTGTTGTAAATACATTTGTATCACGTGACCCTATACGACTCGCTTGCGCAGGCGAGTTTGGGGTATCAGAAAACTGAACAAAAATGCTTTATGATTCGTTTACGGCGTAATACGCTGGTGAGATGAAAACTAGTCAGCATAAAAACAATAAAGTCATGTAAACTGTTTTCTTGCTTTTATGGAATATTCCAAGTAACTTCAAATATCATAACAAACTAATAACTATGATGGAGTACTTATTGACACTATTTTTAGGAATGCAATCCTCCGTGACTTTAGACAATAAGATATCAATACGAACATTGGAGTTTTTTCCGCTAGGTTTCGTTAGAGCAACGGACATACCAATACACATAACATAAATAATAGAGTCTGTCAAAATAGAGTAGCACACAAAGTAGGGCGCCACTGATGTTTAAATGGCAATACCAAAAAAATACAGGACACGGCGGAGTTTCAAAAAACAATAGTGGAGAAAAAAAATTCTTTGATGATCTCGAAATTACAATGAGGAAGTTCAGTGCAACGGAAAATTTGATATAAAATTGTATTCTTCGCGCGGCAAAAAATACAGCATTTATTTATAAGGCAAAGTTTTTCGAAAGTGTGCGAAAAAATTTTAAAATAATAATTTAATAAAAATGAACTACTTTGAACGACGCCATTAATTCTCCGAAATCAACCAAAGGTGGATTGCTGTGATACATTTTCGGTTACCGGGAAGCCAATCCACCAATTAGGATATCTCACCGTAGCGAAATTGAAACGTCACAGGCGGAGTAATTTCAAAATTATATAACTTAAAAAATCATAGTGCTGACAATACGTCACATAAAAAAAATATTTTAAGGTTTTGGCTTTCGATAATCTATTAACAGATAAAATAAAACCACTGAGCCCTCATTGCGTATCCCTTTGCAATATTGTGTTTACATAATGAATAATAACGATCATCATCATTCCCTTTCCGCACCTTATGGTGCATAGGGCACTGCATTGGTACACCAATCGCAGCGTATCTTGATCATTTTTGTTATATGAAGGTAAGGATCAGTCTTACGCTGCAGGTACCAGTCCAGGGACTTTGAAATATTTTAGTGTGAAAACACCCTTTTTGGATATTTTATATCAACCATGTCGGGAATCGAACCCAAGACCCCTTCCATGAAACGCAAATGCGCTGGCCATTACACCGCGAGGCCAATAATAACGACATACATAGTAAAATAAAAATCAGTTTATACATATATTTAACATTTATTCAATATCATTACATATTCAAATCTAATGGTTAATTTATTAAAAATCTAAAAATTCAACACCGAAAATGTATCCTCTTCTACAAATTCAAGTTCAGATTGATATTCCGTGTCACTGTTTCCAATGTTTATTTTGAATTATGAACTCATCAATATTTCCATACAATGTAATTCCATTATCTTTTTTTAGATTTTTTCTACCAGCCAATGTTTAGAACCATTAATTTTAGTTGCCAACGTCAGTGCTTCGTTAAATACTATATATAATATGGTTCTGAGTTACGATAAATTTAGAATTCCATCACCCATTTTCTGGAATTATGGCTATTCAAACTTGTCATTTCCCATTGTTATTTCCTTTTTCGCTTCCAGCGTGCTCTATAATCCATATTTTATGATTTCGAAATGTCATTCCAGCAGTCTATTCACATCCACCGATAGTTAAAATGTTTTGAGGTTGTAAGAATAATTTATATTCATATATTAAACATGCATATTGACTTTTTATACCATTAAACGGTTCAATGTTGATAATGCACATGTTTTGTAAAAGCCCTCTGGGCGTATATAATAAATAAATAAATGCATTTTCTCAGCTCTTTAAGTAAAATTATACTATCCATTATAACTTTTTAGTGCGTTTCTCTCTTCTCTGCAATATTTCTTATTTCTACAGTAATTTCACAGTTTGTCTTGATATACAAAACCAATACACATAGTTTTTTTTTATTTTTAATATTTGTGACGGCCGTCGAATTCCATATCGTAGCTTTATAGAAATAATAAACAGATAAAAAAAACTAAAATATTAAATGCTTGGGTTACTTTCCCTAAATTGCTAGAGAAATATGTCAATTTTTTGTTTCTTAGATTAAATTATTTATACTGCGTATTTTTTATTATGTGTAGGTATAAGTATATAAGTGCTATAACGTAAATTTGATTAATTTAATCCGTATACTAATGCACAGGCTATGCCCAGGTGGGATTTTTTTCTTATCATTTTATAATGTTTTATCTTATTTTTTTTTTAAATACATTAACATTTTTTAAAAGTATAGCCAACAAACTTCTCAGTGAGGGAACTTCCTTTCGATCTGTACAAAAAAATTTACTTTCTGACGAATAGCACTAATGTCAAAACTATCTAAAGCTTTCGTGGGGCGACCCTTTCTTGTTTTGCCTTGAGTTTGGAATTTAACACCATTTGTTTAACTTTCCTTGACAATTCACGAAGTTGTTCTTTCTGATTTACCTGCGAACAATTGACACAACTATGAAAGCTAACAATATTGTAATTATATGTAAATAAAATAAACGTATGAAACATGTATCCGTGTGTGAAAAGATTGAAACAAAGCGTTAAAATAAAACTGAAAGTGCTACGGAATTAAAAAATATATTGAAAAAACTTTAAGACATACCTGTTACACTGGGATATAATTAAATAGAGATGATGCTTCATGAAACGATATGTTCAAATTATATTCTAAAAATGAGTTGTCGCGTCATGCCGCATCAACATTGCCGTGCAAAACGCGTAGTAGAGTAAAAAAGACTAACAGTACATGCCAGTTTACTGTGAATTCAAAGCTGTATGTCGCACACTTTTACGCTGCTTCACATTTATTGATCGCTGTCAAATACAAGTGAAGTTCCGGAACCTAAGTTGAATGGAACATAAGACGGGTGCTTAGTGCAGCATCTAGTGTATACATATATATCAATGACCAGTTACCAGTCATCTCAGCAGTTCGCCATTGTATCCACTAAGAGTCTTTAAGCTTTGCACTCTTCCAAACAATAAAATTACCCCCCTAGTTCCACTTTTAATTGTTGTATTAATGATGATGAAAGTTTATAGTAAAAACTCGAAAATAATGCTAATTTAAATACAACATTATCAAACTCGAACGCTAACGTCAAATGAAGTATTGCGATTGAAAATGAAATATAACGATTGACAATGATTTACGAAATTAGTGCTGCCAGCCTACAAATTTTGTAGTTCCAATTTTAATATTTTCTTTTCTATTTTGACATACTTTATCTATGTTCTGCTGTGTGCATAATAATGCTTATTGATTTATTATTTTGATTACTATAAAGTATTTAAAATACGTATTGTGAATTGTAGTTGTAGATATTAAATGCAAATAGTATTATAATATTAATTTCCCAATACTTTCGGGATATTGGATTTAGAAAATTAGTAGGCAAGGTACCAATGTAAAATCATATGAAACGTAAAATACATTATTTTAGATTATTTTTTATGCCTCTGTGCACTCTATGGAGTTTTTATAATTAGCTATTGTACTTTGAAGTAGCTTAGAAATCCAGCAGTTTGTATAACGTGTGCAAAGATTTAATGAAGTGTAGCACAAGTAAGACGCAATAGCAACATACTGCTACTAAATTAATTATTTAGTTATATAAATGACAGAAATAATTAACCAAATATGTACTGAAACAGATTAAGAACGAATAACAAATGAGTCTGTAGAGATAAAACGAACAGGGGAGTCTCGAAATATTTTTTTTAAAACAGTTATTTTACGGTACCTGTGATTTTACCTCTAGGTTATTAAAAAAAAAAATTTTTGGATTGACACGGTTTTTTTATTTATTTACCTACCAATATTTATTGATGAATCAAAAATTCGACTAAAATGATTCCTGTTCCATTTTGGAGAATATTGATATATTAATGATTCGAATAACTTTATAATCTGTAAAAAAAAAACGGTGATACGGGAAATGAAATTTTGAACTCAGCCCCAAATTGGCCTAAATTTTTACCTCAACCCTCAACATTTGACCTAAATACACTAAAACAACATGTACACAGTAAACGCAGAAATATAAGCGCTTGTCAACGCTGAAATTGAATTTTTCGTTTTGATCACATATTGCTGTAAATTAATTGTATACGGAAATGATTTCTTAGCAACATTTTTATTTCTAGATAATCACTCTCTAAACTATTTTACGATTGTGGGGGGATTCGATTAATTACAAAAAGCTGGACGTGCGGTCAATATTAAATCGGAAAAAAATCGGTACATGAAACAAGTAATATGACAAACCTAAATCTTAATAAAAAAATATTTAGGCGTGTATTATAAAAATTGTAAAAAACGATATTTCCAAAAATTGGTTTCACAATAAATTTCTAATTACAGCATAGTTAAGTACTGTGAATTCAAAACCTGTGAGTTAATCAATTTCGTGAGCTTTATTTTCTAGTTAAAACACATTTAGAAAACAAAGGCCTACTTAAATCTGACAAAAAACCTCACATTATTAGGATCAATGCAATGCGAGATTTAGGTGACACCAGTTAAGTATTTCAAATATTATATTTCAATATAAATTAACGTCATCCACGAGAAGGGAATATAAAAGTCTACAAACGTTTAGCCAGTGTCAAAACAATTTCGAGTTCTTTGTAGTTTTAGTCACACTTAAATCACCGGTTTTTTATTTAACAATAAACCTAATTATTGATGGACAATTCTTTAAAATACTAAAATATTTTTTCTTATCAACGACCTGTTTAAAATATTATTTTAAAGTTATCAGTAAACTTAAAACTAATAATAAAGATGTACTTACGTAAGATATATAAGTTTTGTGATATTTCTATCATTTAGTCCAGTAAATAGTAAAGTTTTCTCACAAAATTTTAACTGTATTTGTACAAATCAAAATTAGCACTGTGTGTATCTTCGGTCCGTTGAATTATCACTGAGACTGAGACATGTGGCGAAGTTATTTATTTCATTAACGGGAAGGGGAGGGGGAATCGAAATCAGAACCAAAAAAATGGGTGGGGGTGCAATTGAATAACGACATCTTTGATTTTCAAGAGAAGCTTGAAAAGTTTTCACGGTAAATTGGAAGTGCCTATTCTGTATTTATTTTATCGTGCGTAATCTGTCCTAGAATTTTTTTACCACCACACTAATAGTTGTTATTTAAGATATATTTTGTGTATAAAAATATTTTTGAAAATATAGGCAATGACTTAATTTTTACAGAGTTGTGGAAACAATATTTGTCTTCTTTAATTGAAATATTTTATTTTATTATTGAAAAAGACAAATACATGTTTTATATCAAATATCTGTATTCTGAAATAGTTCGTATTTTTTGTGTTAGTACTATTACATTCTCAATCTTATTGTTCATGAATTCAAATTCTTTTTTTACAAATCACTACATAATCTCTGTCAGAAATTCGAGTTGGTAATTATTTGTTCAGTTTGCAGTGGTTTGGTGGTTGTCATGAAATGCATTTTCAGTCAATTTCTTGATATTATGTCCACTTCCTGTGTTTCTTTGAGCAATAGCAAACATTCAAATTTGAGCTTTCACTCAACCGAAGACATGAACTAAACTTGTTTTTCACTCTGTTTGAACTTTTTTTATTTTTATACCCGAATACCTAACGTGGCAATACCGACTTTCTACGTGTATGTTAAAATAAATTACGAAAAAAATATCGACTGTCTATGCTATGATGTTCTTTCGATGGATTAAATTCTAAATTGGAAAATTGTCTACTGCTTGCTGAGTGTCAGTTTTTCGATTGGGTGTTGTGGGTTTCTTTCGGTGAAAATATACGCCTTAATCAAACATTTGTGCACTATTTGTGTATTTATTTATTAATATTGTTAAATAAAGCATTCAAAAGTTGTTTCTTTAAATAATATTCATAATCTTAGTATTTTCAAGTATGTAGATTAAGCTGTGACATTTGGTAGATCGTTACATTTCAACCGACTTGCCAACAGATCCACTATGGATACGGCTCCTAAAGAAGGTTTATACATTACATATTGATTATTATTATTATTGAAAATTTGTTATTAAACGATTTCCTTGCGTTTTTTTCTTTGAATAACATGCATTACCTAAATACTTTTTATTTTTATAATTAAAGTTGTTCGAGGATGGAATCCCGAAGGCGACGATCCGTTCCCGAGTCTTTCTGATAATCATGATCACGAACCATTCCTTGAGTTTGATGACTCGGAACTTCTAAACACGTCTGGAAATTTGGGTAAGTACTAAAAAGTCGCCCACATCCACACTCATAAACTCCTGTTAATTAACAATTTAAATTAGTATGACAACTTCCAACACTTAGATTCTATTTGAGATTTATTATATTACCTATCCGTAATAACAGACTCCTTTATTTTTACAAAACTACATACTTATACATTACCTACGAATGGAATTAAAAACATCATTGTTTCATTCATTCAATATCCGCAAAATCAAAACAATAACACAATGCTGAAAAACAAGTTCTTCTTTTATAGTATGAATATGTCTAATAAAATGAAACAATATCATGTTTCTAGGAAATTCACAATAATAATAAGGTAGGTAGCACAAAAATATTTGTTACTTTTGGAAATTAAGTATTTGTTTATCATCAAAAATAGCTTGGTGAAATAAATTAGTAAAAAAAAAATCCATTAAAAAATAAACATAAAAATACATCAAGAAAATGCAATTATAATAAAGATACCAGTCTTGAAGATGTCGCAAAAGCGATGAAACCGGTCACTGGTTATTCCAAATTTATAGATTTAAGTATGACTCGTATTTAAAAACAATATACTTATTAACTATATGCTAACAGTTTGTCACCGGGCGATCAGAAATTACTGTAATAAATAATATAAAATGTGAGAGTACAGACTGTCAACATTATGTTATATATAATGAGGAAGTTCAGTGTTTTTTTTTGAATTTTTTATTTGTTAATAGACTGTTAAACTAAGTCAATTTTTTTTTTTTTAATTTTTATATATCGTATTATCGGTGCTACGATTTTTAAAAGTTTTGTATTTCTGAAATAACTCCGCGTGTAACGTCAGAGGTTCATTTCCGCTTATTCTCATTCAGTTCTTCCTATTGGTCCAGAAGCGACAAGCAGACCGGAAATCTTACATAGCTCTCAGATCATAGGTTGATTCACATGAACCAGTGACGTCATTTAAAGTAGTGCGTTTTTATCAAAGTATTTTTTATTATTTTTTCTGTACATTTTCAAGAAACTTTGTGGTACAATTTAATGCTCTAATTTTTACCCCGCGTAAGAAAACATTTTTTGTATCCAATTTCCCGTAGGGCTGAAGTTCCTCATTGAAATATGAATTTGTACTCTTTAGAACAACGACAAAAACAAATTAGAAATGTGGAGAACAAATGGATGAAAAGGGTCAATCCGTTAATAATAAAAAAATGTTAATAATTCGCCTCTAATAATTATAATAGCTTCTCTCCTAATCAATCTAGAGAAGTGGAATAGTGTCATATTAATCAATTAACTGTCTATTTTCCAATAACATTCGAACCCATATATACATATTGCGACATATATACATAGCCCACTTTACAGATGACCCAATCAATTAATTGTTGTTTAATTCATAAAAATCTCAAATTTAAAATTTTAATTAAATTATATTGGAATCACACTAATATATCAGATGCATATGGAATTTTTTTATTAATTAAAAAAAAACTAATTGGTTCTTCTGTAAAGATCCTACATGTCACTTAGTAAATTCTGCCTTTCAACCGTCGATATTTAGTTTTTTTATTGTTAACTAACTAAAAAGTTTTTACATATATTTAAATTTAAAAAATGCATTTTTCAGTCTCCATCCATAGGAGAAACTCCTTGATATGCCATGTATTTTTTAATTTTTGTACAATATATATGGTGATATGTATATTGTCAAAGTGTTATGCATATATTCGTCTCAACTCAACACATGACTTTGGTTTCATGGAGTTGAGATTTGTGTCTATAAATGTTACATCAATATATTGTGCATAAAATAATAAAAACTATCCATCCAAAAATCTAAGGATACTTCTCATCTTCTGCTCAATTATCAAATTGTCTTATGTTCTTCTCAAAAGCATATTTTGTCTTGTAAGAAATTAAACTTAATAAACCATAATTATTGAATTCAAATTTGAATTATTTACATTTTGGGGATACGAGTCATGTAGGTTTTGGGTATTACATAATCAATATGCTGGGAATATCTCATGTGAATATTTTTCTAAGACCTCTTTAAGAAGAGAACAATAAGTTGTTCGACTAGAAGTGTGTCAGTACTTATTTAGGTAAAAGTGTCTCACATTCAACATCTCCATAAACTGGAACAACTGTTTCAGCATATGGTCAAGTTTACGTTTTGTTAAAACAAATTAATATATTTATTTATGTCAAACATTCTTATATTGAAAGATTACACTAAAACTTTTGATATTAGGTTCACTTTTACAATTGTAGCAGTGTGATAAAGAAACAATGCGTTTAAAAAAAAAAATCACAGTTTTTCTAACAATAGTTTGATACTTTCAGTGTCTGTAAAATCACAAAATAAATTTGCAAATAAATTTAACTCGTCTATCAGTTTCAGAACATGACTTCCATTGTCAAGGAAAACACTTTTTTTTTAAACCACAAAGTTAGTGCTTCAAATATTAATTTAAGGTTTTTTTATTTCGTATTATATAGTTAGTAGATATGTGGCTGTAATCTATCGTATTATATATTAATACTTATGTCTGAGCACCTGATTAAAAAAAACTTGTTTTGTATATCTTTTTTTATTTTGAATAAAGATATTTTGCATTTTTTTTTTATTATCGATAAAAAAATAATTATTTATTGATTACATCTGTTACTAATGCTGATTGTAGATATTTATAATGCACATTTAAAATATTGAATATTTTCTTTCCCTAATGGAACATTATCATGTATTTCAATAGTACTAAGTTGTAATGGACTAAGGGTTTTCCAGGATTTTAATTACTTCATTTATTGTTTATGCATCCTGCCATTAATATTACATTTATATTTAAGCAAAAACCAATGATTCATTATTTTTACTTAACCTAATGGTTTCTTAATGACATATGGCTAATTAAGCTAATGAGATTTTAACAGCCTGTTTGCACTTATTGTTATGGGTGTATTTCCACATTTAAGTTTTAACTAAATACACCATAAATTATTTTATTTGGCCATTGCAAAATTATTTTATTTGGCCATTGCAAAATTATTTTATTTGTTCATTTAAACAAAATTTTTGGTTACATCTGAAATATTTTCATTCTATTAATTTATTCAAAATATAATAATGTTATATCTAACATATCTTTAGTTAAAAAAAAAACAATAACAAATAAATATGAGCATCTGTGACATTAGATTTTGCACTACTTTTCTTTGAAGTACAATATCATTTGTATTTTCAGCGGAAATATGCATTCTGTAAAATAAAAATAAAAATTTATGCTTTCTACTAGTTTCTGTCACGGATAATTTTATTATATATAACCTGTAAAATTCTGTGGCATTTATGTAAAGAGATGCATGTCACCAACATTGAGAAAATGACTTAAATATGCAGTTCCACTCTATAAGGAAGGTTTGGTGAAGAGATTCTTATTCTTAGAGGTGGGGGTTAGTGCTATGCAAGCTCCTGACGTCACTGCGACCTGTGAAGGTCTATTGTGACGGGTCCCCGTGGGTGAAGAGATACAAGTTAGGTAAAAATATTCATTTCAATAATACGATTAGTAAATGTCGTATAATTCAAAAGTGAAACATGGAAAAAGCAATTATCAAAAGAAACACAATATGACTTGTACTGCTTCACAAGACATCACCCAAATTGTATGTTAATAAATGAAATCAGTAAGAAACATTAAATGGCTCCCCTGCACAATCAGCTAATAGTGACAACCAGCAGATTAGAAGTACAACCTCTTCACCTAAATGCTACAGAATTATGGCACAAATTATCTTACTAAAAATTCACCTTGAATCTATTAAACGTAAACGATCATTAATATATATTGTTTGTGAAAAAACTCATTGTTCTTGTGACAGTACATTATATATATATATTTTTTTTTTTTCTTTTCTTTCTAGCCACATTGATTGAGCCACTCGCAGATTATGTGGAGAGTCCAGTAAGTGATGGAACAATAGAAGAGAATTTCGAGGAAGAACTTGCTAGAGCTCCCCAAGTATACCGGCAGGTATGTATTAAAATTAAAAAACCCACATTTTTGAATATGACATGCACATATATAGCAAGAGAACACCAATACCATCACATTAAAAATGCAGGACAGTTAAAAATACTATACTTAAATACTACAGTGACTAACCTTACTACTCAATAAATTATATTGGAGACACATTTTAAAACAACATAAAAAAGCACATACTGACAGATAAGACATAACATGTTAATAAATAAATAAAAAATAAATGTGATATGGCGCTGTACAGTTATTGTAAAATCAATAAATAGTATCCAATAGCCATGTGAATTTGAATTCCTAATTTCTTAAAATTATGATCAGCGTAATTGCAACAATGTTAACATGTGTTTTTTATGTTTACTTTTAACTGTTTATTTATATTTTACTAGCTGGCAAAGCCAGAAAGACTACACATTTTTTCTTTTAAAAGCATAATCAGATACAGATATTTTGGTGCAGTTTTACACAAATTTCACGTATAACCTTGATTTCTCTTGTTTGAATATTTTGTGAAATATTAATTTGACTTTTTATTTTACAAAATGAACTACATAGATAACCATAACCATTCAGATTTAACTATAAAATATTTTTAAGAAATGGTTTAAATACATATACTTCTTGTAAATGGTTATTTATGAAAAAATATCAAATAAATGTCCTATGGGTGTAATAAGTAAATGCAATATGTACTATTTGGCTTATCTGTGATCACTGGACTACCCAGTTTTTGTCACGTCATTGTAAATTTAATGAAAAATGATCTGTTTGTAATATTGATTCCCCTTCGTGCTGCCACAGATATTCTAATCAATATTCTGAACATATCCTATGGTCTTGTCCCTTTCCCCCTCTCTATGGATACCAAATGGAGCTTCTCGTTATTATCCGTGACCTTGTTATAGGTCCTGTCAGTCATACAGATCTGGTGGCTTCAAAAAGAATTTCAAAGCTTTTAAAAAGTTTTGTAATCATTTCGGCTTTTGACACTTTCAGTAAAAAATTCACTTCCCTCTTTTCCTCAACCTAATGAAGTATATATTTTGTACTTCTGGATTACCAAGGCTATCATAGTACAGAGAGCTCTTTCCGGCAACTTTTCTCAATCGGCAACAAGCAATTTTTAATTATATGCTGACACCGCCTAGGAAACTTAAGTCCTCAGATGCGGTCTGCTGTATGTGGTGGACGAGCTGTACTCAACAGAAAATAAGTCTATTTATTTAAAGGATAGAGGTCAAATTCCTATCCACCAATTTAGTCGATTGTTCAACATGGCACCATGAAATAACATAGGGTGAATTCATTAATAATATGTTTTAAAGTTATTTAATTTATCAATAAGCAGAAAGACACACGAAACAGTACACCACGAGGCCGACTAATCTCAACTCGATTTCTTTTAACGAAATTTTCACCGGCGAGTAGAAACTAAATAAATGAAACCAAAAAAGAAAAAAATAAATAAGTATCCACCAACACTAATTTTACCGGACCAAGTGGATTGGCGTGATACGTGTGAAACAGGCCATACATACACAATCAATCATTTTTAGTTAAAAATATTAATATTAATTTCAACGCGTTTGTTGGACTGTTTGTGAATAATGCTATAACTTTATCAAACTTCAAAAGCCAATTATTCTTAATATTTTTTGAATAATAATTGAGTTTATAGTTCTAGGCTAGTACTAGACCGCATTAGGATAATAAAAAATTTGGATAGTGGATTTTTTCCAAAAAGGGTCTATTTTAATTAATTACTGTATGTATGTTGAAAATAGGAGAAAAAAGTATTTTTAAAGAAAAGAGCTTTTAATTAATCAAATGAAAAGGCAACACTTTTACATGTTAAGCGTAGTTAAAAGTGCTGTACATTAGTACAGAATGTACATACCGTAATGTAGCCTGCCCACCACATACCGCACACTGTATCTGAGGACATACGTCTCCTTGGCGGTGCCCACATACACAGAAAAGTTGTTCGTTGCCAAACGAGAAAAACTGCCCAAAAGAGCTCTCTGTTATCTGGTAGCCTTAGCATCTTTGTGCTGAAAGAAGGTAATCCAGAAGTACATAATATGCACTTCATTGTATTGAGAAAAGAGGGATTGTAAATAATAGTCATTGCTCGCTGAACATCTCAGTCAAAGCAAGCTGTTTGTGTAATCAGTTAAGTTGCATGTGGACACACTCGGGAATTCAATTCTGATAATCAGTGATTCGGATAGTCAGAGTTCTGATAATTAAAGTTCTACTGTATTTTCATTCGTTTTTTTCATTTTAAATTGTATTTTTATATTTGTGAATTGTTTATAACCTCTAAATATGTAAAAGCACTTTGGACGTTGATAAATAAAATAAATAAATAATAAAATGGCTTCTAATAAATACTAATATTTTCTTTGCTCAAAAACATTTAATTATTATACAAAAACAATATTGCGGAAATATTGATTGACACAACAGAGTAGATAAGTAAAGGGTCATTTAATAAGAGTAATTGATTTAAGGAATTTGAACTTAAAAAATGGAACGAATTTTATTTTACATAAAGCTGATACTTTTATATCATGTTAAATAATATTTGATGTTTTAAAGATAATGTCGGTCAAAAGTCCATGATAGAGTTGTTTAATCCGAGATCCAATTTTCATTAGTTCTCTCATTAGATGAGCAAAGTAGGGTAAAAAAATTTACTACCCTGGCAACACTAACGAAATGTTTATTTTGTTTCTTTGACAATCTGATAGATGGAAAAATAATTTAATTTTTAAGTAATGCATTTGTTACATACACATTCATTTGCTAATTACACACGAAATGTGATTGCATCCTGTTTCTTTAAGATTCTAGCAGTATTTCTACACTTTAAATATATAAATTATCAATACATCTAGACGTGCATTTTGTAGCTTTTGACTAATGATATAAGTAACATTCTAGGTTTGTTGTGAAGGGGAATCAACATTGGAAACTGGCCTCTTTGGCTTGAATGATGGTCTGGGAATCGCTGATGGTGATACATTTGCCGATCTTCATGGAAAAGGACTAATAGAAGTGGTGGGTGATGATGCCGTAGGAAGAAGGATAATTGTTGTTTCGGCCTGCAGGTTGCCAAGCAGCCAAGAAGTTCCTCAGGACAAGTTACTTAAGTATGTTTCGTTTAAGACATTTACATAATAATCCTATGAATTTCTAGCAAAAAAACAGAAATTAGCAAAAAAACAGAAATAGATTAAAGCTGTTTCTCTTCTTTTTCAATTTATCAAAATTTCTTACCAAAAGTAGATAAAATGTAATATTTTCATTCCAAATCCAGAAAACATATGTTAAACCTTTATTTACAAATAGTGTATCAATTTGTGTCATTCTCCTACTGTTTCAAACTTATACACGTACACAGTTTATGTTCTACAAATTATTTTAGTTCAAAATAATTTGGGTACACTAAACTGAGTATAGTTAATTAAAAGTCCTTTATTATTTTTTTATTTTTGGAGAAAAAAGAGCTTAAATGAGTTTTAAATATTCTTTGTTTAAAAGATTTGCGATGGAATAACGGTACAAAGTGGAATATGAGTAAACATAAACACGAGAACATAAGATTTATAAGAGGTTTGCATCTTCACACGCATATAGCATTCTAAAAATAACGCTTATTCCTTTTGCAGAAATGTATTTTTTTCTCTACTACGTATCTGTTAATATATTTAAAAACAAATTGAACATACAATGTTGGGTACACAAATAGGGATGCTTATATAAAAAGTACAAAATCATCTACTCCACTATGCATATAAGTACCCTTTATATTTTTTAGTTATACAGCTCTGGATATTGAATAAAATAATTTGAAGTTTAGAAGTATCTTCTTCTTCTTTTGCCGCTCCCACCGGAGGTTGGCAACCATCATTCTAAATTTAGAGGTTTAACTATCTGATTTGTGCTTATGGGTTAAATTTCTTAAAAAAATGAATCTGTATATTATCCAGACATTGTTGAAAGGATTGGAAATAGTGTGCGTCCTTATTTGCTTGCTCGGCGCTGTATATAGGAAGTAAAATAAGCATACCAGAAAGATAAGATAGGGGCATATCAGGTGACGGCTGCCTACCTTTCATTTAATAATAATATATAGTTTCGGGACGAACAGTACCTCTCATCGTTAAGTGTATAGATATAAACACAAGTATAAACAGGTGTATTTGATGGTAGGTACTGTTTTTTCCGATACTATGAAGTAGTGAAAAAATTCATTTCCATGAAAATTATAATGTTTTTTACCCAATAAAAATGAATTTTTGCAAAGTTGACACCAAAATATTAAGTGACATTATAATTAGATTCATGTATTTTATTTATTTTTATTCACAGTAATAACTTTCACAAATTTTTGTTTCAGATATTTTATGTTCACACTTGACAAGTATGTGGAGTTGGACTACAGTGTTGTTTACTTCCATCACGGGTTAACCAGCAAAAACAAGCCCACTGTTTCTTGGCTGTGGAAGGCATACAAGGCGTTTGACAGAAAGTATAAGAAGAATTTAAAGGCGCTGTATTTAGTCCACCCGACTAACTTTATACGGATAGTGTGGCAAATGCTCAGGCCAGCTATCAGCGCCAAGTTTGGGAAGAAAATGATGTATGTTAATTATCTCCATGAGCTTGGAGAACATCTCGATTTGGAGAAAATAGGCATTCCTCAACCGGTCATAGAGTAAGTTCCAAACTTTTTTCTCTCTACTGATTCCTAGAATTCTGATTTTATTCTAATTGTCGCTTTATGTTGCAGTCACGATGTAGAACTTTTAAATAAAAACAAAAAAAATTCGGGATCATCCGGAACAAGTGGGAAAGGCAACGCGGGTAGTAAGGGAGATGATAGTCAACTCGGTGAACAGTCTGCACAACCCAATAGACCTCCGACGCAACAGTTTGGAGTGTCCTTACAGTTTATTATAGAGAATAATCCAAACACGGTAGATTCTATTCCGCCCATAGTGAGGCAGTGTGTGGAGTATCTGTCCAAACCTGATGGTATGCTTTTATATTCAGTACCTATTAATGGTGTATTCATTGTATCTTGCTCTAATAATAATTTGTCATGCGATGATTATGTGCGTTTAGTTCAATGCGATTCTTTTTTGTTCTTAAAATTTGAAATGCCTTCCTCTTTTTATGTAGTTTTCCAATCCCTGTGATCTCATGAAATAATATGTATATTTTCATATTCCCCTGATTATACTTTGATTTCTAAATTTTTGCGGCGTCATTCATCCAGCAATTTATTTCAGTTCTCCTGTAAGTTTTTAAGCAATGATAATTCAGAATATACATTTTTTCCTTAGCTCTGGAAACCGAGGGAATATTCAGAAGATCCGCAAATGTCACTCTGATCAAGGAATATCAGAGTATATGCGACTCTGGAGGAGATATAGACTTCCAGAACAATCCACACATTCCGGCTGTGTTGCTCAAATCATTTTTGAGAGATTTGGAAGAACCTATTTTGCCATTTGATATTTATGATGAAATAATTCAATTTCAAAGTAAGATTTTACTGTCAGTACCTTTAATTGAAATTTCATGCATATTTATTTAGTGTGTTTTTATTGAGTGTGATTTGGTTTATTTTTAGACATTTTTTTATAATGAAAATTTTTTAATATCTTTACCTTAAAAGATAAACCACGAGAGTCACATTGAACAAAATGTTCAGGAAACAAGATTTCGTGATAGTGCATTTTCCAAAACATAACTGGTACATAACGGTAACTTTTAAACCAAATAATGTGATTTCAATCTATAAAGAACTTTCAATGTAAAATAATTCTTATTTTGATAATAGTACAATATTGTATCTGAGACCACTCATGTACTAAAACTGCACTAAAACAAAGTGCACCTCGGATTTTTATTTCAACTTATAAAAGCATTTTTTCAAAAGTGAACTTCAGTGTTAACTTCATTTCGATGATTTCTGCATTTTTAACTTCATAACGGCCAAAAGTGGACTCCCGAGTTTTATCCTTTAACCCTCCCTCCCGGTAATGTGTAGCTAGTACACATGGCGTCTGATAATTATAATATCTCTATAAATATAATAAACACTGGGTTTAGATTTTCAGTATTCCTCCATTACACATTTACGTATCGACTGAAATAATTTGTTATTAAATAATAAGTACTTATTAGGCACGAAAAAATCATTTTATCAGAAATCGGGGATAAATTACAAATATCATTAAAAGCATACTCACAGTATACCAATGTTTCGCATTGTTGCGTATGAAGAAAAGAGTAAAGAATATACGCCCATCGCACACACTCTTTACGTCTCACTCTCAGTACCACATATTGACGAGCGAGAGTAAGACAATTAGTTGTGTTCTTTCCTATGAAAATTAAGTGGCGCTCGTGTTCAGGGGTATGTAACTAAATTATAATCTTGATTCGATAAATAATAACTATTAGGTTATTGTTTTTTTTATGTTTATTTATATACAAGCTCAAAATAGAGGCTTAGCGGGTTATTCCTTTTAAAAAAAAATACACACAAAGTTCTATTTCTTCTGTATGAACACCTTACTGGGCACAACCCGTTTCGAAACATTAATTTATACTTTCGTTTTACTTTTATCTATCCTTATTTTTTTAGTTCATATAATTTTAGAAAAAAATAATGGCCGAACAAATAACGTATGAGAATATGACAGTGACATCGAATTTGAAACGAACGATGACATGACAGATATCAAAGGTTTTGTTGAACATTTAGAAGAAACTGACTCTGAATCAGAATACAGCGATGAAAATTTAGAAGAAACTAGCGTAAATGCTCCAGAAGATGAAAGATAATTATTTGTATCAAGACATGGTTTTGAATGGAATTCTTTACCACCACCATCCACAAGTCGTCGTATATGCAATATTGTGACTGAGAGATCCGGTCTAATAAATGGCAGTACATGCACAAAAACAATTGGTGAAATGTTTGTTATATTCATAAACAAAGATATGGTGAAAGAGATTTGTGAAGAAACAAATCATCAGTTGGGACGTAAAGCTGGATTTAGAAACGAGCTATTATCCAAAGAGGAATTATATGCTTTCATTGCCATAATGCTTGCTTCTGGAAGAAATCGCACTCAGAAACTAAGCTTGAACAAGTTGTGGACAAGTGAAGGACCATTTAGCCAGCCATTTTTCACGGCAGCCAGGTCACGAAATAGATTTATATCTGTTTACCGTAATATTAGTTTCAATAACAGGGAGACGAGACAAGAGAGGCTTGACATGTCTTTAGACAAGTTAGAGGCAGTTAAGTCAGTTTTCACAAAATTGGTAGACGCTTGTAAAGCAAATTACTCCCTGTCGGTTGACATAACAGTAGACGAACGTTTGGCGGCATTCAGAGGCAATTGTCCATTTCGAGTATACATGAAATCAAAACCAGCAAGATGTGGTATTAAAATATGGATTGCTGCAAATGCCAAAACAGCATATATATGTAATATGCAAGTATATAGTGGGAAGATAAATAACAAACGAAAAATTAATCAGGGGAATCGCGCCATAACGGAGCTAACAGAGCCTCAATACGGCACAAACATAGGAGTAACCACAGACAATTTCTTCACATCTGTATTAGTGGCCGACAATCTTTTGGAAAAAACTAACCCTAACTGGCACAATAAAAAAAAACAAGAAGGAAATTCCAAAGCAGTTTTTTCCATCCAAAGAAAGGCCGTTGCATAGTAGCCATTTTGGTTTTACATCTGATAGAACTCTCGTGTCGTATGTTCCTCAGCATAACAAGGCAGTTCTTCTTTTATCTACACAATTTCTTGATAGCGAAATAAGCCAGACAGAAACAAAAAAACCACAAATAATTTTACATTATAACAAAACAAAAGGTGGCGTTGACACATCAGACAAAATGACGACTGAATATTCTGTGTCAGGGCGACAAGCAGATGGCCGTTTCATTTATTCATGGAAATGCTAGACATTTGCGGTCGCAGGCCCTACGGCATAGAATGCTCTCCCAGCAGAAGTCCGAAACTGTGAGAGTGAAGTGATGTTTCGGAAGAAACTTAAAACCCACTTGTTCTCTAAATCATTTGAATAAATTCTTAGCATGACAAAGTACATTATTTTTCTTAAATTAAAAAGTTAAAATTAAATTTATATCTTTATATAATCACTTTGTAAAGCGCCCTTGAGGTATTATATTACGAAAATGGCGCTTTATAAGTTATCTATAATTATTATTATTATTATAGCAGCACTGAATCCATATTTGCTATGGATATAAAATAATACGGAATGGAAACAAAATAACAGAAGTAGCAGAATTTTTTTTTTACGTGAGCTCAGTTTGGAATTAGCTAAGTCCAATATTATAAAGAGAAAAAGCAGTGCTGTAAAATTTCATAAACATCAGCAAGACCCCCTTCAAACGGTTCTTGACTTCTATGAAAAACTATCACCAGCAAGCGCTCTTAGCGATCTGGAAGAGGGCGCATCGACAAGTCGACAAGTTCCCTTTGGCCCCAGAGCGTCATCAAGGAATTGCAGATTTTTCCCGTACAATACGAAAAAAAGGACCACAGTCATTCGTCAAATGTGTCAAAAACTGAAATGTACAGCGCATAAAAAAGAAAAAAAACAATTAATTGTTTCGATTGTGAAAAAATTAGTGAGTAAACGTATAAAAATAATTTTTATGTATTAGGGTTTTCGTATTTATATTGTCATTTTGTTCATTGTGATTATTTTTCATTTGCTCTTATTTTCAACCTAAATGATTTGTATTTCAATACATTATTTCTAAGCTTAGGTACTATCTTATTATTTCGTGTTGAATAATAAAATGTGTGTAACCTCTGGCGTTATATTTTTTTAATGTGTAGTAATCGGTAGGTTGGTCCTGAATATCGGAATATGAAACAATCTATGCTGACACTGTCTTAGGTAATTATCAGGAACATACAAACCAATGCTCATCATAATCTCAGGACTATCGACCATACTGCGAACAATCGATAAAAATATGTAGTCAAAAAAACATTCCTTCTAGTCTCCAAACTGTTGTAGCCAAGCATACCTTGGAGAAACTTGGTCGGGTAGAGCCAAGAACAATACCCGTACTCACTCATGTAGGGGTATCTCAGAAACTTTTTTGGATTTTCTTATCATAAGAGAGTACTTCAGTTCATGTGGCCCTCAAATCATCGAGCCACTCTCGAGTCTACTTTGTACCAAGGAGTTGTATATAGTTCTCAGTACGCGGATATTTTTAAAAATCCTGGCAGTACGCAGAACGAATTCTAATATCTTCAATGATTTACCACTGATTCGGGTGTCATGTCAGGGTGCTCACAAATCTAACGCCCAGATCCTTAACATTTGATGTTCGTATTAGATTCTGGTCATTCATTTTGTAGCAAAAGATGAGTTTTTTTGGCCCTAGTAAAAGATGTGACCGAACAGTTGGAAACATTTAACCTCAGTTTGATTCGCCTTCCCCATTCAGATATATTAGATATATCCGCTTGGAGTAAACGAAAATCGTCAGAAGTTGTCACTTCTAAAAATAATTTTAAGTCATCCGCAAACAACAGAAAACGCGAGTTTAAAATAACTTTTTTAATATTATTAATGGAAATTGAGAACAACAATGGACCCAGGTTAGAGAGCCTTACGGGACACCCGAGAAAGTATGGAAACACTCAGACGCGAATAGATCGTAGTAGATGTATTGGTTTATATCTTGGCGGTAGCTCGCCATTAATTTTAACAACCCATCCGAGAAACCGATCTTATACAGCTTATTTAATAAGACATCACGGTCGACAGTATCAAAGGCCTAGGCAAAGTCATTATATGAACAGTCTACCTGATGTCCTGCATCCAGAGCTTCCGTGACCTAGTTCGTGAAAACCATTAAGTTTGTCTCAACCGAGCGGCCTTTCCTGAACTCATGTTGTTCATCAATGATAAATGGCTCTGGTCGGGAAGCGACGATTCTACATATTATAATTTCAAATACCTTTGCTGGAGCGGAAAAAATTGCTACAGGTCTGTTTTTCGAGGATTGTAAGAAGCGCTGGCACAAGTGCATAATATCTGATGGGGAGTATTTTGAAGGCGACAACATTAATATAGACAAATAAATAAAATGAAAAATTCAAAAAATTTTAATTCCTGTTATTTTCTGAACACACCTCGTATATAGAAATTTGGGCAATTTAAACAAGTTCATTTATAAATGATTCAATTTATAATCCTTTACAATTAGATCAAAATTTACAAAGCTAAAATGCATAAATTGCTGGTCGAATGTTGTTAGGTAAAATATGAGTGATATTATTATTAAATGAGTTAATGTATAAGATTATATGTAAATTATCGTTATTGTTAGATGAATTTTCATAGCACTATTTTTTAAAGTTTATTTGAGACAGTGAAAAATGTTTTTGATATTAAAAATGTATAAGATTCGATTATAGCTTTACTGTTAATTTGGTGAAAATCTTTAATCTTTTTGCCATTGATAATTTATGCATTATCTTAATTTTTTTTCCAGCATGGTCCAAGGAAGATAGACCAAGGAAAGTAAAAATATTAATTTTGGAAAAACTGCACATTGACAACTACAAACTGCTGAAGTATATCATGCAATTTTTATGGAAGGTAATTTGAATATGATCGGAATTCATGTACATTTTCAAAAATATTCTAGTTCTAAATCAGCAAGATTAAAATAAGGCATTGATTTTCAGATCGACAATTTTTTTTCTGTGTATTTATGTATAGCAGTGTTTTCGCTCAGTGAAACCCAAATGCTGCCTATATAACGCCTGAATAACGCCTATTCTCCTGTACGGATGCAAATCGTGGCACCTCACTAGGGCCCAAAACAGCAAAATGCTGAGTTTTGAGAATAGATGCCTCAAAATAATTTTGGGTGTGCGGTAGTTTGACTTTGCGAGGAATAAAGTAATAAGAGAATGGATGCAGCAAACTTCGTTGACAACTGTCATCAAGGAGAGGCGATACGGTTAGCTGGGCCATAAACTGTGAGCCTTAACCACGCTTGCCTACTTTACAAGGCATCAGTTTCCAACAGAACTACGGTACGCGAACCTGACTTGGGAGGACACACAGGAGCTGGCAGCCGATAGAGGTGCATGTAGGCTCTTTGTGAACACCATATGCTCCAACTAGGGAGTGGATATGGAATGATGATGATGGGTCCAGTCATAAGTAATGCAAAAAAGTAAAAAGCAAGGGTTGAAATAACTGGCATACAACTTACAAGTAGTTTAACAAAATTTAGGTCCTGGGATTGGCTTTACTGCCAAATATATTTAAGGTGATTAAGATCTGGCAGCCTCCCCCCCCCCCCACAGATCTTAATCATAATTAAAGTTTTAGTTTACTTAATAATAAACATAAATAGGAAAAAACAAGATTTGCCATTTTATTTTCATATTACATAATTTTGTTTTAAAAATAATATTGTTTTGGGCTACTACTCATGAAGTGCTGCCCTGAAACTCTAGATGACTTGCAGATTCATCAGACAGCATAACAGCTGGCAGTTCATAGTAGGAATTCTTAATTAGGGCTCATCTTTAAAGCTTTTTCTGATAAGATAAAAACTTTGTTTTAGACAGATGTCAGTAGTTTAAAATTTAGAGATTTTTTAGGTGTAAGTTTCACCATCTTCTAGTATGTTTTCATTTAGTTATTGTGGGAGAAACCTGCTACTCGTATGTGAGTTGCCAACATATGGGGCAAGTATACGGCGACTCGCAGGTGTCCAATGGGTTAATAAAATAATACCAAACTTAAATAATCACAGATCATGTACCTCATGGTGCATGCCCCATTAGCACACGGATCTCAGCATACATTTATCATTTGTTATTTGAAGGTAAGACAAATTGTCTAACACTTCAATAACTATGAATTATAATAGTGTAAAAACACATTTTTATGAAATTACACGGGGACCTTAAAGCAAAAGCAAAGGCGCTTACCACCGGGACCTAGAGGCATGCTTAAAAAAAGATTGTAAAATATGTATTATACCGGGTATAGTGAAAAGTCTTAAGCCAGTTTTAATTTTTCAGGTCATGGATAGAAGCGATCTCAATAAAATGACTAGCAGTAACTTGGCGGTGGTGTTTGGTCCAAATCTAATCTGGCCTGTAAGTGGGCAAATGTCCTTGCAGGCCATTGCTCCTATTAACAGCTTCACCGACTTTTTACTACAAAATCAAGAAAGTATTTTCATTATTTAAGCATTTTCGAAGGATTTTTTTATGTTACTACGTTACACCGTGATTTTCCATGTATCTGTATTATGTATCTATTATCCTTTCAATATACTTTTGGCATTCATTTTTAGTGAATCCAAATATGTCATGGGTATAGTAGCAATAACCTTGACCCACTTGGGGAGGCACAGCTCGGAAGTCACGGTTTAATTTTCTATCTTTGTTATGTATTCCTTTTAAATTTTAATTTAAAATTAATTAAATCTTTCTCAATCGAAAATATTCTCCGACTTGCAGTTTGTCCTCCGTTTTCTGCTTAAGGTTGTAGAGTGGAGTGGGCCAAACATGTTACTTAGATAATATTCTTTAGAGACTAAAAATAAAAAAATGGTTGCCGATGTTGTCTGTTTTAAACCACATGAGTCATTTTTTCAGGAAAACCTATTAATTACTATATTGACCTGACCGTGTAAAACACATTTAACTTCAAAACATTTGTTTCTTGGAGATGTGTTGGTATCCATAAAAAATGAATATATTTTACATAATGGTTTCTCTTTGATGACATTTGTTCCCATTTTGTCTTCCCAAATATGCATTCCATACATGCTTACCTTTAGCATAAATTTTAGGTTGTATTCCTTTTTATCATTTCCAAATAGAATTATTATGTGTGCAATAACATTTTACTTCAGGGTTGTAATGCTTGATACTTTATATTATCTTTGTGTACTTATCGAATTGAAAATGACAGTAAATGTTCAAAATAATGCTAATACATATTTTTTATGGTTTTCAGTAAACTGTCAGTTTTTAAAAACATTTTCTTCCATATTTTAACTCTAATTGTATCTGTTGCTCTCTAATGAATATCTTTCTTATAAACTATACATTTTGTAGTTGTTTTTGCATACAGTTAGTTTATTTATGACACTTTGTTTGAAATATTTTTTTAATGATTATTTCTATGACCAAATTCTATTCACTATAAAAAATATAATTTTATGCCCTTTACAGATTCATCAGAAAATTCATCACAAAAGATACTGTATTTAGCCTTTGTGTTATTTAGCTTCCATTACTGAAACTATTACCCTATATATTTATAATTTTCATA
The DNA here is from genome assembly GCF_059751315.1 of Micrasema longulum. Classification (NCBI taxonomy): domain Eukaryota; kingdom Metazoa; phylum Arthropoda; class Insecta; order Trichoptera; family Brachycentridae; genus Micrasema; species Micrasema longulum. The sequence goes on from NW_028277303.1 coordinate 2,585,907, forward strand.
AAATTGGATTGAAGTGATGAATGAAATTAATCTATGGATTTAAATCCAACATATTTTAATGTATTGTAATAATAATTATTAAAATATACGTAAATAAAAAACTGTTTTTAGGAAAATTAACTATTTTTTTGACAAAATTGTTCGAGTCAAAAAAATATTAATGTGAAAGTTAAATGATTAACATGATACATAGTTATTAAACACGTCATATTGATTATAACATTCTCTAATATAAGTTAAGAGACTACATATTATAAGAGATAAAATATAAATGTCAGTCCATGACATGTTATCCATTTAATCATAATAGTTACTATGTATTAGAGTTTTCAAAATATACCATATAAAATATAACGTGGCAAATTATATGTAATAATTAAATTTAATAAGACATACATAGATATTTATGTTGTTTTTTTTTATTTTTATAAAATACAGCTTTTTGGTTTTCATTATCCTCTGTGGTGTTTCATACGACACACTAAATTAACAGTTCCATTTTGATTAATTTTTTTTTTTCAATTTGGGTGTGATTTATTTTTCAGTGGTCAGTATTTTTTATAGTTCATTTATATTATCAAGTCATTTTTATTTTCAGATTGCAATAAAAAATCCACAATTAATTCACAAATTGACATAAGTGCAGTCTTTCCCACTTACAAGATCTATAAATATATACATATAGTGACGACATTCATTATTGTTATTTTGTTGTGAATTAACTTATATTATTAATAATGTTTGGAATTTCAATTTAAAAAATTTGACTTATGTAATTACAGTAAAACCTCGTTTTTACATTTCTCAATTTTACATTTAGCGCTTTTTACACTGACATGTTCAGGACCCATTTTTCTCCATACATTATCATACAAATATTCCCCCCAATGAACTTTTTTTTACATTTTTCGTCACCGGTTTTATGTTTAAAAAATTTCGAAATTTATTTGATGTGTCAAAAAAGCCAAAATTACGTCGTAATTATGGTACCGAGGTCCGCGCGCCACCGCGTGTGCCACGCGAATAAAGAATAAAAACAGGTAAACAACTAATAAAGGATAAATTATTGTCCTAACCTAAATTCAAAGCAGGTGCAATGTAATTTACCTTTTGGTTTAAGTGTTTTCCTTTAGGGTTAGTTTAAGTTTTCATTTGAATAAAAACATCATATTGACTCGTACAAATCATGATACACAGTTGACAAACGTTTAGGAACAATAAAGTTTTAATATTAATAAATTACGATGTTTAACATAACGATAGAAATATTTTAAGTTATAAAAAAGATGGTTTGAAAAGTTATAATAAAAGCGGCGAAAGTTGTCATATGACAGTTGTTTTTAGTGATGCGGTCGAAAAAAATTGATACCGAAAAATAAAATTTCTCAACATTTAGGGGAAAAAATATTGTCCGTTGCATTGTATTCAAAATTTTATTTCCGTTATTTTTTATTTACACATAAAATAATTTTAGCATGCTCTTTTTAAATTAAATAAAAAACAGATTACAATTATATTGTTTAAAAAAAATACAAAATATAAAAATATTTTTAGTGAAATCATTGAAAATAGTCAAAAAAATATTAACAATCTCCAATTATACCGTTTTTACAACTTTTCTGGATGTATATGTACACTATAGTTATGTTATTCCTATTTTTTTCCATACATTTTTCATTTCCTTACTTTACCGTTTTCCTCAGTTTTACTATCAATCTGTCCCAACCAAATTTTTTTAAATTTCCGTAGTATAATAATTTATAAATTCTTTAAATTAAATTTACAGTTAATCGAAATTGTAAGCTTCATTTAAAATCATTTTCATAACACTCTGATTGTTAGTTTTTAAGGACATAACAAAATTATTATAAAATTAGTTTTGGAGTCAATGGTGACTATAAGATCCAACCTTTTTTTTATTTTGAGTAAAATAAACCAGCACTAATTTAAGTAAGGTTAAGTAAGAAAAATATGATATATACTATTGCTAACATAAAGTTTTATAAAAATAAAAAATATGTTTATTAAGACCATGAAAATCAGTAATTAACAATTCAGATTGTATTTTATGATATCAAATCACTTTTCTTCATAAATTATTGTTTCTCCGTTTCCAATTTTTCTGCTGATAAGAAGTATGCACTTTTTTTTTATATTAAAAATGTTACATACACTTTTTTATATTAAAAATGTTGCTACATCATTTTGCAATATAATTTCACTGGTTTTCTTGAGTTTTTAAGACAGATTGGGACCGACCAACTAAATTAGCAGTTTAATAATTAAATGTTAGTTATAAATACCAGCCTTTGTAAGATTTAATTTACATAAAAAAAAACCACAAGGCTCATACCAATATATTTATTTAACCTATAAGGATGTAACCATTACCAAAGTACATAAAAACGCATTTTAAAATATGTTTTATTTTATTATACTTTTAAGAATAACTCTAAATTTATGTTAAATAATAATATTATTATGAATCTCCTAGCATTGTAAATATTGTTTATTTATTAAACTTTAGATTACAGCTGTATAATTATTTTATTTTTATCCCACACCAAATTGGAGGCGGGGTGTTTTATTTTAATTTTTTAAAATTTATTAAAGCGTCATTTTTGTGAAAATCACCTCAACGGCCCTGTACGTGAAATATAAATATCTCGACATGTCTTATAGCCACGGAGCACACGGGCAGTCGAGATTCCAGTATCCTGTCTCGAATTGTGGTAAAATGTAAATAAAAGGTAGGAGCTAGATTGGTCCAACTCCATGAGACCAGAGTCCTGTGTTGAGTTGGGGTGAACAATTTCAAACAAACATATTACAACAAATATTACATGAAATCAGAAACATAATAAAAATAATGACACGTGGCGCATCGTTTTCATATATATGTAGTTAAGATGATAACTGTGAAACTGACGTCGCGGGTTCGATTCCCGCCAGTTGCAAGAAAGAAATTCAAGAATGATTTTTTTCTCAATTGGTCTGGGTGTTGTGGTATCTTATTCATCACCGCCTTCCATATCCCTTCTTTCCCACCTGCTGACAAGCCTCTAAATCAGTGTTTCCCAGCCTTCTTTATGCCATGCCCCACCGTAGTCTTTTCAAAAATCAGATGCCCCACTGACATCTTTTTTAAATAAACAGCGGGTAAATTTTCAAATCATATTGTAATATGCTTGTAAACATATGAATCCCTAATGAAATGAAATAAAACCTGTTCTAACACATATATTGTAACTGAAATTATTACAAAACAAATTGAAAAGTAATTAAGTAGAATAAAATAAAAATTAAAACAATAATAAAACACAAGTGACAATTGAAATATAGTTCCAACACCCACATATCTCGACGCCTAATTCATTATTAAATTCAGTTATGCTTGTTACAAATAAATTTAATGTCCGGATCTAACTTAGTTAATTTTTAGTCCTAGGTCCCCTTTATACCTCTTAGTTATTTCCAATCTATTTCATTTTTCATGAGTAAATCGCTTGTGGCGCTAAAAGCACATACCACCAAATAAGACGAGGGAAAGGGTAATAATCATTTTCTGTCATGCAAAGTAATATTAGGATATTTTGTGTTATGTTCTTCGCAACTCCATGCCACTATTCCTACATCCTGCAAAGTTTCTGTGTTTTTAGATAATTATTGAAATTGAAACGGGTATCATTCTATTTTAAGTATTTTTAGTAAATTTTGTTATGCCCCACCGGTGGGGCGTACGCCCCACCATGGGAAACACTGCCCTAAATAGAGGCTTAGCGGGTTAATCCTTTTTTTTTAAAAAAGTCTTACGATTGCTTCAGGTGCCAGTCCAAGAACAATTACTTATGGCATTGCAGAACCACCGTTAAAATCAATATTTCACATCCAAAAATAAAACCCAGCGGAATTTTTTTATTTATTTTTATTTACAAACAACATTTTTATGTACGATAAAATTTTCGTATTGTATGATAACATCAATCAATATATTAAGATTAAACATTTATAGATTTCTACTTTTCTATACAGAAAAACTTCTGAATAAAAATAAGATAAGATTTTTCACCTTTTTCCATTATGTAGGGATCGAGAAGAAAAAAAATTGCATACATTCATATTAATTTAGAAAAAAATTATGTGCTAAAAAACAATTTGTTTATTGTAGGTATGTATTAATAATGTATGTGGATATCATAATTTTTCCGTCACCACGCCAACGTCATTATATTTAAAAAAGCATAGCTTTTGTCTATTAAAAAACATTACTCCATAATGACGTAGCAATACTGCTTCCATTGTGGAGAATGTGGGGGTAATACCATCAATCTAGAAAGGGTGTAATTTACATTGGCTCCATTCATTTCAATCAGTTTTGGATTAAAATATTAAAAATATTTTGAATTAAAGGTAACTGTGCAATGTTAAAAAGGTTTGTATAATAATTTAATAGTGAATTCTAAAAAATAATATTTTTATGCTTTCTAATTTATTAAAATTTAACATTTCTTTTCCTGGTAACTTAAATTTCAATGACTAGATTCTAGTCACTAGCACATAGAAGTATGATTTTCTTTCCAATCTAAAAGGTTGACAATAATTAAGTTATTTAAAGTGTCTACAATAATTATCTATCAAGCAGATTATTTATTGAATATTATAAAATTCTTATTCTTAAAAGTGGAGGTCAGTGCAATGCTTTAAGCTCCTGACGTCACTGCGACCTGTGAAGATCTATTGTGACGGGTCTCCATGAATAGTTCTTGCCCTCCGAGCCCAGGTCTATAAAGAGCCTGGCTACTGTGTGGAAGGTGAGAGTTCTCATTTTGCTAAATCTCCCCCTCTAAGCCCAGATCCGTTAAGAATTGGGCTATTAGATAGGGGGCGAGCTATTTAACATCCTTTAACAGATTTAACCAGTGGTCCCCGAGGATAGGGCTTCTTTAATGATGTAAAGCATCACATTCACGTAGAATGTGTATAGATGTTTTCTCATCATTCTGCAATGCAGACCCTACATCTAGATATTTCGGAAAGGTTCATTCTAGCAAGGTGTTTGTTCAATCTTCAATAGCTCTAATGATAAACCTCATTTGATTTCGGCTGAGCTTTATTAGGTCGAAGGCAAACCTTTGCGAGTACCCTTCTATCAGTTCCTTTGCATGGTGCTGATCAGGTATTTTCGGCTAAAGCATTACGCTCCGCTTCCTGGCCCATGACCTAAGCTCGTTACGAGGAGCACATCTGGGCAACCCACAATAGGGTGTATTATAAAATAGTAAATTTGATTATTTATCACAATAAATATGTCTACAGAAACACTCACCTACATATTTTACCTGTTCTCAATTGAGTTGTTTTGCCAATAGCTCCTTGAGAACATTATATAAAATGTTTTTGCATAACATGTATTACTTATAAATAAATTGGCGAGATAAGTGAACTCATTAACTTAACTAAATAATTCAGCTGTGTAACATAAAAAAGTATTCATTTAGTTACCATACTTGTGTTTTGTCACAAAATTTAAAATGTTATAATATCAAAATATGTTATTTAGTGGCTAGAATTTTGAATTTTTAGATAACAATACAGTTCTTAAAATTATACAGATATTAAAATAATGTTATTTGGTAATGTTAAATATGTATTAATGAATCGAGCAACATCAATTTTTTTAACACTTAGGTACATCACAAATTTAAAATGCAATAGCAAAACCATCAATTGATAATATTATTATAGGTACATTAAAACATCATCTACTGATATATGTATGAATCATCTTATTAACTTATGTCTAAAAAATAAATATATACCTATATGTCTTATAAAATGTTAAATGAAAGAAATATGTGTTGACTTATAAAAACAGTAGATTATTACAATAATATAAAAAAATATTTTTATAAAAACGAACTACTTTGAACGACGTCACTAATTCATATGAATCAACCAATGATAAGGGAGTTGTGAAATATTTCCGGTTTACGATAAGTTAACTGACCGATCGGCAGAACTTAACGAAAAGAAGCGGAAGGGAACTTGAAACGTCACACACTGAGTAATTTTAAAAACACACAACTTTAAAAAATCATTGCGCTGATAATACAATAGATAACAATGCTACAAAAAGAATTTTACTTAGTTTAATAGTCTATTCACAAATAATAAAAAAAACATTGAACTTCCTTTTTCTTGGATTTTTTTAGTTAAAGAAATAACAAACTTTTGATTTCTGTATTTTGAAAGAAGTGCTTTCAACATCATTCTTATTTCATGTATTCTTACTACGCTCGATTTATACGGCACCTTATTCCTAAAATAACATACCTCGAGCATTGAATCTATGAAGAATTTGATTGAAATAAATAAAAAATAAATCAATGGGCGCCGCCCAGACAATCTAAATTATCTGGGGTCTCAACAATATAATGTAGTCGATAAAAAAATATTTCATTTTTAAAAAAAAATCTAACATTTCAATCATTGGTTTTCATCACAGTTTTGTTTTTAGTTTTCGTTCGAACGGTTGCCAGACAATTCAACAAGTTGACATTATTACAATTTTTCCAAAATGCTGATTAATTTTTGTTTTTTTTTTGTTATTTCTGTAACATTTTATATATAACGGAATACTTTAATTTTCCTATCCGTTTTCAGTTAGTTGGAAGATGTTTCGTGTTTTTAATTTTTATTCAAATTTTGTGTAAATTACGCCAAAATTATACGTGTATGAGATGTTTTTATTAAATTAAAAAAACTAAAAAAACTTTTATTGGCTGTAAAATTGCTACATGTCGCTTGGTAACTTTTTCCTTTTCAGCTTCGATATGTTTGTACGTATATGTATACATTAGGAGTAAACAAAAGTCGTGATCATTTTTTTTCAAATTTGAAAATGAGCGCCTAAAACGGTAAAGGTTATATGTTATTCAAAAGAAAATTATCTGCTCTAAAATATATGATTTACTTTTACGTTACATGTATTGTTTTATTACAAGCCTTAAAAATGGAATGTCCACTAGAAGAAAGTTTTCGAATTTTCGACACCTCCTTTTGTTCGCGTTTAATCGAGGAAATAACTAGGCTGCTCGCTATATTTGCGCAGTGTGTGGTGAAGATGCTATGAATTACTAACTGATTTTTGTAAAATAATGAAGGAGAATACGTTATTAAATAATTTGTTTTTTTTCCAAATAAAGGAACAAGTGGGAAAATTTTAAAAAAAAAAAAAAAAAATAGTCAATAATGTATTTTCCTTCATTATTTTACAAAAAAATACTCAATAAATCTGTGGCTTGAATCTAGAAAGGCCGATGTAAGATTTAATATTTTTCTTGCCACCATTTTGATCGATGTTAATAAAAAAAATTGTACATGGTATTTAACTATTTTATGCAGGCATACATGTGGTGTAATGTTTTTTATTAATATTTGCTATCAAAGACGTCAAATAGTTTATTAAAACGCCACAAAATGGCTAAATGATTACTCTCCTGTAGTATTACAATTCACAACATTGGCCTTTACATATCCAAGCCACAGAATACATCGCATCTTCACCGTACACTCCGCAAATATCGCGAGCAGATTGGCAGCTTTATTCCCTCGATTGAACACGAACAGAAAGAGGTGTCGAAAATGCTCACTGTCGTCAACTTGACATACATTTTGAAGGCTTGTCGAAGACAATCAAATAAAATAATGAATGTATTGCAAAAGGAAATACAGTATCTTGAAGAACAAAAAAATTTCTTTCAAATTACGTAGAGCGATTACCTTTTATTCAAAACTTTTGGTTCTCATTTGCAAAATTGGAAAAAAAACGGATAAAACGCAATATTATATAATACCGCATAATATGATGTTCAATGAAAATAAAAAGTTAGTAAATGTTTAGGTGAGTTAAATGATATTTAAATACAAAGAAGAAAACAAAAAAGCGGTTTTTAATATGAGGGTTTTGAAAAGGATGCTCCACTTCTCAAAGTCTTTCGTATTTTTGTTGTCTTCCATCGACTTCTGGGGCCCAGAGTTGAACACATAGAAGCAGGAGCGACTCCTTCGTCTACGTCGTCTGCTTCAGTTTTGATTTCCATTTTCTAAACATAATAAACAATAAAATAATAGGTTAAAGATGCAATATACTAAGAAAGCCAGACAGTTAATACTTAATTTATGAGTCCAAGTTTGTTTTAAGTGGATTTAAAAAATGTGATGGTAAAAAAAAGGTTTCGCTTTAATAGTATTTTTTTGAATATGATGAATATTTTCCTAAACGTCCTTGCTCCTAAACAGCATGTTGGTTACAAATACATATGTGTAAATTAAAATAGTAACCTAGAGTCCTATGGGATTGTTCGGCCTTTAAATCTATGTAGGTTAGGGTTGGCCGATATTATTTTTTCCGAATTTTGAAACGAAAGGTGTCTAAAAAGTCGCCGTTTGGATTACTTGGAATGCAAAAAATATTTGATTTTCTTTTTAACCCTCAACCAGAGCTTGAAGTTTTCGAAAAAGTATTTTTTTTGCGCTAAACCGGCTGTCATTCGTATTTAAATAAGAAAACAGTCCAATTAAATTTTATAACATGCATTAAATTTGATTAAATAAGTATCTAAGGGCGTAAGTTGCACTTTGTTTTGTAATAAATGGGTAGCATTCTTTTAATGAGTCATTATTTTCTTCAATATTAGCCAGGCGCTCAACAGAATCAGTTCCGCGGAGTGTAAACTTTTTCCATTTTGGTAGTTTTAAAACGTGTTCGAATTTGTAATGTGATTAAGTAATATCTTTACTAACATTTTTTTTATCAATATAGATAACTAACAAAATGTTCAGACTTCATAAACTTCAAACCTCGGCTGAGGGCCAAAAGTAGAACATGGAATATTAAAAAAAATAATTTTTATGTTCAATGTGATCAAAAATGCAACTATTTAGACCCACTTTGATGTATATAAAAAAAAACTTCATACATCACCGGCCCACTCTAATGTAGGTATATGACTCATATGTATACACGCATTTTCAGGGCCATACCACAAAACTTCAGAGGAACAATTTTAATTACGTACTTTTAAAAATATCCTGATAAATTTTTTGGAAAATCGTATTTAAAAAAAAAAAACAAGTCGAGATTAAAAATGTATTTGACCAATGAAGCGATATTCACTGGCCCAGCCAACGCCAGAGCGGTGTTCGCCGGCAACATGCCGGTGGGCACTGGTCAGATGGGACGCATTCTTCTCAAGCGACCGGGCGGGTCGGCCTGTTGCGGATAGCCGACCCCACTGGCGTGGCACGAGGCAGTGGGGAACATCAAGGTTGATCCCGGACAAGAAAAAATATCAACCTTTCCTGTCCGGACTGGTTGGGATACCTATCATTTCATCCCATTATCCAACTAACAAACCTTCTTTCGATCTGATCCCCGACTCCTTACCACTGTCCAGAGTTCACCTTGATTCCAAAAAACCCCAATCTATGGTGTTATCCGACCCGTGCCTAGAGATGCGTGGCTGCAGGGAAGTGCAGTCAAGAACGGAGGGTAGATACCTGATACCGGGTGATTTCAAGTACTAAATAGCCTTCCCAATGAGGAAGTTCAGTGGTTTTTTTATATTTTTTTTCATGTATCATATTATCAGCGCTATAATTTCTTAAAGTTTTGTATTTCTGAAAAAACTCCACGTGTGACGTCAGAGGTTCTTTTCGTCTTATTCTCGATCAGTTCTTCCCATTGGTCCATTGACGGCAAGCAAACTGGAAATCTTCCATACCTCTCTTATCATTGGTTGATTCATATGAACTAGTGACGTCGTTCGTTGAAGTAGTTAGTTTTTATTGAAATATCTTTTATTATTTTTTTCATATATTTTATGGAAACTTTGCGGGACAATTTAATGCTCCAGTTTTTACGGCAGACAAGAAAACATTTATTGTATGCAATTTCCCGTAGGGCTGAACTTCCTCACTAGTGGACATTATAATAATGAAAATACTCGTGGAAATTTTATGGACACAAATCTAAACAAAATAACCGATGAATTTTGAGGAAACGACAGTAATTGTCCAATTGGCACGTTAGGAAAAGGCTCCAACAGCTCTCCTAACTCAATGTTACGATATGCAAAGCCATCCGATCAATTGACCAATTAGAATCGGCGGCAGGGACCTTGAATATAGTATGATCACTGCATACCATGATAACTACCCCCTGAAAACTACTAAGAGAAATCGCGAGGTCACCTGGTGGAACCACAAACTAGAATGTCTTAGAAGAACAGCTCGAGTGCAATTCAATAGGGCTAAAAGAAACCAAAACTAGGATCAATACAGAGAAGCCCACACTGAATTTAATCGAGAACTAAGGAAAGTAAAGAAAGCATCTTTGAGAAATTTCGATGAAATCAATGAAGCCGCACAATATGGCCCAGGTATCTTTTCCCGGTTTGGTGATGACTGACAAAAGAGAAAGCCACCCTATCGCACATGAAAATTTGAAGACAATACATAAATATTTATTTTTGATCTCTCAGACAGTATGGTTTCTCTAAAAGCACTGAGCTCTGTCAAGATCAATTCTAAATTAACCTTGGAATGCCTACGGGCGCTCAATTGTCTCGGTGAGTGTAACAGTGTGATATTAATTTGGGAACCTGGACACAAACGACGGTAACGAAGCAGCTGATCAATTGGCAAGGCTGGGAGCAGAGACAGCCTTGATAGGTCCTGAGACCTACTGTGAGTTGTCCAAATGTGCTCCTCGCAATGAGCTTAGGCCATGGGCTAGGAAGCAGAACGTAATGCTTTGGCAAAAAGTACCTGGTCAGCACCATGCGAAGGAACTGATAAAAGGGTACCCGCTAATGTTTGCCTTTGACCTAATAAAGTTCGGCCAAAATCAAATAAGGGTTTTCACTACAGCCCTTACAGGGCACTGCAGATTAAACAAGCACCTTGATATAATGAACCATTCCGAAATTTCTAGATGTAGGTTCTGCAGTGCAGATGAGGAAACACCTATACACACTATATGTGAATGTGATGCTTTACATTATAAAAGAAGCCTCATCCTTGGGGGACCACTGGTTGAACCTGAGGATGTTTAAGAGCTTGCCCCCTACCTAATAGCTCGATACTTTTACGAATCTGGGCTTGGAGGGGGAGATTAAGCAAAATGAGAACTCTCGCCTTCCACACAGTAGCCAGGCTCAATATAATCCTGGGCTTGGAAGGCGAGAACTATTCACGGGGACCTGTAACGCTAGATCTTCACAGGACGCAGTGACATCAGGAACCTAAGCATAGTTATAATGGACTTTGTCCGTAAATAAATAAATAAATAAATAAATAAATAGCACTGACTCTCACCTCCAAGAACAAGAATAAGATATGCACCGGACGCTGACTAGGGAAGCGGCTCAGCAGGGGAAATGTAAGGGTTTGTGGAAGAGATGCTAGTCCTTGCATCCCTAGTCATGGATTGTCTTTATTTTCAAATAGTAATAATTTATTATTTTCATTTTCGGCCTGGTGGTGTAATGGTTAGCACATTTGCCTACCTAGCAAGAGGTCTCGGGTTCGATCCCAACATGGTTGATATGAAACACGCTAGAATATTTCATAGTCCCTGGACTAGCACCTGAAGCGTAAGACTGATCATCTTACCTTGATGTACAAAAAAAATAAAAAAATAAATAGATATGCTACGATTGATGCACCAATCCAGTTCCCTTTGCACCATTAGGTGCGGAAAGGGAATGATGATGATGATAATAAGATTTTTTTATTTTAAATCACACGTCAGTGGTAACGATTATTTACCTGAATAATCAAACGCAAAAGTTGATGCTGCTGGTCCAAAGTGTTGGAGATTTCTTTGAGACGTTTCTTATGTTTTTCGAGTTCAGAAGAGATGTAATCTTCCCCACTCTCCAGTACCATGTCCAATCCTGTAAATATACACCATTTACTCAGTAATAATAACAGGTATGATAAATTTATTTTATAAGTATGCAGGATTATGACAAAAAACCTTTTAAATTTATTATTCTTATTGTAATAAAAAAATGTTTGGCAGCCCAGCTTTCGTGGGGCATAATATTTTAGAGACTCGGCTCATGCTCGGGGGTCCCAGGTTCAATTCTCAGTGCAATCACAATAATTAAATTAAAAATGTCATTTTTCTCAAGTCTAGATGATCTGTTCTGTTATTTGTTATTCACCACTGTATTTGGGCCTCTTGGCCTGTTGTGGTGCAACAAATTAGAAAATGCAAATAATTAACCTGTGAGTTGAAGTACTCATCATGGAGATTATTCATTAAATATCAGCATCAAAATTATCATCCTCATCATTCCCCTTTTCGTAACCAATAGTGCATATGGCACCAATGCAGTGCTCTATGCACCATTAGGAGAGAAATTAGAATGAAACTTTTACTACCTACAAAGTTAATTGATTTGATATGATAATATTACCCTCTTCAGTGAACGGGTTGCACAACCATTTTCGCAAAATGAAGTCCAAAAATCCAACTTTGCATTTCTTCTCGTTAGGATATTCAATCAGCTCATTTTTATCTACTCTTGCTAGTATCATTTTTGGCAATTTTCGTTCAAGCTCAGTGTGGAGAACAACCTACAAAATATAATTCATTACTGAAACCCTTCGGTGATCGGGCTATTCAATTTTGATTATAACAGTTTTTTTCCACTAACTCATTGATCAAAATAGGAGAATTTATTTTTATTTTTTTATATTTAAATTTTTCATTAATAAACCATTACATACATTTAAACAAATATTTTTACTTTTAAAATTCACATTCTACTGTTGATAATAATATTTTTAACATCCTTTGTAAATGTTGTCTGAGTCTTGTTTAGTTTTGTCTGGTAGTTTATTGTATAATTTCAGTCCATGGTTTATGAGTCTCGATTGTCCTTTTCTCGTTTCAAAAGGTTGGATATGATATTTTTCTGATATTCTCGTATTGTGTTCATGTTTACTACAGTTTTTTTCAAGTTTTAATTCTTCGTCTACAATTACATTAGTGGCTAATTTATGAATAAATTTTAAGGATTCTAGTTTAAAAGTTCCATTTAATTAATATTTTACTTTGTTAATTTTACTAACTTTGACATTTTATTTTGCTGTCTTTGTAGTCTGTTTGTCATTTTGATTTCCCGTTCCCCATAGTTGTTGCAAATAACATAATTTAGTTTTTACATAGGCTTCATACATTAAATTTTTTCCCTTTATTGGAACAAAGTTTTTGATTTAAAAAAAAAAGACTCGATAAAGTCGCCGCTTTGCTAATTAAATTGTTGATATGAATTGTCCATGTCAATTGTCTGTCTATTGTTAGTCCTAAGTATTTAACATCAGTTCCATGACAATAATTATTAACAGTAATCCCCCCACCATGCCCTATTTTCGCCGCGCGCATTCGTGATGTCGCCGCGTAATGTTGCTTGATGGGAAAATAATCATAACACAAATGCATGGTAAAAAAAAGCAATCTGTTAATTTTTCTAAAATTTTATTGTGCACGCGGAAACATTTATTGACACAATAAAGTATATAAGTAAAGGGTCATTTAATAAGAGTAACTGAATTAATTAACTTTGAACTTAAAATATAAAACAAATTTTATTTTACATAAAACGGATATTTTTATATCATGTTAAATAATATTTGATATTTTAAAGATAGTGTCGTCCAAATGTCCCCCACGGCGTTGTTTAATCCGAGGTTTAACTTTCATTAGTTCTTTCATTAGATGAGAAAAGTAGGGTAAAATAAATTTACTACCCTGGCAACACTAACAAAATTTCCATTTTGTTTCTTCGACAATCTGATAGATGGAAAAATAATTTAATTTTAAGTAATACATTTGCTATTTAAACATTCGTTTGTTAATTACACATAAAATGTGATACCATCCTGTTTCTTTAAGATTCTAGCAGTATTTTTACACTTTAAAAGGACACAACAGGGCATAGTTGAATTCAAATCAGGAATTGCGTACTGAGCGACGTCTACAAAGAAACGAATGGGTCAAAACGTAAACCTACTCATTTATGAGTAGTTTAGTTGCCTTCTGTTTGATGTACATATGCGGTTTCTGGACTATTTTTAATTCTATGCTTCGAACCAAATATGGTTTATTTATTTTAAATGAATTGAATTAATAACTTAGAATATTTATGACTAGGAATAGTTTATTTACCAGTTTAGATATATTCAAATAATAATTCTAGAATATTTACAAAAAAAATAAATAGTTAATTCAGTACTTCAAAATATATTCAGGTATCAGGTATAGTCTTAAATTGATAGAAATAAATGTAAAAATTCTCGTGATTATGTATTAAATTCACATTCTGTAAAGAAGGTGTTGCACTAAAAATATTTTGTCTAGTGTATTTCTGTGTTTTATGTGGTAATTTTCAAGCCGAGTTACCCGTCATGCTCTAGCGTTGTAGCCTAGCCGGTGGTGACTGGTTTTGTGAATGGAAGATCGCAGGTTTGACAATGCATTTTTCGGTGAAACGTGTCCAATCTTTAATTATTTTTTTATGTATAGATCCTCCATGAGCTCGCCGATGCAATGTGTCTGTGTCTTCAATGAAATCCACTTATGTTTTAATCCAGTCCACAAAAATAATAAAAAAGAGATATACTGAAAATACCTGCATTGCCAATCTCTTCAGCTGAGCATTCCGTCGCACACTCTCGATGTCACCAACTGCCAGACCGATGAGTAGGTTCATGAGGAGGATAGGCATAAAGACCATGAATAAACCAAGGATCAAAAATGTTGGAAAAGGATAAGGGAGGGAGCGGTCATCATCGTCTGTGAAGTATGGCTGTACATAAGTCCCCACAAAATCTATTTCTCCCAGCATCATGGCAAATGTACGCATCAAAGATATTGGAATCGAACTGAATGACAGGTGGTTTCCCTGAAATATAAAACGGCATAATTAGTCAGTAAACAATGCAATGGGTAGTAGGCTTTGCGTCGGTGAGAACATTTTAGATGATTTATTAACTCCCTAGGGTGGAAAACCAGTCCATGTACAAGGGTTGTTTGAAACGTTTCCGACCTCAACATGAAGATGACAACACATGTCAACGGAAATTGGGGAATGTGTTTGCGCATGCGTTGAAAGGTACCCATAAAAAATTTGGCCGTTTTGGTCTAGCAGTTATTTTTTGACAGTCGTTAGAGTGAGTTTCCATAAGTGTGGAAAATGGAAAAAATGGAAGATGAAATTGAAATAATCGCGTATTGAGCTGTTATATAATATCTATTTTTGAAAGGCAATATACGCCTACGCAAATTAAAGACGAGTAGGACACTGTGTACGGAGACTTTTCTCCATCGTAAAAAAGGAAAATTTCGGGCAGCTGAATTTAAACGTGAACGTACCAGCTTGGATGACAATGAACGTTTAGGACTGCCAAAATCTGCAACCACTGAAAATAACATCGCCCAAGTTCACCAAATGGCTCCGGACAACAGTCGGATTAAGGTTAAAGAGATAGCAAAGTAAATAAACATGTCTAAAGAACGCGTTTGTTTCATATCAAAACAAGATTTAGGCATGAGAAAGCCGACCGTGCGATGGGTGCCGCGTTTGCTCACTCCGGACCAAAAACGTGTTTGAATAAATATTAGCACCGTTCTGTTGGTGCACTTAAGGCGTAATTAATCAGACTTTTGGCGCCGATTAATTACGGTAGATGAAACGTGGATTCACTATGCTACTCCAGAAACAAAAAATCAGCCCAAACAGTGGACTGCAAGGGTGAAATCGGCCCTAAAAAGGGCAAAAACTGTTACTGTTACATACTACACATCATTGATTAAAAAATTTAAGACGGAAATCACGGAAAACGCCTACATTTGAAAAAAAGGTTTCACCAAGACAATGCGCCTTCTCACACCTCAGCGGTTGCCATGGCGAAAATCCACGAATTACGGTTTGAACTGCTTGACCACTCCTTACTCTTACTTACTTCCTTACTCACTAGATCTAGCCTCGAGCGACTTTTTTTTGTTCCCTAAGCTAAAAGTTGCGCTCGAAGGACAGAGATTCTCATCTAATGAGGATGCCATCACCTTCGTAAACGACTATTTTACAGGGAAAGACGCTAACTGCTATTCGGATGGGTTGAAGAGATGAGAGCATCGTTGGGAGAAGTGTCTAAATATAAAAAGAGACTATATAAAAAAACAAAACAAAAAATGATTGAATATGATTTGTTTCATTGTTAGGTCGGAAACATTTCAAACAACCCTCGTATACAAAAATTTGGACAAACTTAAAATATTAGCTATATGGTTAGTGGCTAGTGTCCATCACAGATCAGAGATTTGAGGTTCGGAACTCGCTCTACTACAACTTGATTATTTTCTAATAGCGAGTTATTTACAACCTGTTGAAAAAGGACACTATCATTGAGATATTTAGATAAATCATAAGAACGCAAATATTTCATTTTCAAAGAAACAACAAAATCTACATCTAAATAATTGAAATAATTGTTACAATATGGTATTGTAGGGTGGGATGGTTAAATGGCCAATATATTAAACCCTCTTAAAATAGTACAAAGATGAATTATTAAAGTGATTCTAAAGAAACCCTCAACATTCAATACGGAAAGTCTGTAGACACTCTTAATAAAATAAATTTTATTATACAATATTATGTATCTTTTTTGGGTGATACCGTGTATGTTGGATTTGATCCGACGTTTCGGCTACCATTGCAGGAGCCATCTTTAGGGAAAACAAAATTTCAGATGCATTGGACCATAATAGATATAAGAAGAAACAAATTGACAACATTATTAAATCGCAAGGGACAAAGAAGAACAAGGAAGAAGATATTACCAGAGGGACTGCATACCTGCCATATGTACAGAATGTAACTGACAGGATAGCCAAAGTGCTGAAGAAACAAAATATTGCAACAACGTTTGGGACTGTGGGAAAAATAAAAGACCATTTAGTAAACCCAAAAGATAAAAATCCTCTGGAAACTGAAGCCGTGTACAAACTAAGTTGCCAAGGATGTGATTAAGTGTATATTGGACAAACAGGGCGCACAGCAAAGAAGAGAATTGACGAACACAAAAGAGCGTGTAAACTTGGGCACCCAGACAAATCCGCAATAGCGGAACACTTTATAGACACAGGACATTTTTTCGCCTTTGAACCAAAAATTCTACATAAACCTAGTAATTATAGTGCACGAATAATAAAAGAGGCAATTAAAATACACAGACATCCAAATAATATAAACAAAGACGACGGGCTTAAATTAAATTCAACATGGTTCCCAGCACTACATATGACAAAAACGAATAAAAATGTGCCTACTGCCGACTGCAACACGGTACAAATTACTAGTACATAAACATAATTATTTTTTCCTACAAAACTAGAAATGTGCCTACTGCTGACTGTGACACGGTACAAATTACTAGTACATGAACACATACATTTCTTTTTTTTTATCTTTTTTTTTTATCAATATTCCTACAGAGATGAGGTAGAATTTGTTCAAATTCAGGATTATCGATATTCGAGCGTTTACAGGGCTTATGACCTGTCATTGGCTGGGTTGAGTGGCCACTTTACGTTTTTTACAACATTCCCCATTCCGCTTATTAGCGAATATCATACATTTCTCTATAAAACACACAGTTTTCCCTGAAGATGGCTCCTGCAATGGTAGCCGAAACGTCGGATCAAATCCAACATACACGGTATCACCCAAAAAACATACATAATATTGATAACAGTGACCGTGAAAACCTTCGCACCTATTTATTATACAAATTTATAAAGAAGAAAAAATAAAAGAATTTGAGATGAATAAGTCACTCAGATACCAACATAATATTAAAATTCCTAAATTCCACACAAGTCATGAGCAAAATAGCTTTGTCTTTAAAGGTGTAAAAAATTATAAAAATCTTCGCAATGAACTAAACACTTTTAAAAATAATATATCAATAAATAAATTTAAAGTAAATCTAAAGAAATTTTTTGAATACGTGTAAAAACTACATTTAATTAGTTTGAATGTATTATTGTTTTATAATTTTTCTTTGTACATCCTATGTTTTTTTTCTTTGTACATCCTATGTTTTTTTTCTCATGTCCTCGTATTTAAAATTATATAAACTCCTATAAATAAACAACTACAACAGTGTAAGTCACTCCCCAAGAACAAGAGTTAGTCTCTTTTTTTGAAGAGTTACAGTGATAACTTTTACTAGATGTGTAAAAGTAGATATGTATAGAATTTTTTAATAACATGTATCTTTTATGAAATTCATTAAAAAAAATAAAAATATATCATATACCTAATTTTGTATTTGTAATGATGAATAAATAAACAATATATAGATGATGAGCTTGCCTTACCTTTGACATAAGAATAAAGAATGCCAGTCCAAAGGCGATGATTAGTATAGAAAACACCATCAAAACCTTTATGAGAGTTTGTAGAATTTCTAAAAACATCACTACGTATATTCCAATTCGATCAAAATGTTGCAGCAGTAGAAGCAGTTGGAACCAACTCAAGAATACGGTTAGAGATGCCGCCGAGTACTGGAATTAATAATAATAATAATAATCATAGTTTATTGACAAAAATAATAATTACTTTATCTACTACATACACTCTTAGGTAATAGATTTCTCTAAATCATGTCTAGTCTGCCTAACTAGGTACAACCTGTTTTAAGGCAGACATTTTTATGCAAAAATAAACAATAAAATTACTACTTACTAGTTAATTTACTATACAGTTTTACAATATTAATTTATTGGGAATGTATTTTGAGTAAATTTTCCGATTTTTCTCGACCTAAAACCGGTAACCAATTTTTTACAAATTTGTTAAATTGAATCCGGGCCATGGTTTTGCAATTTTTGGGTAACATATTGAATATTTTGGGGCCCAGAAACCTGAAATTTCTTTGCCCGAATTCAGAGTTTGTGATAGACCCCATGACTCTATCCTCTAGTTTGACTTCTGGTAGTGTGGGAGTGTTCCTTTTGGGATTTGATAAAATAATTTACTTTCACAAACATTATTATTCTAAAAATTTGAAATTACCTTATATCTAAGATCTCAAATTCCTCAAATAACTTGACGCTGGGGTACCTGAAGGGCTTTTTAAAAATTATTTTAATGATTGATTTTTGAGCAGATTCGAGAGGTTTTAATATCGATTTATTAGTGCGTCCCCATCCTATTATGCCATAAGTTAAAATAACAAAATACAATATTATCATAAAATGTGTACTTGAATAAAAAATAGTGACTACAATAAACATGTATTTCGACCTTTTTAGCAAGATTACCTGAATGTCATCAAAATAATCGGTTCCTATTGGTGAAATCATTATCATGGAGGAAATGTGAAGTAGCCACGCTACTAAGTTGGTCGGGTCGACTACGTATCTAAACTTCTGTTGGGAAATGTTGTAAACTTCTCTCACTGCGCAGACGACATTGTACATTATTATCCCCATAGAGCTCACGTACATAATGGCAGTTGTTTGTACCGCTAAAAAAGGAATTAAACTAATATTTATTTTATTCGGGAAAATATCAACAGATATGAAAACCACTCTGGGTAAGGAATATAGAAGTGTAGACATGTACGTACACGTACAGGGCTTATGACCTGCCATTAGCTGATTTAAGTGATTTTACATACTCACTTTACATACTCTAACATTCACCACTCTGCCTTTGTTTGATCAACCACATTTATTTCATGATACTCAAGATGTTATTTATATAAAACTGTTTTAAAATTTATACAAAAACGTATATCGATGTATCACAGTGAGACTTTGCAATTACAAGGGGCAGGCGCTCGAATTGTTACCAACTTCACGCTGCTGCAGCAACCAAACGGCTAATGACAGTGCGCTCATGTTTTGACACGTGTCAGTCTGTTATATTGTTAATAATTCTACTTAAGCATACCGTTTTACGCCACAGTTAAAAATAGTTATAGATATGGAATTCAAACTCAACAGTGTTATAGCTCTGTATCTGGCTGTAAAATCGCAACCACCCATTATTAATGAGCTACGACATTTACATGTCAACAAAATGTGTCTGTATCGGACCATTTAACGTTAAAATGATACTGGTAGCATAAAAAACGCCATGGAGGTGGACGTCCAAAAACAGCAACATCAACAGAAATGTTTCGAAAGGTGAAGGCCAGAATTCAATGTACCACGTTCTACGACAAAGCGCAGTTTAATTAACAAAATATCTCAATGTGTCCGCTCGTAGCATGGGGTGCATTTTAAAAATGAACTACGATTAAAGCCCTACAAAACACAAAAAGTGTAAGATTTAACGCCTGCACAAAAGGTAGTTCGCCTAGCAAGAGCAAAGATGTTCAAACGCTTGCACGTTGGTGGCGAGCTAGAAAATTTGATTTTTTCTGATGAAAAAAATTTTACCGAGATTTTTTTCGATATATATACTTTCGACAAGACTTTTATTTCATCAGTCATAAGCCTAACCTTAATATCAAAGTACCTCTCGGCGAAACTAAGTTACGATATTTAACTAAACGTATTCTTCTTCGCTCCTAATATTATGTAGGAATAATGCATTTACGTGCAATATGATAAACTTTTTAGTAGCTTTAAAAAAGTACTATTCACTGTACCAAAGATCAATTTCTTACCTTCTTGTTTATCACCATAGCTCTTTTTAATGATATGAACGAAATCAAGATTTTTCAATAGATATCTGCTATGGTGCCTCGTTGTATTCCCCCCATCAGAGTAGAGATTCATGAGGGACGATGAAAATATGGTAACAAGGGATAAAAATACACAGTAGAAAACCAACGTCGCGAGGTGGAAGTATTTCCCATATGAATTCCATTTCATCTCGAGATATTTTTGACTCAACGGGTGTGCCAAGAGTTCCACTCTCCCATGGGAAACCATCGCCTGAAAACATATTCTCAAAATTTAAAATTTTTGAAAAGACACTAATATTGGGTAATTTTGAAATATAAATGCATGCTTAGTTTTACATATAATTGATTTTTTGTGTGTGATGTTATTCGTACCTATCTCGTAATTGCCTACCATAAATTGCAGTAGATATACAAAAAATACAATCATTATTCCATGTCCGCTCCCTAGTTGTAGCATATAGTGTCCACAAATGCAGCTGCGAGCTTCTGTATACCCTCCCGAGTCATGTTGGTTTTGCGTTGTTATGACGTGAGCTGGCAAAGAACAGTTAGCAGTGGATATCCCGGACGCCGGGAATCTGATGCCTTCTAAATTTGACAAGCATGGTCAGGGCATTCAGGATGCATCTGCGGTATATTTGGCCTAGCCAATCGTATCACCTCCGCTTGGTAAGAGTTGCCACAGGAAGTTGCTGCATCAACGAAAACAAACCACCGCAGACCCGAAATTCTTAGACTGCTTTTCTCAAAACTCATTATTTTACTGTTCTAGACCACCCTAGTGAGGTGCCACGATTCTCATCCGTAGAAGAAAATAGGTGTTATGCAGGCATTTGGTATTGAATGAGTAAATATTCGATCTCCAGATAGCCATCAAACTGTTAAATGCGGTATCTGCTATTCCTGGCCGAACTCTCGGCTCTTTTTGATAACCGCCATTTCCCGTTACTTAATATGTAACGGGAAAGTACATAATATGAAGGTACCTGGTACATGAAACGCTGAGCCTTTTCGATGACTCGGTTCGACAGTCGGGGGATTTTACAAAACCATATATTACCAATAAATGACTTTGCATTAACAAGAGGGTTTTTAATAAAATAAAGTACATATTTGCAGACATTACTACACTATGCACGAGAGGAAAATTTAACTTTGACTTCCCTTGAATTTATAAGTTATACAATATTTACAACAAAACTTTATGTAAAATCGAATTAAATGTCTTTCTTAGGTCTAGAAAAATATCCAAACTTACAAGAATATTATCTAGAAGATTAATTGTTGCTTCTGTTTTAAAAAAATATTATTTTTAAAAGAATAACCCGCTAAGCCTCCATTTTAAAGTCTTTTTAGCAGCTAGGAAAGAGAGGACATGGAAGGAAGTTATAAAAAATACGCCCAACACCCAGACTAGATGAGAAAAAAAAGAAGTTTTTTTTTGCAAATGGCAGGAATCGAACCCGCCACGCCAGTTTCACTGTCGGCCGTTTAACCAACAGCGTCTCGGCACCTGTCATTTTTTTATTAAAAATAATAAGCCCTTGCATTTTCAGTATCCATGTCTGTCCGAAATCTGAATTTATTTTCTGAGAGTAGGTAGGTTATTATTTTACAGAAAGTTATCAAGTTTGAGTTGAACTACAATAGATGATTGTTTAGTCATGACACTCTACTCGTAAATTCTATTATGTATTTCGACTGACTTGCTTGAAGAATTCAAAGGTATCTAACAAACATTTGACTGAATTTACGAAAACCGTCTTGCAAAAGTAGCAAAAAGTCTCATTACTCCGACTTAATGAAGATTATTTTTTGTTAATTTAATGTATTATTTGCAAATGAAAAATAAAGCTATAACGAGAAGGCACATCTCATTTTTTAAAGTAGAATAATGTATAGATACTAATTATGTTAATAAGAATTAACATATACATTATTGGCCCAGTGCCCAGCGATATATTTGTTTATGTATCTACGTATGTGGGTGTTGCTTCGTAATGAACCCAGGTCGTGGGCCCGGGAGCAGAGCAAGAAGCACCTGGTCAGCACTAAGCGAAGAACTAAAGAAGTAGGTACTCCCAAAGGTATGTTTTGACCTAATGAAACTTAGCTGAAACCAAGTGAGGGTTATCACTATGGCCCTTAGAGGGCACTGCAGATTGAATGACCTCCTTGCTAAAATGAAACTTCTAGACAAAGATCCTGCACTGCAGATGATGAAACATCTATAAACATTAAATGTGAATGGATTTTTTTAAATAGAAAATGAAGCTGCATCCTTGGGGGACTGGTGAAACCTGAGGATGTCTAATAGCCGGATACTTTGAAAACTTGGGCTTGGAGTGGGAGATTTAGCGATATGAGAACACTTGCCCTCTACCCAGGCTCTAATGATCCGGTTTCGAGAGCGAGGACTAATTCACGGAGACCCGTCACAATAGATCTAAAGAAGGACGCAGGACGTCAGGGGCTTATATGGCACTGACCCCATTTTTCAGAATGAGAATGAGAATATGAATAATGTGAGTGTTGTTAGTAATTTATTTTTTACAATAATAAATAAATAAATAACAAGGATAATTTCGAGCCTGTGTTTTATTTTCTTTTTTCTTGTGATAATAACACTGTTTGCCACAAAATCACTTGCAAACGAGTGGAGGTTTAATAAAATTAGTTTTTTTTTTCTGGGGGCATTTAAATTAATGTTAAAATACATCGTTGACATTTAAACAAAAAGCGTGAGTTACGAATGTTGATAGGATATCAGCGTAAATTATTTTCTTTATTATTTATAAATTCCCTCTTTTAAATATGAATTTAAAGCTTTTGTTAAATTATAAATTATTTAAGCGTAGCAAGAAAGTTTTGAAAACTTACAACATTGAGTATTTACAGGTCAAAAGTATAATTTAAACGATTTCTGACTTACATTGGCAACACACAGTGGCTGATACTTAGGATCATCAGTTATCCCCAAAGAAGAAATTTCGGCTTGGGTTTTTTGGTAGAAATTGAATTTGTACTTGATCTATTATTCGAAACAAAAAAATATCTTAGTAAATGCTTGTGGTTATGTGACTTACATTCAATGCAGGCAATGGGAACATCGTGAAGCTCTTCTTTCGTTTATAGTCTTCACAAGATACAACAGGACACAGCAATGAACTGAAGTTGTATTTTATCTATATCAAAAATACACATGTCCATTATTGAGAACTAGCCCTAATTCAATAGGTAACCTCAATCTGCTTAAGTAATAAAGAATTGCAGAAAATACCTCATTAAAATAAAAAAAAACAATTCACAAATTAAGTTTGTCATGCATATGAATGGTTCATTTGAATGATAAATAAATCTTAATAAACGATAGTTACTACAACATAGATGAAGTGGAATTGAGTGGGTAAAACGAAAATCTTTCTTAAGATCTGTTATGTCTAAACACCAACATAATGTGCATGTTGTATCTTCAATTCTTCCTTTATTGATGTGCGTGAGATTCTATCAAATTATTTACCCACTAGGAAACTTTCACTCTTTATAGTCTCTATACATTTTATAATATATTTTGATCCTAATAAACTCAACATATAGTTGTGAAATTTATTTAGCGAAAATACAAATATAAATTATTGAACATTTTGGGGAAAACGATAGTTTTAAGTAAGTTTTTGTAGATTTTATAGACTTACGTAAAAAGATTTAGAGTCCTTTTTGCAGTTGGCTTTAGTTATGCATTTATCCTGCACAGCTTCAAATACTCGCGGCATGAAAGCTATCAGAGCCAAAGTCACACAGGGATGTTTATCTGATCGGAGTATCATCATTTCAGCAGCTCTGGAATTTAATTAAATTAGAACTCCATCACCCATAGCGTTTAGGGCACTGCATCGGTATAACAAATGCAGCATACCTAAATAATTATATAAAGAAATAGTGATCAGCCTTGGCCAACTATTGCATAACGAGGCGGACTTGTCTCCACTCGATTGCATTTTTCAGGATTTTGTATGAAAAAGGTCATCGAGTCGAAAATACTCGTGCAGGATTCTAGGTCTATAGCACAAACAGAATTCTATTCAACAAACTGTATTTTTCGTCCGCCTAGCCATGGACAGCGGAATAAATCTGGCAGAGTTTTTTTTAGATGATGGCAAACCATGGACAAATCCATTTGTACAAATCCGATGCAGAAAAATGTATTAAATTTGACCACACCGACATGGCCGTCTCTATTGAGAGAACAACAGAATTATTATAGTTGTACAGAACTGGAACAATTGAACGTAGTTATGCAGAAAGCAGCCAGTCCACAATTTCAGAAAAATGAGATATTGATGTCATCGGGTGCAGTAAGGTCGATTCTATGTTCTGCTAAAAACAGCCAGACCGCTTTCATATAAAAAACTGTATTAATCACCTCCGGAAAAAGGTGTCGATCACAAAAACGGTATTTCTCAATTTGCAGAAATCACCCACAAAACTAGAAAAATCTTATAGTACTTTTAAAATCTTTTAAACTGGTTAAATACGCAATAAGATTCTTGTTTGTAATATATAAAAAAACTTATGTATTCATTGTTTATCAAAAACATTCAAACGATTGTGTAGATTTTATAATTCTCTCTTTTTATAAAATGGCTATTATCTCAGTTTCACTTTTCTATGGCTGGCTGCTTTCTGTATAACTACGTTAAATTTATTGTTGTATGTGTATACAGTCCTCCATCAGTTTTATATGATGACTTCCAAAAAAACATAGAAGAAGTTTTACATAATCTAAATAAAAACAAATATTATTGTTTGCGGTGATTTCAACATAAATATGTTAGATAACACAATACATGTTAAGCTATTTATTATTTATTTATTTTAAAGAAACAAACAGTCGACAATGAAATAATATATATTTTTTAAAAAATCAGACCAGCAAAGTTTCTAAATAAAAATCATACATATTATTAAATTGTGTTACAACAAAGGTATGTGTTTTTGTGTATTTGTATGAGAGTAAGTGTAGATGTGTGTTTATGTGTATTAGTGTGGGAGTAAGTGTTCAGGAGTATGCATCATTAAATAATAAGTGGAATCGTATCGCAGCCAGAAATAATAAGTCTTAATTTATTTTATTTTATTATTTAAGGGGTATGTAAAATATATCAATAGATGAAAAAAAACATTATAGTTAGAGCTATTAAAACAAAAAAGTTATTTGCATCTTTTAAGGTAATAAATTTGTTTATGGAGCCGACTAGAATAACTGCCAATACTAATTCCACACGTAATGATACTTTTTTCAGACATTGTACCAATACATCGATCAATAATTAGTAAATTGGACTCGGCTCATTGTGGCCAGCTAATACGAATTGCAAGTTGTGAAAGAAAATAGATTAAAAGAAAACTCTCATATAAACCGGTAACTGTAGATCGCGTGAGAAGAATGAGATTCTATTTCATATAATGAAGATTCAAAGAGTTAATTTTTTAAAACATTCAATTTTATTAGTGAAAATTCTTGGTGGAAGATCATTGTGATTTAATATAGAAATAAAAGATAAGTGATAATTAAATCCACAAATTTGGAATAACCATTCACCGGCTTCATTACTATTGCGATAATTTCGAGATTAGTATACAAAATAAATTTATTTTAATAAATACATTAAAAAAATGTTATTAAATATTTGTATACAATCACTTACCGTCTTTTCTATGTCTACCGGTTTCAAGACGTACGCGTTTCTGCGTCATAGAAAAATCGGTAAGTGGTTATATATAAATATTTAATAACATTTAGTAAAACGTTTGACCACAAAGTGAATGCTTTTAATATTAATAATAAATACATTTAATTTTGTAATACCGATCTAAATTTTTTTTAAAGTTATGCATAAAATTAATGATATTCTTCAAATTTATTTTTGTGATCCTAAAAAATCTTTTCTTTTATATTTTGTATGTTCGTTTTATTACTTGCAAGCGAATACAGAAAACAACATGTTTTTTGGAATGTTTAATTTTTAATAATATTTTATGAAAATGTTAATTTTTCTCCACAATAGACATAATTATAATATATTATTGTAAAGTAAATATGTCACCTTTTTTCATGTGTGACCATTGCAAGAGCTGATTCCGGAAATTTGTAATAGATAGCATAATCGATTGCACTCATATCCATAGCATTATACGTCAACTTGCATCCCATATTAAGTAATAGAGTTAATGCCTTTGGTTTGTTTTCCATTGTAGCCAAATGAAGAGCTGTATTCTGAAAGAAAAAACTGTGAAATTTATGTATTGTTTTTTTAATAATGCAAAAATGGAATGAAATTGGATTGAAATTATTATGTTTTTAAAACTGATATGATAAAAACATTAAAACTCAAAAAAACACAAACCCACGTTTTTGTCTGACGTCATCAATATTGTTACTTCTCGTTCTTTAGTTTTTTAATTATAATAATTGTCGAAATGATTGCTTTTAAAGACCAATAAACATAGTTTAATCAACTGACGAGTTGACATACATTTAAAAACCAAAAAGCTTATTTTGAATTTACGGCTTGTACAGCCTTTTTTAAAATACAAAATTAAATATAACAAAACTGCTTTTACAAGTTTCGCAAATAAACAAATTGAACTAAATATTATGCAGTATTCACATCTACAATTAGTATTTGCCTTTAGTTACGTTTCATGCAATAAAAATGATCAAGATAGTTGGATAAGTGTACCAATGCAGTTTCCTATGCACCATTAGATGCGGAAAGGGAATGATGATGATGATGAGTTTTATCTTCAGACGATAGGCCCACCAATATTATGAATAAGCGTATCGTAAATAATTAAATACGTTTCACCCGGGATTTTAAAATTAAAATAGTAAAATGCAAATTATACTAATAAAACCTTAAATAGTAGAGATGGGTGCGTAGGTTTTCACGGTCACTGTTATCAATATGTATATTTTTTGGGTGATCCGTGTAAAGCTAGGGTTTCCTAGGACAGCGGTGCCCGTATTTTAACGGCCGTAGTGAACGGTGATGCAGTAGACAGCCGTCGTAACGTCGACTAGAGAGTGGTTTCTTAGGAAAACGGTGTTAAATGGTGTTGATAACACCGTTTTCCTAGAAAACCACACTCTAGTCACCGTTACGACGGCTGTCCACTGCATCACCGTTCACTACGGCCGTTAAAATACGGGCACCGCTGTCCTAGGAAACCCTAGCTTAAGTCAGGTTAACTTTATCCTGAAGATGGCTCCAGCAATGGTAGCCGAATAGTTGAAACGAATCCAACTTACACGGGATCACCCAAAAATCATAGTAAATAGTTTAATAGTATTTTTTTGTTATTATACCAAAACAAACTTCTTTGAAATTTCATGAACTTACATCAATCGATCAAATAAGAGTAAAAATTATTCTGAAATAATACGCTTTTTTACTGTTGGCAACACAAAATTTTGTAGCCCGTTAAACTGATTTTTTATTTTAAAATACATAACATGTACTCATATTTGAAATTACCTACCGTACATTCACGGAGACTGGACCGCTGTGAACGTGCAAACCACGAGCCCACTGCGTGATATCGCATAATTGGCCCATTTCACACCACGGCGAAACTTTACACGGCATGATAAAATACAATACGGTGGATCAATACGTATTGTTTTACAGTTATTCATTTATTCGATGCCTGGCAAACGCAATAACCAAGATTATACCAAGAGTATACCAAGAGACCGACTAATCTCCAGTCGATTTCATTGTGCAGAATTTTTACCTGACAGTACTCGCTGAATTTTAATAATGATTTTCATAAAATTATCATTAAAATCTGTTTTATTAAGTTTTACTTTATTACTTGATTCGAGTTGTGGTCCCGTGACTAGTGTTGCGGACTCATGGATCAGAGATCTGAGGTTTGAAGCCCAATCTACCCCAACTTTTCCACTTTCTAATAGTGAGTTATTTACAACTCGTCAAAAATGGTAACCAGAATTAAAATATTTGGGTAAATTATAAGAACGTTAGTAATTATTTTTATATAAGAGACGTTTTTAATAATATTTTTATTAAAATCATTAACTATGGAGTTTTATATAAAAAAAACAAAAATATAAATATTATTAAATTTAAAAAGGTACAAACGAATCTAAAAAATGTCGATCCATTATAATTTTACCGTGCCGTTAAGATTAAGATGATATGTGTGAAACAGGCTATTCTCCGTCGGTTATCACGCGGCTGGTTTGTTCATTTGGAAATTCTTGTAATAATGAACAGACTTTAGGCGTTATATTTCAGTAAGTACTGCATTCTTTAAAGTGTTACCACAAGAATACCAGCGCAGCGAACTCAATGATGTTCTACTCTTGTTTGACAGATTATATGCATTACAGTAATTGAAAATGGAAAAAAAAAAATGAATTTGTTTTCAACCCCATCTTTATCCGTCTGGTCCAGAAGATGCGAGTGCACAGAATGCAGGAGTTCAACAGTCTGAGTGTACCCCGACATGGCAGCGAGGTGCAGGGGGTTGCGGCCGTGATGATCTCTATGTAGCAGCGCGCCCCTGGACAGCAGCAGCTGGATGACGCGAGTGTGGCCTTGCTGCGAGGCTATATGGAGAGGAGTTAGCCCTTCTCCGTCACTCTCATTAATGATGAACGCCCCCTTTAGAGAATCGAGCAGCTGGCAAACGGTGTGGTAGCGACCATACCTGAAAGAAGTTTCCAGCCCTTTGGATGCTTACACTAATCATGCTTTCGCGCTCGTATGTATTTTATGAGAAAACATATTATACATATTTTTTTTTGAAATTCTCAAGGAGTTTTTGTAAAAAACTTAAATTGACAAGCACAAAATAATGTCGGCTGGTGTAATGGTCAGCACGTTTGCCTACCATGCAAAAGGTCTCGGGCTCGATTCCCGAGATAGTTGATTTGAAATATTTATTTAAAAGGGTGTTTTCACACTGGAATATTTCACAGGACTGGTACCTAAAGCGTAAAACAAAAACAGATGCCGTTTAACAAGTACTTTATAAGTACTCCTGGGCCCCGATTACAATGGGAAGTTAACATTTATCTATAACTTTATCTACAAAGTAAAATTAAGTTTTTTTTCTAAACATGTTCAATTATATAAATATTAGTTTTTCTTCATAGACAGTCGAAGATAACTGTTAACTTCCCATTGTAATCGGAGCCCTGGGCCGCGATTATGAACGGCTATCTTCATCGGTAAATACTGATACGGTATAAACTAATATCGATATTTATGTACGAAATTGTGTATATTTGTATTAAAATTCAAAGTGTCTTCGTCGGTAACCGGTAATTGAACATATTTAGAAAATATAATTGTAAACATATTCAATTTTTCATACAGAAAACTTAATTTTACTTTGTAAATAAAATTGAATATAAATGTTTACTCCCCATTGTAATCGGGGTCCTGATATGAATTATTTTAAAGACAGGATATACTTATAAAGGTAATTAAAATATAGACTTATTGTTGGATTTTTACCTGGCTGCGAAATGCAGCGGACTTTCGTTGTTATTATTTTTCAAATTGATACAAGCTCCGAGTTGTATTAGATTTTCCAAAGAACGGATATGTCCACCTCTGCTTGCATAATGGAGTGGTGAACATCCCATGTTGTCTTTCTCGTTAAGTAACTGGCGGATGTTCTTACTCTTTTCGTGCTAGAAGTTCATAAAAACTAAGTGAGAACTTAATAAATACAGATTATTAATTACGCTTTCATAGTGGATGTGATTTGAGTACCTTGTACAAATTAGAAAAGTCTTCTAGACGACCTCCATTGAGAACCACTAGATGCAGTACATTCCGGTTGTTCATGTCTTTAAGAGTTATGTTGGCATTAAGTCGAATCTGAAAATAAATCATTTTCACTTCCTGTTCCAGCTTTCATTTTGTATTTGAGTTTTTTTTTTTTGTTTCGCGTTGTGAACAATGAACGTTTATTTTAGAATTTTATACAATACTTGCCTCCGACATTGAAAAAATAAAGTCTTAAATTCAGACCCTATCTAAGATAACTACGAGTATGTAATTTTTTTTAAATACTCCTTATTCATAATGTAAAAATTTTGTATGGAGTAATTACTAGATATTTAGTAAGGTGGTTCGATTTCTTATTTTTTGAAATTTCAAAACGGCCCCATGCTGAAAAAGGTGTTATATGGCCTACAGATTAAGATAAAAATAAACCAAAAAATATATTTTTACGATAATATTTACCGCGAGACCGTTGACGTTTAGGTATTTTAGCATTTTCATACTATTATTAAATAAAAAAATTTCGTAAGCAAATACGTTTTTTTTTGTATTAATTACAAAGATAAAACATATGAATAATGGATGCAATGTATATATTTTTACTATACGTATTGAGCAGTTTCAGAATACTTTATTTTTTCTTTTAAAATAAACATCAAAATTTCGGTTAACGGTTATCACGCCTAGTGTTAAGTCGGGCTGTAGTCGGGTAAAACGCACAAAAAATTAGGAAATCATACCATTTTGCCATTTCAGAAATGAATGTATTTTTTTAAATCGCTCAATAATAAAAAAAACATAAACAAGATAAAAACAATAATTATTAAATTTTAAATAATTTTTAAACAATAATTTTTTATTTGTTTTTTCCCCTATTCTACATACTATAGAACATCTTTTTCCAGAGCCATATTGATAATTTCTTTTTTTTCCATAAAAGATTGATCTACCCTAATATTTAGGTAATCAATATCCACTCTATTAACTTATGAGCGAAAGGCGTATTTTTTTAAACATTGTTCACTGTATTGGAGTAAACAAACAGATCATTATACTTACGCAAAAAAATAATTTGTACTATTTTTTTAAAAGGAAATTATGTTAATTTTCGTTAAAAAAGGTTTATCGTAATAAAATCCCCAACTTTCAAATTGTGAATTATTGAGACCATTAAAAAAAAAAATTCTTGCACAGAGCACTCAAATGAACACATATTTTAGAATTAATTCAAAATAAACCATTGTGCGGAGTCACGGATCGGAGGTCCGTGGTTCAATCCCCATTCAATCACAATACGAATATCTTACTATTATTAAATTTTAAAATGATATTAAGACGTTAGAGTTTGCTTTATAATTTTATGGAACACTGTAAATGTTTCGGAACGCTCGTCAAATTGAAATATTATAAGTATTTACTTAATTTTTTAATTTTCTAAATTTTTAAAGAATTGATTGTAAAGTAATAATAAAAAAAAACATGAACGATAATAAATTCAGAAATAATTATTGGTATTTCTATTACTTAGTAAGATTTCCAAGTATTTATTTTTACATGAAAAATAGTTCCGATTCGTAAACATACCAGAGTATGAACTGTTTTCCATCCTCCCCTAGAAGCAGCTAGCAATAAGGGAGACCGCAGTTCTTTATCGAGCGGGTTAATGTCCGACCCCTCCTGTATGAGATATTCTACTATGGCTGGGTGGTCGAACATGGCCGCACAGTGAAGCGGAGTCATCCTCTGAACGTCACAAGACATGAGGCAAGCTGCTTTCTCCGTTGGTTGCATTCCAAACATCAACTTTATAATGTCGATCGCACCCTGGAAACATATTTATTATCTGCTATAAGATACAATTAAAACAAGCGGAACCGGTTTCAATTTAATAGAATTAAAAGGCTGACCATATTGTTTAGTATCTAAGACGCTTGGCATTAGATTAGTGCTGGGATCACAATAATTAAATGTGATTTTTCTGAAACAAGGCATGGGTGTTATTCACCACTGCATGTGGGGTCTCCTAGAATACTGTAGTATTAAAAAATATATATGCTACATTGATGTATACAATTATGTTTATTTCTTCACATAAAACACATATTATACTCTCAGAAATTAATAAGCTCATTTTGGGACGGTACGCAAATAAATAAAAATAATGCGACAACAATACCTCCATAATAAACATAATTTAATATGATAATATGCATATTTTTATGATATCTATAGGCGTACATTGTATTTTAGTAATACAAATCGACCTTTTTATTAAAAATATGGCATAAAAAAAAACAAAATAACTTTTAGTAAAAAGCAAAATCTTTTTATTTGAATCTATTTATTTATATGGGCTAAATTTAATAAAAATATTAAAATGTATATAACGTTTTGTATCAATCCATTTTAAGTCATTAGTAAATCATACCTGGGAACAAGCTAAGTGCACGGGAGTAGACAAGTCATGTTGTTGCGTCGATATTTTAGCCCCTGACTTGAGACAAAGTTCTACAGCCTTGATGTCTCCTCCGTGAACAGCCGAGTGAAGAGGAACGTTTCCTTCGGAGTCATAGAAAGATATCATCTCCTCTCTACTGCAGCCCTTGGATTCTCCCCACTGCAGAAACACTTCCATGGTCTTAGAAGACGCATTTTTCGCAGCTTCGTGTATTGGGTAATAACCGTTGTTGCATGGACGCCGTGGACATGCCCCGAATTCTGTGATCTGAAACAGCCAAATTTAATATTTTTACTCGCGACTTATATTTTAGGCGCCCTTAAACAAAAAGGTGGACAGAAGAATACTCAATATCGAATTGCAAAGTTTATGTTGAAATTTTTGACATATGAAAATACATGTGTTTTACTAATAAAGCGAAAGTCGAGCTGGAAATAATTACACTCCGTAGTGATATTGCACTAAAAAGTACTATTAATGAAAACGATGCAGTTTTTAAGGTTATGGACCCAATTAAATATAAAAATATACTCAACTGTGCACTAATTGTCAAAGCGTTTTTTCGGCCAACCTTTTTGTGTGAACAGGTTTTCTCCTAATAAAAAACAAATACAGCAACATGTTGACTGACGAGCAAGATGATTTTGGCATTCACCAGCAACCGGATTTTAGGAAGTTATCCAAAAATGTAAATAGTCGAAAATCACATTAAATAGATTTTTTCTGTATGTTTTCTGTATATAAAACTTTCTGAAATTTCTTTTATTTTACTTTTATTTTTTTTTAAACAGTACGGAGGCTTATTCGAAGATTGTCAAAGCATGTTGCTTTTTGTTATTTAGAGATGTATGTTGTGTGTTTAGTTGTATTAATTACAAATACCTTTTAAGTATTTTGCAAATGGATATCTTATTTATAAGTTTCATTTTTACTTATAAATAAGATATCCATTTGCAAAATACTTAAAATGTATATAATATATCAAGATTATACCAATTTGTGATATATTTAGGGTACGACCATCCATTGGTTAG
The DNA here is from genome assembly GCF_059751315.1 of Micrasema longulum. Taxonomy (NCBI): domain Eukaryota; kingdom Metazoa; phylum Arthropoda; class Insecta; order Trichoptera; family Brachycentridae; genus Micrasema; species Micrasema longulum. The sequence continues at coordinate 2,620,007 of NW_028277303.1, forward strand.
CACTTGCAAAATCACCCAATCGCTCAGCAAGCCGATAATTCTTTAAGGTTTTTATTCGATTGTTGGCTTTTTTATTTTTCATATAATTTAGAATCGAGGTTAGAAGATAAATCGATTTAACGATTAACCTAATTCATCTCTTCTCTTCCTAGGTATACAAGTGTACAGGTGTACCTACCTATGGTCACCAAATAGTGCATTGAGAACTGCTTTGGTATACAAACGATGATCAAGTTTTGCGCTTCAGATATACTCGTATCTTTGCGCGCAATTTCGTTCAGAATACAAGCCCAGCGCAGCGGTGCTATTCTGAACCGCTCTCGTGGCCGTAGAAAACACTTTTATCTCGCGTATTTTGTATGTAAAAGCTTTTTTTACGGCCGCGAGAGCGTTTGGCATATCACCCCAGGAGTGCAATTATGAATCTTCTCTATCTTTTAGACTAATTTTTGCTTCATATATGGCCACACTGATGATTAAACGTCAACAAATATGAACACGTGAAATCAAACATGATGATTTTCCTTTAGAACATTATTGCTACCTTAAGCATTACACAAAACACTTACCTAATTACGTGACTAAACCGTATAATTATATTTCTGTTTTTGAAGCAGTTTTATAGACCATTTGACATTTAATCATCAGTGTGGCCATTATATGAATCAAAGTGTGGTTGCATTAAAAAAAAACAAATTAATTAAAATTCAAACGAAACGAAATACCTACGTGTAACGTGGTCACATGTCGCAGCTAGACTGAACTAAAGTACTGCAATATTTAGAGTTTGTCCAAATTTTTGTAGACAAGGACTGGATTCAACTCTCTGGGGAGCTGTTAATATTAACATACTACAACAGAGATGAAGAACATTTTAGAGAAGGTAATATTGAATTCTAGGTATCTACAGGGCTAATGACCTGTCATTGGCTGGTTTAAGTGGACACTTTACACACTGTGTAACATTCACCATTCTGCCCATATTTGAACATCTATATTCCTTTAATTCATGCATCTGTTGATGTTTGTGAAGTTAAAGAGCTGAAACCTTTATTTGTGGGGTGAGATTCATCTAATTGAATTATTTCACCTACATATTAGGCAACGCCTGATTTTTTATTTTTTATATCTTTACTTCTTCATGGACCAGGTGAATTTATCAACAATATTCCGAGTTTGTCTAAATGATGTATCCAGTACGTGCATCAGGGTAGCTTTGCGCACATGTAGTGATGAGTAAAAAATACATTATGCTTTGCCCTCCCTTCCCCTGTTTACTGCTTACAATTAGATAAACGCTTTTGGAACTTACCAAAATTCTGGCACATTCTTCGTGATCGTATATGGCAGCAAGATGTAAAGCTGATCGTCCATGTTCACCGCCCTGCTGGATGTCTATGACGTGACGGTGTGCGCTCATAGCCCGCAGCGTCAAAGGCCTGTTGAGTTCTGTAGCCAGGTGGACGGGGGCCTGTTTCTTGTCGTTCAAAATGCTGGTGTTTACAGGCCTTCGAAAACAATACACACCAATTAACATAAACATATCCATTTATTAAGAAATATTTTTTTTCAAAACACAGCAGTTCTGTTAGCAAGCAGCAAGGATGATTTGCAACAGGTAGTCTCTAGAATGTATGATGTATGCCTGGAGAGCGAATTGGCGATGAACGATGTAAAGTAAGTCAAAAGTGATGGTATTTGAAAGGGATAGTGAGGTTACTGACTGCATAATAAATGTAAACAACGAATGTCTCGAGCAAGTAGAAGAATTTGTGTATCTGGGAAGCATGTTTTCAAGAGATGGAAGAGTAGAAAAAGATGATGAAAGAAGAGTGAATGCGGGCAACAAAATGAACGGAGCACTAAGCGCAGTAATTTCTAATAAAAATATGTCAATCGAAGCTAAACTGGCAGTGCACAACGGAGTTTTAGTCCCAACACTTATGTATGGAAGTGAAACATGGAACTGGCAGAGGAAGGATGAAAGCCGAGTAAACGCGGTTGAAATGCGATCTCTTAGACGAATGTGTGGGAAATCAATGTATGACAGGGTTACGAGTGATGAAATCAGGCGAGAGTGTAAATCTGAGTCAAGTATAATTGATAAGATTAAGAAAGGGTCTCTGAGATGGTTTGGTCACGTAGAACGAATGGACGACGAAAGAATGGTAAAACAAATATATATGGCAAAAATGAACGGCAACGTGAGACGAGGACGACCAAGGAAGACGTGGCATGATCAGATAAACCAAAATCTTAAGTCTGGTCATGTCAAAAGCTGACTGAACCGAAGGGCATGTATGACAAGATGTATGAATGTGGAGGAAGCTAAGAATGTATGCTAGGATAGACGTGTGTAGTGGTCCATTCTCTCTGCCTACCCCTACGGGGAAATGGCATGATGGTAGTAGTAGTAGTAGTAGTAGTAGTAGTAGTAGTAGTAATGTTTTCCAGTTTCATGAAAATTTTATCTTGTGTTGATTTGGGACGTATGTAAAAATACAGTTACATATCGTAGGATTTTTCAAAATAATAAACCATAATCTGAATTCAATTGATAAAATTTGAAGTTTAAAAACAATCTAGTGGTTTACAACAGAGATGGAGAGCATTTTACAGAAGGAAATATCAAAGTTTAGCTAATAACTATCATTGGCTGTTAAAGTGGCCACTTCACACTGTGTAACATTCATGATTCTGTCTATGTTTGAAAATCCAATTTCTTTAAATCTTCCATCAATTGATTTTTGTTAAATTAAAGAGCTGAAACCTTTGTTGATAAGGGTGAGATTCGTCTGGGTGAATAATTTATCTTATCAATTTTTATACTTCTTCTTGGACCATTTGGTTTGATCATAATGTCTTGAGTTTTTCCAGCATTTTTGTGGCCAAAGACTGGCCAACGACTGTATTTTAAATGTCACAAGTGTCTTCCTTCCTATAAAATCTATCTGCGAAACTAATTGTCCGAATATTTAAGAATTGACATTTTGAAATTTGTTATTTAACTTACCAAAAACATAAGTGCATAATATATTTCTTATATAGTGCAACAATTCTCATTTTTTTTCAGGTATCTACAAAACGTGTAAAATTATTTAGAATATCCACGTTTTCATTGAATTACAGACTAAAGCTAAGTTATTTATAAAATTACTTACACTTGCAATAAAAAGTTAATAACTTCCAAGGCATCACACTCTACAGCCACATGAAGTGGTGTATTTCCAGCGTTATCTTGTATATTCAGATCTAAAACAGATTTAAGTTAAAATTCACACAAAGCACCCTAAAAAATTGTACCTAAATATATACATTGAGGGGATCCAAAAGCCCACCCGCGGCGCGGTGTTATAGAGTCCTGGGGGACTCTGCGCAAAGAGTAAATTTAGCAAAAATATCCCCAAGGAATAAAAACTCTTCAGATTAATGAGAAGCAGAGGATGTATGGACGATGGCCAACATGTCGCTCCCACTCCTTAGGATCCCCTCTATACCACTGTTTTTTTTATTCAACAATAAAATACCTACATAATGTATAAACAACTGATTTAACAAAAATATAAAACAAAGAATCAAGCATACACTAATAATGATACTGGTAAAACCTTCTAAATGACTATATTTGAGAATATAAGTTATAAATGCAGTTACATGCAAATTTTCGTGCTTTATCAACTGGTAAAAACCATCTAAACCCTCCCAAGTTTAGTTTCAAAGTTATCGTGTGTGAACAGCACTCACATTTTTTCATTTTTCAAATGTTTTCTGGGGAAAACCATTAATTCCATTTACTAGATATTTTTTTCCGAAATTTCATCCATTCAAACAATTTAAATAAACTTAGATTGTTTTATAAATATGTATCTCGTCCAAAATATGTAATTGAGTAAAATTATTTCTCAGCATAGTCAATAATGCATTTAAAGGGTTTTACCAGTATTCCGACGGTACATAATATGACAAACACGAAAATAAAACGTTATTAATAAACATGGAGTTCGTAATGTTTAAAAAAAAGTCATGTGAATACGCCGCTTTAGAGTACATTGCCTTTTAAACGCAAAACTTTGCTTTATAACCTTTGTAACATAAGGTATTAATTTAAATTAAATAAATAAAAATACAGATGTTTCCACGGAAAAATTTATTTCATTTTTGAGATGTCAATAAGGGGGGAAATTGTTCATTCAAAAGTAATGCGGAAATATTATAGTATAAGTATCGCTTGTATCGTCATAATCATAGAAAAACGACGCATGTGATTTTCTTCATATTTTTACGAGTGCGGCTTAAACTAGAGATGAAACGGATATCCGGCAACTATCCGGTATCCGGCCTATCCGGCCTAATTTTACTTTCCGGCCGGATACTGGATAGTAGCTCATTATATGATGAATTTCTAATGTTCATTAAACAGCGAAAATTTCATGAAATCAAAGCCACTAAATTAATTTATTTACATCGACCGTATTTGGGAAAAGGGAAGTAATTGACTTTTTTGCATAAAACCGTTCGTCGGTGTTCAGATACACTCTAGAAAAAGAATTTAACCGGTATATATTATTTTTTCAATTGATATGCAACTCATAGATCGATAAGTGATTATTAAAAATATTTTAACCCCTTTTCATGTTATGCCAATTAAAAGTTTTGTTTTTAACTATGAGGGAAATTCAATATCCTGCTATTCGGCTAAGGGGCTCGCCGAATATTCGGCATCCGGCCAAACGGCTATCTGTTACATCACTCGTTTAAATATCATTTGACACGTTATGTTACAACTCGATAACTACATCTTCATACTTGGGTCAATTACACATACATATTTTTTAAACCGGGAATATAAAACCTTTTCTAGATCAAATATAAAAGAAAGCCGCATTTTTCGCACTTGAGTCGTCGTTTTACGATCACGACAACATATTCACAAAAATAACAAATATTTATGGTAATTTTTATGCAGAGTATGGATGTCTTTTTGGTTATGACGATCAAACACTTAAACCTAACCACGCTTAAGAATGGTGTAAAGAAATAGGTATTAAAACTAGAGCAAGAAGTTTGACAGATTCTTTGTCCATAAAAATTTTTTTTACTAAGTTTTATCAAGAAATTTGGCAAAAAAACATCTCTATTATGGATAAATATCACATGAATATATAAAACTGTCAATGTAAAGGTAAGCAATGAAAGACGCTTTTTCTAAAACACCGGTATCCGGCAATGACCTAAGAGTGGGTGGAATAAAACATAAATGCTTACAATTTTACATATTTATCTTGTTGAATAGTTTGACACATAACCGCTAAACCTCAGAGTAATAATTCGCTCTCGCTTAAAGAGACGCCCTTTACCTCTATTGCATAGAACTAAATCGTTCCAAACTTCGTAGTTTGGTTTTTAGTTTAACAATAACCGTGTAATAATGATTTCGGTTTACGCTTGCAATTCTCAACGGCTCGTTGTATTGCTGTAAACTGTAGCTAACTTCGTAGTAACACTAGTCAACATGATTTTTGTCGTACGAGGTGCACTTAATTCAGTATTTTATCCTGTTTTTAAATATGTAGTCGGAATTTCTCCATCCACGGATAACCTCTTGGTTTCATGTACCTCAGAACAGAAATTTCCTTAAACAAGTGATGCAAAGATTAAAGAAGGAATATTTGTGACGATCACTCAATGCATGGTGAAAACTTTGAGGCACTAGAGAATGCAGCTTAGCAAGCATTAAAAAAAGGTTGCTCAAAGTTTCTAGATAAGTCAGAATGTTTGAATATCAAACAGTTAAGAATGCAAAAAGTATTAAAATGTTTGAAATTATAAACGCCTGTTTCTTGGAAACCTTGGGTGATGGGGAAAAATCGATATCATATTTTAATTTAAGCGAAAAAATACTCTCAGAATCACATATTTTTATTTCTGAGTCAGCAAAAACATTTTTTGTTGCCCAGAGTAATTATAGAATGGTTATTGTCCGTGTTGGCGACTCTATTAGCCAGTGGCGTATTATTACTCTAAGCGCTAAACACACGTTAATTCAGTTTCGCTAACAATGTAAACATTGTTTTATTGAATTTTGTAATTAAAATAATGATTTCACTATTTTAGTATTTTTTTTTAGTTTTGGTTTTAAACTTATAATTAATAGCCAAAACGTCAAGTCGGTAAATTGCACTCTAGCTGGAAAAAAATCAAGGAGTTTTAACAACTAGTGTGTTAGGTAGAGCTGTTAATTGACAATAACATATTCTGCTTGCGACCTTGAATTCTTAGTAAAAGTATATCTCGACTTTAGCTTATCCCAGACAAATACTGTTAACTACAAGAATGGAGAGCACTGTTTAAAATGCAATTCTTTTTATGACAACTTTTTACGCTGCGTGGCGCGTGCGCGGCCTAGCGCGAATTTGTTGATCTATATAATAAATTATAAGTTTTAGCAAAAAGTTGATTAAGATCAAATTGTAGCTTAAATAGTGCTCTTTATCTGTTTATTAACAGTATTTGTCCGGGTTAAGCCAATGTCGTGATATTCTCAAAAAGACAAAAATTCTGGCATATTTTGCATTTTTTTAAAAACTTCCATTAAGAATTCAAGGTCGCAAACATAATTTGTTATTGGCAACTCCCAGCTCCATCTGACACACAAGTTATTAAAACTTTCTTGAATTATTTCTAGGCAAAACTATCAGACATCTGAGCTATAAAGCAGGATACAAAATCCATTATCTCAGTGGAACATTCCAGTTTCTTCCGAATGGGTTTTCTGCGGTTATCTATTAAAAAAACAAATCTTGCCATAGCTGACGATCCCTTCAGATCCTCAAATAATAGTAACAGCAGTTAGAAGTAACATAATGCAGTCAATCTTGCACATAATAAGCGAGACATAAATTAAGCAACTCCCATCTAAAAAAAATATTTGTTTTGCACTGACCTCCGCCCGCTGAGTTGACAAAGTTTAGTATGGCGGGGCGGTCGCGGGCAGCCGCGAGGTGAGCCGCGCAGCGCCCGCGGTTATCTCGCACGACCAGCCTCTCCGGGCGGGCGACATACAGAGCCCGAAACTCCTCTACGTTACCGCTTTCCGCTGCCTAAAACCGAATATTTGTTTGAATATTCCTCAATTTTTAGAGACCCTAGTAATAAATAAATAGCACAGTTTTTGATGGACAAATATTTAGACAGAAATGAAAAACTTATATGCGCACCTGATTGTGCACAGGGCAATGAAATAGGGACAGTAAAATTTAAAATATTTCTCCACTGAATTTCATGTCGTCCTTGCCTAGAATCTAATTCAAGACCCCAGGCACCGTTGGCCCACGCACCAGCCAATAATTAACCACTAATCTAATCTAATCTCTACCAGATTTCCTACTTCAGGTTTTTTACCCGAAAGTAGTCATCGAGTGGAAACACTCGTCTTCAGTTCACACTCTGTTTATTTTGGTGATGCAAAGATCTCAACCCCTTAACTGTTTAAATTTGTCGATCTTGATAAAAATCCCCCGTGTATTAAATCCATTATTTATCAACAAATTTTTAAACACAGGCATTAAATATATATTTTTTAGAAGCACGAACGATTTATTTAACATTTATTCTGAACAATCCATCATCAGGGTTCTGATTACAGCGGGAAGTTAAGAGAGTTATCTTAAATTGCCTATAAAGTAAAATCGAATCTTCTCTCCGAAAATGTGTATATTTTTATGATCTTTTTATTCGAAAAATGTTTAATTACATGTTACCGACCACTTACCGACGAAGAAACTTCAAGTTTTTTATAAAAATATTTTGGTTTAAAAAATATTTTTCTTTATAGACATTGACGTTTACTTATAGTTATCTTTGACTGTATACAAATAAGAATGTAAGTACAAAAATGTGTATATTTGTTAAAAAAAAGTATCTTCGTCGGTAACCTGTAATTAAACATTTTGAAATTGTTGCAAGGGAAGAGCATGTCTAATTAAGTAGAAACCTCGTAACTATTTAGAAAAAGGTTTTTCGAAAAAAAAATACCCACATTAATTGCATTAAAATCTAAACCAATAATGTAGCCTTTGTTACTTTATTACTGAAAGGGTAAGAAGTCATATTGGATTCTGAAAAGTTTTTCTAAAAGAAAGTTCGGAAATAAAGCCAATTACTCATATGTATTCTGAGAAAAACAAGATTTATCCAAGGGAAATAGCAAGATACTACTCGTATCAAAAGCGTATATAATATACAGTCAAATACGTACGAAATCTCAAGTCTGACAGTTTTATGGAAAAAAAACGGTTAGGTATGAACTGCTGAAATAATTAGGAGTAACTTTGTTATCTTGCTTGTGGCTTTTTTATTCTCCCATTAAAAATAAAAGTTTTTTTAAACGAGCCAATCTTTAAAGATTGTAATTCTTGAAAATTCAGTATTATTTTGCGAAACAATTTATTTAAGGATGCAAAAACCCATACGCTGTATTGTAACACTACATGCCTTGATGCCCAAAAACCCCAGACCCTGTGAACACAAGTCATCGAAAGGGTCGAGAGTTTTAAATACCTGGGAGTATACTCGTATGTTACGGAAAATGGCAGCTTTCGAAAAGAACTGGGTGCGGCTAGGAATAGCAGGCGCCACAGTTAACGGTATGAAGGCTGACTGGAGATCGTATATTTACTCAGTGAAAACCAAATGCCGCCTATGGATCGCCTGCAAAACACCTATTCTCCTCAATGGATGAGAATCGTGGCACCTCACTAGGGCCTAAAACAGCAAAAATCTGAGATTTGAGAATAGGTGTCTCAGAAGAATCTTGGGTGTGCGGTGGTTTGACTTTGTAAGGAACGAAGTAATAAGAGAACGGACGCAGCAATCTCCAGCGACAACTGTCATCAAACGGCAGCGATACGGTTGGCTTAGCCACTTGCTGCGGATGCCTCCTGAAAGCCTTAACCACGCATGACTACTTTACAAGGCGTCAGTTTCCAACGTCCTGGACGTCCACTGCTGACTGTTCGTGTGCAGTTCGTGTCAGAACTACGGGACGCGAAAATGACTTGGGAGGATGCACAGAAGCTGGCAGCCGACAGGGATGCTTGGAGGATCTTTGTGGACACCATATGCTCGCGGACATGGTATGAAGAAGAAGAAGAAGAAGAAGAAATTTAGAAGTTCTTCTTAATTACTATGGTATTAACCTTTTAGAAGAATCCTCATTAACCCTCGGCTGATATTATAGCATCATCCCTTAATGAGTTATTTGATACTCCTGTTTATTTTATCTAAAATGTTGTAATTTGATACTTGACTGTTTTATCGATAGAAAGGTTACAGAAACTTTCCTTGTTGTTTTATAATTTAGTCTAAAGAAAAGTAATGATTATTATCGACGATAAAATTATAAAGACAATTCCTTTACTTGTAACGAGTAAACAAAGTCAGACGTCATCGAAGGAGAAATATTTTTAAGAAGATAAATTTTGTACAATTTAATACTTAGGTACAAAAATAATGCCGAATTTCAGAGTTAATAAAATATGAACCAAAACAAATAATAAAGTAGTTAAATTCATGAGTAGTATTTACGTGAGAACGCGGCGTCTGAATGCTATACAAAATTCATGGGTGTGTCAATTTATTTATTCATTACACATTTTTGAGAGATAAGTCCTAACTCCCAAGATGATCAGGTGCCAGTTCAAGGGCTATAAATTATTCTAGTGTAAAAACACTGTTTTAGATAAATATTTAATAGTAAAGATTTACATTTAATTTTTTTTTATTTGGGTTCACCAATAAGGACGACAGGAATTTTATAACTCATGACGGCCATATTTTAAGCTCGTCACTTCAGTTTGTTTTTGTCCAGCAGACCAAAATACAAATCTGCTGAAATAGAGCTTTAAAGTTTTTTTATTCGAAATAGGCATAAATAAGGACCACAACTTTAGACAGAAAAAATTCTTTAAAAAAACACATTAATTAAAAAAATATATTGTTTAAATTTAATTTTAAAAATAAAGGCTTCCCCGGAACTTCTGTACAAGTTTAGTTAGAATGATAGTTTAGATATAAAATTGTAAAGCACCCTTGAGGTGATTTTTTACAAAAATGGTGCTATATAAATCAGCCAAATATTATTATTATTACTTAACTCGTTTTCGTTAAAAACGGTCCGTTGGACAAAAACAAACTAAAGCGACGAGTTGTCATCAGTAAGGTTTGCCATTTCATCGCGAGTCGTTTCACGTTGCCCCAGTACAGCGTTTGGAAATAATTGTTCAAATATTCTACCAAATTCGAGAAGTTTTGTTTTTACTCAAATAACATTTTGTTCAAAACATAGTCGTCATTCTGCTCCTTCTGAGCTCACTATTCGTCGCATAGTTCAAAAGTTTGGGACTAAATTTACTCTACACGATAGTAAGACACCGACACGAATTCCTAATGCTCGCAGTGAAGAAAATATACTCGCTGTTTGAGCAAGTGTGGCAGAAAACGATCATGTTTTCGCTTCGCGCCGTTCACAAGAGTTAGGCTTGCTCAAAATAACTATCTGGTGAATTTTGCGATTGGACTTGGGCCTACATCTGTATAAAATGGTATTGGATCAAAAGCGCAGGCCAACTGACTATCGTTCGCGTAGAGAGTTATCTGATTGAGCTCTAGAAGAGATGGAAGGAAATGCCGATTTTCTTCGAAAAATCATCTTCTCAGATGAGGCTCATTTTTGTGTCTAAACGGCTACGTCAACAAGCAAAATTGCCGCTATTGGTGTGAGTCAAACTCTCAAATGATTGATGAGGCTCCATTACATCCAGAAAAACTCACTGTCTGGGCCCCGATTACAATGGTAAGTAAAGGAGTTATCTTCGACTGTCTATGAAGAAAAACTGATATTTGTGTACGAAAATGAGTATATTTGCATGAACATTTAAAGTATATTTGTCGGAAACCTATAATTGAACGTGTTTAGAAGAAAAAAATGTATACATATTCTGCTCTTCGAACAGAAAACGGGATTTTATTTGTAGATAAAATTGAAGATAAGTGTTAACTTCCCGTTGTAATCGGGGCCCAGGCGTGGATTATTTATGATATATTGTTCGGTGGTACTTTTTTCCAAAAATGAGCAAGGACGTACCGTTACTGCGAATGGTGAGTGCTATTGTGCCATTCTGAATGTTTTTTTTTTCTTTAAATTGAATAAATTGATAAGGACGATATTCATTTTTAACAAGATAGCGCATCTTGCCATACAGCGGGCGTTACGATGTAGTTATTGAGTAAAACATTTGGTGAATCGGTTATTTACATAATGGTCCTTACAATTGACCACCAAGACCTTGTGATATGACACAACTAGACTATTTTCTGAGAGGATATGTTAAATCACAGGTTTACACCGACAAACCTAGGACTCTTGATGAGCTCGAAGCCAACATTCGCCGTACCATAGCCATTGTATCGCCCGAAATGCTGCACAGAGTCGTCGAAAATTATGATTAATGTACATGTTATAGATCATAAGATTATTTTTATTTTTTACTTAAGTACCTTGAATTATATAGCTATATAAATACATTTAATCCATGTAATAATCTTCACATTTCATTTAATTACATCGTTTGAAAATACCCTAACAAGGCCAAACAATTGCTATGAAATTTTTGTTTTTATATTTGTGAAAATAAAAGAAAGTGCTCAGTAGACTCAAATCAGTGTTTGATTTCTTATATTGTAAGTTTTCCTATCGTTCTTATTTGTAAACCCTCTATGTACAATAAATAGTTTACCATTATACTTTCCATAGAAGTGTTTTTGAGAAGTGAATGCAGAAATCACCTTTTACGACTTATCCGTCTTTTTAAAGAAATATTTCGAAAAAACGTTCGCCTTTGAAGGCACTAGTAAACGTAATTGGTACGCTGACATACAGAATGTGGTAGTATCTATTTGGGAGTTTTCTAGAAGTAAGTAGTTTCACAAAAAAAGAAAACCCGTCTATCTTTTCCATTTTCTAACAGATTTACGATTAACTGAAAATGGACCCCAAAATGAAATTAACACATTAAAATAGAGATGTGGAACATTTTGAAGAAGGACAGATGGAAGTCTAGGTATTTACAGGGCTCATGACCTGCCTATGTTCAAATAACCATATTTCTTCAATTTATATAAACAGGTTCAGAACTAGACTGGATGCCGCTTCAGATCTCCATGTTTAATTGTCGGCAATTAAACCTAATTTAAATGCTATTAAAAATAAGAAAAATTTTAATTTTTCACATTTAGTAAGTGAAATGATAATTTTTAATTCAAAATACCTGTAGACTTTATTTTCAAACTGAACATTACAACATGCAAACAATGAGGTGTTGGTTATTAAAATTCATAGATAAGGGTTCTGTAGCCAAAAGAATGGCAACCGCTGGTCCAGACTTCCATATTCCCTTCTCGAAAATGTTTTCCCTCTCTGTTGCAACAATTTTAGAACAAATTTTAAGCTTTAATGAACGGTAACTTACAAATAGAAAATACGTGGATTTAATTTTTCCTACAATTTCATAGTCCCTGTATTGGTAATGGAGCCATCGAATAAACAATGACATATTTTGTAATTCTCAAATAGTAAAACGTAGTTAATTAAAAATGAAGATTACTTACCCTGAGGATTCTGTACGGACTATCCGTCAGTAAACACACTTCTCCTACTTTCTTGGAATCAGCTTTTTCCAAATTGTTTTGCATCATCGTCTGCATCTCCCCTCCTTCCACACTCCTCTCAGTCACGGACTTGCGAGATGATAATCCAAACACTTTTTGAAACCACGGCTGCAATAAATTCCAATTAAATTAAGATAACTGACTGAACTTCTCAAATAAATAGAATATCCATATTCTTATTAATAAAATGCAGATACTGCGCAATATTTGACAACTATGAAATATGTTTTTGAAATCTGAATATAGTAAAACAGGACCTTTTAATTTTGTATACATAAATGCGTACTAATGTTGTTAAGTCATGTTTTCTTATTTTCAGGCCACTAAAGAAAGAAATAAATTTATATTTTTATTTGACTTATTTTTTAAACTGAACCTAACAATGTCAAGTGGGATTTAGGTACCTAATGCTTTCAGGAACTCCTATATAATTAAATAAACATTGTTTATGTTAATCTGGATTCAAACTCGTAGGTTTTCACGACCTTTCAGATACTTGTGATGTTTATCTAGGTTGTATTATTTATTGTTCGACGTTTCTGACAGTGTTACAGTGTCCATCTTCAGTTAGAAGAAAAATAAATTCAAGACGCCACCCCGTAAAAAAACGCATTTTCCTAGACAAATTTGTTTATTAAAGCAAAAATAAGCATTAGGTAATATTGATAATACATACAACTGGGAATGAAGCGATAAGGCAAATGTGGAAAAATGACTACAGGAAGATGTACGCAGAGTTCTTAAAACTAGCATAAAGAAATAAATACAGTGATTACTATGAAATTGCGTGCACTATTCGAGCAGAAGCTGTTTAACAGGTCATAAAGAATACTAAATGAACAATGCTGCGCGCGCAGAAACGGTGCAAAGTGCTTGCCAAAAATTTATAATAATGTGAGCCTTAGTTTTAATGCTATGTTCCGGGACTTTTTTATTTCCGATCTGAAAGGCTGAACTTCCGTATAACAAAAATGATCCGGATACGCAGCAGTTGGAATAGTAATCCGGTGCCCTATGATACTAGGGAAATAGTTATGATGATGAAGAAATATCTATAAATCTTGATAAACTCCCTAGGGTATAAAGTCTAGTACTAGTGTACAAACATTTGGATATGCCTGCTAAAAATACTGTTTTTAAGTTTTTATTTTTTATTTTTTTATTTATCTTTTAGTTATCAATTAACTATTTCAATATTTGAAATAATTTCAAAGGGGGTTAAATAATTTTGTATCATAACTATTTAACTGGTTTTCATCAATTCATTAATAAGGTTATGTATTTCATAAAGCGATCCTTATCAGCTTTCAGAAAAATATTAAGTACCCAGGTGGAGTAGTTTTTTAAGCAATTACTTTATTCTTGTGAAAAGTCTAATCATGTATGAAAAAATCCCAATACCGCCATAAAACTCTGAGGACTTTGTGGTAAATTTGTTGCATAATATAATGTTTAGTACTACCCCTTTTAAGGAATGGGTTGATTTTCCAGCCAGCCTGAATAATGTTATCTTAATTACACGATAAAATATACAAATTACAGAAATAAATAATATATAAACAAACAAAGATATAAAAAAAAATATTAATAAGTTTTAATGCAAGGAGAGAAATCTTTTTTCATAAAGTTCAAGCTCTAACAAAAAATTGCACAATTTATTTATAAAGATCAAATATCATTATTTATAAAATACCTAAATATCATTGAACAAAACAAAACTCTGAACGGAACAATAATTTATTGATAAAATGACGAAACTAATTTCTAAAATATATTTTTTTAAATCCTCATTATCTTTCTACTCCTTATGGTGCATAAGGCGCTGCGTTGGTTCTTAAACCACATAGTATCTTAATCATTTTTGTTACACTAATGTAAGATAATCAATCTTACGCTTCAGGTGCTAGTTCAGATATTATGAAATACTGTATTGTGAAAACACCTATTCAAATAAATAGTTCATGTCAACTACATAGTTCACGACATCGTGAATCAAACCCGAGATCTCTTTCATGGCAGGTAAACGTGCTGACTATTAGACGACTGGGTGAAATACTAAAAAAACAATCAAATGTATTTTATAAATCAGGAGCAATTATTGATTGCATTGCAAAACATTATAAATTTATTGGAGAGCATTTTCAACTTAACAATTTAACACTAAATTGTGATATGCAAATTTTACAATTTTTTTAATGAAAAAAGCTCCAAAAACCTTCATAAATTAGTAATTTATATTCGGTTGGTAAATTTTTGTTTGTGAAAACAACGGGGTCAGATAGTAATTTGTGGTTTCAGTTTTTTTATTGGGACGAGTATTTATAATTACACTTTCAGAATCGCGATAAGGTTAATGGAATTGTGAAAAAGCGTGTGTTATGCGTAATATATGGATTTATTGAAATCCTTGTTGATGGAATATACATGTACGTGTGATGTGCGTTATTATTTGGATTAAAACCTTGTTGATGGAATCGTCGTTCATATTATTTGTGCTTGGCCTTCTGGTTGGTGTGGTGAATCCCAAATATCGGAACAGGAACATTATCAGAATCCCACGCAGTTTCCAATATTGGCGGAGCTAGGGGCAAACAACATAGGCAAACAATGAAAAAACTATTTTCCGTCGGGAAATTTACACATAAACAAACAGCAATTAATTAGATTATTTATATAACTAGTGATATAGTTGATATCGCTACATCGGGCTATTATTGAAGGAAAAATAAATAAGTCAAATATCACAAAATTTGTGTAATTTAAAGTGCTTGAATTTTTTTTTTGAAAACCAAAATTCAAATGTATTATTTATTCAATTTATTATCTTTACACCAAATGTTCCCTTTATATGAGTACTAATGCACCTAAGCTTAGTCTAAATTTCAAGATGCGTAATCTGCCGGACGAAAAGTAATTTTGTTTTGATTATATAAAACTTTTAAGTATTTTTTTAAAATCAGAAATACCTAAGAAAATATTGTTTTCATATAAAAGTTATTAACATTATTTTTTTAATAGCGCGATTCTCAAAGAACCATGTTTTAAAATCGCAAAATCAAATTATTTCCTTACTTTTTTTAGGACTTCAGCTTCAGACTTCGAATCGAGTTTTAAAAAAAATATATTTTATCAAATCCAACAAGATACACCTATATAATGATTTATTTTACAATCAACATACCTACCTAGTCATATAAACCTTTGTAATTGTTTGTAGGTTCATTTTACTGGTCCATAGGCGCATTCTAGAGTGCCATATGAATCATTTTATTTATATATTTACAATGGGCTAAAGATGTATACTCTGAGGCATATTCCTCTCTAGTCTCTCTTCTAGTCGCATAAAATAAAATAAATGTTGCATAAGAATTGCAAATCAAAACAGCAACTGCTTTGTGAGCAGGGTATTAAAACAAGGTGGCGCAAAAGTTGTCACCTGATGTTCTTTGGCTGTTTTTTTTTTTATAAATGAACATTTTTGGTTCTGTTTTTGGATTGTATTTATTTGATGTCTTATTTTTTTCCATTAGTTGAGAAAATAATATCGGCCATGTGGCCGCCGCCAGAATTGATTACCATTTATGGTATTTCTCATTACTCTTTCCAGAACTTCCAGGGACAGGTTCTCGCATTTTTGTCGGATATTCTCTTTGAGGACTTCCAGAGTCTGAAACTTGTTAACATAGACTCGTGACTTCAAGAAACCCCACAAAAACAGTCTGGGTCGGTTGAATCGGGCGATCTTGCCAGCCGGTGCAAATCACCAAAACGAGAGATTCGGCGACCCAGAAATGCAGGCCTCGGAATATTGGTTGTGGCTCGTGCAGTATGCGTCGTTGCTTCATTTTGTTGGAACCACATGTTCATCCAATTAAGGAATGAGAGGTCGTAGAGCATGGCTCTGTAGCGTTCGCCGTCCACAGTAGTCGTTTGACCCGTGGCGTTTTCAAAAAAATAAGACCCACTGACGCCTCCAGCGTAAACACCAAACCATGCAGTAACTTACCAACCAAAATTCTCTGTAAAGGTCGCCGATTGATGCCTAATTGCGTGGCACGTCATCTGGTTAATACTCCGGGGCCCTCTGCGACATGTTTAGCCACTCCGCAGAAAGGCTGCTCCGGGGCCGGCCAGACCCGGCGGCTTCTTGTGTTGTCTCATACTCGTCTAGGCGAGCGCCTAAGCCCCGTAGTGTTTGCGCAGTTAGCGTCGGACGCCTGGGAAATCTGCGTCTAAATTCACGCTGCGCCAACACCACCGACGAATTATTCCGCAAAAAAATCAAAACAATTTTTCCGCGTTCTTGAGAAGTCTAGCGATTCATGTCTTGTTTGCGTGTATCTTGTATCTGTTTACTTCACAAATACCAAAGCAGAACTGACATTTGCCGCTTTTTGCAAAAATTATGCCATCTTCTGATAGGGTGATGACTTTTGCGCCATCTTGTATTACTGGAACCCAATACTAATATTATTATCTAGTTTGGACACGAGCCAATGTAACTGTGTGACCATGTTCAATAAAAATAAAGAAAAGTAAAGTTTTAATGAAAGTTATTTAAACGGATATACCATACCACAGGTAATAAGCCTTGTAAATTGTCTAGATCTACACATTCTCAAATGGTTTTGCCATATTTGTTGAAATATCTGTCAATATCGATAAACTGCCTGGAAAGTGGAATACAGTATGCTTCAGTTCGGGTTTGTCCAACTGACCAAAACACATCTGCGGAAATAAAGCTTTAAAGTTTTTTTTTTACGAAGTAGGTACAAATAATAACCACACGAAAGGACGAAATTCGTTAAAAAATTTCTCAAACAATTTAAAAAAAAAAACTTTGTTATTTTAATTTTATGGAAATAATTTTTTTTTTTTTCTCAGAACTCTGGTAAACTTAACTCAATTTCGTCGAAAATGGTCTGTTGGACAAAAACAAACTAAAGCGTCAATTTATCTACGAGCATTTTGACTTACTCAAAATATGAATTATATGGATGATAAAGTAATATGATATTATATGATGCTTCATTCCTAATCTTAAAAGTTCCATACCCAAAATACGTTATTTTCTGTTTCATTTATGACAAATAATGTAAAAATAAAGAAAACATGGACAAATTTTACCGTTGATACGCGATGCCATAAGATATCCTTAAATTTTACACAAAAATAGATAAAAATAAATTACCATTTTAAAAATACGCTTAATCAGTTAACATTTTAGCATAGCTTTCACACTAATGTTGTTAGAGCGAATTGCACAGTTTGCGCAAGAAAGTTTTTTCTCTTTATTTTTATTATTTAGGTAAGCAATAAAAAAAGTTTAGTTAACAAAAAAAACTAATAGAAAATTTTACACAATAAAATAACAACAAAACTAACTGCGACCCAACATGTTCAGTACTTGATACAACAGATCAAATTAAATATCTTGGTAGACCAAAATTTAAAATGGAAAGACCATATTAGTGAACTAGTTAAACGTATTAGAAAATGTATTTACATTATTATTAGATTAAGGAATATTTTAAAAATCAATCATTTAAAAATAGTTTATTACTCTATTGTACAATATTTATTACAATATGGTATTGTAGGATGGGGTGGTGCATATGCCAATATATTAAACCCTCTTAAAATAGTACAAAGATTAATTATTAAAGTAATTTTAAAGAAACCCTCAACACTCAATACGGATATTCTATACAAACTATTTAAATTATATACAGTAGACAATATTTATAAAATGAATTCCATTATACAAATTTATGAAGAAGAAAAAATAAAATTATTTGAGATGAATAAGTTACTCAGATACCAAAATAATATTAATAAATCCTTAAACTCCACACAAGTCATGGTAAAAATAGATTTATCTTCAAAGGTGTCAAAAATTACAATATTCTCCCCAATGAACTAACAACTATTAAAGCGAATATATCAATAAATAAATTCAAAGTAAATCTAAAGAAATTTTTTGAACAAGTGTAAAAACTGCATTAAAATTGAATTAGTATGAATGTGTTATTATATTTTCTGTTTTTCTTTACATATCCTATAAGTTTTTTTTTCATGTACTCGTATGTTCAAAATTATATAAATTCTAATAAATAAACAACTATAACGGTGTAAGTCACTCTCCAAGCAGAAGAGTAAGTCTCTTTTTTTAAGAGTTACAGTTATAACATTTTTCACTAGATGTATAAAAGTAAATTTGTACAGAATAAAAAAAACATGTACCATTTATGAAATATATTAATAAAGAAATTAATATATGAATGAAGAAATATAACAATATTATAATGTTATGTAAATATTTTATCGAATTGAAGAGTTCAATTGATCGATAATAATCAGAATAGATCAATTAATTATTGCTTACTTTTGTTATTCAGAGGATAGATGCATTTTTTTTTTCAGTCATTTTGGCTATTTAAAAATCCATACAGTTCATTAAACTTGACTAATGTGTACGTGACAGAACGTTTTCATATGAAAATTCTAGTGTGCTTACTAACACAAACAAAATTTGTATATTTTATTTGGTTCACCGACAGGTTTGGTTTAACGCAATAGCATGGCTTATTAAACATTCGAACGCCCTGTACTTGGTTTACAAATCGTGGGTATTCTGGAAAAAACTTTAACTCAAAAATATGCGGATTTGACTTAATGATGCAGTTTTGTAAAGTTTTTGACGTTCTACAAACTGGCAAAATACACTAAGCCATATTAAATTTCATTTCTCTTTAGTTTTAAAAATAAATTTAAGGTTAAGCCGTATACCAGGTATTTTATTCAGGCTAAAAGCTTTAAATAACTTAATTCTTACTTAATATAAAACTAAGAAACGGAAAAATTAAAAACATGTCCTCAAATGAGCACTTAACATCTTACTACATTTAAATAAAATATAAAAGAGTAAAATTAGAACAAAACTTAAATGCCTAAAATTAAGAATAGTCCTGAAGGAGCGTAGAATCATATTTGAATACATTGGACTGTGTCCAATAATTCCCCCACTTATACACACTTTCGCCGCGCGCATACGTTAGGTCGCCGGGTAATGTTGCTTGATGGGGGAAAAAAATAATCATAACACAAATGTAAGGTTAAAAAAAAGCAATCTGTTAATTTCTCTAAAATTTTATTGTGCACGGGGAAACATTGATTGACACAACAGATTAGATAAGCAAAGGGTCATTTAATAAGAGTAATTGAATTTATGAACTTTGAACTTAAAATATAAAAGAAATTTTATTTGACACAAAACGGATGTTTTTATATAATATAATATTTATATGTTTTACAGATAATGTCGTTCAAATGTCATAAGTTCTTTTACTAAATGAGCAAAGTAGGGTAAAAAAAAATCTACCCTGGCAACACTAACGAAATTTCTATGTTGTTTCTTCGACAATCTGACAGATGGAAAAATAATTCAATTTTTCAGTTATTCATTTGCTACTTAAACATTCGTTTGTTAATTACTCATGAAATGTGATGCCATCCTGTTTCTTTAAGATCCTAGCAGTATTTCTACACTTTAAAAGGACACAACACGGCATAGTTGAATTCAAATCAGGAGTTGCGTACTGAGCGTCGTCTACAAAGAAACGAATGGGTCAAAACGTAAACCTACTCATTTATGAGCAGTTGAGTCGCCTTTTGTTTGATGTGCGTATGCGGTTTCTGGAATATTCTTAATTCTATGCTTAAATGCTTGAATTCTCAAAACAGGGATTTGAGAGTTGAAGGTTTTTGCCAGTATACCCACGAAATACGACTCAGAACAAAGTACAGTAGTTCTACAAAGTTCTTGGTCAGAAGAAGAAACGGCAATAATCTATTATTATTGTGCAATAGTCATCGATCTTAAACACTTCTCATACAATTTATGATTATACTGCTACAATATCATTATTTATACACATTTCAGGATCAGATTATCTATCACCAAACATAAGTGGCCGTATGTTGCGAAGCTTGATTACATTGCGTCATATTTGCGTTAAATAGTTGGGTTCACTTTTATCACAGGAGATTATTTCGTTCCGACTAATTAGACACTATCTAATTAACGATAGAAATCATCCTACATAAAATCATTTATGGAATTATTGACTAATCACAAATCACAATGTTTCTAGAAAGATTTTAAAACGTTTTGATAAATATGTTGCGCGCGCCCGGTGGTGTGCACGGAAGAAACAGCACAGGAGTTTCGAGTTCGCTTCCCTGCAATATTTACTACAAAAATAAAATGTGTGGTTTGTATGTGTTGTATTTATTCATTATCATTATTCTATTTCCGCACCTAATGGTGCCTAGGGCACTGCATTGGTACACCAATCGCAGTGCATCTTAATCGCTTCTGTAACATGAAGGTAAGATGATCAGTTTTACGTTTCAGGTACCAGTCCAGGGACCATGAAATATTCGAAATAGAATCATGAAATATTGATAATAACTGCAATTGTTGTGGTGCGAAAAAATCATACTAATATTGTAAATACGAAAGAATGTTTGTCTAATTGTTTGTGTTTCGTTCACGTGGTAACGGAGCAACCGATCAACGTGTTTTTTTTTACATAGGGACAGCCGGAGAGCTGAGAAACACTGGCTATTTTTCATCCCGAAAAAATCGCTCCTCAAGTTTTGATGCTATAATGTGTGTTTATTATCTATTTATTCATTAATTCATTCACAAATAACTTATTTTTTTGCCTTTATTAAAACTCAAATCCTAACTCCACGAAACTAATATCCTGTGATGAGTCGGGGCGGATAATTAAACTTATTGAAAATAGTAAGGGAACCTTAAGTGTGCACATAAATATATTCTTCATCTATTGTTAAACTATGTACCTACCTTTTATAAATTAAAATAAAAGAAATAAAAAAAGAAATGTAAACCGCAGACATGCCTCGGCTTTGCGGGAACAAAAATACAATTATGTATGTTATTTTATTTGTTAAAATAATTAATATTGAAGAAAAAAACATGTAATTTCATTTGTTAGATTATTGTTATTTGTATATCAAGATGTAGTTTACAATTAAGAATTTAATGGATTGTTTATAAAAAAATAGATTGGATAATTTTATGAAAGATATATATTTTTTTTGAATAGTTTTTACTAATAATTATTACTTTCGTATACTTTTGTGTATTTACGTGTTTACTTCAGTAGATAATTTTTTAATTATTATTTTTTTGAGATTATAAACAATTTTATTACTCTTTGTATTTTATTTATTTATATTTTTAATATAAAAAATCTTTTTTTTTTTAAATTAAAAGTTTTATATGGACACATTGTTGAATTTTAAAAAAAAATCTATATCTTAGCATGTTCTTTATATGAAACTGCTGTGTTTTAGTATTTATGAAACATGATACTTTTTTTTCTTTATCACATTATATTGAAGTGTATTTTTCATCAAATATGTATTTTTGTAAGGTAAAAGGCACTGCGTGTCGTATATATTAAAAAATAAATAAATATATTACAAAAATAAATACATACCTAAAGATACATGAAGTTAAATTTTTGATTATATAAGAAATATTTTGTATTTTGATCTGCAAATGGTATTATTTTTATATTAAAATCTTCTTTTCTCCGAAAAACCACTGTCATTTTTGGCCAGATGTCAAGGCCTGCGAGCGAAATAATAAAGGTTTTTCAGTATATACAGTGTGAGCTGAACCCGGCTATGCTTTGCTATTGCTAGATTTGAGTACAAACTCGCATGTAAAATTATTTTTTTTGCGTTTCGGTTTAGATAAATTGTGAGGATAATTTTTTTTGATAAATACGTAATCGAATATTGTTTTCCTGTCTCAGTCTTGCAGACGCTTCCTTGATACTGACTGATACTGAAAGACAACTGCATGTCAGACGTTTTGTTAAAATAGGCAAAATCATCGATTCGCTATCCCGTTTTCCGCACCTTAAAACTAACCCGATTTTGTTTTTTTTTTAGACAGAGCACCAGACTGAAATGTTCAGTAACGGTACGTTTTGCGTTTTTTTTAATAGGTATATTTGTATACCGTGCGCCCGATGACAGCAGATAAAACTGTGTTTTTTACGGGTTTTTGGATGGTTCTATTTCACATAAAAAACTATTTTTATAAAAAAGAAACCATAGGGACACGCCATTGGTAAATATCTATAGTGTGTAAAAGATCACTGCTCTAGCGCCATAATCCAGAAACAAAATAGGGGAATACATTTGTATGTAGAAAAGTCGGACCGCGTTTCCTCTTAAGATTAAATATTATTAAGTATACTTATAAAACTTTACTTCATTATGCTTTTATGTAACCATAGAAACTGGTTCGGTGTTCTTTAATAAAACCATCAACCTATTAATACACAAAGACGCACCCGGAACCCTCTAAAATTATGACACTTAACTCATGCCCAAACGCTCAGTCCTGCCCTATGCGTATTTAGTCATTCTTTAACCACTAGCTGTATTTTGACGAGAGCTTGACGTGAGCTTAAACTTGTTCGGATAAAAAGAAAAAAGATGAAGTAACTTTTCTTTGATAAGTAGGAACCTTGGTACTTGTTTATGATTAAATTCCAAATCCAAAAATCATTCATCTTTAAATATTAAATTTAAGT
The DNA here is from genome assembly GCF_059751315.1 of Micrasema longulum. Taxonomy (NCBI): domain Eukaryota; kingdom Metazoa; phylum Arthropoda; class Insecta; order Trichoptera; family Brachycentridae; genus Micrasema; species Micrasema longulum. The sequence goes on from NW_028277303.1 coordinate 2,643,376, forward strand.
ACTTACCTAGGTACTTGTTTACGGTTGATTTCCAAAACTTCAAATAATTCATTTTTAAATTTAGAATTCTTTTTGAAAATGTCAAATTCTGCTCTTCTCACCAATATGGGTGCACTTTTTTTAGGAATGCTATTTCAAAAATGCATTGAATGTCATTTTTTAGAATTACCAAAAATCCAGTAAAAAGAAACAAATGGGTAAAAATTAAAAGGAATTTAAGGAAAACATCTGATTGGGAGTCATAAAAAACGAATGTTGTTAGTAAACATTCAAATACAAGCTTTTTTGAAAAAAATAATATCCAATCAATTTTTTTGTAAATGCATTCTCCTCGAATGCAGCCCTGGTTATGGTGAATAAAACATTTACGCTCCCAACTTTTTTCTACATAATATATTCACAATCATAAGAGTTATAAATAGTACCCGTGGCTAAACCCATCATTTTGATAAAAACCGCATGTAATTCGGTCCAGTAGTTTTTTTTTTTTATAAAAAGAAATATTTGCTTTCTTATGATTTACCCAAATATTTAATTTTGAGGGCCATTTTCAACGAGTTGTAAATAACTCACTATTAGAACATGGAATCAAGTTGGGGTAGAGTGGGAAGTTATCTAGTATATCGAAAACCCACATGAGAACATTGCCTTGTATATATATCAGATGGACCAAATAATTTCCCAAATTTATTTAATAAACAATGTTGTAGGATTTTAAAAATTATACTTTTATTAAATATACTGTTTTTTTATCCTTCCTTAACTGCTTCAGTAATCATTAAAAAATTAAAAAACGGAAGAAAAAAAAAGTTTTTTTAATGAATTAACTTTATCAACTGAACATATACAGATATTATCCTTTGTAAAAGCCATTTCAGGCCCAAAATGGGACATAAAGTTGATATACTATGGTGCATAGCGTGGGTCAAGAAATAAAAAATATTCATTATAATTCATTAAATATCATATAATATAATATTATATAATAAATTATTTATTTTCACCCGAGTGTGTTCGAGAGTGGTTTTTTCTGCTAGTAAATTTTGCCCGAGTTATTTCGGGTGTGGAAATTCTCGCACGTGATAGCCGCCCGAGTATACTCAGGTGTAGTCCGGTTAAAAAAAACGTGGTTTTGCAATAAGACTCCGCAAACGGTATGTAAGTTTGCACTTTTAGTTTACTTTTCTTCTTCCATATTTTTGTATGTCCAAATGTTTGTAATCCTGTAGGGATATAATCGAAATCAACAAACATTTTCAACAGAGATGGAGAACGTCTTTAAGGTAATAAAATATATGAAAACATCGCACACAATATACTTTTCATATAACTTTCTAGATTTGCGCAAATAAATTTGTATTATCTGACACACATTCAGACTTTAGCTATTTTTCCCAGGGGGAATTATTTTAAAACATAATTGAAAATATGTAGATTGACCTGCATATTCTTGATTGTCATGTTTCATATCGTGTACCGCGGAGGTAAATGAATTATCTAACCACCCTCCTTCCTAGCATTGTCCGAAGGACGTACTTATCATATATTTATAGACGTTTTTATTACGAGTAGTATAAATATTATTATTATTGTTTATTTTTATTATTATAAATATATAAATAATAAAAGTATCATTTTAATCTATGATTTTTTTATTTAATACGTACAATACACAATTTTAGAATAGCACAATCGTATTTATTTATATCCCGACTAAATTTAATATATTTTTAAATATTACGACACATCCATATTATACAAAATACATAATAATAATTTATACACGTCAAAAAATGCAACACAGATAAGTTATTAAATAATACTTTATTTAGCAGAGTTAAGATCACATTTTTTAAATTTTAATTTACTTCTTTAATAATTTCATAACTCAATTTAAATATTAATGTTGATAGTAAGAATAAAAATAAAATAATTCAATAAAATAATAACAATAATACATTTATATGGTACAATATACAATTCAGTGAACAGATTAATAATTTATTTGTTTATTAAAGAAAATATTTGCGTTCTTATGATTTACCCAAATATTTCATTTTGAGGGCCATTTTTAACGAGTTGTAAATAACTCACTACTAGAAAATGGGAATCAAGTTGGGGTAGAGTGGGATTCGAACCATGGACCTTTGATATGTTAGTCCGAGACACTAGCCACGGGACCATAACCCGATTTTATTTTTTGATAAGCAATAGTTAAAATACATATTTACAAATTATTAAGCATCGGTGTTTATTTCAAGTATTGTCCGAATTAATGGAACAAAACACACTGTTATCATAAAAAAGGATTTTTAATAATACGTTGACTTACATATGACATATAACCATAAAATATGTTTTATAAAATATAATATAATTATGTTTTTATATTTTTTTAACAGTCTGAGCACGTCTTGGCAAAGAAATATTTAAATTTTGACAATTTCTCTTTTATTTTATCGTCCCAACACCACGTCTTAATTACAACTTATATTATCTTTATCGCGGTATCCACTCATTTTCGTTTTCTAGATTTACAAATCGCCATTACTGTCTGTTTGGTTACAAACCTTGTTGAAGTGGTTTGACGTAAGGTTAATTTTTTCACATTTTCCTTGGCGTGATACTTATGATGAGAACCAACTCAAAAACACGATTCAATAATATATGCAAGTACTAAAATCATTATTTTGTTTAGAAAATTTTAAAAATCATAAATCCACTCACAAACGCCAATATGAGCTCTCAAAGAACCAACGAACTTAGAGATTTTTGTTAATTCTGGTTATAATTTTTACTACGTATAGGTCATTTTGAGTGTGTCTAAATGTTATAGGGCAGATTTCATAAATTTATCGCAACAGAGAGGGATATTATTTTTGAACGTGTAAGCTGATTGGCTGGTTTAGGTGGCCACTTTACACCCGGTGAAACATTCACCATTCTGCATACGTTTAAACAACCTAATTTCCTCGGTTTTTCTATCTGTTGACTTTTTGAAGTAAAAGAGATGAAACCTTTATCGATGTGGGTGGGATTTATTTGGCAGAACTATTTCACCTACTAGGCAACGACTAAACATATTTTTCAGTGTTTGTGCTTCTTTTTTAAGGTACCAGTAAGTTTAATCAAAAATATTTATTTTTCACTCTTTCGAATACATACATATTTCAAAAAAATCATAACAACGTATCCCAAACTCTGTGAGGCTAAGGGCCCTGTGTTGAGTTGGGATACAACATAATGAAAAGTGGAAGCATGCGCATTATTAAATAATATCAAAAATAAAAATAAAATTTTATTACATAAACATGCATATATTTCTATAAACATCTGGACAACACGCTAAATAGTATATAAATATCTCGCAGCATATATATATATATATTGAGTGTGTCCAAATGTTAAAAAAAATATGATGTAGTACATCATTTTTCAAACTGCACTAACATTTAGATACTGTTTTTATTTATACAAAAAACTCCGAGGGTTCAATGTTCCTCCGAAATTCAAATAAAACATATTTTCTCTATCTTTAACCACTGATATAGTACTTTAAGTGTATGAACATATCGCTAATAAAATTGAACAGTGAAATACATCTGAAGAACATATTCTGTGATAATGGGACTCTGAGGTGTGCAAAGGATTTAACTGAATAAAATTATTTGAAATAGATTACGAATACTGTATATGCATGTAGGTTAACTATTCTAATTCAACATGTTATTATTTAAAAACATGAATTAATTAACGTATGTGCATGATTGTGTATCTTAAAATCGAAAACGTTTTTTTTTGTTTTACTGTCGCTTTGTGCTAGCGATATTCAGAATGGTAAATGTTACACAGTGTGAAAAGTGTCCACTTAAACCAACCAATGACCCTTCGTATTTCCTGAGAGTAGCCATTAAGTCACAAACTCTTCCACACGAAGAACTGTATCATTTATTTCGCCACATTTTGGAGAAGTTTGACCATAAAATCAGTGTTTGTGTTGATATTGTATCCAAGAAATCATTTTAAAAATACGATTTCAGCTAGCAGTAAACTTTACCCGACGACTTTTTGGGAAATGGGTTAATAGGTTTGAATATTTGGAACGCGTTGTCATATGAATAAAGAACTTTACAAACCCAAAAGATTATTTCATATTTCACCAGAGATAGAAAATACTTTTTAAAAAGGAAATATATTCCAAACATTTTTTGTTTGCTATAGATTATCGTTAAATGTCTTTATTTTAATTAATTACTTCTCCAGTAGGATCAAAGTACCGTAAAATGGGGTTATTTCAAATAAATTTTAGATTATCATCAAAACTATAGAATTCTTAAAGAAAAAAATATAAGAACAAATTAATAATCTAATCCTGCGCAATATCAAAGAAGAAGAAACAGGAATTTCCTAGCCAGTGGGGCGCTATTTGGAATTGGATTTTTGTAATACCGTTTTCATTAAATTAAACCGTAAATATCAAATAACTCATTTAGTACGATACTTAAATCATAAATTAAACATACCAGGGTCCGTATTTTGACGAAAAGTTAAAATTTATCTTCAATTTTATCTACAAAGAAAAATAAAGTTTTCTGTGTGAAAAATATATAACGTGGTTTTTTTTTCTAAACGTGTTCAATTTCAGGCTACTGACGAAGGTACTTTGAATTTTTATACAAATATACACATTTTCGTACACAAATATTGATGTTAGTTTATACCGTCTCTATATGTACCAATGAAGAAATCGTACATAATCACGGCTCAGAGTACTTTTATAACTTATTTTTTGAGTAGTTTTCTTAGTTTTTTCATCAAAATGCCTGTCGTGGATCAGAAAATCTTTTTCAAACAATTTCAAATATATTTTTGGTCACAAAATTGAATAAAACGATAAACTGAAGAAAAACATATCTAAAAAATTAAACAATAGTGAAATAAAAAATACAACAAACCAAAACAGTAATAAAAAATGTAGTAAAAATAGAGTGTAACAAATGTTCTGTTTGAAAAAATTCATGACAAGCTTATTAAAATTTACCGAACAATCTTGAAACATAATTATTTTTCTAATATGAGGGGCTATTCGAAACATCACCAACATTCAAACAAAATAAAAATCACACTCAATTAGGGCTATTTAAAACGTGTTCCAAATAATCCCATAGTTCGTTTTAAATAGCTTTACTGTAGATTACATGACATTAAAATGAAACTCAAGTACTGTTGATACTCAAGTATCATTTGAAAATCTGATTTATTATGACAACGTAATATATAATTACAATAAAAAATAAGTATTGCACTTCCTTCATAAATATTTCCGGTATTCGCGATGGCGATTTGACATAGACGATATTAGTGGTAATGGACACAATAACGAAATAGTCTTGCTGGAAAAATAGCTATCAGAAATATTTGTTTTATTTTAAATAGCCCCGCGATTCCAAATAGCCCTCATCTTACGGTATCATCATTTGATTTATAAATAAATTATTTTTAGTTTTAAAAACCAGATTAGGTCACACGTTTTAACATTCTCATGATGTAGTAGTTAGCTTTTTTTATAAAACCATAATAGGAAAATGAGAATGGTGAAAAATAATGAAATGGCACGTTTTCGGTTTTATTAAAATATGAATAAATAATAAATTAATAATAATAAGTAAATTAAACATCTGTAATGCTAGGTATAATATTATAATCTTGCCTTTATTTTACAAATATAAACAATTTGTTTTCACTTTGCCCAGCTGTATAAAATAGTACTTATGATTTTCTTGTTATATTACTTTAAAATATTTTATTATTTGATTTGTTTTTTACATTTATTTTTGAATTGTTTAAACTTTCTACTGAATATGTTGTATAATTTTTGGGTTAATGTTTAAAAATAAATCTTGTATAATTTTTAGGTTTAATTTTTTTTATAAATCTTGGGTAAAAGGAAATTTATGTTATAAAAAAAAGTATATTAAGCCAAATATGTTAGTATTATATTTTTTTGTAAAAGGCAAATTTGCCGTTTTTGTTAATAAAATAAAATAAAATAAAATAAAATAAAATAAAATAAAATAAAATAAAATAAAATAAAATAAAATAAAATAAAATAAAATAAAATAAAATAAAATAAAATAAAATAAAATAAAATAAAATAAAATAAAATAAAATAAAATAAAATAAAATAAAATAAAATAAAATAAAAATAAAAAATAAAATAAAATAAAATAAAATAAAATAAAATAAAATAAAATTGAATAAAAAAAAAAAATAAAAAAAAATAAAATAAAAAAAAAAAAAATAAACTGAAATTAAATTAAATTGTGCGAAACCTGTCACCCTATGTACCATTAGATCATCACGTGTTCATTAAAATGTTTTTTATTAATATTTTAAATACTGACTTGAAGTCTAAAACTGATGTAATATGTTTCCTTCTTTTATCGATTGGCGATAAACGATAGGGTACAGTTTACATTCATGTGTCGGCACGGAATGGTGAATACAATTATGTGTAAGAAATGGAACGAGAACCACGGACGAGTGTTTTCTATTAAATATCTGAGAAAAGAAATCCAGTGGAATTAGAGATCCATCTAAGATCTTAGATTCGACACGAAATGTTGTTTTAATAAGGAAGTTCAGTGGTTTTAAATATTCTTTTATTTGTTAAGAGACTATAAAACTAAGATAATTTTTGAAATATTATTTCTATGTGTCCCATGATCATCGCTACGTTTTTTTTAAATATTTTGTAATTTTATAATTACTCACTAGTTCTCTTAGGTGAGTTGTCCTGAATAGTGGGTTAGCTTTCCGGAAACCGGAAATCTATCAAAACACTCTACCATTGGTTGATTTAGAATTTATTAACTAAAAGTAAACCCCTCCCTTGGCCATCTAAATTTTTGATAATACAATAATTCGGATACTTTTTTATGAAATCGTAATAAAAAAGGAGACGAGAAAAAAAGGAATTTAATTGTTTTTTTGTAGACCCCTAAAAATACGTTTGCTGACTTATGGGGTTTCTAAATATAACGATTCAAAAATGATCGCCGATATGGTGCGATTGAAGTTTAAATGCAGTGCGTTATGCACTATGGAATGATGTTGAAGATAATGAAATGATAAGTACAAATGTTTCATCTTACCTAAAATTAGTCGAGTAACTTGTAATCTTTGTACATGTTGCAGGAACGAATGTAGGGAAAAAACTAAATCAAACTGAAGGAAAACTTTTTACGTAACGCGCATTCGGGGTTTTCCGCTTTCATTCGGCTATTGTCGTGAACCAGGGGGTTTTAAACTATTTGGACCAAGGGTCATTGATTGTTCAACTTTTGACTTCTGACACTTTTTAAGTTCGGAGTGCCACAAATCAAAGTACCTACTCTATTACGATTTTACTGATGTTAAATGTATACGTGCTTGCGTACACGTTATGTGTTTTGAACATATTTTATTAACAATATTTCAAATTTTCATAAATAAGCTTGATTTTACCTCGAGGGAATTCGTAAAGGTTGGTCGAAGTTTCAAAGGAGATAGTGAACCTTTTTAGAAGTAAATATGGAATTTTAAGCATTTACATTGCGTTTATTTTATTTTCATTTTATTAACAAAGACGCCTCGTAATGTAAATAAGCGTGGTAAGTAAGGTATCAGAAGGTAATAATGTTTTAAGGTCGTCTAAATGTTTACACACAGGCTGGATTTCCTCCCTAGGGAGTTATTCAGATCTAAAATTGTTGCAACGGAGAGGAAAAACATTTTGTTAAGTAAATATGAGAGTCTTGGCATATACAGGGCTTATAATCTGTAATTGGCTGGTTTAAGTTGCCACTTTACACACTGTATCATTCACCGTTCTGCCTATGTTTATGCCTAGACTACCATATTTCCTTCTCAAAATGTTTTCCCTTTCTGTTGCAACAATTTTATACCAGACGGCATATTACGCAGTAACCTTTCGATCGATGACCAAATCGATTTTTTTATAACATTTAACATACATATTAATTAAACACGTTTTCATTTATCTTACTGTTTTTTTTTTTAAATATCGATAATCAAATGTTTTACATTTTAAATGCACCATATACGTAATTCTACGTACCTACCTACAAGTTGCTTATACAAGGAAAGTATTTCGTATTTTTCGGACCATAAGACGCAATTTTTTACTCTGAAAATTCAACCGAAAATTAGGGTGCGTCTTAAAGATCGATGCGTCTTGTTTTACAAAACCATTTTTTCTTCAAAAAATTGATACTTATATAAATTTTGGGGTGCGTCTTATCGCCCGCAAAATACGGTAGGTTTTTTCATCAAAAGTCGATTTACGGAACTAAAATCGACGTTTTGTAGATTGAATTTGGGAGTTAAGTCATCCCTAAGCAGAAAAGTCAGGCGACTATTAAAAAAAAAAAATTCTCTAGTTAAGTGCCACGAGAAATTCGTACAGAAGAATATGTATGAATATGCAGCATTTAGTTTTAACAAAGCATGAATCCAAAAGAAGGAAACAATTCTGTGTGGGAAATAGATCCAGAATCCTGGACGAGTGTTTTCGACTCGATGACTGCCCTCAGATAAGAATCCTGAAAAAAGAAATGGAATGGAGAAAAGTCCTCATAGTGTAGTGGTTGGCCCGTTTGCTTACCGTGCTCGAGTCCTATGTTAGATTTCTGGAGTGGTTGACATGAAATTTGTTTATATGTTACTTTTAATTTGCAATATTGAATTGTCCCTGGAAAGGCGTAAGACTTGCCCTTCCTAACAGACGATCGAGATACGCTTAATTTACTTAAAAAATATAGCGCCCTATTCACCATCAGGTGTGGATAAGGTTTGACGATGATGCTAAATCCTATCTTCAGATATTGAACATAGCGCAGGACCGACGCCTGTTAATTCTAGTATCTATCAGTTATAAAAGGTTTAGTACCTTATATATCCAAATGTAAATACATATCCACAATATTTTGAGTATATCTAAATGTTTATAGACAAGAACTTTTCCCTCCTTTTCTTCCTAGGGAGTTACCAAGATTAATTTTAATATTACAAGACATATAGTCCGTAATATAACCACTCAAACCAGCCAATGATAGGTCACAAGCCATGTAAATGTCTCTACTTTCATACTTTAATCTCTGTCGCTATTCAAAAAAGTTTTTTTTTCCATTTTTATTTTAAAAAGTAAATAACGTCACAATTCACGCCCGAAGGATCGATTTAAGCGGGACGATCGTAGGCCGCGGGCCGTAGTTTAGAGACCCCTGTCGTAAACTAACAAGTTTGTATAGGGGATGCTGTAAAGACACGTAGTGAAAACGCTGTCACCCCGGCGGGTAATGGTTAATGCATTTGACTACCGCCCCGGGTTCTTATACCTGGAAAGTCGTTTTGAAGTAATTGTTTATTGAATCATTTATCTACGTATTTTTAGTGAAAGTTACTGAAAACCAACCAGTTTCAGAGCGAGGCTGTTCTTATATTTATATTATTAAAAATGAAGAAAAATCACCTCTTATATCATATTATGAATATCTCAGATCGACCTTGCTGGGCAATGATCATAATACCTCAGGCGCGGTATGCAAACACTAGACCAGGAGGTAGACTAAACTCCACTCTATTTCTGTTTTTAGGATAATTTCTATAGAGCCGAACAATCGTTTAGGGTTCTTATTCTATTCAATATACAGAATTGTATATACACTAGCTAAAATGTATTTGGGACAGATTTAATAAATTAATAAAATAAAAATTAATAAAAAATATTATACAAAAACCAAACAAACAAACCATCACGCCTCACGCATCACGAAGGGTAGGCAGAGGATAGAACGTCATATCACTCTATCTTTGCATACACGCACACTGATTATTCAGGCATTTAACATGTCTGAATAAACCTTCAAGTATTTGTGGGATTTGGTCATGCCATGTTTTTCTCGGTTTTCCTCTATTTCTGCATCCTTCAAAATTAGCATTGTATATATTTTTATTTGTTCTTTCACTATCCATTCGCTCTACATGTCCAAACCGACGCAGAGCTCCTTTCTTGATTTTGTCGATAATGTTTATCTCAGCCTTACATAATGTACGGATATCAACATTTAATTTGACGTAAATTTAACGAAAAATTTACAGCAAATAAATAAAACGTGCTTATTTAATATATTATTAATTAAGATCGGGGACTTTCTCTCCAGAGCAAAACCTACTTTTTGCCCTGTTTGAAGCTAAATATTGAAATTTAACAATCGAAGACATGAGTGGATAAAGGTGTTATTTGACAAAAACATAATTCAGCAATATCTGGGGTTAAAATTTAGAACACCAGTACAAAAGGGAAATATTACATATTACAAATACCGATAAAAACACCTGAAATAGATTTTTCAAAATTAATTGTGTTTTCAAAATCAATATGGATATTGTGGAAAATGTTTTCATGCATAATTTTTTATTTCAAATTGTTTAAAATATGTCGTAACAAAAACGCGATATGTTTGTTCTTGAAAAATCTGTGTCTTGGGTCTAAAAGGGCCAATGTCGGAAAGCCCTATACGGGGGTTGTTTGACGAAAAGTTTAAGTAAGAAAACGCACGATTTTTGTTGTTTTTATCATTTATTTTTCAACATAGTCCCCTTTTAGCGCAATACGTTTTCAAGAAGACTTTCCAAGTTTTTCATCCCCTCCGAAAGGTAATTTTGCTTGAGCTCTTCAAAATAGCGGTAAGTTTCGGTCGTCACTTCATCGTGTGTTGCAAAACGGGGTCCTCCGAGCCACTTTTTTTAGGTTTGGGAACAGGAAGAAGTCATATGGGGATCTGGTGAATACGGAGGGTGGTCGATAAATAAGGATCTTCAGCCCTACAGAAAATTGGATACAAAAATGTTTTTCTTTCGCGTTGGCGGTAAAAATAAGGACATTAAATTGTACAGCAAAGTTTGAAAATGTACGAAAAAAATATTTTAATTAAAACGAACACTATACTTTGAACAATGTCGCAAGTTTATATGAATCAACCAATGATACGAGAGTTGATGAAGATTTCCAGTTTACTTACCGTCAACGGACCAATCAGCAGAACTGACCAAGAAGAAACCAGTGCATTTTTTCTTCGATTCGGCGTCAAAAAGGTCCATTTATACTGCGTAGTAATTTCCAGTTATTGTTTTCCTCTCTGGAAAGTAATCAATAAGAATAATGACTTTCATTCTTCTTATTGATTACATCTTAAGTCTCAATATTACGTCTCCACTGCATCGGCGTGTAGTAATGGACCCACGTTTCATCAACATAGGCGTATCGATGAAAAAAATCCTCAGATCACATTTTATCTTCGCCAAAAAATTCTCCTTTCTTTTAGTGAGCAAACCCGGCACCCATCGCGCGAATAGCTTTTTCATATCCAAATGTTGGTGCATGATGGCGTGGAAAAGGGTCAGTTGATATGTTTTTTTGTAATTTTTTTATGGGAGTTGCGTTATCATTTACCTTGCTTATAATATACAAGGTTCAAAGTTACAGTTGTATATAGTGGATATGTTTGCAGCTTATGCTAGCTCACGGATTTTTATTCGACAGTTTTCTATAATCATATCATGGGATTTGTTGACGATTTCTGGGTGGTCATCATCAATAACACTTGTACGACCACGAACAAATTCAGCTTTCTAAAATGTAACTGTTGCTAGTGACTTCGATTAGATTTCTGCATTGTTTTTCCCTTTCTTGTGCAGAAACTTAATCACTGAACTATATTCGACTTTTTTATTTTTCACAAAACACAAGTTGATTCCTTGCAACGGCCGTAAAAACCAAACCAATAGTTATTTTGCTTCGAATTTTGACAGATGGCAGATGTCGAAACCAATATGGCATTTGCTGTCACGTAACGCCATCTATCGAAGGCTAGCTTCCGTCAAACGACCCTCGTATGTATATTATTGCGAGAACGTGTATTATTCTTATTCAGATCTATATTTAAAATAGACTTAAGATTACTATGTGATGAATCCAGTATTATTTTATAGGGACTAGTATTATAATTCGTCGGCCTCGTGGTGTAATGATCAGCGCGTTTGCCTACCATGCGAGAGGCCTCGGGTCCATTCTCGACATGGTTGATATGAAAGTTTTTCAGACTAGAATATTTCATGGTCCCTGGACTGGTACCTGAAGAGTAAGAACGATCATCTTACCTTCTTGTAACAAAACATGATCAAAATAAGCTGCGATTGGCGTACCAATGCAGTGCCCTATGCACCATTAGGTGCGGAAAGGGAATGATGAGTATTAATATTAGTATTAATATTAATATTAGGCGCCCTCCGTGGTATAGTGGTCAAGACGCTTGATTCACGCACGGAAGGTTCCGTGTTCGATTTCCGGTGAGAACATAAAAATTAAAATGTGATTTTTCTCAAGCCTGGGTGCTCTGTGATGTAATTCACCACTGTAATTAGGCCTCCTGGTCTGTTGTGGTGCAAAAAAAAATGTAAATATTCAAGACGCTTGACTCACACACGGAAGGTTCCGGGCTCGATTCCCGGTGAGAACACATAAATTAAATGTGATTTTCATCAAGCTTGGGTGTTCTGTGATGTAATTCACCACTGTAATTGGGCCTCCTGGCCTGTTGTAGTGCAAAAAAAAGTAATATTAGTGATATCATAGGTATTATTTTTATAGTTTTATGTCTTTAAATTTAATGTAAAAATATGCTTAAAAGATTAAAACTTTATTTTAAAGTGTTAAAAAAATTACACTAATCAAAAAAAATGAGTAGGTATAATATTATCTTTTCATCTCTATTTTCAGCGTATACACACTAAAACTATTTTATCGCTACGCATAAGTTTACTAGAAGAATTCTTACAAGATACTTCGTATGTATCTTAATTAGAGAAGCCTTATTTGTGTACTAGATTCTGAAATTCGGCAATTGTGTTTTTGTTATTCTTTAGCTGGCCAAATGAAAATACTTATTATTATGTATCTATATTATAAGATACGTTTTATGCACCACTAAATAATATTATATTTTCAACATAGCACGCATGATAGCATCCACGAGCGTATTTATAGCTTGCACGTGATGTTCTAGAAAAATTAAAATAAAACATTTGAACCTCTCTGTGCCCAGGCGGATGAAGAAAACAGCTTTGTGTGTGAAATAGAACCAGCAGACTTGTGCGCTTAATGACCGTCTGTAGGTATCTAACGATCGATTCAAATCCGGCTCTTTTAACGTCTCGATACACACACTCGGAAAGATAGTAGGAAACAGATGGAAAAAATATAATAACTAAATTTATTTTTTACTCTGGTAACTCCCTTGCCTAGATACTCTTAAAACTTGAAGGGGGGGGGTCAGTGGTATATCTTTGTAATCGCTAGAGGGAATTTATCTTAACTATACCGTCAAGGTGAAGGTATGACGACTTTATCTTCCCATCATAATCGAGGCCCTGGACGAACGGTTTCGATTCGATGGCTGCTCTCAAAAAAGCCTGAATACGTCGTGTAGCGGTTGGCGCGTTCATCTACCATTCTCGAGGTCCTGTGTTCGGTTCCTAGCGTGGTCGTGGTATACAAACGGCAGTATTTCATTGTTCATGAACTGGCATTGAAAGCGTAAGACTGGTTACCTTACTTTCTCGTAACAGATAATCGTCACACGCTGCATTTGGTTTGCAAATGCAGTGCCCTTTGCACAACCGGGTGCTTAAACGGAAACTAGTGTTCCCATCGATCTTTATTTTTTAATTAACGTAATGATGAAAAATTCGTAATAGGTGCCTTTGGAGTTTTCTAAATTAATTATATTTAGTGTAAATTACTTTTCGATGGGGGGTTTTGAACCCCCTAGACTTACCCCTTAGACCCTTATATACGTCGTTGGCATCTATCCATCTGTTTTCCATAATTCACATGTAGACACTTCTGTTGGAAAAATAAGTAACTTGTTGTCACCATATTTTCTTCTGTCTTCGTCGGTCGGAGAAGCCTGTCAAATGGAAATAGGAGAGGAAATGAAAATTCAAAGACAAGATATAGGAAATGTTTTTTGCGACATATTTTTACATAATGATTTTATACTCATTTACTACTTGCAGTTCAAATTACGTTTCTGGTCCTGACTACCGAGGAATTTCTTTAAATGTTAGTAAATACATAATTGTATATAACCACTTACCGTCTTTTCTATGTCTACCGGTTTCGTCAGGACCCTAATTTATTTATTCATTCAAAATTACACTCGTTGAAATATGAATGAAATAATATGAAAAATTTTAAGCCTTTTTTGCTGTGCCCGTGTCAAGTAATAATAATTAACAATAAAAAATACATACTAAAATTAATTAGAATAAATTATAATGACATGTGATGCAGTAGAATAACAATCCAGAAAAACAAATATAAATAATAAAATTCCAAAGAAGACAATGTTAACAAATAATAATTAGCTTTAATTATTTATTTTATTTTATTTTTAATTTATTGACTTTTCACGCCCAAGGCCGTACATACATGGAAGTTATATAAAACTTAAGTATATAAACAACATACATGGAAGTTATATAAAACTTAAGTATATAAACAACATAAAATTTTTTAAATAGAATATAAAGCAATAAAAGATAGAACAGTGTTTAGAAGTACAACAACAACAACTACAAACCATCACGCCGTTTCCCCGTAGGGGTAGGCAAAAAGGATAGAACGCAATAACACTATATCTTGGCATACAGACCTCGCTTCCTTTAAATTCATACATCTTCTTATGCACGCACGCCGATTATTCCATCTTTAAGTATTTGATGGACTTGATCGTGCCATGTCTTTCTCGGTTTTCCTCGTTTTCTGCAAAGTTGGTGTTAAAAAAAGAAAATGAGTATATAAACAACATAAATTTCAAAAAATACAATATAAGGAAAATACAAATTATACAAATTTAGATTCATACATAATTTTTTTAATATTTATTTTTCAAAAATATTTACAAAATAGTCTTAAATTAAAGTCCTGCTGAGTTGCATACATACAACTCGTCAGCAGGTTCTTATAAATTACATCGATTATTTACACTTAACCTACATTAACAATAATTTTACTTGAAAAACAATTACATATTACATTATGAAAAATTAAAAACAATCACTGTAAAAACATTATTGAAATGATAATTAAGACATGACTTCTAGAAACTTACTCTATACTGTAGTAATAAATAATATGCCAAATAACTGTAAATACTAAATAATACAAAAATACATAGTGAAAAAACATAAAAATATCCAGGTATATAAAGAGCAAATAAAAGTATGGAAGGAAAGCAGATTTGTAAATTTTTGCTAATGTCGAACTTTAAAAAGATTGACAACCTCGTCCCTATCGATGTGCAGCAACCAGTGAGGAAGTTCAGTGTCTTTTTTTCCCTTTTTATTTGTTAATAGAATATCAAACCAAGCAAATTTTTTATTTTTTTATTTTTATAGATCTTATTATCAGCGCTATGATTTTTTTAAAGTTTTGTATTTCTGAAATAACTTCGCGTGTGACCTCAGAGGTTGTTCTATGACTATTGTTCCGATTGGTTCGTTTACGGTGACCAAACCGGATATCCTTCAAAGCTCTCATATCATTGGATGGTTCATATAAACTAGTGACGTCATTCAAAGTAGGGCGTTTTTTTTTTAAATTTTTTAATAATTTTTTTAGTGCATTTTTAAGAAATTTTCCGGTACAATTTAATGATCTAATTTTTACCGCGCGCAAGAAAACTTTCTTCGTATCCAATTTTCAGTGGGGCTGAAGTTCCTCATTGCAAACATTTTTCTTAAATACATTGGCACTTGTGGAGTTCTTTATGGCTGACGGAAGTTGATTGAAAAAAATATTACACTAACATACCAATCCCACTATACACCTTCAACCATAGAGTTGCACAAAAATATAAACCCATCATGCTAATAGGACACAAGCTATTAGAAGCTAACGCCAACGTGCATTGTTTATAATAATCAAAAAATAATATTGTGGAAACAGTAGCTTAAACAAAAAAATACTATTAAATTTTTTGCAACGGTATATCATTTATCATTCTGTCTGTGCTTAAACATCTACATTTTCTCAACTTTTCCATCAGTCGACTTTTTTTAAGTAAAAAAGCTGAAACCATTATTGATGTGGGTGAGATTCACCTGGCTGAATTATTTCACACACCCCTGAAAACAGTTTTTAAATTTTGCACTTCTTATACCAGTTAGTTTAATCAACAATATTTTGAGTAAGTCCTAATGTTGGTAAACAGGCTGGATTTCCTCCGTAGGCAGTTTTTAAGATTGAGGAAATGTAAATGTTTGAACATAGGTAAAATGGTGAATGTTACACAATTTGTAAAGTGACTACTTAAACCAGCCAATGGCAGATCATAAGCCTAGTAAATGCCTAGACATCCATATTTCCTTCTTAAAAATGTTTTCCCGCTCTGTTGCAACAAAGTTAAATCTTAATAACCCCCTCAGGTGAAAACCCAGCCTGTTTTCAAACATTTGGGCTTACTCAAAACATTGTTAAAAGACTATTGTTTATTATAATTCAATTTCAAAATGATTATTTCCCTAAAATGCATTCACAAAAACACAAACGTACTTTAATTCCACAGCCCATGTTAATAATAAAAATGTATATAGTTCAAACTTCTTTTGAAAAAATACCAGTCTTACAATGTTGCCATACCGATGAAACCGGTTATCGGTTGATCGAACTATGTTGATAAAAGTATTAACCTATCATTCATTAAAATTTTTACATTTACAATAAAGTTCCACTAAGAAAATCAGTATGTTACTAATTTAAATGTTTTAATAACTAATTTCTAATAATTACATGGTCAATACAGTGCAGGCAATTGGTAAATTTAAACCAAAGAAGGGAAGAAAATGCCGAACACTCCTCTAGTGGAACGGAAGGCCTGTTGACTACTGCCACCAGACCGGCTTCTCCTGAAGAGTTTTAAGCGGTTTCCTCTCTACATGAGCAAATGCTGAGAAGTTCCTAAATGGCCCACATTAGTATATCCCTCCTAATCCCAACCGTTTAGATAAATTTAAAGAAATTTAATTGCAGACAAATCCACCTTGTATATTATAAGCAAGATAAGTAATAAAGCAACTCCCATATAAAAATTAAAAAAAAACTAATTTCTAATGATACTCTTTTAAATGAAATGTTTAAAAATTAAAACCGCCAATAACAGGTCTTGAACCCTTAACCTTCAAATTCCTCTCTCAAAAAGGTTTTCAGTTATTTAAATATCTATGAATCTTTTTAAAAATCTTTCAGAGATAATGTTAGTAAATTCGAGTTACAGCGATAATGTAAGTAAATGTGAGTTACAGAGATAATGTTAGTAAATGCGAGTTACAGAGATAATGTAAGTAAATGTGAGTTACAGAGATAATGTTAGTAAATGCGAGTTACAGAGATAATGTTAGTAAATGCGAGTTACAGAGATAATGTAAGTAAATGTGAGTTACAGAGATAATGTTAGTAAATGCGAATTACAGAGGTATAGTACAAAAAAAAGTTAGTAAATGCGAGTTACAGAGGTACGAGTACATAACTCGCAATAAGGATTTATTTTATTTCAATTTAAAATTTTGGTCTCAATATTTTGCAAATTATTGAGTATCGTATGGCTACTCGTGCAATACAATATGTAAAATAGACGAGCATAAATCAAGCCCATATCCCTCTAGGTTTTATATGTTGGTGCTTTGTAGCACTGATGTAATAATATTCCAAATGTTAATGTAATTTGTAAAACAAGTTAAAAGTTTTGAAAGTTTTCGGGTGGCCGCTGCAAGTTTGACAAAGCAACTATGTTTTTAACCTTAAAATTTGTTGCAACAGAGAGGGAAAACACTTTTGAGAAGGGAATATGGAAGTCTATGCATTTACAGGGCTTATGACCTGTCGTTGACTGGTTTAACAGACTGGTCAAAAGAAGAGATTGGTCAAAATTTTGTACTAAGAAAACATAAGAACATAAAAACATAATATCAAATATGTTACTAGGAGTATTATATCTCTGTTTAAATCACGTCTGAAGAAACATCTCCTTTCTCTTCCTTAGTCTCTCCTCCTTTCCTCTTTCCTCTTTTTTCTTTTTCCCATTGAGTAATGGTATTGACTTAAGGTAATTTTATACACAAATATATTTATTTATATTTTTATATATCTTTAGCTTTATAATTTTTATTTTCTATTGAATATGTTCTGTAACTTGAATTATTAAAATAAAACTTTTATTTTATTTGTTAGTTGGAAGAAATTGCCATTTGGCAATAAACTTGCCAATGTACAATTAACATTTTGTACAAAAAGTTAAATAAATAAATATAAACATTAAAAGATACATACACATGTTAAAATAAAATATTTAAAAAAACCTAATTAATTAAAAATAACAGCTGTTTTAATTGGGAGATAAGGTTTGCACATATTAAAATAAGAATTATTTTTTTAAAACTACATAATTTACACATTGTGTAACATTCACTATTCTACCTATGTTTAAACATTTATATGTTTAAACGTCCACATTTCCTCAACTCTTCCATCTGTTGATTTTTATTTTTTTAAAACTACATAATTTACACATTGTGTAACATTCACTATTCTACCTATGTTTAAACATTTATATGTTTAAACGTCCACATTTCCTCAACTCTTCCATCTGTTGATTTTTATTTATTTATTTTTACAGAAACAAACAGCCAATAATGATAATATAATAAAATAAAAAATATATGGTTTAACTCTTAAAAGACGGTGGTAAATAATCCCTTTGCGAGCGGTGATGTAACATCCGCTAACGTTACCGCTAGTAAAAGACGGTATATTTTAAAGTTCAGACATTGAAAAAAAAAACAAAAAGCGTGGGGATATACTGTTTAATATTTATTTTTCCATAATTTATGCAAATAAAAATAAAACTGAACCCTGGTATAGCAAAATATATTAAAAATCATAAATACACCGCTCATATTACGCGCGTGCGTCCTCCATCACAGTCATAAACCGACTGAATCTGTTTTACACAACACCCGCCATAGAACAGCGTCTCTGTCTTCCTTATTATTAGTTCTATCTTCGCGATCTCTCTTATACAGATGTGTTGCTGAATTATCGGACATTCATTCATCGCGTAGCAAGGACAAATATTTTTTGTATTAACATCCAGCATAGTTATACAAATTTTACTTTCCAAATCCGGTGTGAAAATGTCCATTTAAAGATTACAAAAAATACGACCTAATAATTTAAGAAAATAAGAGAGATATATCGAGTCTTGTATCCTATGTCGACTAGTGTGACATCACAGCCACACAAGAGTTAAAGACAGACCAGCGACGTTTCGAAATAAAAATCATACATATTAAATTGTGGTAAACAAAAGGGTGTGTTGTGTGTATTTGTGTAGGAGTAAGTGTTCAGGTGTGTGTGAGCGTGAGCATCATTAAATAGAAAGTGGGAGCGTATCGCAGCCAGATTGAATGAGTCTTAATTTATTTTCAAATAAATTAAAGGGCATGTTAAATATATCAATAGATGAAAAAAAAGCATTGTAGTTTGAGCAAGAACGATAGAGGAAGGAGTGTTGTGCATAGTTAGTGCTACAGACTGGCAGATGGAATAAATATTTATTCCTTGTCAAGCGAAAGGGGACATTAAGATTGATTTTGGGGAGTAGGTTAAAGAGTCTACTTTATTATTTAATCATTTATATAAATAGCATAATTCAGATATAGTGCGTCTATTTTTAAGGGTTAAAATTCCATTTTGTTTATCAGATTGTCTGTAAGTGCAAAGCGTTTTATTGTTTTTATAATCTAGGTATTTAAAAAAAAATTGTTGAACATTTTTAATCCTTTCTATGTTTGTTATGTATTGTGGGCTCCACACAACGGATGTTGTAAAAAGTTTTCAGTGTGCTTGGTTTTTTAAAGGTTTAAAATGGAAATTCTTAAAATGAAGCCGAGCATTTGGTAAGCTTTTTCAACAATAGAATTTATGTGAGACCCAAACAGCAATCTACTATCAAAAATAACTCCTAAGCCTAATTTCGCTACTCCGTGATATGGAATTATCTTTGATCGTATAATTGTGCGTATTTTTTTTACTTTTAGTAAATGTCATTGAATAACATTTTGAGGTATTAATATATATAGAAGATCGTCGAATGATCGAGATGATTGACGTGCAGGCAGTGCCATATGCACCACTGAGTGTGAATAGGTAAATGATCCGAGGCACTGCCGTGTCTAGTTAAAAAAATCCTGTGATATCAAATTATTTCAAGTATGTTTCAACATCTACATCCACATTTTTTCATTCGTTCATCTGTTGTTCTTCAACATTTCTTATGTGGATGTTTAAACATGGGTTGAATGGTGAATGTTTTTCACAGTGTTAAGAGAAAGCTAAAAAAATATATATTTTGTTTTGTATGAGGCTATGTGAGTGCAATTAGTTATTATTTCAAAAATGAATAAATAAATATGTGTATAAGAACGATGAAGGTTCATTGTCTAAGCGAGAGGTGTACACTAGGGTGGCCCGATACTATTTTTTTCCGAATTTTGAAATGAAAGGGGTCTAAAAAGTTGCTTTTTGGATTACTTGGAATGCAAAAAATATTCGATACTACTTTTGGCCCTCAACCAGAGCTTTAAGTTTTCGAAAAAGTCGATTTTTTGCGCTAAACCGGCTGTCATTTCGTATAAGAAAATCAGTCCAATTAAATTTTATAATGTGCATTAAACCTTATTAAATAAGTATCTAAGGGCGTGAGTTGCACTTTGTTTTGTGATAAATGGGTAGCATTGTTTTAATGAGCCATTGTTTTCGTCAATTTTAGCCAGGCGCTCAACGGAATCAGTTCCACGAAGTGTAAACTTTTTGCATTTCGGTAGTTGTAAAACGTGTTTGAATTTGTAATGAGATTAAGTTATATCTTTACTAACAAAAAAATTATTTTATCAATACAGATAAATTACAAAATGTTCAGACACTGATAAACTTCAAACCTCGGTTGAGGGCCAAAAGAAGTATGAAATTTTTTTTTAAAATAATTTTCACGTTCAATGTGATTCAAAATGCAATTTTTAGACCCCTTTCACTTTGGTGTCTAAAAAAATAAAAAAACTTCATGCATCATCGGCCCACTCTAGTGTACACACATATTCGGAGGTACATTATTATGAACATTGTGTGTTGTACATACGTCAGAGCAGTAATACAAATATTTGTGGGGTGCGTACTCCGGAAATTGGTCGAACTGTGACCACGTTCGTAATTTAAAAGGTGCGGTCATAGCCTTTGAATAATGTCAATACTACATCCCTTTACCAGTAACTTATTGGATATTTTCTGAAAAACTAGGATAAAAGTATGCTGAATGCTGTCTCTGAATTAGTACTGGAGTTAACCCTCCAGAAGGGGGGGCAATTACAAACGGTATCTTCATCTGAATTCAACCAATATGTGACGCCGAAAGTTTTCTCCACGCTCCTTACTTAATAAAAATTAAAAATAATTCTCGTTCGTATTTTAAATAGGCTTCTGTGACATGCAGCTACTTCAAAACGATTTAAATTTGAATATATCTCAATTGAAACAAAAAATATTAGATTGAACATAATTTTCATACGACATTTGAAAGTTGCCAAGAAGGTATAGTTAACTTTCCGAATATTTCTATCTACCTACGTATTACAAAGCCGACTTTTTCGAGATCTCGAAATAGGCAATATTTTTATAGCTGGATGCTGCTATACGTTAACAGGGCGGCATCAAGCTGCATTATCTCTGCATCTGACCGTTCATGTTCAAAACTAACGTTATGTCAGAAATTAATTTGACTTCAAAGTTTACTTATTTATATTTCGTATTTAAAAAGACTTTTAGGAAAAAAAGTTCCCACTTAAGAATGATTTTTTTTTTTTAATTTTTATTATTCATTAATTTCATAAAAAGTACATGTTTTTGTAAAATTCTAAACATATCTTCTTTAACACATCTAGAAAATGTTATCACTGTAATTCTCCAAAAAAAGAGACTAACTCTTGTGCTTGGAGAGTGACTTACACTGTTTTAGTTGTTTATTTATAAGAGTTTATATAATTTTAAATACGAGTACATGAAAAAGAAAAAGAAAAACATAGGATATATAAAGAAAAAATATAAAACAATTATACATTCTTAGTAATTAAAATTTAATGTTGTTTTTACACGAGTTCAAAAAAATTAATAATATAAATCAAAATCAAAGGAAAAATTGCTCGGTGGAACCAAATTTTTGTCACATTTAATGCGTAGATATGTGTACCGTAGGCTATTAAAGCCAGCTCTTTTACTTGATGAAAATAAAAAATATGGAAGAATTTAAGAAATACAGTTGTTCAAGCATAGCCAGAATGGTGACTGGGTAAAGTTATCTTTGGAACTCTAGTCTATACTCGATCAAAATGCTCGATTTAAAATGCCGATTACTCAACTCTCGTATAATGCTACTCTTATATGGGTGCGAATCCTGACACCTTATCAAAACTCAAAACACCAAACTTCTGAGTTTTGAGTTCAAAGAGAATATTAGGTATAAGACTTACCTCAAAAAAGTCCAGATCTTGTCTCGAGTTTACAATACGACGCACTCGGGGACATTGGTACATGCAACCCATAGTTTGTGCTGTGTTGATCAAGGAACAACACATTATTATTTCGCAACCGGCGGATTGGAACATTGAATGCCACTTGTTCCAGGAACGATGGTACATCAATTAAGCCATTCAGTATATTAAACATAAATATGGAGTCAATGTTACTTCTACGTTTTTGTAGACTTGAGATTTTTAACGTTGACCCTATTTCTCCGAATGTGTATTCTCCCCTCTCGAGGCCAATCATCCAGTTAGTTGGTTTTTTAATTACATAAAACTGTTAAGCATATCTTTTAACTGAAATACTTTACTAAAATTATTGTTTTTATCTAAGAGTAATAATGCGTGAACCTATAGAGAAGCCCTATCACTATATTTCATAGAACGCAAGTGATGTTGTTTTGTTGGTTAGCAACCAATTGGTGGCTTTTTTGTTTTGTTTGACAACATAAACATAACGGTTCGATCGGATGCTTTTGTAGCTGTGCTTGGCTTTGTTTGTAAATAACTTGGATATTTTACGTAATAATAAATAAAAATCGACTATGGTGAATTGCAGTATGTTTGGTTGCAGCAGTAGGAGCGTCAAAGGTGTTAAAGGAGTCAGTTTTCACAGGTTATTGAATTCGAATATTTTCCCATGATTTACATTGATTTTGGCATTTATTGTCCCGACACGTGTATTATATTGCTTAAAAACTTTCCTTATATCAACTTATTTACTCAGATACTATTTTTTCTCAATTTGGGAGATAAATTTGTGAATTAAAGTATGTTTACACTGTTGATAATGACAGTTGATTACGGGCAATATGTCGGGGCCGCGGGTATCCATATAAAGTTTGGGTTTTTATCGAGTAGAGGTCGATTAAATAAAATGACGTGTCCAAATTTCAGGCCGCTACAACTCGTCATTTCGGAGATGTGACGAACAAACAAACAAACTCAACACAGGGACTTTGCTTCCATGGAGTTTGTAAATGTAACTACTAGGTATTTCCTGGAAATACCACATTACAAATGAGGAGGTTCTCCAAAGAATCGAAGGTGGAAGGCACCTGCTCAGGACCTTGTCCGAAAGGCGAGCGAGATGGATCGGCCATGTAATACGTCAAGAAGGCCTCCTGCATGTCATAATGGAGGGGATGACCGAAGGGACAAATTCTAGGGAACGCTCACCCCGAGAGTACCTGGAGGACCTATTAGAGGACGTGAGCTGCTCATCATATGTTGACTTTATAAGAGCCGCACAAGACAGGGAGGAATGGAGGAGAAGAATGAATGTAATTGCTGCCAGCCAATTCCAGGATTGAGACCAGAGAAGAGAAGAAGAATAAATACACAGGTACATATTTAAAAATATTTACAATGCAAATTAATATCCGTTTGGCAGTTCTCGACCTGAGTACGGCCTATCGTTTTGCTGCGAACTGTAGCTAACTTAATACCCAATAGTCAAATAATGTTTTTTAACGTTTGGGCTCCTCTATAGCTTGGCGCATTATTACTCTGAGGTTTTTATCTAATGTTGGACTTAGTTTTTTTAAGAGCGTGATTAAAATAATCAGCATTTAAAAATGACAAAATCGCACGATTTTTTAACTTTTCGTTTTCCCAGACTACACCATCTATGTATGAAATAGAAATAGAATCCCAGACGAATGTTTTGGACTCGATGACTACTTTCAGTAAAAATCCTGAAAAGGGAAATCTTGGGGAGATTAGACCGCCTTGCAGTGTAGTGGTTGGGGGTTCGCTTACCATGCCTGAGCCTCAGATTCCTGCCTAATTCGACACGAAATATTAGCGATGGTTTTATACTGTAATATGTCATTGTACCTGGACTGGCGCCGGAGGTGTAAGACAATTCATCTTGCCTTCATGTACGAAATGATCAAGACACGCTGCATTGGAGTACCTACCGCTGGGTGCGAGTAAGGAAATAATGATACTAACTGTCATCATGTCTTATACATATTTTTAAAACTATTTTGAATTTTTCCCAATAGCTCATTCTCACTCCGTTAAATTAGTAGAGATTCAAGTGTATCATCAAATTAGACGGTGATTTGAAACATCCTCAGTTAATTAATTTTTGCCCAAAGATACTTAACCTTCTCTTTGTCAATACGTTCCAACTACGAACACGCAAGGGTGGGTGTAAAATGAAATAAAAACATTTAATTCGTTTCGTTGAACTAATTAAACTGATTAATATCTAAGGCTAAAAAGCCCCAAGTAAATTAATGGTTTTATGACCCCTTCGGACTGTGTTAAAAAAAATATTAATTTCAAATACTCAATGTTTACAGTATGTATTTTATATTTTAGTGATAAAATTTTGATAGAACATACTACCTATTAGTTATTAACAAATTACAACAGGGATGGAGAATACCTTAAATAAGGGAATATGGAAGTCTAGGCATTTACAGGGCTTATGACCTGTCACTGGCTGGTTTAAGTGGCCACTTTACACACCGTGTAACATTCACCGTTTTGCCTATGTTTGAACATCCATATTTCTTCTATTCTTCCATCTGTAGATTTTAGTGAAGTTAAAGAGCTGAAACCTATATTGCTGTGAAGAGATTCATCTGACTGAATTATTTCACATACTAGGCAACGCCTGAAAACAATTTTCCAATTTTAAATAATTCGATTATTTGTTTACACTTTACACCGCTTAATTGTGATGCATATTATTTATTTACTACTTCCTTTCCAGCAGGGTAGTTTAAAGCTGCAATAAATTGCCAAGTCTAGTTGTCCATTTCATTTGGCAGGTTTGTGATTTTTTTAGTTTTATTACAATATTATTCTTAAAGTGAGTGAAGAGATCAAGATTTTGGGCTAACATAACAAAAAAAATATTTCTATACATTCCTGGGTAAAAGGATATAGTGTTACATGGTAAAACAGAAGGTGACATACGAAAAAAAAAGGAGAATAGAAAAAATATCAAAAAAAGTCCACAAAAATAAAGTGTTAAGAGAGTCTTATATAATATCGAATACTTTTTTTCTGATTTTGCTTGTTACCCAGTAAAGATATGACACAAGATGATGATCTATCACGCATTGATTACGATGCTTTCTACATCAAATGAAAAACCAGGAGAACATGGGTACTATTTAAACCAAAATATTTATCTGCGAATTATAGAAAAAAGAATATATCATCTTAGGACAGATGTATGACATCTTAAGAACGTCGAAAAATGTTTTGTTTTTTCTATAATTACTGTAATTTTATTAAAATTGTAAGAAAACATTTTTTTTTTATAAAACCAAATAATTAGAACATGTTATTTTGTATTTTGTTATTAAAAATAATTCAGTTGTGGTGCGGGCGCGGCGAACTTAAACATATGGTAATAAGTGTATTGTCCACGGTGACCGCGCAGGCGCGGCAAGGCGCAGCGTACCGCGCCCGCGCCGCTCCGCAAAACGCTTGCTACTATGGCCAAGCACAAAACGATTCCCTCTGAAGACAGTGAATAAAATATATTAACAGCGCATAATAACTTTTGAGTTTTATTATTTCAATTTTCAGACCATCTCCTCAAAGTCATGGATAATTTGTGTTGGAAAAATGGAAATCAATGTCTAGTATAGTGGAATTTGAACCTCGGACCTTTGTGTGACGATCCCTGAGTCCGCAAAACTACCATGGGACCACAATCCAATTCACACATGTGTTTAAAATATTTATATTTTTTTGTACAATACCATTTCCTATTTTCTATTTGCGATGTTTCACGTCTAACGCGAGAGGCGGCCACGGTTTTTTTTTTTTTAATTCAATTTTTCTGTCAGGATTCAAGAATAAAGTTAAGATACGTCACCCTGTAAATATTCCAATATGGTGGCGCATGAGTTTACTTCATTAGAGAGAATTTACGGTCGTAAAGTAGTAAATTTACTTTCCTCTCGAGATTACTGTGCCTTTAATTTATGTACTGTCTTTCTAGTGATACAGCAAATTAAACTATATGTTCACGTCTCGATAGGCACATTACATTAGTTAAAGGTACCTAACTAAAGTAAAATACCGTTGCCAAATAATATAGATTTCCTCGAGCAGGCCTCTTAGTGGGGTCAGAATTATTTGGATATGTTTTTTTTAGTCTGAATAATGTTAAATCATCATCACCGTCCCCTTTCACACCCAGTGGTGCATAGGGCACAGCATTGGTAAACCGAACGCAGCTTAGTTCGATCATCTGTTACGTGAAGGTAAGATCAGTATTACGCTTCAGGTGCCAGTCCAGGGTACCTATTCTGATGGGAAGTTAACATTTATATTCAATTATCTACAAATTAAAATTAAGTTTTCTGTATGAAAAATATAATATGTTTACATTTTTTTTTGTTAACACGAACCGACGAAGGTACTTTGAATTTTCATACAAATATACACACTTTCGTACATAAATATCGATCCGGGGCGCCAGCGCCCCTTTGTGGGCATTTTGAAGTTCTGGCGGGGCTTTTCAAAAAATTTAGCATATAAATAATATAATCCCATAAGGGACGCTGCAGAAGATCAAGTGGACATTGTGTCAATATAGGGAAATGAGTTCAATATCATGTTCTTTATATAAAATATAGGTCCATTAAAAAAAGTTCAAAATATCACCTGAGTGAAAATTTTGTACCGTCCAAGGCTGGTAATCCATTTTTATCAGGCTTAGAAAGTGTCGGTTCAAATTTAAAAGAGCAGTTTATTGATTTACAAAATGACTGCGAAGCCAAAATAATATTCAATCAATGTGATTATAATGCTTTTTGGGTTGGTTTTCGCCATCAATTCCCTTTTCTGTGGAAAGAAGTAAAATTACCCATCATAGCATTTCCATCTTCCTATTTAGCAGAGAATGGTTTTAGTGCAGTAATGCATATATTGAAAAAATCACGAAATCTATTACAAAAGTCAAAGAGGAGATTTGAGTTTATATTTAGCTAAACTTGAATCTAATATTACGAATCTGGCCCAATCACACGAGGTTTAAGGATCTCACTAACTTTTTTTTAGTATTTTAATAAAAAAAATGATATTGAATTATTTAAAAAAATATTATCATACTCTGTATGTGATGACGTAAAAGGTAATAGATACATAATGTTCGTAAAAATAATATGATGTTTTACTAGTACTTATCATATTTTCTTATTTGTAGTAGGAAATACATTGGATACAATATTTTCGGTAAGTCAAAATCTTTAAAGCAGAAAGGTTACTACAGCATTCAACCAACATCACCTCTACAGGGCGTTGGAGGGGGGTGTTGATTCAACCCTCTAGAAATTCCTACAAGATTAATGACTGTCCGTGTCCAGGCGGATGAAAAATACAGTTCTGTATATGGAATAGAACCAAAACCTTGGACAAGTGTTTTCGGCTCGATGGCTGCGCTCTCGGAAAAATCATGAAAAAGGAAATCGAGTGGAAATAAGTCTGCCTCATATGGTTGGCGTGTTCGCCTGCCATGCTAGAGATCCAGGGTTCGATTCCTGGCCGAGGGCTTTAAAGGTGGTTCTACCCTGCAATATTTCATTATCTCGGGACTGGCACCTTACCTTCCATGCAATTCATTTTATCCAGATACACTGAAATTGGAACCGCAATGCAGTGTCCTATGCACCACTGGGTGCAAATATGGAAATAGTGATGATGAAAAATCATGGGAAAAAAAATCATTTTTATTATTATGAACTCGTTCTTAACAATAAATATCTTATTTAAGGGGAAACGCAGTCTGACTTTTCTTTATACCAACGTATTTCCAAATTTTCTCCCTGGATCATGGCACTAGAGCAGTGATTTACACACATCGAGTACCTTTAGCGTCTTCCTATCATTTCGTTTGTATGATAAATTGTTTATCATGGGAACTAGAACCTTCCAAAAACCCTTAACAGCGCCCAGATTTACCTGCCTTCTTCGGACGTACAGTATGCAAACATTTGAACTATTTTTGAAAAACGCAAAAGGTACTGACACAGAAAATTTTATTTTAATACTCTTTTTTCAAAAAAACAACCAAATCGATTCAGTTTTTGGTAGGGCAAAACAAGACAGCAAAATTTCGATTTCAGCTAGGCCGTAATCAGTCCGACATGCAGTTGTCTTTTTCGCACAGTATCGGAGAGACATTTGCGAGAGAGTGACAAAAACAATGCTCAAATACCTATTCATCGAAATTCTCAGCCACCGCATATCCTCTTAATCAGTTATTTTAACATTGACATATGAAGGTAGTCGAATAAATAACCCATACAGATCCCCCCGAACCCTCGACTGTTGTAACCGAGTATACATCGGAGAAACTCCGTAGAAAAAAGCCACGGATAATATCTGCTTTGAGCACTCTTATGTAAGGATTTATTTTATTTGTTCACCATTGTAAGAGTACATTAACTCGCAGTCACAAAATCCTAGAACCACTTACAAATCAACTTCAAGAATGAGATAGTTCAGTGGTCCAACAATGTTTGAGTATGTCCAAATGCTTGCAGACTGGCTGGATCTCCTCCCTAGTTGGCTTAACTGGCTGAATTTCCTACCTGGTAAAAGAAGAAGTATACAAATTGGAAAATTGTTTTCAGGCGTTGCCTAGTAGGTGATTTGGTTCAGCCGGATGAATCTCACCCACGTGATAAAGGTTTCAGCTCTTTTACTTCACAAAAGTCAACAGATGGAAGAGTCGAGGAAATGTGGATGGTCAAACATGGGCTGAATGTTACACAGTGTGTAAAGTGGCCACTTAAACCAGCCAATGACAGGTCATAAGCCCTTTGAATTCCTAGACTTCCATATTCCCTTCTCAAAATCGTTTTCCCTCTCGGTTGAAATAAATTTAAATAGTTTAGTGGTGTTTTTTTATTTGTTAAAAGACTATTAACTAATCCAAAAAAGACATATTAAATTTTTATGTCGTATTATCAGCGCTATGATTTTTTAAAGTTTTGCATTTCTGAAATTACTCCACATGTGACATTAGAGGTTCTCTTCTGTTTATCCTCCGTCAGTTCTGCCGATTGGTCCGTTTACTTTATTTTTATTTTATTTTATTTAATGCATATCAAGGTAGTGGTTGGGTTTTGTATTAAATGGCTCACAAAATAATATAATCCCGTACTCGAGTGTTTTGCACCTTTTATTAGGTACGCAGATGTTGATCCTTGAAACTGCTTCCCCACGTAATGAGCTTACACACCTCTAAAGTATTCATGTATATCTTCCACAGCTAGTAACAAAGGATAGTAACAAAAAAAACAATCTTAATATCAAAATAATGGACATTTTTATTAAAATTATAATTTATAATCAATATTAACAAAACTAATACAAAGTTCGCCATCGAGGAATTTGGTATTGGAAATAATAAATCTAAATAAAATATAAAATCAATCAACACCATTTGACATAGTGTCATGGTATAGTGCAATTATGAATAATAATAAGCAAGGTGTGAGAGATTAAAAAACTTAAATGACATTAATATATTCTCAGTTTCAGTATTTTAAATGTTTATAGTAGATAATTCGCACCCCCCCCCCCCCCCCCCCCCCAAGTAATAGAATTTGGAATGAAGTAAACCGTGCCAAACTACCATAACTAAAGTGAATTAAAACCGCATATGAGTGCATAATGACACTAACGTGATATTTATTTAGTACCAAGATTAGTTATTGAATATATATTACAGTATTATCATATTGATGACTTCTGTTATCAAAACTTGCCAACGCCAAAAAATCTCAGTTTGACCCATTTAAAGTGGCACTCTAGACGTGGAGATGCGATAAGTTTAATTAACTTTTAATATGCATCCTCTGACCCCCCTTTTTAGAGCTCGCAAAAAAGATTTCTAGCATATGAATTTATCTCAAAATGATTTTTTATATGATATCGTCTGTGTAATTGTTTCGAAACCAATTTATATTATTTACTTTTATAAGTATCAAAAAAAAATTAATACACTATAGAAGTAATTCTGCATAGCTACCTAAATATGTGTTACTTATACGATGCGTCTAATATTTTTAAATGAAAAGTGGACTTAACTAAAATCTGCATCTGGCAGAGGAGTCAGCACAACCCTAAGAATAATTGTCAGCCAACCTTTCTAAGAAAAATTGGACTAGACATTTTGCATAAATATAATTTTTTCAAGTATGAACGTATTGAAAATTTGACCATGAAATCAAAGAAGAGGAGAAGTTCCTCTACTACTTAACGGCTTAATTGTGCGCGGGTACACATAATAAAATTTGGTTGGTTATTAACACTCACCACTCCTATGTCGAGTGTGGCTCGACATCGTATTTCTTACACCGACTCCTAAGTTGAGCTAGACCCGACATTATACGACGCAATTTCTAAAAGTATTTTAAAACATACTATTTTTTCTTTCAAATACTAAATGTGAGGTATTCCGAATACTCAAATTTGTAAAAAAGGAACAGAATTTGTCATATTCCGACTTTCTACGCAATTAAAAAAATAATTAGGGGGTGCAAAGGGTTAAAGGTTTCGGATAACTAAACCTACTGATCTTAAAAATAAGTTTTACCTGTATGATTTATACATTGTTTTTATTATCCTACCCTGTAAATTTTCCTATATTACCTTTGCATACAGAGTAAATAAAACTACAAAAATGTACACAATAGTTTTAAGGGATTTTAAATAAGCATGTACATATGTATTAAAAAACAAAATGAAAATTATTTATTTATCTACAATTTGTCTTTAATATTCAATTTCCTTTAATCAAAAGAAACTAATCATAATTAAATATTTAGAAAGAAAGGCACTAGCCATTTTTACAAAAATTGCTTTTTGTAAAAAGAATCTAGAACTAATCAACATTTTACTCAATTATCATGTCCAACCAAACTATCAAATGTATCAAAATTCGAAATGTATTAAAATTCAAAGTAAAATAAATAGCAAAAAGTTATAATAAAATTTATAATACGTAGACAATACACCATGACTTAAAACAGACGTAAAATAACCTTTCTCTCGTTAACTCGAAAGATTGAATGAATTTGACTTTTTTAAAATAGAGTAAAACCCTCTTTTTATGTTTTTCAAGGGAGCAACAAAAGTGTAAAACTAATGAAAACGTTGTGAGGAAATGAAAAATCCACGGAAAAATTTAATTACATAAAAATGAAATTAATACTCTGGACTATAGTGCAAATTTAATATACTGCTAGAAAAACTGTCAAAATTGGGAATGTCAAATAATCTGACCTATTTTTAATTATTTCATTTAAAAGATTATAATATTTTATATTTTTTAAGACGGTATTATAATCTGTTTTTTAATTATTTTAATTTTTTAAAATCATTTTTTACAGAAAAACTTAAATTTTAAAATGCTAATTTTTTTTTTTAATTTGCATAAAATACATGATTAAATTTCCTCTAAATAAGGGGGAAATTTATTTATATGGTATTACGAAAAATTTAAGGAATTTAAACTATCATTCATGACCGCGCAAAAACTGTTTCACACCTTGTGATAACTTTTTGATAATCTTCTTTTCACGTTTAATAATATTTGTGTTGCTATTTTCTAAAACTTCATGCATTGTAATCTATTGATATAAAGACTTTACTCTTCTAAACCTAATGTGTTAAATGGATGTCTAAATTCAGTAGAATGTTAAAGTGGCGTTTTCATTTGAATGGAAATTAAACCTCAACTATCGACATCGGAACTAAAATTTTTTTTTTAAATGTATCAATTAAAATATCAATAAAAATTCAATGTAAAATAAATAGCCTTCTAGAAAATTAAACATTTAAACAAAAAGGTCGATTTGCCTTGAATTTTGTTTGAGACAATAATTTACCCTTTATAACTTGTTTACCTTTTGATTTTTCAGTGTTGATGCATGCGGTGGCACACTGCACTGTTTTTATGTTAACATAATTTTGAAATTGTTTGAACGGGGGGAATATTTGTACGAGAATGTATGAACAACAATGGGACATGAACATTGTGGCGTAAAAGCGGGAAAACATAAAATTGAGAAACGTAAAAAGGAGATTTTACTGTACTTTAAATATAGTATTTTGTAAAAATACTATTTAAAATTAAAGTTATATATATGTTTAATATAAGTCTATAATAATATTATTCATTAATACTATTGTGATCCAATAAATTACATAGTACAGATTCTGGTACAAGGTCACACTAAAGAATAAAAAAATATTTATATAACAATTAAAGCATAACCAAACATTAACAAATTCAAATAATAATCAGAAATAACATAAAATAAAACATAGTGTATCATTCATGGATCCCACACAGGATGTGTTAATGTATTGTTGCTGTACATCTTTAAGCAATACTGTAATATTTACAGTGCACCCGCTGATATTTTGCTAACCACCTTACCCGTACAGAGTAACTGCATATTGCACATATTCCTAGCATGCAAAAATGTTTCCTTTTCATTTAACATTTTCTATGTAAATTTTCTCAGATGACTTATTTACACAGTCAGATAAGAAAGTATTTAAGGCAAGACTTTAATGTACAGTTGTTTCCAAAAAGTATATTATTAATGGCAAAATTTGATAAAGACTACAAGTTGCTACACAATATAATAGTGGCTGCAATATGGGTATAGCATATAGCCATTTTAATGCAAATACAGAAATCACAACCAATATAATAATTAAAAGTTGATAAACATTAAATTTGATACCAAAAAGGTACATGGTATTTCACAATTAAAAATAATACTCTGGGTATTGATTGAGCCTAACATATACACAATGTTAAAGCTTATATACCTGGTTTCTATAATCTATCAAAATATATTTGAGAGCACCTGGTGATATTTTACTTAAGTAGAATGTAAAATAATACGAAATATTTTAAATATTTATAAATGTTTTAATTTTTTTTTAAATAATGTCAGCTCAACAGATTAAAATTTATAACATTTATTAGAAAAACGATGGGAAAATAATTGTATTATACAGAAAAGAGACAATTCTGCCAAAACAATTTTTGTTTTAAACTTCTTTTTTTTTCAGTGCACAAATATTGTTTTCAATAGGCATTGTTTTTTTAAACAAGTAATTACTAGAAACTAGAATTTAAACTAAATTAGAGAGATTTGGATTAAAAAATAAAAAAAATACGTAGAAGTTAAAATGGTGGAAATTACCATTTTTATTAAATCCGTTAAGCTAACACTGACCAAAGTATATAAATATGTGGATAGATTGATTGTGAAGATATGGATTATTTATTGCTGACGACATCCACTTTTTGGACGCCCATCTTGGGATCGCTGTCTTTTTTTAGATGACTGCTTTTTAGAATCATCTTCATAATGATCTTGTTGAAGGCTCGACCTCTGTTGAATATCTCTTGAATCATTATGCCATTGACTACGCAAATCGTCTTCTAGATCTGTAAATTAAAACAAGATAAATTTAAAATATACATTGATCACTAAGGATAAAATCAACATATACCTAATACCTATACTATATAGAAAACCAGATTTATATAAAAGGACAAAATGTGTAGGAAACTATGATTTTATTTTATTTCAACAGACACCCAAAGGTACATAACAGAGTGCTGTATCGGTATAGCTACTGCGGCATATTTGATATTGAAAGGCAAATCCATCAGGCTTATTCTTCTCAGCTTTCAGAAAAACTTTCATAAATAATAATCAGCTAATCCGAATGCTAGCGAGATGCAATTAATTCAGTAAAGGCAACCAAAAAATTGCTCATCATCAATGACACGGAAGAAAATTAGTGCTTATTTTTTCAAGTGTCAATAAATATTACTACAGACAAATCAGGGGGTAATCTTCAAAAATGGTCATGTCCACTTTTGTTTATTTGATTTACTCACATTTACAGTGACTTTTAGGTTCTGAAGTTTTTACACTGTAGCAGAACAGTGAAGGACTTGACTAATTTTATAATTTTGCAATTTTAAAACAATAAATTTATGTGCTAATAGAAGTAATACTGATACATTGAAGCAAAATCGATGCTTGAAAATGAATGTACAAAATATTCAGAAAAAAAAGCGGGTCATTTTTAGCTCAACCATTTTTAAACGTCACCTTTTGAAATATTGAATAACAATGTTATACACTGTAAAAGACTTTAATTCTTATAATAATATTCATCTATTTATGCACAAGCACCATCATCATAATTTCTCTAACACAAATTATAGCCATAAATATAATTTAACAGAATCGTGTTTGATAATGCAAACAGTTTGTTGGTCCGAAAAAGCCCTTATTGCTGTTAGTTCAGACTAAAGAGGCTCTCCTGTCCATCTGATTTTGGGAAGTATACGTACGGGTATTTGTGTAAAATATGTATAGTCCATTTAAATCTTTAATAAACTTTGCTTATGTATGCTTGACAGAACATTTTCAAACTAAATATTGTAGAGTGCCTACTAACACAAATCAAATTTGTATGTTTTCACCGACAGGCACTAACACAATAACATACTGTCTTGGCTATACGTATTGGGTACCCTAAATAAACTATGTTTTTTTGTTTTGTGTTAGGATTTAAAAAAAAACTAACAATTGTTTTATAATATTGGTAATAATTATATCTTGTGCAATTTTTTTTTACTTGTTTAACAAGTATGCACTCTTTTTTTCATATTGCTTAACAACTTTTGGCAGATTCTATATTGACCCATTCTTCAAATACGCATTTTTTATTGTATTTCGATTTTGATGTTGTATTTTTTAAACCAACCCATTTTTAAATATTGACTATAAATGATCAATTGGATCTAGGTCAGGTGACTGTGCAGGTCAATCAGTAAGGTTAGTTTTTTTTTTTTAACCACTCAATACTTTTTTAATGTATGGCATGGAGTGTTGTTCTCATCATTCCATGTCCGCTCCCTAGTTGGATCATATGGTATCCACAAAGAGCCTCCATGCATCTCTATCGGCTGCCAACTCCTTTGCGTCCTCCCAAGTCAGGTTCTCGTCCCGAAGTTCTGACATAAACTGCTGACGAACAGCCACACCTGTAGATGCTATAATACTACAACTAAAACTGTAATCCTTCCTCCACCAAGAGGCATCACGCAATCAATGTGATATTCTTCAATTACTGTCTGATGGTCTTATATAGAAAGAATCTATAAATAAAGAGAGAAAAAATATGGCTCCCCTTTTTATTTTATTTTTAAATACCTACAGACGAAATATTAAAATGATTTTTATATTGATTATTTTGCTCCAGTATATTTACTTTGATATTTATTTTATCAGACCAATTTTTGCCAAGTTATCTACCATGGATTTTATTATCGCTTTGCAACCTCGTAAACCCAGACTCCAAAAGTCATCCTCCTCATTGTGCGAGATAAAATTTTAACACTACATTAATTTTGCAGCTCTGCAGATATCTTTGAAGTTGTGCTTTGGCAAGTTTTAGTGACATGTCTGTCGAAATTTGGTCTTCGCAACTAGAAGTAAACCTTCTTCTGCCAGGTTTTGGTCTGTTTTATAAGAGTTTGATTTTAAGAATCATTTAAGTATAGTTTGGACCGCATACCTAGAGCACATAATTTTTTGGCAATTTCAACGTAAGTTAATCTCTTTGAATTAATTAATAAAGATTATCTGTGATCTCTCACTTTCACTTAACTGACATGTTTTAAGCGTTATAATGTGTAATTACGAATGTTTAAATTAAAAAAGATCGCACTTCTATACTGCTTAAACTAACTGTAGAGCTTAGCTTAACAGATAGAACTGACCCACAAAACAAGTAAATTAAGTATTTAAAAATAAACCACACCCCTTGAAACAATGTAAATAAACTCAAGGTCAAAAAAAAATTCATAAAAAAAACAATCCAAAAGGATTACAATGATTCCAAAAATTGTAGTATTTAAAGTTGTAAACCAATTATACAGAGAGAGCTTAATATATATGGCTGAGGTTGTAGGCTTATTAAAAATTTAAATGCTCATTGGCAACAATTTATGTGCGTAATGAATGTGTTTATTTAATCCCAGTTATATATTGAATCAAACATATTAAATACATACCTAAAGAGTCATGCTGCAATTTTGGTTCTGCCATTCTAAGAACAATACGAAACACAACATTTAACAATGGACATACACATTTAACAATTGTACAAATACATACAATGATATATAACATATTTAAAATCAATATGCGAAGTATGTTTACTTTTATTATTTACGCACGGTACATATAATGTATTCAATGAGTGGAATCTAGTTAGAGTCTGTCAAAATAGAGAACAAATTAAAAGAGGGCGCCGCTATTATTTAAATGGCAACAGGTCCGAAAATGGGTGATGGAATGAGGTTTACATTTATTTAATACCACTGCATATTCTTATTTTATTGTTAATTCATTCAAAATCAGAATCTAAAAACTCAACACCCAAAAATGTATCCTCTTCTACAAATTCAACTTCAGATTCATCTTCTGGGTTGCTGTCACCATTATTTACTTGAATTATGAAGTCATCAATATTTCCATCCTCATATTTTTTGTTTTTTCTATATGTTGGCAACAATTTCTTCAGTTTTCAGTGGTTATGCCATGAAATGCATTTTTAGTGAATTCCATAATATTGTTTCTACATCTTGTGTTTCTTTGAGCAACATTTTGTTTTGCTAAAACCCATATTTATCATATGGGATTTAGGTCACAGTAATAAGGCGTTCTCCTAGTAATTTATCTATTTCTTTTTATGTCAACCATGTCACCAAAAGTAAAAATTAGCTATTTACCAAATCTTCTCAGAGCAACTTTTGTTTTTTATGCCCCTAATACCCAGAAAGTGCAGATTAATCAATTCGTTATCCATGTTAGTAAACATTAAAACAAAGCGAGTAAATATAGAACTAAAAATATTTATGTTTACAAATAATAAATGTTATTTACAGTATTCAACATATAAAGGTCCTTGCGCTTTGAGAGAACTTTTCTTTTAAAGGGTATGTAAACATATCCTCAAGTCATTTTTAAGTGTTTTCAAGCAACAGTGCTACACAAGATGTTTATATCATTTCAGTTTACGGAATTCTACAAAAAAATTGTAAAAACTTCAATAAATAACACTCATTTCAGCAGTTCATCTATAAATGTGGTATCCATTTGAGTCTTTCAGCTCTGCACTCTTCAAAATAATGTTCAAAAATGTTGAAAATTACTTCCTTATTACCACTTTTGATTATTTTATTCATACCGATGATAGTTTTAATAAAAACTCGAATATAATGCCAATTTAAATACAATATCATTTGAAAACTCATACACCAATGCTAAATGACAATATTATTGAAATTCAATTTGTGCTGCCAGCCTACAAATTTTGTAATTTTACTTTTAGTTCTACTTTATTTTGACAGACTTCGGACTGTTTAATTTAGACCAGGGACGTCATCAAAACGGAAACAAATCATAAAAAGGTTAAGTGCAGAATTATGCTACAGAAGCGTAAATCTTATATTTGTATAGTACGATCTTCATTCTACATAATTAACTTTATTGTTGACTAACCACAAACATAATAAATTACATACTTATTATTTAAATTAGTCATGTTCATTTTAAAGTGCCTCACCTGTGTGGTTACGCACACATTGATTGGGCAATATACGCACAAAATACAGACAAAAAAATTACATCATATGAAATGAATGTTAAACAAGCGCTGAATTTTTAACAAAAATAATGTTTTTTCGGTGGCGAAAAGTACTGAGCCCCAATATCGTAGTTTTGAGAAAAATTACTGAAGCTGACTAGATAATAAAAAATACACCTAATAAAATTAATTAAATTGGATTGATTAAACTTTCAGGAAGTTTCATTTATGGATATTCTCAAAATATTCTAATAAAATATGAATAATTTTGTTACAAACAAGACAATTTTACCATTGAGGCCATGATATACATATTAGAGAGCAAATGTCAAGCTGCCATAACAAGAATTAGATAATAATATAAATATCTGCATATAGCTTATCTATGTGGGTCAACTTGCAATACTTTAGTCACTAAATAGAATATGGTAAAAAAAAAATTTAATGTCCCGTTTATTTACAGATTAAGAGAAGACTGTATTTTTTTTTATCACAGAAACTAAGAAAAAAAAAATGGTAAACATACAAAGAAAAAATACTGCATGCACATATACAAAAAAATATGTAAGTATGCATTAAACTCTTTTGAAAATACATAGCAATATAAATTTACTAACTAATAAGTGTGAATTATTGAAAATAAGTTTTTTCATGACCCTAAAAAAAATTAAAAAACTTAAATATTGAGCTTTCATCGACCACAAAATTTCTTGATGTTTCTCCGCAGCTTTTTTATTATTTTACACATTTCTTGATGAAAAAAAAACTGTGTAGTTGATAATTTTGATATAAAGTACATATTACAAAAAAATTGACAATATTTCTGGACATACTGTTTGTTTACCCAATAAAATAAATAAATATTGCTAATTAAATTCCTGTGACTAGTTTTACTTTTCATAATAGATCATTGAGCGCTTTCGCCCAAGTAGACATTTCAATAAATCCATTCTTATTAGACAAAAGTGAAACTAAACTACTCTAAATATGTAAACTTCCATATTTCTTTCATCTCTGTTTAAATACATATTAATTTAAACCAATAGCATCAAAATTGTGAGTTTTTTTACTATCTCATAAAATCAGTACAATTTTTATTTTTTTATTTATACGATAATAAATGTGTATACATACTTCGGTCTTCCAGAAGTTTTTGGAGGTGCTGGTGGAGGACGAAATGATTTAGAAT
Source organism: Micrasema longulum (assembly GCF_059751315.1). Taxonomy (NCBI): domain Eukaryota; kingdom Metazoa; phylum Arthropoda; class Insecta; order Trichoptera; family Brachycentridae; genus Micrasema; species Micrasema longulum. The sequence goes on from NW_028277303.1 coordinate 2,683,001, forward strand.
CCTTAGTGAAGCTATTTAGAGAATCTGATAAAGCCGCTTGATCATGGAATCCTGGCTTGGTGTGAAATGGTTCTGTATAATACGGATCTTCTTGATTTTCAGTTGTGCTAGAAAAGGAGTCCAAACGCATCGGATGGGAATCAATACTCGACTGACGATTTTCTGAAATAAAATTAAAACTTATTTTTCAGTTTTCGGAATCTTAATGTAAAATGGAATACTGTAGGAGTGGAAATTATTTTTAGTAAAAAACATGTTAATGATGATTTTAATTTGGTAAAGAGTCAACTTTTAATTGTTAAGTGATATTACATATTCTATTGATTTATAGAATAGTCTCAATATGTACATCTTTAAAATAAATATTTTTGCTGTGGATTTGAACACTTTAACATCAGTGTAAATGTTTTATTGTAATTGAAGAATTACACGACTAGTTTCGTTGGAGTAATCCTCCTATCCTACTACCGAGTGTCACAACACTCCGAATAGGTACATACTTAATTATTTAATTAGAATACAACATTAGCTCACATAACAAACCTTTTTATTTCACAATTATTGGTCATTAAGTGAATGTTGATTCAACTAATATATAAGTATTATCTACAATATCTTTAGTATGTCTAAATATTTGAAGACAAAAATTGGAATTTATATGTATCTTAATAAATATTATCGTCTCCATGTTATCATAATTTTTTTTTAAATAAATATTTGCATTCTTATGATTTACCAAAATATTTAATGGTTATCAAGTTGGGGTAGAGTGGGATTTGAACTGCAGACCTTTGATCCGCGAGTCAGACACTAGCCACGGGACCACAACCCGATTTTTTAACTTTTTAACTGAGGAATTTGGCACGCCCACTGTAATCAACATCATATCATCATCATCATTCCCTTTCCGCACCTAATGGTGCATAGGGCACTACATTGGTATACCAATTGCAGCGTATCTTGATCATTTTTGTTATATGAAGATAAGATGATCAGTCTTACACTTCAGGTACCAGTCCACGGACTATGAAATATTCTAGTGTAAAAACACCCTTTTTAAATATATATTTTATGTCAACCATGTTGGGAATTGAACACGAGACCTCTTGCATGGTAAGCGAACGCGTTGACCATTACACCCCGAGGCCGACAAATCAACATATTATGTATAATATTGGCGGCATCTATGGTGTAGGTGCTTGACTTATGATCGGAAGGCTCTGGGTTTCATTCCCAGTGAGAAGACAAAAATTAGATGTGATTTTTCTTAAGCCGGGTGAACTGTGAAAAAATGGCTGCAAGCAGCAACCGACTGAAAGAAATGGAAGGATATGGAAGAGGCTTTTATCCAGCACAGGAGAACAGAAAACTGAAGAAGAAGAAGAAGAAGAAGAAGAAAAAAAAGGATGAACATTTATGCTGGCAAACTCATACTAATGAATTAAGCTGCAAAATATTTTTCAGTCTACACTCATTTAGACGGTTGCAAAAATTCTTACCCATTAATACTAAATGCACTCTGGTACAAGCATTACTACTACCCATTCTAGATTACGCTGATGTTTCCATGACCGATTTAAGCTGTGAGCAACTCGATAAACTTAAACGACTTCAGAATACATGCATAAGGTATATTTTTGGTCTTAGGAAATATGACCACAGTTCTGATTATCGTAGGCAACTGAAATGGCTCAAAATTAGACAGCGGAGAGACTATCACTCCCTCTCACTTCTGTTCAATGTACTTCATGGTCCTAACTCTCCTATACACCTGCGTGAAAATTTTCAACGCTTATCAATTCATGGTTTATATCTTTGTTCTAATTCTCAAAGCACTCTCCTAATACCCATCCACAATTCCTCTGTCTTCTCTAACTCGTATAGTGTCTATGCGGCTCGACTGTGGAATCATCTCCCATCCACCATCAAAGATGTTACTACAGTATCTGTATTTAAATAGCGTCTGAAGAAACATCTCCTTTCTCTTCCTTAATATCTCCTCTTTCCTCTTTTTTCCTTTTTCCCATTGAGTAATAGTATTGATTTAAGGTAATTTATATGCAAATACATTTATTTCTATTAATAAGCATTTTTTTATCTTTATTTTCTATTTAATATGTTTTAACTTGAATTATAAAAATAAAACTTTTACTTTATTGGTTGGTTGGAAGAAATTGCCATTTGGAAATAAGCCCGCCAACGTACAGTTAAAATTATGAACCAAAAGTTAAATAAAAAAAGAAAAGACAGCTCCGAGAAATACAGAAATGTGAAACGTACCATTAGAAGGGAAATTAAAAAGGCCCAAGAGGAATGGATGAGACGAGAACTGAAGGCTCTTGATTGTCAACACAATTCTTTCCTTGTCCTCAAGAAACTTAAGGTGTCAAATGTAACAACTTCAACGCTTAGTTGTCTGTATGACAATAATGATTAACTAGTACTAGAAAAAAAAACATCCTCAAGACTCGGGAGGATTATATTCGGGACCTTTTTAATGATCAGAGACCAGATGCCAGTAACAGTAAATCTCAAGAGAGTCTACCAATCCTACGTTCCGAGATTGAAGAAACATTTACAGGATGTTTAGTTACGTACTTGGAAATTACTAAGCGAATGCCTATGCATTACAATAATTTTATAGGCATATAACTATCAATATATATATTGTAATCTCACTTACCAGAAATAAGATCATAAGGTTGACAATAGGTATCTCCAAGCGATGGGTGACGGTCTAAAGCACGATTTTCAGCCGCATTATTTTTCATCAGTTGCTTCTGAAGAGCGCGAGCTTTTTGCTTTTCTTTCAGCTTTCGGAAGCGTTCATATTCCTATTTGAAAAAAAATCTAGTTAATAGAATATAAATGACATTAATAGTAAAAATAAATTAAATATGCTAGAAAAAAACTCCTTACATATAAGAATTCGAGAATGCTATGAAACACAACTGTCAATAGGACATAGCCATTGAATTTAATATAAAACTAGTTTAAATAGATTGAGTTTTCTACTGACATTTCTTGGAGGAACTGCATTTTAATAGAGAATTATCACTTTTTTTTACATATTTAAAGTAAAAAGAGTCTATGAAATAGTGTCCGGTAAAAAAAAAATTTTGCTATTTATTAGCATAAAAAATATTTTGAATTCCCACAAAAACCATCATTGCATTGGCCACCCCCCTAATACGTCACGATTCATGTTAATTTTTAGATTTGTTCCAAACCATTTGAGTTTTTTAGAACATCGTCACGAATCTTGATGTCACAACTATCAATGCCAAACATGTCGCGTTTTTCTAGTGACATTTTTTTATATTTTCTTTTTTAAAGCTATGTATGAAAACATTTCTCTACAATATCCATATTGATTTTGAAAATATAATTAATTATTCTAAATTCATTTCATATATTTTTTCAGTATTTGAAGTACATGATATTTCCCCATTATAATAAAAAAATATTTATATAGTTTTATTCTACTTTCAATTGGTGGTAAAAATAATAGTCGAATAAAACTATATATCTATTTTTTAATGATGATGAAATAGAAACAGTTTTAAAATACTACTAACTATAGAACAATAAATTAATGATTAAGTACCCTGTTCTGTAAAAGACGAGCAAGTTCTCCATCTCTTATTTCATTGGGATCTTCTTTTCCTTTGCTTCCGAGCAATCTTGCAAGTTCCTAAAAGATATAAAATTAGTAAACAATGAATTTCAATATCATTATCAAGAGGTTCATAAAAAACATTAAATTAGTATACAATATATAAATATAAATATTGTCGGATCTCGGACAAACTCGCTGATGTTATAGTTAGCCAAAATTCTTAGTAAACAATGGTCACTTCACTGTTCTTTTTTTTATGTAGAATATAATATTAGGTAGGAAAAATGATTTATTAATGATCAAAAAAAAAACATTTTATTTATACACCTAACTTAAATATCTCGTGCATTTTTATCAAACGATCCGCGTATTTGCCCGGCATGCAAGAGGTCTCAGGTTCGATTCCCGACATGAAATATTAATTTGAAAGGGTGTTTAACACTAAAATATTTCATAGTCCCTGGACGGATCATCTTATATTCATGTAACAAAAATGATCAAGATATGCTGCGGTTAGTGTAGATTGCGATGCGGAAGGAGAATGATGTCTAGTGTGGGATATTTACTTACAGCGTCTCTCTCTTCTTGCAACAGGCGAGTTTGTTCCTTATGAAGCTGTTCTTTGGAAACACCCAATGCTGCCTCCAATTCTTCCAAATATTTTGTAGAAAATCCCGACGCTTCATCTGACTGTTGAGATGGTCCGCTAATAGCAGCCGGTACATTGATCAAATTCCTTACTTCATCCAATGCACTGGAGTTCCTTACTTTATTTACTTTGTTTTCAGGATATATATCATTATTATTGGACGTATCGATTTTGGATGTTCTTGGCAAACCGAAATTTTCAGGGTAGCTTGTTGATTGAACATCAGATCGCTGTAATTGAATGTATGTTATTGAACTAAAATAACTAGTAATGTTTTGAGTATGTCCAAATGTTTGTAGACAGGCTGGATTTCCTCCCTAGGGAGTTTTTCAGATCTAATTTTGTCGCAACGGAGAGGGAAAACTTTTTTTAGAATGGAATATGGAAGTCTAGGCATTTAACATAGGCAGAATGGTAAATGTTACGCAGTGTGTAAAGTGGCCACTCAAACCAGCCAATGACAGGTCATCAGGCCTGTAAATGCCTGGACTTCCATATTCCCGTCTCTAAAATGTTTTCCCTTTCTATTGCAACAAATTTAGATGCAAAATAACTAGATTTAACAAGGATTCTGAATGCAAAATAGAATATAATTGATAGTTGAAGCACAATTTATATCAAAACTAAAACTTAACTTATTATTATATGAAATAAGTTATAATAAATTAAGTTAAATAAAGTACAAAATAAAAATTTAAAGCAATATAAATTTTAATTTTTAAAAATCAACAAATAAAAATAAGAAAAATATTGTTCGCAGAAAATTTGAAATGGGCAATCGCAAAATATTTTAATGATATACACCGCAAGACAAAAAAAATTACGAGTTTACCTGCTACCGCGCCCCTTGACTTTACTGAACCCTTTTTCTAAGAAATCCTTTATCGATACCTCTTTCTTTTGTTTAATAAATTAAGGACACTATGTGTCACCTTTCTACAATATTTACATTTTAAAATGTCTCAACAGTCTTGTTTTACCCGCGTTTGAGTGAACATAACACAACAATCATGGAAAGTGCAAAGCAAATGTCGATTGCGATAAAATCCAAAATAATCACATTGTCGCAAGAAAACATATCTAATTGTGAAATATCTCGTCGAGTTGGGTATTCAGAAGGTGCAGTGAGGTTTTTATTAAAAAAAATCCAAGAAACTGGATCCATAGAACGGAAAAAAGGAAGCGGACGGGGGCGCGTGACATCTGCCCGAGATGATCGCTTAATAAAAAAAATTGTTATGCGCGATCGATTTTTAACGGCACCTGAAATACACGCAGAGGTGCAGTCTACCAGCACATCAACATTTTCAGTAAAAACAGTGTCCAGGCGGCTGTTGGAGCATGGTTTCCAAGCACGGAGTCCCGCAAAGAAACCATTACTCACGGACAAAATGAAGAAGGCTAGACTGGATTGGGCGAAAGAGCACCAGAATTGGACCTTGGAGGATTGGCAAAATGTTGTTTTCTCTGATGAATTAAAATTCAACCTTTTTGGTCCAGACGGCAGAAAGATAGTTCGACGAAAACGTGGGGAAAGATATCATCCGTCGTGCGTCACTCGAACCGTTAAACATTCACCCTACGTGATGATTTGGGGGTGCATGACAGCATACGGTTTAGGACCTTTAAATTTTGTACAGGGTACGATGAATGCCATTCAGTACAAAAAAGTGTTAAAAAAACATATTATTCCAACAATCGAGGACATTACGCAGTATACCGCGGACCCAATTTTTCAGGACGATTCTGCGCCGTGCCATAGAGCCCGCACTGTGAGTACAAATATATATATTTTTAAATGCATTTTGTGACCACATGATAAATAATTTATTGTTTTTTTATAGATCAATGAATTCAAGGAGAAAATTGGCTTAAAATCGTTGACGTGGCCCGGGAATAGCCCTGATTTGAACCCGATAGAAAATTTATGGGCGATTATGAAAAAAAAAGTCGGGAAAAAAAAATCAAAAAACATTGAGGAATTAAAAAAAAACTTAATTCAAGTTTGGGAAGAAGAAATAACATCAGAAATTTTAGATTCGCTTTACGCTTCTCTAAATAATAGAATTTTACATGTTATAAAAAATAAAGGTGAATTCACTCAGTACTAAATATTTTTAAATGTTATAAATATGTTTAAATGTAAAATACTTTAATTTAAAATAAAGCGATAAGAACCTACTTCTTAAATGTGAATTAAAAAATAACATGTCTTTTATTATTCCATCACAAACACTCGACCATAAATGAACCGTTATGGGTCTCTAAGGTTCGGGTAATCTGATACCTGATATATAATGGCAATTTCTAAGTACAATTCATGAGTAAGATTTTTTATTTTAACCTTGAAATAACGAGTAGTCATCACATATGTCAAACAATATAAAAAAAACTAATTTAATATCAAGAATAATTCATTATATGTCAATTTTAGTTTTTTTTGAGAACTCGTAAATTTATTTGTCTTGCGGTGTATATATAGCATACGATGTATTTGAGTTTGTAGCAAAATAATAACAATAAACAGATCTTATAACTCAGGTTTAAATAATGTAATGATAGGAAAGTATATTTGATAATAGAAAATTACATATAATATGTTATTGAGATGAAATGCAAAAAGACGAGTAAAACTATGAACAGTTTAAGAATATTGAAACACTAATTTTGTGCTTTTTCCTTTTTAACATATTTTAAATCATCAAAGGACCCCAGAAAAAAATAAGTAATTTATTAAAAAAATTAAATAATTTTTAAAATTTCTGTCAAAATGGACAAATTGGTTACATGAAACAAGTAAGATAATATACCCATTTGACTGTAACAATTATTGAAATATATACTTTTTGTGGCACAACTGGCCCCTAACAAAACCCATTTATTATTCGAGCCGCTAACAATTAAATGCTTAAATATTTTTAAAATTTACTAAAAAATATTTGAATATTTATTTTTTCTCTATCTACAGATTTAAAGATTTTTCTAGAAAGGAATGATGAAGAGGTGAAAACGTCTTAAGAAAAATTGAATACTTAAATCTAATGGAATCCACGAAAACAAACACTTGGTAGCATCAAGTTATTTCAAGAATGTTTTGTCATTAGTGCATTGAGAAAAGAACAAATAGTGTTTCTAAAACCAATATTTTAAATATTTTTGTAGTAATTTAGAAAGTAGAAACAAAAAAACATATATTTAAAGGAGAGGTCAGATTAGTATTGAATTTATTAGCTGAATTATTGAGTAGTTTACTGCATATAATTTTTAAATCGCTTATAAAACTACCTACTTAAGGTTTTCAATACATCGCACAAACACATATTCAAAATGTATAAAATCGGTCGGCACATTTAGAGAAATTTAATAGTTTAATCATATGAAATAAAAATAAAATTTGGTGGTTATTACATCTATATTTTTTTTTATGTACGAATATACAATCATTAATAACAGTAACCATGTCCGCAAATCTAACAGAATTTTCATACAAATCGTAAAAATAAAATAAATATTGGAAAAATCACCTGACTAGGAAAGTTACTCAGGTGATCTGCAGGAACAGTTTGAGATGAGCGACCTCTCTGCAATTCCAAGTGTTGTAATGCTTGTAATTCTCTGGCAACTTGAGCATCTTCTTCAGCTCTATATAAATAAACATATTTAGGACTTTACATATGAACCTGGTACAAAGTTACGCCTAGACATAGTGATAGAATAAGGATGGGAATATCATCCTTATATAAGGCCTGTTGCCGACGTAACGCGGCATATGCCAACTTGGCGGCCCTTCCTGCATGTATAGAATAGGAATCATTTAATGTAATATTATTGACTGCCCACTATGTTATTTAATGTATCCTAAAAATAAACTTGTTTATTATTCTGTTTGAATGTTCATCGCCGCACGGTCGGCGGGGAACTGCGGCCGGGTAGCGGGAGGGGGGCGTCCTTATACATGGCGCGAGAGAGACCGATAGAGCGGGCGAATGTGCTCGCTATCTCTCTCGCCGCGTGATTGGTCAACCTAGTACCGCCCGCTATTGGACTAGCACCGCCGCCGCACGGCAAAATGTATTGTATATATAGCCCCGCCGGGCAAATAATAAATCAGTCAAATCGTCACGCTACTAAGGGCTTTTACTCTCCACCTCGTCTCCCTGCCTCGCTTCAAACCTGACCTCACCGCCACCTGGAATATTCGAACGCCGCTACCCCCTGGACTTGGAACTCGGGTACTCTTTGGATTGGATTGGATTTTGGACCCCGGATAATTTGGACCCTCGGCTACTTCCCCGGAACACACCCCGCCGTTCCCGCCAACGGAGAGATACCGGCCTTACAACCCGGTTGCCTGCTTCAGGATTGCGGTCGCCAGTGCTACTCACTAGCGACCCCGCAAGGGATCTCTAGGCAGCGATACCTCCCCCGGAGCTTATCGTTCGTCGGCTGAGGCCCGCCTACGCCCGGCCACTCTACATTGACATCAGCACCTATAGTATACAGTTCTTGTGACTGGCGCGATTGCTACGGAAGCCAGTAATCCGCCGCGTCTGTTACAAGGCCCTTAAAGTTTTATTCTATAATGTGGATATTGTGGAAAGTAACCATTTGAAATAAATGCATGTACCAACTACTTTCACAACTGACAATGTGAGGAATATGGGTAGAAATTTAAAAATAAAATACTAATAGATTCAAATCGTGGCCAACTTTTTAAGGCCCAAAAAAACTTAATACCAACCTGTTTTTCTAATCATTTGAATAAATCTGACAAATAAATTAATTGTTTTAAATTAAATTAAAATCAATATTCATGGAACCACTTTTGTAAATTGCCCTTAAGATGTCATACAGTCAACCCTCCTATAACCCGATATTCTTACAATGCGTTTTTCATACAAGACAACATTCCAACAACGCAAATTACCTGAAAAGTCTGTCTATTGCTCCGTATAAACCGGTTTTGACTCAATTACAAAATAAAAAATCCCAAGATGAAAATTTATAAAGTGAATAAGATTTTCGTCCCATAAAAAAAAAGGATTTGGTCAATAATATATAACAATGATGCTGAATCAAAAGCGTATTAAAATAAGTTTTTTTGTTAAAAACAATTTTTTAGGTTAAAATTTAATTATATCTGGGATTTTTACAGCTATTACATAAACAAAATAAGTAGAAAAATCTTAAAAATGCTAAAGCCAATTTAAAAAATCCACTGTAAATATAATGACACGTAATATATAAGAAAAGAAGTTTCGTAATTGTATTTGTGTGACGTTTGTATTCATGTGTATGTGAATGTGTGTATGCGTGAATGAATGAGGGAGAGGATAAATGTGCGTGTGGGAATGAATGAGGGAGAGGGTGCATGTGTGTGGGTGCGTAAGTATAAAAAATAATTGTTTAAAACTTGTAATTGTATTAAAAATGGTACAAGAAAGAGCTTAGTAAAAAGTTAGAAACCTTTTTGTTAAAATTCAAATCAAGAAATGTTATAAATTGTATTTTTTTTAAAAAGCGTGATAAATTTCAAAACCGTATTCTGAAAAAAAAAAAAGCATTATATTTTTAAATTTAACTGATACACATCGAATGAATAATGTGCGACGAGTCCCATACAATACGGTAGGTAACCACAAAATGCAGTAATGTATCATATTTTATAAACGTACAGTCAAATATGTAAAAATTCAAAAAGTCAAATATGTAAAAATATTACAAATATTCATTGCCATTTGTATAAAATTTTATTTATTGAACGTATCCTTCAAAACTTGGACTTGGTAAATGAAATTGTTTATTTATGTTTATAATCCAAAACACCGGCCTGATTTATATACAATTTTATGTATGAATAATCCGATTTGTATAAATTTCGAGTTTATTATAGTGCGGTGTGATAGAGAAACTCAGGGGGCGAAGCACCCACCCGAGCTTCTTCATCCACCAACGGGTAAAGAAAGTCGGGTAAAGAAAGAAACCAAAACCAACCTTCGACAAAACATACTCTTTCCCCACATGTGAAATTGTGCACAAGACTAAATTTCAAATAAAATAAGCTTTTTTCGACTAACATTTCTTTAATACTTAGTAATCTAACATTAAATTGCACAAATATTTAAACCTCAGAAGACATATAATACTTTACAATAGGTCATAATTTCATAATTTTGCAGCTCGCTTAAATGTAATTAAGTCTCCTGCGGGGTACGTCAACTTAAGATAAAAGAAAGTAGATCTTTTTTCGTTTTATTTATTCGTTTTCATTGTTTTATTATTAATTATATATGTGTACACGTATGTATGTACGTATGTGCATTTGTGTATGCACATATGATGTGTATGTATATGTACATACATGTTCATGTGTGTATATACATGACGTGTATGTGTTTCATTTTTATTTATTTTTCATGGTTTTATATTTACTTACTATTTCTTCTCTTCCTTCCCTATTTTCCCATCCCACTTGCTTTCACCTCTAGCGAACTGTATGTTTTGTTTTTTAAATTTTTGTTCCTTTATGAAACCCATAATTTATCTTGTTATTTGTTATTATTCTGTATGTATTGTTTATAACCATGACAGTGTTGGTTTCAAAAAAATAAAAATATTTTAAAATAAATAATACGGTACAAATTAATCGCGTTAGGGGAAGGTTGACTGTATTACGAAAATGGTGCTATATAAATTATCCACGATAATAATAGTCAGTAGAATAAGTAAACAGGTTATTTTAAAAGTTTCATAAAATGTTAAGACATAGTTGAATCTTTCACTGAAAATGTTGTAAATAAAATATGTATAAGAAAACATGTTGATGCTAAAACAATTTTACTGCCATATTTTCCCATAGTAAAAATGTCACGATTGCTTTCATCATAATGCAAATATTTTATTTGAATAAAAAGTCATGAAAAAGTAATAATTTTCTTAACGATTTGTAGATAATACGAACAATAAAGACAAATTTATTTATTTATTAATGTGCTTTAGCAAGTAGACCAAATTTATTTTGAAAACAGATATTGATGACTATTTTTAATTCATAAAATATACATAAAGGATAATAGAGCACAGAGATAAAGGCTCATCAGCTATAAACAATAATAAGATTTTGGAAGATCCCTAAAGGAGTCAAACAGGGAAGTGTAATGTCACCGTGGTTATTCAACATATACATGGATAAATGTATGAAAGAATTGAAAAGTATGGATGTGGGAGCGAAAATGAGTAATCTAACTGTCAGTTGCCTTCTGTGCGCCGATGACGCAGTCCTCCTAGCTGACAGCGAAGAGGAACTGCAATCCTTGGTTACAAAGGTTTACGAAGTGTGCAAGGAGAGTGATTTGCTAATGAATGTGCAAAAGTCGAACGTCATGGTCTTTGAAAGAAATGTAACTATGACTGAATGTAAGATTGTAGTAAATGGAGATAGTTTGAAACAGGTCGAAGAATTTGTATATCTGGGTAGTATGTTTACTAGAGATGGAAATATGGACAAGGATATTGAAAGGAGGGTTAGTGCCGGTAACAGAGTTAATGGTGCCTTAAAGTCTGTCGTAGCAAATAAGTGTCTATCGCAAGAGGCTAAATTAGCAGTTCATAATGGAGTTCTGGTACCAACCCTAATGTATGGAAGCGAAGCATGGAGTTGGAAAAAAAGGGACGAAAGTAGACTGAATGCTGTTGAAATGCGATCCCTCAGGCGAATGTGCGGAAAAACAATGTATGATAGGTGCCCTAAGGTTAAGCATTATCGACAAAATTAAGAAAGGTCTTTTGCGATGGTTCGGTCATGTGGAGCGAATGAATGATGAAAGAACGGCTAAAAAGATTTATGATGCGAATGTGTCTGGTTGTAGAAGTCGAGGAAGGCCGAGAAAGACATGGCATGATCAAGTACAACAAATTCTTGAAAGTGGTCATGTGAAAAGTCGGAATAATCGACGTGCGTGCATGAGAAGATGTATGAATGTGAAGGAAGCAAAGGAAGTGTGCCAGGACAGAGTGGTGTGGCGTTCTATCCTCTCTGCCTACCCCTCCGGGGAAATGGCGTGATGGTTAGTTAGATTTTGGAATTAAGGAATGACCTTATCCTTTTTTATGCAATTTGAAATATTTGTAGGAATTTGAATTTTTGATTGGTTTAAATTTAAATGGTGATCAACTTACTGGCGCTTAAGAAGGCGTGCTTTGCGACGTGCTTTCTCTTCGGCTTTTCTCTGTGCAGCTGCTGCTGCAGGAAAGTCTTCTCGAATCTGGCCATTTCGGTGCCGATTACCACTTAGATGTTTACTTACTGAAAAGTTATTCATATTTACTGCAGGTGATTATTACTCATTAACGCAGGAATAAAAATTATAAATTACCTCTTTAAAAATTTGTCTTGATAATTTTTAAAATCAATAACAATTTATATTTAATTCAATTTAAAACAATTAGTTATTTTTCCACATAGTTTTGTTACTCATTATCATCTTCATTCCTTTTTCACACCTAATGGTGCATAGGGCACTGCATTGATCCATCAATTGCAGCGTATCTTGATAAATTTTGTTACATGAAGGTAAGATGATCAGTCTTACGCTTCAGGTACCAGTCCAGGGACTGAAATATTCTAGTGTAAAAACACCCTTTAAATAAATATTTCATTTCAACCATATTGGGAATTGAACCTGAGACCTCTTGCATGGTTGTTGCTCAGTAACGGGTTTCATAGTTTTCATAATATATATGATAAACTTAACAAAACCTGCTGATTAAAGTTTTCATACATTAATTTAATGTAAATTACTTAGAACTGTAAAAAAAAACACTAATAATAATCGTCTATTTGAAGATATTGTTTGAAATATATTTTAAAGTAAAACAATCTTTGTCACGTCATCTACAGTAAAACCATATTAAGAAAATGATCAAATTAATTACTTTCTTCATCTTGCAGTCGATGCGCCAATTCTTGATCAGTTCTGAGCAGCCAACCCCGAGTTACTGTAAAGAATCATGTGATAAAACTATTAAAAATATAATTTAATGGGTAATAAAGGGCAGGCCTTTTACTTATTTTTAACAGAAATGATTACTTTCTATCCAAATATTTCAATTTTGAGATTATTTCTAACTAATCGTTAATAACAGTGGTAGACAATGAAAAACAATTTGCTGTAAAGCAGTTTTCAAACCTCTCACATGTAGTCCACGACGCTACCACAGAAACACACTTTATTTCTTAACAAATATATAGAGCCATCTTCATTACATTTTTATCTAAAAAAAATAACTGTAGTTCACTGTTTTTTTAATAGGGCCCAACACTATAGATGGTTTTATTTTTCCTTTAAATTATAGGTACGGTAACAAGCCTTCTAGTCACAATATATCCTCTGCTTTTTCTAAGAGATCCATAGATTTGTGGTACGGTACACACTTGTTATAATTGTTATTATTTGTTATAGGCAGGCATCCTTTGCTGATGTGCCTATACCTCGTGTACTGCTCTTTGTCCAAGTTCTTCTTCCTTTAAAAAAAGCATCCAAACAGTTTTTGAACTGGTTGTCCGAAATGGAATGGACAACTAGACTTGGTAATTTATTCCAGTCTGAAACTACCCTGCTAGAAAGGAAAATTTTCTGGGGATTGAGGTGGAATTGGGGACGATAGAGCTTCCAGTTATGACCCCGTAAATTTGTGTTGGGATTTAATTAATACATCTCATACAGGGCCGGCAGTCATGGTAATTATTGATTATCTTATAAGTTTCAATCAAGTCCCCTCTCTTCCGTCGTTCATCCAATGATGTAAGTCCTAGTGCTTTTAATCTACCGTGATAAGGCATCCTTTTGAGTAATTTGGGGATGTTTGTAGCACATCTTTGGACTTTTTCCAATAACTCAATGTCTTTAGTAAAGTAGGGACTCCATACGTGATATCCATATTCCAATAAAAGTCTTACTTAGGTCTTGTATATTTTAAGAAATATCTCTGGAGAATTATTTTGGAATGCCTTTTTAATCAAATAAATGGCTTGACTTGGCTTTCTTGGCAATAGACGTGATGTGAGCTTCCCATTTTAAATCCATTGATATGATTATGCCGAGATCTTTTTGATGATTTACGGGTTTGAGTTAGGCACCACCCAAAAGATAAGTACACATAGGGTTGTTTTTGCCTATGTAAAGAACAGTACATTTTTCAGCATTTAGCGATATTAGACAGTTTTTAGTCCATTCATTGATGTGGTTCAAATCCTGGAGTAGTTGACTAGAGTATAAAAGGGGGTTTGCAAACAGTTTGGTGCCATCTGCAAAAATACTAGATTGAGATTTTATTGCTGTTTTGAGATCATTGATGTACAAGATGAAGAGGATCGGGCCAAGGACTGAACCTTGCGGAACGCCGCTGAGTACGTTATGTTCTGTAGATAAGGTGTTGCCTAATTTTACTTGAAAGATACGATTGTTCAAAAAAGCTTTAATCCGTCTTAGTAGCTTACAACGGATACCCAAGTGCTCCAACTTCTGGACCAGTCTTTTAATTAAAACACAATCAAATGTTTTTTCAAAGTCAAGATTGTTGTTTGGACATAATGAATTTCTCTAATGCATCATGCTTGACTACTGAATAAAATTGTAATTAATATCACAATGAGGATTTAAAATCTTGCAAGAAGTTCTAAGTTCGTTCATCAATGGAGGAGTCAACATAGACGGCTACCATGGAACTAATTAATCATGTAAAACTATTTTAGCACATGGGTTATATTTCAAATATATTGATTGATACAGTTCATGCATAAAAAAGTACAAACAATAGAAAGATTATGCAAATTCAATATTGTAAACAACACCGGTTGACAAGTACCGACTTCACAGATTTAGAGGTGGCGGAGTTATTTTTTCTCAACACGGAAGTGATTTATGGCTCCAGATGGCCAAAACAAAAGAAAAAGTAATTAGAAAAAGTAAAAAGTTGGGAGGGTCCGATGTCTTGCAGGGTACCCGCTGGCACAGCGCGGGTATAAACTGTGTAACTCGGTTATAAGCTTAGACTATACCCTGTCTGCGTAATCTATAAGTGTGAAAGCACTACAATTAATGATATGAATCATACACGTATAAAACATGTGAGTCGAGGTCCTGTAAAAATACCAAGACAAAATATCAAGTAATACTTTGGCCAGCCGAGTTTTTTGTATCTAGTACTTTAAGTCTACACCACCACGCACCATTTTCAGAAGTTTGCGAAAGGGCCTAAAAGTTAGCCTTCGTACTTTACTAAGTGGGTACTAGGGATCAACTACTAGAATCAGGATTTATCAAATTATGTCAAAGGGCCTGGTGAATCAAACAAGGAAAGTGACCTGATAAGCAGTAGCAGATCAGTATAACATAATCTTACGGGAGTGAGAACCAAGGCGTGCTCCAGTATGAGAGTCCCAAACAAGAAAAGCAGGTTTATAAGCTCAGACAGCCCTGAGTAGGTGTCTTAAATCAGAAAGTACCCAAAAAGATAAGCAGAATGGTAGGAAGACGACCAGATATACTCTTGACTTGTAGAGCAAGGAATTTGCCTTACAACGGCCAACATTAAGAGGGGATGACAATTTTAGACGTCTCAGCAATATGTGCTGTAGATATTGACACTTAGCTAATAAAAGAAGTCAAGTATCCGGGCCACATAATTTTACTCTCCAGGGATAACCAGGCTGCTGAGTTTCAGAGAAGAATCGGCCTTAGATGGGCAGCATATGGCAATCTAAAGAAGTTTTTCGACAGAAATGGCTGTATGATGATGATGATGATGATTTACACATTTGCACGAATAGCAACGTGTGTGGTGGGGCAAATATGAAGTTGGTTTATTTGTTTTTTGCCTCGTTCCTCTGCCTTTTTTGTGTTCTTTTAAGAAGAGTCAAAAAGGCCTGTACTGAACACTTTACAACTACAAAAATGGTCATTTGTGTCATGTCCGTTGACCATTGTCAACTGTGTGAATGCCACACAAAACACAAGCACGAATGTATTAATCCTCTTTAACTGTACTGAGATAATTCATGGGAATTGTTTCCTTGGTATGTGTCAACTCACAAAATAACTAAACTTACCAAATAAATAACACACTCAAGACAACTATTTTAACTTTGACATAAAGGTATTTTATATTTACAATATTTTGAGCTTATTTGAATGTTTATAGACAAACTCAAAATATTGCAATGAAACTGACTGGTCCAAGAAGTTTAAAAATTTGAAAATTATTTTTAGGTGTTGCCTAGTATGTGAAATAATTCAAACAGATGAATCTCTTCACAACAATAAAGGTTTCAGCTCTTTAACTTCACTAAAGTTAACCCCCTTCCACGGGCCCTAAAACCAGTACTATATAATTTAATAGGCAGGTCCTTAGAGGCAATTAGAGATATAATCCCATGTTGATACTACATCAGAGGACGACGCTAAATTAATTTTAATATGTTAGCTTAAAGTGTTCTACAATAATTGTTTGTAATAATTTTCAATAATAAATTAATATACCACAACATCTTTGTGTCTTCTTAATGATCAAATGGATGACGATTATCATTCTCCGTGTGGGACCACATCAGCACATAACATATCGATCAATTGTCACAGGAAGGTAAGATGATCAGCTTCAGATGCCAGTCAAAGAACAATGAAACATTGCAGTGTAAAGCTACATTATAAATGAATATTTCCTTCCTGGGATTCGAACCCAGGACCTCGAGCATGGTAGGAGAAAACCCCAATCACCCCTACCAGGTGGACTTTTCTTCACTCAATTTCGAGAGTAGACGTTTACACTCTTCTAGGAGAAAGTCAGTTTCAAAGTGCATAATAAGCTCTTATAAAATAAATAAGGACAAAATTAAATACATATATAGACATAAATAAAATAAAAAGTCATGTTTGAAATTAAAAAAATAGAGAAAGCTTTTGTTCAGTCATCTATCGGGCCTCCAAAAATAATAGAAAACAAAGCACACTCTTCAGATAAAAATATATGTCCTGACACTGGCTGGATGTGTTCCGTCTGGGAATCTTTCATTTCTGTATGAGATAAATGTCACAATAACTTGTATTGTAGCCAGCCGTACCATTGAGGTTAATAGTTAACAATCTGAAGATGCTGGTAAGAGGAAAAGAGCGCTGATTGGTCAAATAAACAAGACAAAATGTACTAAGTATAATTTATTCGAGTACCTATACCATATTGGAAGATTATATAAATACATTAAATCAAAATTGGTGAATTAAAAATTTTCAGCAGATTTCGAAGTTAAACTGAAATAGAATATTTCGTCGGTATACTGATAAAACCCTCTAATTGCCCATACTGAGAAAAATCACTTAAAATATTTTCTTCTTGGTCTTCCTTATTCATATTTTGGACATGGTACATACTCTTGAAACTATCTTAGTTCCTTTTCATTGTTTATGGAGATTTCGAAAAAAAATATCTGGTAAATGGAATGCCTGGTTTTCACCAGAAAACATTTTTTTTAAAGTACTTTTAGTGGGTTCTTATACATGCTAACTTTGAAACTTAACTTGAGAGAATATAGAGGATTTTATTAGTCGATAAATCTCGAAAAATGGCGTATAACTGCATTTTTAAGTTGTTTTCTCAAATGTCAACATTTAGAGGGATTTATCAGTATGACCAAGATTTATGAACTCGGTTTTCTTTTAAACAACAAAGAAAAGTTCAAGTTCATCCAGCAAAGATGCCAAATCCACATCAAAAAAATCTTCAATAACTCTTAAACAATGCTCATAATTTTCCCACATTAACATAAGCCACATTATTCTCTGAGAAATGCCAATTAATACGTACTTAAAGTAACTTATAAAACAGGCATACGGTTGAAACTATAAACAAAGGGAAATATTGCATTAAAACTATCTTAATTGAGGAATAAGAGTTAAGTAGCAATAGTTTGACAATGTATTCAGAGGATTATTTTTAAGCATGGATTGTTACAATAAACAAAAAAGTGTATGGTATAAAAATGGAAACGAGTGAATAAAAACAAACCATCTTTAACATGTATTCTGGGAGGAGCCTCATCGCCGCTGGACCCGTCGTTGGAAAAACTCATTTGGAATGACTAATTATAATTATGTCAATCGTAATCTGAATATTGTGGAACTTCTGAACAACTAAACAAAACGTTACATTTCGATGATTTTTTTATTAAATTAAATAAGAAGAATACTAAACATGGAACATCGAACTAACAAAAACGCCCTAAATTCCAATTAATCGGAATAAAAGTTATGCAAAGTAAAATTTACTTAAGTGCTTCACGATCAACAAATTTTACGACAAACTGTGACAAACTAATCGTAAAACTTTTAAATCTTCTGTATAGTGGCACCAATGTTTCTTGTCGTTGAAGTTGGCATCTCCACTTCTAAGTGGTCAACGACCACCTAGATTATAAGGCCTCGGCGCTGGAAACAAAATGACTGTCTCAGGCCAACACCGATCTACATGCAGGCCTGCGCACGACTATTACTGCCATCTACGAATAATAAACTATGAGGCCATACAAATCAACACAACTGCGCGACAGGACGCAATGCCATTGTTTATTTGTAAACGATCCCGGAGCGGCTTGCTTGTGTTTTCTCGTTCAATAAAAATATATTTAATTAAAAAATTGGAAGTGGTATGTAAAGTATACTGAACTGCAATGGAAATTATTCAAGTGGTCCTAAATTTCATATTTTGTCATTTCCGAAAGACACAGCGTTGAGAGAAAAGTGGATAAAAGCTATTTGCCGAAAAGATTTTACTCCAACAACAAATTCAAAAGTAATTTTATTACAACCTTATTAAAACTAGTTTACTGTAACATCAACATTGATTTGATAATAACTAATTGTAAACGAAATTGATTAAATAATAATAACTAATGACTGTTGTTTGCAAAATATAAAAAAACCTTGCTTAAAAATATTATTCCGTCAAGCAGAATGAATGCATATGTTTAAAAATTACATGATTTTATACATTTACACAACTAATATATTTATTTTATTGCATTTTCAGGTATTTTAAGCTCATTTCTTACCATCAGAGATCGAAATGGAGGTTTCCATTATAATCGGTTATATGGAAAGAATAACCGTCCCTTTATCGAGAATTCGACCAGCAAAAACAGCAATACCATCTATTCTTCCCAACTGTCCGTCTAACTTATCAACACCAACCATATCTTCACGGGAAAGTGCCTGTGAACTGATTCGTCCAAGGAAGTGGAGCAATTGCATATTGCTATTCAAAATAGTATAATCACAAACCAGAAGTACGTGGCTGCCAAATGTTTTTTATTATTTCCCTGAACTTTGTGATACATTAGTGACAAGAGTCGGATTCGGCGATTGGACCATTTTTAAAAGGAAAGTGCAGTGACTTTTGGATATTTCCAACTATCCTCTATCCCAATGTTAAGTGTTTCAATTAGTGTAAAAAGTGAGTTAGAAATGTCCATTTGTAAAGGTAACATTCACTATTCTGCCCGAAATGCGATCTCTTAGACAAATGTGTGGGAAATCAATGTATGACAGGGTTACGAATGATGAAATCAGGCGAGAGTGAGTATAATTGATAAGATTAAGAAAGGGTCTCTGAGATGGTTTGGTCACGTAGAACAAACGGACGACGAAAGAATAGTAAAACAAGTATACATGGCAAAAATGAACTGTAACGTGAGACGAAGACGACCAAGGAAGACGTGGCATGATCAGATAAACCAAAATCTTAATTCTGGTCATGTCAAAAATAGACAGAACCGAAGGGCATGTATGATTAAATGTATGAATGTGGAAGAAGCTAGGAATGTATGCCAGGATAGACGTGTGTGGCGGTCCATTCTCTCTGCCTACCCCTATGGAGAAATGGCGTGATGGTAGTAGTAGTAGTAGTTTAAACATCCACGTTCCCTCAACTCATCCATTTGTTGATTTTGGTGAAGTTAAAGAGCTGAAACCTTTATCATGTGTAAAGTGGCCAGTTAAACCAGCCAATGACAGGTCATAAGCCCTGCAAATGGCTAGACTTCCATATTCCCTTCTTAAAAATGTTTTCCTTCTCTGTTGCAACAAATTTAGATCTAGGGAAAAAATCCAGCCAGTCTGCAAACATTTGGACATACTCAAAACATTGTTGAATTATTTTTTCTTTGTGTATATTCTTTGTCGGCCTCATGGTGCAGTGGTCAGTGCGTTTGCCTACCATGCAAGAGGTCTAGGGTTCGATTCCTGACGTGGTTGACATGACATATTTATTTAAAAAGGTGTTTTTACACTAAAATATTTCATAGTCTGTGGACTGGTAACTGAAGCGTAAGACTGATCATCTTACCTTCATCTAACAAATATGATCAAGGTACACTGCGATTAGTGTACTAATGCAGTGCCATATGCACCAGTAGGTGCAGAAACGGAATTATGGTGATATTGATTGCCTTTTGTAGTGTAACTTTTCCTTGTAATTCAGTATATATCATCCCTCTATTCCTCTTGGCTCTTTTTTCCCATTAAGTTATTGTTTTGATTTAAGGTAATTTATAAACAAATACGTGTATTTCTATTTTTATTTACCTTTAGCTTTATAATTTTCTTTTTCTATTGAATATGTTCTGTAACTTGAATTATAAAAATAAAACTATTATTTTATTGGTTAGTTGGAAGAAATTGCCATTTGGTAATAAGCCCGCCAATGTACAAATAACATTATGTACAAAAAGTTAAATAAAGAAATATTTATTATTGTTAACAAAAACATTTTTCACTTTGTGGTATGACATTTTACACTTATTTGTTTATAAATTTGTATAAACCACTTTTTTTTTAAATTACACTTCGACCGGCTTCGAGGTTACTACCTCATCTTTAATATATATATTACTATAGTAAAATTGTACAATCAATATTTTTGTGGTCATTGAGTGTATATACGAGCAGACTATAAATAATTTTTTTATTTGTTTTATTTAATTAATAAATTTTTCTTTGCGTATATTAATTGCCTTTTGTAATTCAGTAAAAAAATATTTTTTTATGAGTACCAATATCTTTAAGATTTTATAAAACAGCTTAAACTTTTTGTTTAATTAATTGATGGGTGAGATATATTTTATGCAATTGTAAATACTGTCTTTCACCTTTTTTTATTAGTTTATTTAAAGAATATTCACTCAATCAGTTCAACGTTGCTATAGCACCTAAATCTACGTTCAGCTAAATGGAATAATGGTAATGCTATTAGAAATCGTTGAACAATCAAGTATAATCCCGGATACAGTTGTGGAATTGGCTTTTGCAGCCAAAATTATTGGTAGCAGTTCTTAAATTTATTTTTACTAACAAATTATTGTCAGTTCTTCTAATTGGAGCGCTTCAACTGTGTTGACATAAAAAATCATTCAAAAATCGGTGTGTCCATGTTTAAAATATCCTGGAATTGTTTTTTGAAATCACTGGAGAGGTTTTCCAAGTGATGACAGAAAACAACCAAGTCGTTCTTGAATGATACTTCTGGTAAATTTGATAAGACATTGGATTCGTGACTACCGATATTTTTTTTGTACAATAACAGTTTGGATACAAAAGCAGTACCGCTATTTTTCGTCTTAATCAAGTTTAATTCGTCGCCTTGATCTTGGAAATTAACATAACTAAACTATTCATACAGGTCTGTCAAGTACGCAATATCGTTCTTTGATGAGATGAAATTGTCACGCAATTATGTGTCTTTGTTTCCTAGAAACTCTATCACAGACCGAAACAGATCGTAAAATTAAGTCAAACAAGTACTTTTTGACAGACAGCGCACTTCTGTATGAAGCAGCAGTCGGTTCAAATTTTCATCATTGGAAATGCATAGCTCACTAATTAATCTGTCATTCAACGAGTTACTTCTGATTTTATTAACTGCTCTGATAACATATTGCAAAGATGCATGGAGGCTTTCACTCAGATTTTTTGCAACCAAATGCTGGCGATGAATTACGCAATGCACAGCAAGCACGACTGTCATAGCCGGTGCGCCATCCATAGCAACTGTCAAAATATTATTGAAAGGAATTTTCTTTTCGTCACAAAACTTTTCGAGCGCATTAAATATGGTTTTCCCCTACGTATCTGTTTCCAAATTTGTATTAAACAATAGTTCTTGACATATTTTCTCATCTTTGATTAACCTCACGTATGACAACAACAATGATTAATTGGTTGGTAAAGTGGACTCATTCTGCTGAATTGAAAATTGACAAGTCGGCAGATAATTGCACAAGGATTCTTCAATATTTTCAGTCATCTCATCAATTCGTCTCTGCACGGAACTATTCCTCAAAGGAATTATCGAATAATATCATGTTGGCCTCGTGATGTAATGGTCAGCGCGTTTGCCCACCATTCGAGAGGTGTCAGGTTCAATTCCCGACACGGTTGATATGAAATATTTATTTAAAACGGTGTTTTCACACCAGAATACTTCGTTATATAGTCCCTGGACTAAATAACGTTTTGATTATTTTTTTAATTTACATAATTTATTTAACTTTTTTTGTAAAGGAAAAATAAGAAACTTCCTGACATGCCAATTTCATGGTTTAGTGGGTTTCATTATTTTTCTTTTATGTTTTCTGTTCATGTTTATCTTCTTGAATAAAAAAATAAATACAATACAATACAATACTGGAACCTGAAGCGTGAGACTGATCATCTTACCTTCATGTAACAAAAAAATGATCAAATAACGCTGCGATTGGCTTACCAATGCAATGCCCTATGCGCCATTAGGTGTGGAAAGGAAATGATGATGGGTTTATGGAGCACGGTGATTATTACTTTTTTACTGCATGTAAAATTAAATCTTTCCCAATAGTATGTGGTTTGCCTGTTTTAGCAATCAACAATGAGGTATTGTACGAAACTCAAAGTCCATCATCATCTTGCTTAGAAGCTTTTGAAAAAAGTTTTCACAAAGAAGAATTTCGTACTTCTTTTTCATGTCTTGAAAACAGGTCACAGCATTGTCTCTTTTATTCGGCTCTATTTTATTAAAATGATCTTGAAGCCTAGAAGGCTTTGTAGCTTCATTTGAAAATGTTTTTTTGACAAATAAGGCACATTGGCAATGACGGAATTGTGGGATTAATGATAAATTCGTTTTTGATATAATCTACACTATACCGTCGTCTCCCTTTTTTTGCTTCCGACATGGTTTTTACTTTACAGATACGCGGGTAAAGTATTAACTCTTAAAACCCTGTTATCAATTGCGAGTGATAATGTTAATGAAAATAAAATTAACAGGCACTGTATTTATATAAGTTGGGGACAAATAACACGCATTGACAGGAATAAGATAATATATATATATATATATAGTTGGATAATTTATATAGCGCCATTTTTGTGAAAATCACCTCAAGGGCGCTGTACAATTAATAAATATCCCAGTACGTCTTGCAGCTACAGAGCGCATGGACGGTTGGAATTCTAGTTCCTCGTTTTCAATTAAGATCAATAAAAAAATATAACAGATAAGAGCTAGATTACAGGACGTCTTGCAGCTACAGAGCGCATAGACAGTTAGAAATTTAGCCCCCATTTACACATTTTAAAAATTGACAAATAAATTTAGTGTATTAATGATACTAAAAAAAATAAAAAATAATATGAATAGTAAAAAGGAGTAAGATTACAACACGTCTTGCAGCTACTAAGCGCATAGACGATTGGAATTCTAGACCCCATTTATAAAATTTAGGTATTTTTAAGTTGGTATATGAAAGCTAGATAACCAATCATCGTGCAGCTACAAAGCGCATGGACGAGTGGAATTCTAGCAAAGTTAGAATGATATCAATAAATTTATAAAAAATAGAGCATAGTAGTAAGTTTGTCAAGTGTTCATGCCAAGAACTAAGCAATAAAAAACTAAATAAATAAAGCACTGTATCAACTCCATGGTTAACAAAGGGAGATAGATGTCCGAAGAGAATCTTTTGTAGACAGTAGGTAGATATCGTCACCATGTGGTCCACTAGGCTGCTGGAGAATTTCTAGAAACGCACGTGTGTAGACTGGGAGATGATGCCTATTTTTTCAACGACTTGGTGTCCATTTTGGTCCGTATTATTTCATTTTATGAGATGCAACATTCCTGTTCAATTCACATTTTTAAATGAATATTTTTTTGTATAAGTTAGTTATAGAAGTTTGATTTATCATTTTGTATGTTATTAGAAGGCAGATATTTGAAATTTTATGTAGTTATCAATAAACGTCAGTTCACTTTTAATAGCACTGTTGTAATTTATTAATTATGGGTGTAGTGTTCCAAATAGCAAAATTTAGGTATTTTCGCGTCAAAAGCTGATAAACATGCAGTGAATCGTTTACAACAGGTGGTGTGGAAATAAAGCGCGGACTCCGCGCGGGGACAAGGGGGCGCGGGAGAAGAGTGCGGGTCGACGCATGTATGCTCACTCGCTGACTCCCGAATGCCCCGAAGACACTGAGTAAGTTTGAATAAGCACAGATAATTATGTTAATTCTTGCAAAAACCACGTTATAAAACAAAAACTTATCATGACTTGATTGCTACAACCTTTTTTTTGTATTTTTTTTTAACAGGCTTTTTCATTCATTTGTATTTACATGAGACATTTTAC
Source organism: Micrasema longulum (assembly GCF_059751315.1). Lineage (NCBI taxonomy): Eukaryota > Metazoa > Arthropoda > Insecta > Trichoptera > Brachycentridae > Micrasema > Micrasema longulum. The sequence continues at coordinate 2,707,985 of NW_028277303.1, forward strand.
GTGAAATCGGAAGTTTAAATCTTTTGAATTCAAGTTAAAAAATATCATTTTTCATATCACCTAATTTAATCAAGATCTGAATGTTATGGAATCTTTAAGATCAATTTTCGTCCACTTCCCGAACTACCAAAATAGCAAATTTTCATACATGTAATTAAAATAATTAGAATACATACAGTTAAAAAAAAATATCAATATTAAAAGTTGATTCGCTTTATTAGTACGTGATTAGCGTGTTTTGTTTGTTTTTTTAGACTATATTTTTTTGCCTGCCCCCGCCCTGACTGCGCCATCTCAACGCCCACAATTTTTCTCTGGGTCTTCTAGTGCCTACCTGAAAGTCTCAAACTCCCATGAGAGGGTGTAATCGCCCACGTTTAGAACCTATGATCTTGGTGGTCATTGCTTAGACTTTATACCATAGACAACATTTCTACAGCAGTTTGCCAATGCGTCGCGTTAGGGAGATAAGGTTCTATATTAATACATACTTTTTTGAGACATGAAAGTTTGAAATGAAGACATTATTTAAAATAATATTTTTTATTCATTTTGTCTTAATAAACTAAATAATAATTAAAGCTCGTTTTTCTTTAAAATTTTAATGAACATAGAACCGATATTGAAATATAAATATAATAAAAGTTCAATGTAAAAAACATATTTTGTCAGATAGAACTTTATTTCCCCAACGCGACGAATGGTCAGTGTCATAGTAAACAATAGAAACGTCAGTCCGTGCGTCAGTTAAGTTAGTAGCCGGTTTAAATCTATGGTCTGTCTTTTTTAAAGTATTTCATTTAAACGCGCGTCTTTACTTAAATATTTTGTATTCCTGTTCAATACTTCAGCCCGGTTGTTTGTTTGCGGACTTGTAGAAGCTATCGGTCATTTTAATATTTTCGAGTATCTACTTCATACGCATTTTATCCTTTGGGTTATTTTGAAGTCATTTGAAAATGTTTTTATTTTGGCGCGTTGCTTTTATATTTATTTGTATGTTCTCGCAATATAATGCTGATCCAAATGTAGCATTTGCTGCTGTCGTTTTTCGGCATGGTGATAGAACCATCGTTAACTCTTACCCCAATGACCCTTGGAAAGATAACAGTGCTTGGTCAATAGGTTTTGGGCAGTTAACTAACACTGGGAAAATGCAGCAATATAATCTGGGACAAATGTTCCGAAAGCGGTATGGGGTAAGTGTTTTATAGCTAACTTATTTATATTTTATGTTTCATTTAATTTCGCTAAATGCTTATCTGAGGAAAAATATTTATTTTATCAAGTACAGCCCATTCAAATCTTCAACCCTTAGAACGAAAATTATTTTTTTTACACATTTGTCCGTTAGAAAGGCTTAAGAATTCAGAACAATGTTTTGTTGTTAGTTTTAATCAAAGTTTATAATGAATTTTGATAATGCAGTTAAGAATGAAAAATATCGTCGGTCATCATGCATTACTGCCAATCTACAATTTCCGCAAAAATGATACTTTGATATTGGGGAATTTTATTGGATGTTTCATGTTCCATAAGTTTCATAAGTTGGACCAATAGCAGGCATGCTTTCTGAAGAAGAACAGTACTGCGGATTGGAATAAATAATATGTCAGATTTGATTGTAAAAACAGTTTTTACTGTCTCCTGGAAAAAGTTGATTTAGTAGATTGGCGGTAATGCATGCTAACCGACGATACGGTAAAGCGGTTTCAACTGAATGCTGATTTACTCGTGTTTAAGTTCATGAGTAAAAATGAGATTGTATGTTTGCTTATGTGTGCATAGCAAAAACTTGTCATAAAAATCATTCAAATGTGTGTCCTTACACAAGCAAAGGATGTATGTTTACTTGGATCACAGACAGGCACTAACACATCAATTCAAGCTTATTAAGCATTCAATCTTTTAATCTCCTACCCAAGGAAATACAAAATATAGAATCCCTTCCAAAGTTTAAAGCGGCTTTGAGGACTTGGATCAGCATGGAAAATACAGATATACACCTATTGTGAAAGAGTCGTACAACAGCATATTCTAAACTTTGATGTCTTAATTACATTGTTTATGTCATTTTCCTGTTATTTCTGTATGATTTTTAATGGCATTGTCATATTTGTGTTTGTATACCAAAAAATTCACCAAAAACAATAAAAAAGGAATGGCCCACGCTCAGACGTTTAAGTCTTTGTGGGCATTTTTTCCAAATTTAAGGCTATGTTTATTTTTAGAATATGTATTTTTTCTCTTTTTCTCTTCTAATGTTTAATATGTAATTTAATATGTAATTTAATATGTTTAATATGTAAAATATGTAATTTAATACATGCATAATATGTCACAGTATGGAAAAATAAACAAAAAAAAAAAAAAATCGCGCCTTAATTACTAGTTCATTTCGTTTTTTTATTGTTTACTTTTTATCTGCTATTTTACTTCTGTGGACATCCTAATCAATCTTTTGAACACATCCTGTGGTCTTGTCACTTTCCCCCTCTATGATTACCGGATGGAGCTTCTCGCTACTATCCGTGGCCCTGTTAGAGGCCCTGTCGGATATACAGATCTGGTGGCTTCCGAATAGGATTTCAAGGATTAAAAAAAATTGTAATCATTTCGGCGAATCATGTCCTAGTCCCAGTCAGTGAAGAATTCACTTACCTCCTTTTCTTAATCTAATAAAGCGCATATTATTTACTTCTGGATTACCTTCTTTCAGCACAAAGATGCTAAGGCTACCAGATTACAGAGAGCTTCTTCGAGCAGCTTTTCTCATTCGGCAACAAGCACTTTTTCCGTGTATGTGGGCACCGCCAAGGAGACTTATGTCCTCTAGATGCGGTACGTGGTGGGCAAGCTGTTACAAAGAATTTTGCTACTCTGCTCAGTGTTTATTTTTTTTGGAATTCTTTTCATCCTTGCGCTTTGTTGCTGCAGGACATTTGATAATGTAGCTTCCATTTGTAAATGTTATCAACTCGTCGCTTTAGTTTGTTTTTGTCCAACAGACAATTTTTAACAAAATTGAGTTAAGTGTACAGGAGTTCTGAGACAGCCTTTATTTATAAAATTAAAATGAAAAAAAATAGGGTCTAGAACTCTACCGCCAACTTTCTCTGTAGCTGCAGGATGTTTTGTAATCTAGCTTCTATTTGTAAATTATTAAAAAAAAAACATTTGGAAGTCAGCCAAGGCACGACTGCATTGACTAAAAGTCAACCTCAATAGCCCTGAAAAGGACTTTCAACCTGTTCTAAGTGGTTTTGAAAAGCAAAGATAGTCGGCAGCAGAGCGGAGCGAAAACCAGAAAGAGAGAGGGTTTAAACGGGTTGTGGTCCCGTGGCTAGTGTCTCGGACTCACGGACCAAAGGTCCGTGGTTCGAATCCCACTCTACCCCAACTTGATTCCATTTTCTAATAGTGAGTTATTTACAACTCGTTGAAAATGGCCCTCAAAATTAAATATTTGGGTAAATCATAAGAACGCAAATATTTCTTTTTTAAAAAAAAAAAAAAAAAAAAAGAGAGCTAACACAGGGCAGAGAGATGGAATCAAACACGATGTTCATTAATTAGAAAATACAGCCAACAATTTCAAAGCGTTGAGCTTGGCGGAGCATGTCGTATCACTGTACCGAGTGGCTTGGAGTGGAGGGGGTCGCACTACCCCCACCGCTTTTGGTATCATACTGGCCACAGGTCTAGTAAATACTGATGTGGGTTATTTTGCTGAATGCCGCCATGCGAGCAACATACAAAATACAATTGAATATCATAGCGGCCCTTCTTAAGACCGCACCACATTTAAATCGAGATGCAAAATAATGTCATTTCATAGAGTCAAACAACCAATTTCCTTCGCGTATCTAATAGAAAACTCCAAAATTTATGTAGTTAAGTCCATCAGAGATTTAGGAGTTGTTTTGGACATACAACGAGCATATAGACAATATAGTAAATAAATCACTAAATTACTTGGCTTTATTAACAGAAAATCCTGTGATTTTACTAATGTCCGCACTATCAAAACTCTTTATTGCTCAACTGTTCGCCCTCTTCTAGAATATGCTTCCGTGGTCTGGTTTCCATTCTATGTGAATCGCATAAATAAGTCAATAAGTTCATGCTTTTATCAGTTGAGACAGATTAAATGCATACGCAAAAGTTTCGCCAGTTGATACCGCCCGTCAATCAATAAATGCGTTTGTAGTGTCTAGAGTCGATTATTGTAATGGTATATACGCAGGTCTACCAATGAATAAAATGACTCGCCTACAGTCTGTATTGAATGCCGCAGCGATACTTTTTTGTTTTTTTTTATTTAATTAATATAATTATACATTTTTACAGTTTTCGAATTTCATTTTTCATATTTTTACTAAAACTAAAATCCCACCAAGCCACTTTCTGTAGCTTGTAGGTGGAGACTATATTTATACTAACTTATATAATATTATCTACATTTATAAAAACAATGAATAACATAAATAATTAACAGCCAGAAAGATCAGAATATACATGTATATATATATGTTTGAGAGGAATTTTGAATGTATTGCTATTAAATTGTTCTAAACTTATTTTTGGAATCTCTAAGTTCAGTCATATCACTCCACTACTTTGGGAATCACACTTGCTACGTTTTCTACAGAGGGTGGAATACAAACTCTGTTGGCTTATGTATAAGTCACTGCACAACTCTGCTCCAGAATATCTAAGGGAACTTTGCATTCTAAATGAACTATCTGACAGATGTCTTACGCTAAGATCAGCTACATCTATGATGAGAGGAAAAGTCATTATACCTCTACGCAAACAGCTCTCTAAATTCGGCGAACGCGCATTTGCAGTCGCAGGCCCTACGGCATGGAATGCTCTCCCAGCAGAGATGTGAGAGTAAAGTGATGTTTCGTAAAAAACTTAAAACCCACTTGTTCTCTAAATCATTTGAATAAATCCGTAGCATGTGACAACAAAAAAAATTGTTTTAATCAAATTACAAATTTAAAAGCTTCAATTAAATTTATTTATCTATAGAATCACTATGTAAAGCTCCCTTAAAGTATTATCTTACAAAAATGGCACTACATAAGTTATCCGTAATACTAATAATAATTAATACCCTATGAATTGTATAAATAGACAATGTTTATAAACATTTACAACAAATTATTTAAATCCTTCTCTACATCTCCCCCGGTATCCCTAAGGCCAGACCTGAATGTGAATATCTGTCTTTATTGAGGGTTAGCACTTAGTTTATAGATACCGGGGTCCCTAGTTAGGATTTTCTACTCATGCGTATCCAGAACAGGCACTATATAAATTATCCTTAGTAGTAGTAATAATTATTTTTCTGGAGATATATAAATTAGGTACTCGTTTGGAACAATATTTTGAGTATGTCCAAGTATTTAATGACTATAATACTGGAATTTAATAGTTATCTCGCCTATATCTCGGTTTTGATATCGGTCCATATACCCATGAATTTACTTATTTAAATAAGTTAAATGTCACTTCAAATTGCCCAAAATGATGCATTTTTATTGTTAAATCTTACAAGTTTGTAGCATTAGGTTGCTGAGGGTTGGAGCTCCTACCCCAGTTAGAGATTAACAAAAGACACGAGGTTGCTGTTTAATGCGTATTTATTACAAGGGCGATTTACAATTGTGTAACTCTATTAAAATTAAGAACATTATATTATATTCTATTAATATATTTAAACTTACATAATATTTTAAACTAACTATTGGTAACACTACATCTTAATCAGATTTGAATGAATTTACAACATATTCGTTTTTGTAGATTTTTAGATATCATCTCTAGTTTAAAAAATATAATTAGGAAACACCATTAATTTGAAATATGGGGAAAAAAATACAGACAGTTTTAAGATACACCGAGTTACCAATACTTAGAAGATGTTTATAGACATGGCTAGATTCAACTCTTCGGATGAATCTCACACAAATCGATAAAGCTTTCAGGTCTTCACAAAGGTCGATGGATGGAATAGTTGAGGAAAAGTGGATGTAAAAACATAGGCAGAATGGTGAATGTTACACAGTGTGCAATATGGCCACCGAAACCAGCTAATGACATAAGCCCTGTAAATGCCTAGACTTCCTGCATTTCCCTTTCAAAAATGTTTTCTCTCTCTGTTGCAATACATTAAAACAGCATAGGGCGCTGCATTTGTGCTCGCAAGACAAGATGGTCAGTCTTACTCTTCAAGCGCTAGCCCAAGAACTATGAAATATTGCTGGGTAGGAATACCATTTTCAATAAATATTTCATCTCAAATTTTTCTTTGAAAAATAAAATGGCGTTGTGTATTATAATTTTATATTTTTCTTATTACTTCTTAGATAAGATTACTTCTTTAGACAAATTTAGATTTTAGTTACAAATCAATTTTGTTGAAAAATGGGAATTTAATTTAAAACCTTTGCACAGTAGGCAAATACACTAACCACTGATAATTTCAACAGAGATAAATAACTTTGGGAATGTTAAAGTCTAGGAATTTATAGGGCTTATGATCTGTCATATGCTGTTTTTTAAAATATATATTTTTAACTTTGAACAAATTTATTTCTTGCATTGGTTTAACAGTGGAATTCCAGATAGGAAAATAAATGCCCATTCTAGAGGCCTCTCTTTACAAAGTTTAGATCTAAGTGATCATTTTACTCACTATCTAACATTCACCACTCTGCCCATGTTTGAATACTGTCAGTTTTTTAATTCTTCCATTTGTTGATTTTTGTTAAACAAAAGAAATAAATAATGTAGCTTAATCTCTTCTAAAGTCTTCAGAGTTACAGATAATTGTGGTTATTTAGTAAATTATTATAATTTGTAACCTGCTTATCAAAATATTTCACAGACAGTAAGCTAATGAAAATGTTCATCATATCAGTGTTTTTATATTTAAACCAAATTACATGAGTATGTTATCAACACATTTTTATATATAAATAAAATACTAATGATAAAGGTGTAAACAGAAATGGAGAACCTTTTTGAGAAGAGAATATTGGAGTATTGGCATTAATCAGCTTATGATCTATCATTGGCTGGTTTAAGAGATCAATTTACACACTGTGTAACCTTCAGCATTGTTTGAACATCCATATTTCTTTAATTCTTCCATCTGTTAATTTTTCGTTGTACCATGTTGTCGTACGTTCTGTTTCGGTTGTATGGTTTGGTTGTACCATAAACCCATTCGGAGACCAGACTTAATTGGATGATCTTCATGGTAACGCAGAAACAAACTCAAGTCATGTATTGTCAATTTCTGTAAAAGGGAAGAGGGTTCGGCCACTAATATACTAACCGGTACGGCTGGGAGGCATGTATCGGACAGGGTCCTCATATATATATATATATGTGGATTGGGTTATCATATTTTGTAGTCAATAAATAGGCTGGTTCATAGGTCTTGATTAGGATGATGCTAGGTTTATCTCTTGAGTAGGGTGATTCTGGAAATATAATAGACTTATAAACTAGGATTTTTCTCAGTATTTATAGGTTTTAATTTTTGATAGATGTCTGAATAAGGGTGTCTTTAAAATTGCGAATATCCTGAATTGGTTTCTCTGTATGAGCTGTTATAGAATGGCTGGTGAAAGGATAGTAACAGCTTGGATTTAGTACATTAAAATCAAAATAGTATACTTAACTTTTCTACTATCTCTATCTACCTCGGTGTGACAAATCCGGCTTTACCGACATGTCGATATGTGTTTTCAGGAAATAAAAAAAAAATCAGTAGTAATATTTATTTTTCATAGTTATTATTAGTTGTCATTTCTTCCAAAATGCTGCCATTGCCATTGCATCTTACGGCGCATGCACATTAGGCTGGAGCGTCAAGTAGACATTTTTTTTTTCATGTTCTGAATTCTAATAGTGTGGGACAAATGTGTCGTAAAAAGTTCTTAATGATTGTTTTAATTTTAAAATGTTTTCTTATGCCTCCACATCGTCCTAAAAAATTCTAAAGATAAGAAAAATCTTCTCTATATTTGACCCATGATTTTTTTAAATTATGGTATAAATGATAAATAAAAACACAACTTATGCATTAAAGTATAAGTTCCAATCTGGATTGTTATTCTATTGCATCACATGGTTATAAATTATTTTATTTTACTATGTATTTAAAAATATATATTATGGCTTAATACCGCCTAAAAAGCTTTTATACAAGAATATTCATCAATATGAAAAAAGTGTAATTTTGAATGATTAAATAAATAAATTATAAAAAGAAAAAAAGCTTTTGGGCATAAAAAAATATAAATTCACCCTGAAATCCTTCTTAGAATCAAATTTTGCAATGATTTTCCATGATTCCAATTCTGCTTTGATTGAGCTTATTCTTCCATTTTTTTAGAGAAAAATAAATATTAGCGTTCTTATAATTTAACCAAATATTAAATTTTTTGGTGGCCATTATCAACGAGTTGTAAATAACCCAACACTAGATAATGGAAATCAAGTTGGGGTAGAGTGGGTTTCGAACCTCGGACCGTTGATCCGTGAGTTTGCAACACTAGCCACAGGACCACAACCTGACATTGACGCTCTGGCCTAATGTGCATGCGCTGTAAGATGCAATGGCAGCACTTTGGAATAAATGACAACTTATAATAACCATGAAAAAAAAATATTACAATTTAATTTTTTTCATTGCCTTAGTCATTACTATGAACGTAAATTTCACAGCTATCTATATTATATGATAATGCTTATAAATTTGTGTAAGAAGAATGGTGGTGATATTCGTGCCTTTAAAATTTGATGAGCAGCTAGTTTCCGCTTACACTTTTTTTTTTCACCCGTTCAAAGCAAGAATGAAATTTTCACAATTGGTGAAACACACGTTCAAAAGTGATTAGGGTGAAATCTAAAGCTCATATTGTATATTACTTTGTAGAATCTGAAAGTTCTTGATTTTAGCTTTAAAGCATTTTTTATTTTTATTCATATGTTTTTATGATAAAAACACAATTTACAATTAGGGGCCTTAAACTCTAGAAAAATCTGGTAAACATTGCAATGAAAATGCAAATTAATATGAATTAAAATCATCAATTTTATTAAAAAATAATCTTTTCAGTACTTAGTGTTATCCTCCTTGGCCTGAATGACTGCTTCTAGGCGGCCTTTTTTTACATCTTCTTAGGGAATGCTACTCCATTCTTCAGTGAGTGCCGCTTGCAGCTCAGATTTTGTAGCTGGTGCAGGATTTCTAGCCCGAACTTTTCTTTTGTGTTCATCCAAATGCTCAATAGGGTTTAAGTCCGGGCTACGCGCTGGCCAGTCCATAGTTTGAATTCCAACCTTCTCCAAGTACTGCCGAACTGTAGCTGCAGTATGTGGGCGGGCATTATCCTGCATGAGGATGAAGTTTTCTCCAATAAAGCCGGCGTAGGGAACAAAATGGTCCCCCAGGATCTCTTCGACGTATCGATTAGCCGTCAAACCCCCTGCCCGGCCGCCGGTTTCAATAAAAACTAGTTCGGTTTTTGCCTCTATTAAAATGCCGGCCCACACCATTGTAGAACCTCCTCCAAAAGCCACATTTTCTTGAATGCAGCATTGTGCAAAACTTTATCGTAGACTCGCCCTCTTCTATCGCTGCCATGTAAGCATACTCTGCTTTTGTCTGAGAAGAGGACAGAGCTCCATTTGTCATACGTCCAATCAACATGCTCTCTGGCGAAGCGAAGTCGGGCTACTCGGTGGGCTGGGGTCAATTTCGGGCCAGTAGCTGGCCTTTTCGGCATAAGGTTGGCAGCCTTGAGTCGTCTCCTGACTGTCCACCCACTGACAGGTACTCTTCTTGTTTCTCTGAGCTCTCGTTGGACTTAAAGGCCAGTGTGAGCCCAATTTTCAGGGCAGTACTGACAATAAATCGGCCATTTCTCTCCAAAGTGCACCGTCTTCGGCCAGAACCGTGTCTTCGTTGAAAGTTACTAGTCTAATCGACGTAAACTTTTGATACAGCAGACTGACTCATGTTCAGCGAGCGACTTCACGTTGGCTCTGGCCTTGTTGCAATAGCGCAACCGCTTGAGCTGCTTCTTCGGTGGTTGTATCCATTTCCAGATAATATTCCTGTTTGTTGATAAGGGAAAAAGGTACTGGTTGATGTTTGACGATTAACTGATAAGGGTTGGTCAGGAAGGTAAGCTTTTATAGGGATTCGTAGCCGCTAATGAGCGCTACTGTAAACAAGCTCAAAAGGGATGTTTACCAATCACAACACTTTGTGGGATTATGTGTGTAGGTATTGTCACCATATTGCACATTGTTTAAAAGCTAATACTTTTAACTTTAAGATATCAAAAACAAAAATAAAATATGAGCTTTAGATTTTTCACTCATCTCTTTTGAACACCAACTTGCAGCTTGAGCCGATTTTTTGCTGTTCCTTTCGATAACTATTAATTACTTAACATTTTCTGGGAAATACCTTGAGCTTGAAACTTAGCTAAAAAGATTTGTCTTTGCATGACTGATGACTTTTTATCGCAAACTAAGTCGGTAGGTCAAAATAATTTAATCATAGTACGGGTTTTGCACAAAATAATAGGGAATAAGACCTGTTATTAAAGCCGATACTCCTGTTTGTAAATGAAGTTAATTTATACTTAAATCGCCTGCAATTTGTGGCAGCCCGTCAATTCTTTATAATGGTCTGATGGGCATTTCCCCGTGTGAGTTTAAGTTCTGCAAAGATTACTTATTCATTTGCAGTTAACAAATTTTCACAAAACCAGCAATCATTTTTTTAAATTTAAATTATATATTATTTCACCATAATTCCCTTTCCGCATCTTATGGTGCATAGGGCACTGCATTGGTACACCAATCGCAGCTAATCTTGATCATTTTTTTTTTCATTAAGGTAGGATGATCAGTCTTACACTTCACTTGTCAGTCCAGGGACTTTGAAATGTTTTAGTGAAAAACTTCTTTTTAATGAAATATTTCATGTCAACCAAGTCGGGAATCGAACCCGAGACCTCTTGCATGGTAGGCAAACGTGCTGATTACTGCACCGTGAGGCTGACTACATATTATTTACTTAATTCAAAAATAATTTACTTTTACTTTTTTTAAATAATTGAAAAATATATAAAATTATTTCAAGCACTATAAGGATGCTAGAATTTCAAACATTCATTTGTTTTGTAGCTGCAAGACATGCAGAAATCTAGCTTCTATCGCACTCTCACACACTCCGCTCAAGTGAACAAAAGAACTGGATGAACTAGAGACACGAAAGAAACAAAAGATACGAAAGATATGATGATACAAATGATACGAAGATGCGTAAGATGCGGAGATATGATGACCTAAATGAGCCAAATGAGCAAAAGATACATTCGTTCAATTGAACTACTTAAAAGATTCAGTCACTTTAAACATACAGATCAAGTGACACGTATCGTTTCGGTGACAGGGTCTTACCCTTTGGTTTGTTTCCATTTCTGAGCCGATAGCTAAATTTCCTTTATTTGCACTTGTTATACAATATTGACATCTAATGTCATAACAAGTATTATCACTAGAATTTATGGTACAGATAGCTAATTTTTATGGATTCTTGAACACATATACCTTATCAATCTGGTATTTATTGACACAGTCTTAAACAATGATGTTACATTGATTTATGTATTAAGGCACACGTAAGAAATGGGGTAATGTGTTGTGACACCGTCCGGCTGAGTTTTGATAAAAATTTGCTCATAGGTATTCACAAAAATAATATCTTTTTCAATATCGATGCGCTGATTTTGATCAACTGGGCAGCGTCAAAACACATAACTACATTCTATCCGTGTGCCTTTAACGTAGAACCTGTATATACATGTATCTTTATAGGAGAATATACATCATTTTTATTCCTATTCCACTAGTTAAATTTACTAGTCATAGGCCACACCATTGGAACTTCCATTGCAGCGTATCTTTACCATTTGATACAATTCGCTTCAGTTCCCTTATATGGAAAAACCGCCTAATAAATATTTCGTGCCTACCTTCCCGAGAATTGAAGCCTGGATCTCAAGTAGGCAAATGTACTAATCAGGACACCTCGAGGCAGACTAATCTCAACTCGATTTCCTTTTTCTGAATATTTACCTGAAATAAGCCGCCGAGTCAAAAACACTTGTCCAGAGTTTTGGTTCTATTTCACACACAGCACTGTATTCTTCATCCGTCTGAAAACAGAGATCCTTATTATCTGTCTATTAAATTATTTGAGGAAACGTATTCAACAATTCCGAGAAAAATAATCCGTGTCACCTTCAACCTGCTACCTATAACAAAGTTGTGTGTACAATGTGTATAACAAAGATGTGTATAAAGACCTATAAAAAAATGTAAATCAAAAAATAATAAGAAATAAATGTAATAAATAAATGAAATAAATAAATAAATCTTTCAAAAATTATGGCGCTTTTTAAAACAACATAAAATGTTTGTGGTTTAGTTAAATAATACGGATTGAAAATATTTTTTAAATCACAAGTTTTCCCTATCATCAAATTAACTTTCCATTGACATATTAGTTGTATTGGTGGATGGGACCTAACATAACTCATCCTCCTTTACATTTATCAAGTTTAACATGGTATTTTCTCAAAATGTATAAATAAATAGTATAAATAACTATACTACTATAACTGGATCTTTTTTGGAAAGTTACAGATATAAGATCAACTTAATATATAAAAGTAGATTGTAATAAAAAAAAAGTTTCAAATAATATCTGTAATCTGTGAGCTTACTTCAGGAAAAAAACACCGACTCGATTTTGAGATGTTAAAATACAGTATACATTTTGTATGAAGAATCAGGCTGAAGTAATTGGCCAGTTTCTTTCGCCCACTGGGAACGGGCTGGGTGCGCGTATAGATGTTTATATTGATTTTTTTTAGGAAGATATAAACAGAGACCTTAATTTATTATAAATATAAATTATTTTATTTATTTTCCCGTAATTAAAACTACTATAAAACATTATCGATAGCCAAATATTTTTTTTATTTTTTTTTATATCAAAATACATTACATGTATCCCCCATAACTTACAATAACTCATTTTGGGCCTTAAGATATGTACATTTATTATACCTAATATACATTCACGACAGAACACACAATTATTATAAATACTTAAATATTATAACAAGCAAAATAAAGATCAAAATACAAATACACTAACATGTTAATGTTAATATAATGATATGCTGCACATAATCCCTTATATGGACGATTCACCCCTGATCGACCGTGTTCACGTCGAAGGCTTCAAACAACAATTTTGGAAAAAGCGGTTTCATTATTTCAAATGTGTTTTAAACCAATTGCATAGGCCGTATACACATTCTGGCATAAGGATTTAAGTCTATAGATTTTTGCAGTTCAAATTATTTTACTAGAATGTGTAAAAGACCAGTGGAATTGGTTTAAAACACATTTGAAATAATGAAACCGCATTTACCATAATTCTGTGCTTACACAGAAAAGGGGCATAAGTCTGTGTGGTGTAATTTTACAATATGGCTGTTTTCTTTTTTGATAGCTAGGGCCTCATTGATTTTTTATTAATTACAAAAGATATAACTTTAAATTTTCTACTTCAATGCTTGAATAAATTTTAATAAAATATTTTCTACGAATTATCATATTTATTTCTTTAAAAAATTGCGTATTTATATTTATTTACGACTCGTGCCGTTTTTCCTTGTTATTTTTTTCTCCATACTTCAATTGATTTGGCACTAGGTGCACTTAGGCCTAAATTCATAGATACATTTTAGCTTTGCTATTGCTCAAATTGGAGTTATATTTCCACCAAACACTCATTTTTTTTATATTTCTACTTATCTTTTCTTTCTCAAGCTCACCTTCAACTATGTTGAAGGCTCAAATGATATTGGCACTTTCTTCTGAGGGTTCCTCAATTTGTAAAAAGGCACGGCTCGAGTCAGGTCTATTTTCTTTGATACTATTTTACAAATATCGACTTAGGCCCAAATGTAAAATTGCTTTTTTATCATTATGATGAGGATTTTTTTTCCTTTTCTTTATTTTACTTGTGAATCTGTAAATGGAGTATCAAATTGTATTAATAACTCAATTTGGCAAAAAACCTGACTTGTGCTCCTTTTCCGTGTCTGCACAGAGTTGTGGTTGAAGCCTTTAACCTGAACACGGTCGTCGATATTGTGTAATTTGTAAATGCAATCCAATTTATGGAATAAGAACATAATAAATCACATTTGTAAGTACATATTTAACTATTTTGACAGCTGCCAGGCTAGTGTCGTCTACAGTAACAAGTTACACAAAAATAAATATAAACTTAGGAAATATGTACATCTCTTTTTTACATGAATACTTGCATGTCGTCAATGCACCGCGCTTGCAATATCCGTTAAGTGACATTTAAAAAAAATAAGAAAATTATTTAAACGATTTACCTTCTGATGTTGGTTTTTTTTTACATATCTTTTTATTGATAACAATAGAAAAAATACCACATTTTATTTTAAAGAAATATTTATGTGTAATCTTATGAGGAATTAAAAATACTTTAAAAAATAAAAATCACTTTACGGATTTTGCAGGGGCAACGAGGACGTGTAATATGATGAATTTGCAATTTTTTTTTTCCAATTGTTGCCATACTACTAATTGTTACCTACTTGCCATATCTTAAATATTACTACTATTATCACACTATTTCTCCATAGGAGTAGGCAGAGAGGATGGATCGCTACACCCGTCTATACTGATGTACATTCCTAGTCTCTTCCACATTCATACATCTTGTCATCCATGCCCTTCGATTGTGTCTGCTTTGACATGACCAGACTTGAGATTTTGGGTCATCTGATCATGCCACGTCTTTCTCGATCACCCTCGTCCTACGTCATTCTCGCCATATATATCTGTTTTATCATTCTTTCTTCATCCATTGACAAACTACTTCTACATGACCAAACCATCTTAGTGACCCTTTCATTTCTATATAACCAGTATAGGAATAATGTCTATTTATTATACGTCATTGGTATTAACACTTATCATCTAACCAAATACTTGTTTGTAAAGTCATTATATTTGTCAAGTTTTCTACTTTGTATTTAAGACATTTCAATTAATATAGTTTACTGTAAACCAACATAAATAAATAACTACATAGAGTACCACTGTGTAAAACTAAACTTCGTGTTCAATTGAATATAATTTTTATTTGTTAAGCTGCAAATTAAACACACAAGTCATAATAAATGTCAAGTAAGTTGCGAATGATATTTGAAAATGTTATTTGATTGAAATGGGTTTGAACAAGATTATAATATATTTTGATGAAAATTTACTTGTGCATTATTTTCTGTTTAATTACTTAATAATTATCATTAAGAATTTGAATTTTGCATGTTGCTAAGAAATATGTCAATACTCCAACCTTTAACAATGCGATTTGCGTTTTGTTTTAAAACTGTTTATATTTGTGCAGCGTGACATTTCGCTTTTTTCATAATGAAAGTTTCATAAACGATTCAATGTATAGATTGATATTTTAACAGAGTTGGATATCTTTTTTTAATTGATTTGATTTAAGTGGTCACATTACAGCATTCACTATTCTGCATAGATTTGAACATCAAATTTCTTCCATCTGTTGAAATATAATTCTTTCTTAATAGAATCTCTCAAGGTTCTCAGATCCAGTGTTTTATCCACTTATTTGCAAAGATTTGGACACTAAAATTTTATTTTTAATTCAGTGTACTTTCATCTGTATTTTTGTCTCAGTCTATCTTTCTCCTATACATGTACTATTATTTGGCATTGTTACACTTGCGATTTTTGTGTCTTTGTACATTATTCTTCATAACTGTTTTTGTTTCAGCATCTTCTGTCTGATGAGTATAGGTTCAGGGATATATATGTCAGATCCACAAACGTTGATAGGACTATCATGTCAGCATTATCAAACCTTGCAGGTATGTAAATGGCAATTAAATTTTACTTAAACGTTTTTAAAAATTCTTCATTTATCAACAATGGAAAATCCCATGTACTCTAGATGTCTAGAGTATAAAGTACCTACTTGACAGTGTATTTAATGTTAAATGGCAGCTTTCAAAAAGTGTTGAGAAAGTGGCTAAGTATATCAGGCAACGCATTCAACAGTATGAATGCTTACTGAAAATTGAATATTTCATGTCCACTCCTCAGTTCTCGAGCGTGTGTTTTCCACTACTAGACTCAGGGCTTCCGAGTCAAGTCTGCGTCCTGTTGTTTTCTGACATAAACTACCGACGAACTGTCAGCTGTGGACGTCCAGGACAATGTGAACTTGATGCCATGTAAAGTAGGCAAGCGTCGTTAAGGCCCTCAGGAGGCAACCACAGTATATATGGCCTAGCTAATTGAATCGCCTCTGCTTGATTAAACTTGTCATTGAAGGTTGCCGTGTCCATCACACACCCGATATTCTTCTGACATGCCTAATCTCAAAACACAATAATTTGCTGTTTTGGGACCAAAATCTTATGTATACTTGGTTAAAAGCGAGTGCCGTCTGAATATATATAATTTGTCTATATCGCTAGCCTGTCTATATAACAGTGAGATAAACCTGATATTTCCGATTTTGAGATACACATGCAGATATGTTAATAAATTAAATAAATAGATGCTTTCAAATAATAAAATATTAATGTTAGATCGTTAACCTAGTTATATGAAAATATAATATTGATAACCTACTTCAAATAATTTAATTCAGTCAGACACGCACACCTCAAAAACCGATTATCTCGGAATATGTTCATCAAAGATATCTCACTGTTGCTTTGGGCTAGCGATATGTATATAAGTTGTGTCACCTCACTAGAACCAAAGAAAGCTAATTATAAAGCTGTACAGTACAGCTAGCCCGGAGGCTGTTTGTGAATGCCATGTGCTTCAACCAATGAACGGATATGTGATTAAGATGAATTATGTAAGTTGAAATTTTTACGAGTCTTCCTTCATAAGTATGGAACGATATTATGCATGCGAACATAAGCTGAACAAATAAAGCAATGATGCAGTGGAACATGTATTGTCTTTACTAACTGACGAATTTGATGATTATCTCGTGATGTAGATGTAAATATTGATTGTTTTATTCACAAGCATGCGTACATCATTCTTGCCGTCTTGTGGTTGCATGCTAGATGGACTGTTTTATAATATTATGTATTGTGCTCGGCAGTGTGGATAACCTATGATCCAGACTATTTAATAATTAAATAAGTTAACATCTTTTATAACAGATTGCTGTTAATATTGACTTTTCTTTGACTTTGAGTTTGCTAAATACACAAGATCTGAATATTCTAATCAACATATGCCACATGTTGGCCAGATTAAACACATTATTATGTATTGAAGGTCATTGCGCTAGTTTCTTATTTTATTTTATTTAAGTGCTTTGATAAATAAACTGAATGTATTTTCTATGATTCTGTATTGTAACCGTATTATATTATTTGATATTGTCTAATTTTAAGTGTTTTGAATTTGTATACCTCACTATAGATGTGCGAAAAACCATATTTTTTTTAAAAAATACATCGATTCAATTGAGGTCAAAAGTATTAAACCACAGTTCTGGAAAAATCGGTTTCACTATTTTAAATGTATTTAAAACAATTGCGTAGGTCTTAGGTCTCGGAACCATGAGTCTGCAACTGCAGCCTGGTCCATTTTCAAATGCAAATCTACAAGTTTTTATTTATAATACCTATAGTGTAAAGATATATTATGTGAAAGTTTTTTTTTTTTAATTTGAGAAGGAATTTTAGAAGTTTAGGCATTTAAATGGATTACAATCTAGTATTGACTGATTTAAGTGTTCACTGTATGCACTGTGGAATATTCCTATGACAAATCATAAATGCCTAGACTGCTCCGTAAAGTGTGCCCAAGTAGACCTTTTCATAAAATATCTGTCTGTTGTGATATGTTTTTTTTTTACATTAAGTACTCAAAATATTATTTTTTGTTTTTATTGTTGAATCATTCTTAAAATGCCCATTTAAATAAAAAAATGATTACAACTTTACCAGGAATCACACCTGAGACCTCACGACTACTAAACCTTAAGGCAAATATTATATTATTTTTCATTTTATTAAATGTTCACGCCCACAAGGCTTTTACACGCACAAGAGTTATATAAAACACGAGTATAAAAACCAGATTAAATTGAAAAAAAAAACAATACAAAAAAATAAATAGAAAGAACAGTGTTTAGAAAAAATATAGTTGTTATCGAAAAATATAAATAAGCTGTGAAATATTTTACAACACAGTGATATTTGTGTACAACATTATTAATTTAAAAAAAAAAACACAGAATTTTGAAAAAAAATATTTATCAAAGCCAACACGAACATGATCATAATACTAGAGAAAAGAAAATCAGACTCCCATTTAGAAAAAAGGCGGAATCACAAAATTCAATTTTATTCAGGGAAGTAAAAAAATATTATGAAATGGGAAAAAACATTTACGAAGGAAAAAAAACAAATTTGAAACAGAAAGATAAGAAATATGTGTTAAACAACATAAAAATTAAATATATGTACATGGTTATTATTAGAACACACATAAGAATATGTTTATGTGTGCCCTATTTCAAGATTCAAAATAAAGATGAAATATAATAAAAAAGAGAAAAATAATTGTATGAGATATTAAAAATAAAATGTTAGATAAACAAATAAAATACAAACATAATATGTAACATAAAGAAATTCATTTTGTGCATAAAATTATAATACAGTTTAAACAGAATATTAATTTCTATTTGATATGGAACATATGCATTGTTTTTTAAAAATTACAAGGCTCATGTCAAAGACATTGATGTTGTAAGCAAATTGGTTTGCAAGTGCATACTACTGGTGAATGTGCACTGTAATTGGTCGATAATTGACCGCATTAGAATAGTGTATTACAGCGGGTAACTCGACCAGGTACTCTCATACATAAATTTTATGAGTTGACAACAATCTAACATTGATGTCATTATTTTTTAAAAAAAAAGCACATCATTTAATTATTGTCTGTTTTCTAATGTTTGTATATTCAAATAATCATTTGAGTTTGTGTAATTTATATACTCAATGGGTATATTTGAGTTGATTTTGCACTAGGGCAATATACAATGTTTTCATCATAAAAATAATGAAAACATTGTAAAAATAAATAAAAATAAAAATAGACTCAAAATCCCGTATCGTCCGCAGCAAAATCATATATGTGGGATATATATATAATGTTTTGGTGATATTTCATATTCATATTTTATTGCATAACAATGGAGTGCCCTAGTCCTCTAGATGTAAAAAGAAAATCGATTTCTAGGAAATAAATTCTTACAAAAATACTCAAGGGACACTTGATAAAAATCTCATTTAAAAATGTCCAAAGGCCTAATTTCAGTGGTGAATTCATTAACTGTGCAATTTCTTTTTTTCTCTATTTTTAAAAAATTAATTAATATTTTTTGAAAAATATTCGATAAACATAGCTTAAAGGTATTTTCCCGTAACAAATAAGTTCCTTGGAACAGGCATTTGCCCATAAAGAAATCGATTGCAACTTTAAGCACAATAATCGTTCTGGCTTGCAGCCAAACCCTTCGTACATTGGGCCTATTCCTAGAACAAAAAAATTTCATTAGAGTATTTTTTGTGCCATTTTGTCTATATTTAATCAATAAATGCCGAATTACATCACAGAGAAATGTAATATTTTGATCTCACCAGGAATTAAACCGGGAACCCCCCTGTTTGAGGCAGGCATCTTAGTTACGGTTAGCTAGACCATGGGAGTGAAAACAATGTTTACTGAAACTATAATAATTAATCTATAAGGATTCGTATGGGATGACTAATTCTAAATATATGTAAATTGAATGTAGAAAGGGCCTAGTAAAATGATGATAATATTTCAAATTAAATTTTCAACTTATTGAGATTCCATTTTAAAAGTCATTTATACTTTATTTTACAGGACTGTATACTGTGAAAAGTGAAAATGAGTTTCTACCTGGATTGTCATGGACGCCCATTCCTGTTCACACCGTGCCATTAAGCTTGGATAGAATTTTAGCTATGAAAGCTCCCTGTTTCAAGTATGATTACGCAAAGCAAAAACTCTTAACTAGTGACATTTATAAAAACTATGATGAAGTGTACCACGATTTATATGAGTAAGTTTAAATATCTGTAATAGAGTCGTTAAGAATTGTATCACCATGTCACAAAAGGACCGGGAATTTCCCAATAGAGAACAAAACATTTATGTTATATTCCCCTTTCCGACACCGCATTTCTAAACTAAATGCAGCACGTTCTAAATGCATCATTTGTTGTCATGAAGGTAGAATAATACATGAGAATAAGTCTTGTGTCCAGGTGGGTGAAGAATACAGTTCTGTGTGTGAAATCGAACCAGAACCCTGGACGAGTGTTTTCCACTTGATGGCTTCTCTCGCGGTTGGCGCGTTCACCTACCATTCTCGAGGTTGTGGGTTCGATTTCTGGCAGGGTGGACGTGAAATATTGATTTTTAAGTTACAATATTTCTTTATTTCTGGACTGGCGCCCGAAGTCTAGGACTGAATTATTTATGTAATCAACAAAATTGTCTCATTACAATATACACTATCTAACAAGCGATCTAGTCGTTAAACGCATATTTCGGTGTGAAGTTCAGCTCTTTTAGTGAATTTGATTTTCTCTTCTATAAGTCAATAAGCTTTCTACGGGGTGGTAGGGTTTTGTATGGAGGAATTAGTTGCGGGGGTCATATTCTGCAAAAACAGTGCTTGATCAACCACATTAGTGATAATTTTTGGGGTAAAGTTCAGATACGGGTAATTATTTTAGTAATAATTGTATTCATAGCAAAATTCCAGAGAAGAACCCAGGACCTCATGGTAGGCGAATGCACTACACTAGGAGGATGACTTTTCCCCATGCAATTTATTTTTTCAGGATTTATACCTTATTTTATTTCACATACACCACTGTATTCTTTATCCGCCGGGACACAGACAAAAATAAAAACTATTCGTAAATAAAAATGTAATATATGATTTTAGGTATTTAAGTCATCACAGTGGTCAACATATCGCTTCTATGGAAACTGTTGGATATTTGTATGATACATTAAAAGTTGAACAAATAAAAAATTTTACTCTCCCCGAATGGACAAAAGACGTTTATCCTGAAAAAATGGAAGCTGTGACTGTAAAAAGGTAAGACATTTAATATTTAAACATGAGTTCTGTGTCACTGACATAGCCAGATTTAGTACTTAATTCTAGATTGTAGTTTTTATACCTCGGTTTCTTACCTGGTAGGGTTCCTCCGCGTTAATGGGACAAAGTGCCGAGACGTAATATACTATGTTATTAACGAAGCATAATTATTTATATTTTATCATTTTCTAAATTATTGTTTCTCAGAGAAGAAACAATCGGAAACCAAATTTTTTAGTAGTCTACCCACAAATTAGAATATATTATGACACTTAAGAGTTCCTGAAGAATTTTATAAAATAGAATGGTCAAAAAGGCTATGAAAAGTTAATGACCCACTGCTCTAGATTACAATTATCTCGTAATTAATAATCAATAAATGGTTTTTTTCAGCCTGTTAACAGATACATATAATCCTACCCTTGCCCGTTTGAAGGTGGGTCCCATGATCAAAGAAATAACAGAACTAATGAGTAGAGTTGTCCTAGGAAGCAGTATACACAAAGTTGTTTACTATAGTGCACATGATACAACAATTGTCAACTTACTGAATGCTCTGGGAATGTATGATGGACGACTTCCCGAATATACCGCACATTTACTGATTGAGCTTGTAAAAGGTATACAAACTGCACATTCATTTTTTATTTAATTATCATCTTTAAACATAATTTAAAGATTAAAAAAAAAAAACTGGTTCTGATGTTTTATTAGACAGAACCTTTTTGAAAGTGAAATAATTAAAACTAGGTATTTATTGAGTTTATGACATGTTGTTGACTGGTTTAAGTGATCAATTTACACACTGGGTAACATTTGCCTTCTGCTTATTGATGAACTGTTTACCTGGCCCTCGAATTTTGCACATATTTGATTCCTGAAAATGTATGTGAATGTTGAACGTTTGAAAGTATAGGGATATCAATGACCATATTCTTTAAAAAGAAACGTTACAAACCTGTTACATATGCTTTTCAAATCATCTATAATTGCCTTTCTTCCCTTCATTCTCTATCGGGCTTAAACCAAGATCAGACATACACTATGAAGAATAATACTGTCGCGTGTGATGGGAAAATTCTTTGATTATATTTTAGCAATACAATCCAATTTATTGAATAAGTAGATAATAATAAGTTGCATTTTTCACAATTTTGTAAAGGACTTTCTATGTTACATAAAGTCCTTTAAATATTTTGTACTTTTCCCTATTTCCAGAGGGGATGCTTGAATTTGAAATTCCTATGCAAACTAAAGTTGGGTATGTTCAAGTTGGCCAGTGTGTAAAAACAGATATTTTATAAGGAAGCATCTAATCTGAAATTCCTCTTGGATTTGAAGCCACTTTATGTAACCCAGAAACAGTTTGTCTTGACTATAAAATCGCTGATTATAACAGTATTTGTACATCTTTAGCACAAATATTAATGAGTCAGTTAGTCTATTTAATTCTATTGTGAACAATACAAATGAAGAATTTGTTCCCAAAAAGGTAGTCAAGGCAAACTCGTATCCTACATGGTTCAACCACGGTTTAAAAAACTGGTGTGGGAAAAAAAGAAAACCCACAGTGAATATGGAGACTTCATCGTTTTCTCGAACTTAAGAAAGCAATGTAAACTCTTATCCAAAGAGCGTTACTTTAATTACATCTCAGGTGTTGAGGCTTCCCTTCACTCAAATCCCAAAGTATTCTAGAAACACATGAGTAAAATGAAGAAAAATTGTAGCTACCCAAGGTCAATGGACCTTGCTCATAAATTAGCTGAAAACGGTCCTGACATAGCAAACTTTTTTGCTGATTTCTTTTCCAGCATTTATGACGGTCATAATGACAATGTCACTGTTCCCCATTTTGTTTTTGAAAATGTTGCTAATTTAACATCTTGCCATATTTCCTTGAGCGAGGTTTCAAAGGGAATCCATTTTCTAGATAGCAATAAAGGAGCGAGACCAGACAAAATCACTCCTTCATTTCTTAAACAATGTTCCCAGTATTTAGCAGCTCGTATTCAAAGGTTATTTAATCTTTCCTTAACCACAGGTATTTTCCTGATTTGTGGAAGCTTGGTCACATAACGCCAATACACAAATCCAATGATGCCAGTGATGTAACCAATTATAGACCAATATGTATACTTTCAACCTTACCCAAGCTGTTTGAGAGTATTATGCTAAATAAAATCTCATTTAGCTTTAAGTATATAGCAGTGATAGAACAACATGGTTTTGTAGCAGGACGGTCGACCACTACAAACCTTCTTTTATTATATAAGCATTATATAATGCAAGCCTTTAAATCACAATCTCAAGTTGATGCAATATATTTAGACTTCTCTAAAGCCTTTGATAAGGTAAACCATATTACACTTGCAGCCAAATTAGAAGCACTAGGAATTTATAGAACTATCTTAAACTGGCTCAAGAGTTATCTTAGCAAAAGGAGAATTGCTATAAATCTAAATGGCTGTCGCTCTTATGAATTTACAGCTAGATCGGGGGTACCACGGGGTTCTCATCTTGGTCCATTTCTCTTTGTATTATTTACTAATGATCTACCCACACAATTTTCTAATGTAGATTTATTGCTTTATGCTGATGATTTGAAGCTATTTAGAGAAATAAATTGCACAAACGACATAATTCACCTTCAAGGGAATATGTATATACTTCTTAAGTGGTGCGAATCCAACCATTTGTTTTTAAATGTAAACAAATGTTTTCACATATCTTTTTGTCATTCTTGAAACCTCATTCCATCATCATACTCAATAAACGACACTTTAATAACTACTGTCCCACAAATCAGAGATTTTGGGGTAACTTTTGATGAAAAGCTAACCTTTACGCATTCACAGAATGACAATTGCTAATAAGGCTATGCAGATGCTGGGCTTCATTATTCGGAATACAACAAATTTTACTGGCATAGTTTCAATAAAATCTTTGTATTGTGCTCTTGTCCGATCACAACTGTAATATGCATCGGCAGTCTGGAGCCCTTTGTACAACTGCAACTCTTTAACCTGGAAAGAGTTCAGCGGAAGTTTTTACGCTACATACAGTTCAAAAAGGGTAAACCTGTAGATGAAATTTGCTACCAAACATTTATGTCTGAGTTGAGGTTACCATTGCTCTCCACCAGAAGTACAATTGCTAACCTCACTCTAATACATAAAGTGATATGTACCCTAATAGATTGCCCAAAATTACTGTCCCTTATAAACTTTTGTGTACCCACAAAGACCATCAGACTCCAACTTTACCGGTGTAAAAAAAAAAAAAATAATTATGTTTTATTTTAATCCTACTATGCCTTATATTATATACATAATATAATGTATGTATTATTATGTCTTAATAGTGTATTATGTTAACTATGTAACTTTATTTTTAAATTAAAAAAATATATTTTTTAAATTTTTATATTTGATAAAATGTTAATTATGTTTAATGTGTAACTTTTTCTTATTATATAGTATGTATAATGTAAAAGCCCCATGGGCGTCAACAGAAAGAAAAAAAATAAAAAAATAAAAAATAAAAAAATAACAGTGACCGTGAAAACCTTCGTACCTATTGAATCAGTTGTTGCCAGTACAGCTCTTCAGTAATGATTTCACCTGGTTTTAAAAGCTCATAATACACAATTCCCCTTTGATCCCACCAAATACAGAGTATTGTCTTGGCAGCGTGAATATTCTTCTTTGGTGATGGTTTGGCTGGTTGGCCGGGCTTGACATACGATTTGTTGCTCTTCTGGTTGTCATAATGAATCCATTTTTCGTCGCCAGTAACAATTCGATGCAAAAACTACTTCTTCTTGTGATGCTCGAGCAGCATTTCAGATATGCAAAATCGCCTTTCCAAGTCTCTCGGCTTCAACTCGTATGGCACCTTGCTTTTGGATGAATCCTCATGCTTGGAAATGGCTGCTTGAGTCACGCCCAATTATTCTTGTGTTTGACACGAGTCTTGATCGATTAACGCTTCCAATTCTTCATTTTCAAACTGTTTTGGCTGTCCAGGCCGCTCTTTGTCTTTGATATCAAAATCGCCACCTTTAAGGTGTTGAAACCACTCAAAACACTGTGAGTTTGCAATAGCATGTTCACCATACAATTCCATGAGCAAACGATGACTTTCTGCTGCAGATTTCCTTGCAAAAAAGTGACTCCGCAAAACTTCCCGCAAATGCTATTTTTATTGCCGATTTTCAAAATTTTTCATGATGAAAATATGATGAGCACACAGCAAATCAAACATTGTTGACTGATTTTGACAGCTTATGAATAGAGCTTCAAAATGACATGTATGTCAATGATTTGCTACAGCGCATACACAAGTGCTGACATCTAGTGTCAAATTCCGGTTTCTAAGTTACTTAATAGAATTAATTACATGTTTAGTGTAATAGTTATGGTTTTATTTTATGTTATTTTCTATAATGCTTTATGTTTTAACTGTATATTGCAAGAGCCCTCCGGGCGATTATTAAATAAATAAATAAATATTCATTTTAAGTGGAAAGTCATAATGTTGGTGCTGTTTCAGATAACATTAAAGTATTATTAATATGAACTTCCACTATACACGATATAATATTTGCAGCCCCCGTCTCCGTGTGTGAAGCAAGCAAAACTAAGACACTAGCTTCACGCACGGGAGGGTTCTGAGTTCAGTTCCCAGTGAGATCACAAAAATTTAATGTGATTTATCTAGAATTGTGCCTCCAGTCCATAAAAATAGCACATAATTTATGAATTATGCATTTGGGTAAATTATAATACTATAAAACTTTCTGATTCTTAGGTGAAAGTGAATGTGACCATGTTGTGAGGATTACTTACAATGGCAATATTTTGGAAATACCAGGTTGTGGAAGCCTGTGTCCCTTGGATACTTGGAAGGAGATATATGCCTGGCTTATTCCTGATGATATAATACAGGAGTGTATGTACTCTAAACAAAAAGGCTAGAAAATTTACTAATAATTAGGGGCAATTTCTCTGGACGCTTGTTCCTCTGGACAGTGGTGTTAACCCATTAAAAAAAATAAATTAAGCACTGTCATCAAATGCGCTTTTTTGAGTTAGCAATATTGATGTAATTTCCATTCTTCTGTGTCAAAATTAAAGCACCGAAGGCTTATTGTCTTTTTTTTCCAAAAAGTTGATATTTTAAATTATTATTGAGTGATTTTGCGCAAGAATAAGATTCTACAATAGTTCTCTAATCTAGAATGCACATTTTTCAAAGAGGCTGTGAGGCTAGTTATCTTTCTAATAATTTAAGCTCAAAATGAAAATCTTCTAAAATTATAAAAAAATCATCACTCCGTGTTCCTCTGGACATGTCCTGAAGAACAATCTGCAATGTTTTTTTAACAACTTCTATTAAATAAATATTTCAGTGCCACATAGCAAATTAGGTTGAACGAAGGACCAGCTTCTTTCTTGATTGCGATTGATTGGAAGATTCTGTCAGAGAAGTTTAGAATGGTTAGATTTTCTGAAATACATTTAGGTTGGTATTTTTATGCGAACACCCAACACACTGGTTATTAAAGTTGCCACATACATTCTTGGTTAGTTTTTCTCAAAGCAGTAAAATTTAAAAGAAATAAAAATTTATGGTGATTTGAGAAATTTTGTGAAAGTGTACGGTTAATAAATTCGGGTTAATAAATGTAGGTTAATTTTAAATAACTAAAAACCAAAAAGACATGTCTAGTCAGGCCGTATGCAATTTTTATTACCTTCATGACTGAACTTAAAGTGGATTCATTCAGTGTGAATTCTACGTCAGACATGATTAGGTACTTTGTAGATAGGATATTGAACTGAGTCTTACACTCTGAATTTTTACTGTTTAATATTTTACCTGCGATAGAAAGATTCTTGTTTAAATCACAAGATGTAATTCGAGTGGATGTCTAAAACTTAAATTAAAATAAATATTGTGAAAGTGTCGCTTTAAAAAATTTTGGTATTTTGAACAATAAAATTCTGTTTTATTATGGTTAGTAGAATTCTATTATATAGAAGATTAGTACAATTGTACAGGCAAAAATCAGGGATCGCACCTAGACACATTGTTAAGTTAGAAATTAATTTTTCACCTGTGGTCCTTTTCTGAAAATATTTTGTTTTTTATATTAAAAAAAATGTCGCTTTAAAATAGGTTGCACCTAGCTAGGCAGATAGTATTATAATCCAGATAAATTTATTGAAACAAAACTGTAGCAGACATAGGAACTGCTCTATTATTCAAATACAACTGTATTACTGCTATTATGTTTATGATTTAGAAAACATTAATTGTTCATTGTACAAAGGAACAAGTACTATCCAGAGGAACATATGGTCATTTCTGTCTCTGTCTATGGATAAAAAACAAGTTTTTTTTAAATGCGTTTATTTCACACAAATCAAAAAAATTAACAAAATAAAAATAAGAACGCAAAAGATCATTTTCCTGAGCTCCGTAAAATGTATTCTAATAAAATAAATAGCTAAATTATATTTTAAAAAAGAAAAAAAAATATTATCAAAAACTGGAAAGTGTCCAGCAGAAGACGTGTTGCCCCTATATTATGTAAATCATTTTGGTTTTCAAATTACCCTCCCACTTTATGCCAAAATTTCTATGATCACAAAATATATTTAAAAATGATATTCTGAATTTAATAAAACTTAAGTCTAGCTTTGAAATACTGTATGTCTATTCTATAAGGCCTCTCCACAAACATATTTATTGTTGGTTTTACGATGTATCTTTAAATGTTTTTTTTTCAATGTATTTTGTGGTGGACGTTTAGAATGCTTGTAATATTCAATTTTTATTTTTATTAGATGTAATTTTAATAAATTAATTTGAAAACTAAGATAAAACGAACTTTCATTTAAAAAATATTCGATTTTTGTAATTTTTTTGTAAATATTTTTGTGTAAATATATGTGTTTTTCAATTTGATTGACTTTCATTTGAAATTATAAACCGATACATAATTATTAATTGGAGTGGCCTATGCACCATGCATAGACGGCGCTTTTTAAAGTTCCGTCCTTCATACTGCAGCTCTACATATCGCTTATCAGTATACTTTTCATCGAACATTACAATACTTAGTGAAAAAAGTAAAACTCAAAAGTAACAATATCCAATTCCAAATGTTTATTTTCAATTATATAATACATCAAAGAAAATTGCAGAAAAATTAGTAGAAAAAGTAACAACAATTGAGCAAAATAAAAACAACAACATAAGTTTAAAAAAAGCCGGTAGAAGTAAGTATAATTAAGCAAGAACAGTAAAATTAAGTATGTATAATAAATCCGAATAAATATGAAAAACCACTCTAATATTGAAAATATTAGTGTGATTTTTGATATTGTGATAAATTTTCAACAATTTTAGACAAATCGGGTTTATAATTGCTGCATGCTACCCTCAATTCATCATCAAGGTGAGAATCAGTGAGTCGATTCCTATATACATTTTTTGCGTATTTCATTCTGGAATATGATGATTCGCAGAGGTATGTAGAAGCAAACAATGTGAGGAGCTTACAGGCACAATTTTGGACGGTCTTGTATTTTGATAGAACTGGCTCCCAAAATTCCAAGTACTCTTTTCCCTCTCTCTTTTCTTCAAAAATAGCCTTCATATTGCTATCATTCTTGGTTCGTCGAGAGGCTCGGAATAATTATATCCTAGTTTAGCTAATTGTTGTATAGTTTCTGTTGCTAGGTGCCAGGGATTTTCTGTCAGTAGAAAAAAATCCTTGATCGGCATATGTCCTCAAATCTGCTCTTAAATTCCTTAGCTAAGGCAGCTAAATAATTAAAAAATATTGTATAATTTTCTTCTGAAATATTTATACCAACTTGCTTGACTTTTGTTAACAAAAAAATAATCTTTTCTTCTAGTGCACCTACTAGGTATTCGAATTTGAATTATTTCAAGTAGAGCAGGGCTGTCAATTATTGTAAATACATGAGATAATACGGCCACGAAAGCGTTTGGAATACCGCCCAGAATACGGATTTAAATTTACGTTTGAAGTAAAGCGCGGCCGTGTAAAATTCAGATTCAACTTGCGATAGCATGGACTCAGAATCAGGCCTCTGATAAATTTGACTATTTTGTTGTAAAAACAAAATAATTTCGTCTCAAAGAATAAAACCGTTCCAGAACTTTTCCTCAACATAGCCATCTCACTGAGGTATGTAAAAGAATGTCACCATAGTTACTGTTCAGTTCTTCCAAAAGACGTTTAAATTTTCTTGTGGTTCAGTTCTTGTGCTCTAATAATTTATTTATTTATTTATTTATTTAACTTTTTGTACATAATGATTATTTGTACATTGGCGGGCTTATTGCCAAATGGCAATTTCTTCCAACCAACCAATAAAATAAAAGTTTTATTTTTATAATTCAAGTTACAGAACATATTCAATAGAAAAAAAAGATTAAAAATTTAAAGATATATAAAAATAGAAATAAACGTATTTGTTTATAAATTACCTTAAATCGAAACTATTACTCAATGGGAAAAAGGAAAAAAGAGGAAAGAGGAAAAAGGAAAGGAGGAGAGATTAAGGAAGAGAAAGGAGATGTTTCTTCAGACGTGATTTAAACAGAGATAATGTAGTAACATCTTTGATGGTGGATGGGAGATGATTCCACAGTCGAGCCGCATGGACACTATATGAGTTAGAGAAGAAAGAGGAATTGTGTATGGGTATTAAGAGAGTGCCTTGAGAATGAGAACGAAGAGGTAAACCATGAACTGATAAGCGTTGAAATTTTTCACACAGGTATATAGGAGCGTTAGGACTATGAAGTACATTGAACAGAAGTGAGAGGGAGTGATAGTCTCTCCGCTGTCTAATTTTGAGCCATTTCAGTTGCCTACGATAATCAGAAATGTGGTCATATTTCCTAAGACCAAAAATGTACCTTATGCATGTATTCTGAAGTCGTTCAAGTTTATCGAGTTGCTCACAGCTTAAATCAGTCATGGAAACATCAGCGTAATCTAGAATGGGTAGTAGTAATGCTTGTACAAGAGTGCATTTAGTACTAATGGGTAAGAATTTTTGCAACCTTCTAAGTGAGTGTAGACTGAAAAATATTTTGCGGCTTAATTCATTAGTATGAGCTCGCCAGCAGAGATGTTCATCCATTAGTACTCCTAGATTTTTTACGGATTTCCTGTACTGAATATTGATACCATTGACAATAAGAGGATTAAGTGAAGGTATGTCTAGCTTACTAAGCAATCTTTGACTACCTGCAAACATAATTTGTGTTTTAGACGGGTTTATTAGTAAACCATACTCTTTTGTCCATGTTGACACGCAATTTAGTGTTTTAGACATCGATTCTATTGCTTTGCTGGTGTTTTCAGGTCTGCAATGGAGATATAATTGTAAATCATCTGCATAGAGATGATATGAACAATTGAGACAATCTGCAATCGGATTAATAAACAGGGAAAATAGTAATGGTGATAAAACTCCACCTTGAGGTACTCCAACGGCAATATCGACCCATTCCGATTGATGATCTGGTGTTTTGATGCACTGTTGTCTAGCTCGTAAATACGATCCGAACCATTTTATAACCGGTTGTGTCATATTTAGTGTTTTAAGTCTAGCCAACAAAAGATCGAAATCCACAGAGTTGAAAGCGCTACTGAAGTCGAGTAATGTTATCAAGGTTATCATTTTGTTATTCAT
Organism: Micrasema longulum; assembly: GCF_059751315.1. Lineage (NCBI taxonomy): Eukaryota > Metazoa > Arthropoda > Insecta > Trichoptera > Brachycentridae > Micrasema > Micrasema longulum. The sequence continues at coordinate 2,739,113 of NW_028277303.1, forward strand.
TGCATATCTAATGTCATCTGTAACCTTGATTAAAGCGGTAGTTGTACTATGGCCCGCACGAAAACCTGATTGATTGGGATCAAGAAGATTATTTGACAATAGATAATTATTTAGCTGATTATATACAACTCGTTCAATGACTTTAGAAAAAATTGGAAGAATAGATATGGGTCTGTAATCTTTGACAGAAACTGGTAAAGAAATTTTGGGAAGTGGTATAATAAATGCTTTTTTCCAAGCTTCAGGAAAATCTCCAGTATTTAAAGAAAAGTTTATAATGTGAGTAATAACTGGTAAGATAATAGGAAAAATAAAGTGTATCAATCTCATACTCAGCTGATCACTGCCCATAGATTTGGTTTTTATAGAAAGTAAAATACGTTGAATATCAGTTTCTTGAACGGAAGAAAATAAAAACGGTGGATAATTGTAAGAAGCTGCCATACTTAAACGTCGGAGAAATAATGGAGATACGTGCTGCTAAGTTTTCTTGGTGTATGCTACAGTGAAAACAGAGCTCATGATCTGTCATTGGCTGGTTTAAGTGGCCACTTTACACACTGTGTAACATCCACCATTCATACATAGGCAGAAGGTTTCAGCTCTTCAACTGCAACTTCTCAAAGATCAATATTAAAAGCCCCACCCACTTACCCAGATCCATTTGAAAGGTCTTGTGGCCTCTTTTCAGATCCGCATACTACAAAAACCTTTTTTATCTGAAATCCAAGGATTTTTTTTTTCATAATTTCTTTGTTTACAAAAGATTTGCATTTTTTTCAAAGAATTAACATAAACTGCTTTCAATGCCACAATCAAAGATCAACAGATGGAAGAATCGAAGGAATTCAGTTGTTCAATCATAGGCAGAATGGTGAATGTTACACATTGTGTAAAGTGGCCACTTAAACCAGCCGATGACAAGTAAATGCCCAGACTTACGAATTACCCTCCACAAAAAGTTCTCCATCTCGGGTTGGGTTTTTGAAATTCTTAACTATCCATATTAATGCTGCATAATCAAATTATCATAGAAATTCTCAAGTCCAATAGGTCCCAACACTTTCCTTGACTTTGGACAAGTATAGAACCCAGTTTCGTCTGTTTTGTATATTCTTTCTGGTGCTTAACATTGGAAATAAACTAATCTTTGTTACTATATCCTGTCAGGAGGTCTTAGATATAACTATATGTACAAACCAACTTGTGAATCGTATTCACAACTGGCATGTCTCCAATGACGTTTCTATGTCTGATCACAGACATATACGTTTTGACATAGATCTGGAAGGTAGGAGGCCAGTTGAATCATATATCATAACCCTAAGGCAACTGACTGGGACGAATACCGAGACCAGCTGAAGCCATACACGGTTACGATATGCTAAGCCATCCGATTAATTGACCAATTAGAATCAGCGGCAGGGGACCTTGAACGTAGCGTCATCACCGCATACCATGATAACTGCCCATAAAAACTACTAAGACAAATCGCGAGGTTACCTGGTGAAACCGCAAACTAGAATGTCTTAGGAAAACAGCTCGAGTGCAATTCAATAGGGCGAAACGAGACCAAAACTGGGATCAATACAGAAAAGCCTTTACTGAATTCAATCGAGATCTAAGGAAAGCAAAGAAAGCTTCTTGGAGGAATTTATGGGATGAAATCAATGGAGCTGCACAAATTTCAAAGATTCATCGGATGCTCTCAAAAACTTCTCCATCATATCTAGGACTACTAAAAAGACCTGATGGAACAATTACCGAGTCTCTGAAATGGTTTGGTCATGTAGAACAAATGGATGATGAAAGAATGGTAAAACAGGTATGTATGGCTAGAATAAACGGTAATGTGGGACAAGGACGACCGAGGAAGACGTGGCATGATCAGATAAACCAAAATCTTAAGTCTGGTCATGTCAAAAGCAGGCAGAATCGAAGGGCATGTATGACGAGATATATGAATGTAGAAGAAGCTAGAAATGTAAGCCAGGATAGACATGTGTGGCGGTCCATTCTCTCTGCCTACCCCTACGGAGAAATCGCGTGATGGTAGTAGTAATAAAATAATAAAAGCATTATTTATAAATATAGTAGCAAATCCAAGATGAACATTTATTGACCATACATTAATTTTTAAATAAATATTTCAAATTGCTATCACTATTATTTCACCATGACGTCTTTATTTATCTTATTTACATACATAAGTTTATTGTACATTATTTGAGACAATAAGTTTCAACTCCATGGGACTAAAAGTCCTGTGTTGAGATGGGACGAGCAATTATATGACACAGACACATAGTATATCACCATAAATATAAGATTAGAAACATAAAAAATAATTGTGTACAAAAAATATTTTTAAAACATATATATGGCACATCAATATAGTAAACAGTAAACTCAAGCATTTGGAAAATCATCAAGGAGTTTCCTACTCAAATCCCTCCCACTAAGGAAAATTCAGTCCTTAACTCCTTTCTTGAAAATAATTTTTGTTCTTGAGAGCTAAATACGTTCTTCCAAAATATTGAACACTCGGTGCGATAAATGAGAGATGTATCTTAGCAAAAGTCGCACGGGTTTTGGGTATGACATAATTTATGCTCTGGGAAAACCTCGTACGGATATTCAGCAGAGACCTCTCCTTATTGTTTGACCAGAAGTGTGTAAGTGCTTCTTTTAGGTACAGTTGTCTTATATCCGGCACCTTCATGTATTGGAACAGCTGTTCTGACGGATATGTTGGAGGGCGCCGGAACATTGTTCTCAATAATGATTTCTGTGAAATTATGAGCGGCTTGAAAATGGGTGCCGCACAACCCCCCCAGCCAGCTATTCCATAGGTTGCCGTGGATTGAAACAGAGCAAAGTGCACACTTCTGAGAGTGTCAATATCCAGAATGTCTCTAAGAGAGCAGAACAGATGGCACAGCTTTCTCAACCTAGAGTTCAGTGACTGGACCTGAGCCTCCCATCGCAAATTCCTATCAATAATAACACCAAGGTATTTTATGAAATCAACCCGTTGCAGAAGTTGGTGTGTTTTATCACAGTAAATTCCTAGATTAAGCGTATTTATTGCTTGGTAGTGAACTATTATTTATATAAAATGTCAGATATTAAGTTTTATCGATATTAAGTGTAAGAAGATTATCATCAAGCCATTGTTAAACAATGTTTATACCAAAGTTTGCTTTCTGAAAGACAGAGTTCCAGTCACTAGCCTCAAATAACAAAACCGTGGCGTCGGCAAATGAAATAATTTTTCCAGAATTATTTATTTTGCAAAGAGAGTTTATGTAGACTAAAAATAAGATTGGTCCCAGGACGCTGCCCTGTGGAACTCCAAAAGTAATACGCTTCTTCCTGTGATGTATGAATTACTGTATGTTGTGATCTCAGGGATAAGAAATTTCTGAGTAATCTCTGATGCCAATACTTTAATTCTGAGAATTTGTTTATGTTTATACAGGGCTATTCGTAACTCGACGTATTTCCGGCAGGACGAGGTAGGGGGCACACAAATGCAAGAAATTTAAGTACCCCAATGTATGGCCGAATGTTAATAGTTTCCGAGATATTTGGAATTTAGTGATTTTATGAAAACTACTCATTTTTGGGCATTAGTGACCAAATAAAATACAGACAGTACTCTTCTCTTTATTTTCCTACATGAACACTTGGACAAATTTTACTTAAAAAAACTGAAAAGGCAGTAAGTTTCAAAATAATAGCTATATGGAAAATATCTAATATACAAGAAAATATTAATTAAAAAAGATTTTTTTACCGAATCAGTAAATTAACATTTTATCAAAGAAAATAGGTAGCATAAGATAGGTTGATGACTTCCTCAAGAAAAATATATATTTCATCATGATGTAGAACCTTTTTAAGAAGGGAATATGGAGATGTAGGCATATACACGGCTTGGACCTGCCATTGGCTGGTTTGAGTGACCACTTTACAAAATGTGTAACATTAACAATTCTAAAATATGCAGTGTGTTATAGTTTAAAAAATAAAAGAACCTTTTATATCAATAATTTTAATTCACATACAGGATCGTTATAACAAATCATATTATGGAGTTAAAGTAACAGGTTTTAAAATATTTTTAATCAAACAAAAAACAAAAATTGGTACCTGTCAGTTAAATTAAATAAGAAAACAGACTTCGAATCTCATACAATTAAGAGGCATTAAATTCGAGTAAAGGTAAATTTTATATATTTTGTATATTTTCAGATTAACGAGATATAGGTTATCACCAAGCAAAATTTGTGTCTAAAAACTTTTTAAACTATAAAATCATAACAAAAACATAAAATAATTAAAATTTTCCATTAAATAATATTATGTTAGAAGTAATATTAAAACTATTCATTAAGTACTATATAAGAACAGGAAAACTAAATCAGTCAGTGAAAGTATTCAAATCAAACGGATCCGAAATTCAAACTAAACAAAAATTTATAATTCATCAATATTAAAAATTTCAATTGTATATTAGGCATTAATATTGATGTATACTGCATTTTTTTTAAACGGCTCTTCAACTAAAAGACTAAACATGTAATTCTAAATTTGCTAACATAGATTCACATTTAAGGGTTTTTTTTTGTGGTTTTTCTATTTTGAGAAAAATTGCTTGTTCTTTACAATTTACGAGATTCTAATGAAAAAATTCTCAAATGCATTTACAGATTGTGTATAGGTAAAATGGCGTAATCCTAAGCTTTTCAAAAAAACAATTGCAAAAAAGTTCATGGCACATTTGGGTACAAGAATTTAGGTCGCAACAGCAAGGTAAAATCACTGTTATTAAGCATAAGCAAATAATTGCCCATTACGGATATTCTGCAATAGCTAACAAATTTAATAATAAGTGATAAATATTGTAGCTACATTCGGAGCCAAACAATAGATTTTCCTGAGGCTCATGAAAATTTTTGTTGGCAGATAAATCTCAGTAATAAAAGTTTTGTGTAATTATAATTATTTTAGTAATATAATACCTCAAATTTAATTTTTACGATTTATTTTAATTTGCTGTAGTTATTAAGATAAACAACACTGGCAAAAGCATAAAATTTTGTTTTATAAGGCCATTTAAAGAAAAAATCTTCTATAATTTCAATTTTAGGGGTATTTGTCTCTTTTACCTAAAAATACAAAAAAATCAATTAAAAAAAAAAAAAAAAAACAGTTTATAGACAGCGAAAAATTCAATGCTTTAATGTCCTAAATGTAAATTTGGAATGACTTAAACCAAATAATTAATGGAGATACAAAAAGAGATTTTTCCCAAAAAAAATTTTTAAAGAATAGGAGGTTTTGATTAATTTTACATTCCTGTGTTGTTATTAAAATTAAAAGTACAATAAATATTAAAAGTACATAAAATTAGTATGCAGTACATAATAAGCATACAAAAAAAAACACCTTTTACCACATGTATTAATAAAAAATCTAAGTCTTATGAAAATTGGCAAGATGGTGGATTTACATTAAAAATTATTTAAAAAGTCCATAATATTAATAGGAAAAAATAATAACAAATTATGTACAATACACCGCATTATTTTACATGGTGATGTCTTGCCAAAGGTATCTCCGCATGCAACCTCGTTGTATTAGGAAGACCAAAATATATAAAATAGAAAGGGCATTCAAAAATATGAGATGCATTAGTATTACTAGCATATCACGTTGAAACAGGCTCAGGGCTGTGAATTTTCATATGTATTTCACACAATTTATAATCATAATGTTTGGTAGAATAAAAAAATCATCAATCCAACCGAATAAAGCAGAACTATGAAAACATAAATTATACAATAGACCATACCATAATAACATGAAAATTTTTATCCATGCATAAAGAATATAAACTGATGTTACATTATTTAGTACAAAAAAATCTTCAGACTTTTTAGATCGCTGACCATTAATAATATATTAAATGTGAAAAAAAGGAGGATATTACAATGGCATAATTCAAGTACTTAAAATGCATAAAATAATTGTAGTATGAAGATTTCTATCAACTTTAAATTGAAAAAATGTTACTATTAAATCGTAAGCATTTGAACAGGTATGTATAATCTAGATTGTAAAACTGAGTGATATTTGGTTGGATTGTCGAAATATTAATAAAAAATGCAAAGGTTTTATTTATATTCATAATAATATTTCTGGGTTGTATGTATATTTAAACAATATAATATAATGTATTTGAGGGGTACATGCCTAAATCATGTCGATTTATGTATATTGTATTATTTTTATTACTTTATGTGTGTAGCTTTTATTTACATATTCCAAAATTGACAAAATAAGCAAACAGACAACTAATCGGATCGAAAAACTATGTGCATTAATAAAATATGTGAAAAAAATAAAATGCATTGTAGTCTTTAGGTAGGTATTATATAAATTTTAGTCGGCATGCTTTGGCTGTGTAGCCATTTATGTATGTGCTTTGAACACTATAAATAATTTAAGAAATATGAGGTACAATGTTGATAAATTAAATAGGTATTATGTGCATATATATTCAGGAAAAAATATAACATCAATATATTCGCTTTTACCGCCAGTTTCGCCAATCGGCAAGGTTTGTTTATATAACTCATAAATTATAACTTTTTAAAATTTATTATTACAACATTCATAACAACAAATAACAATGGATTTAAAATTACGATTTTGTTGATAGTATACAATTTATTGTAGGCAATTAATGATAAATGACATAATATTATGGCTGAAAAGTTTTCAGTCAGTATTTAAAAAAATAAAATGTAATATAATATGGTAAATAAAATAAAGAATCCTAAACATTTGAGTGTTCTGCATCTAAGGATGTACATTAAAAAAATCGCACAATTATAAAAGTGTAAAAGAAAGCATGTTAGAATAAAAAAAAAAAACTGCTTAAATTTTACCAAATTTTAAGTTAATATTAAAGGGAGTAACTAAAAAAAACCCGTACAATTGATTATTATTATAATGGATGGATAATTTATACAACGCCATTTTTGTGAAAATCTCCTCAAGGGTGCTGAAATTTAGTTAAGTAATTTTATCACGCCACTTGCCTGTTGGTCTGGTTCGCGGGATGCGTTATCTTCATCTACTTTGGCACCGAACTCTAATATAATGAATGCAATTTACTACCTTGTTTTGGGATTCTGACACCATATTATTTGGAACTTCTCTCGCGGCAGTCAGGATTAGATCAGATCCTGTAGTCAGGAAGAAGGGGCACTTGACATGGTTCCTTGATTATTATTATTATATTATAACACGACACAGTGCATTAATTGAGTTATTGATCGCAATAATAACTTATTCGCGATTGTGGTGAGAATTTATCAAAGGCACATGCATGTACGATGACAGTTCGGTTCTTATCTTTCCTTTTGTTCTGATTTTTTTGTTATATGCATTTGAATAAAGAAGTATGTTGGGCCAGAGACATAAATGTGATACCTACCCACAGAAGGCATTGCAACATATTAACCAGGGCCCAGTAGGCAGCAAATAAATCCAACGTGTAACACACATACAGTAAATGTGGCGTAACCACAATCATTACAAGTAGGTAACCTCAAAATCAGGATTTTTTATTTAACCACTAAAAACACGGTTGTATTTTCCTCTATGAATGTTTTAAATAGACAAGTTGTGATGCATTTAAATAATATTATGATGATTTTAATGGATTACTTGTTGGATTATTTGTAGCATTCATAGAGGACAATACAAAAAAGTGTTTTTAGTAGTTAACTCAAAAATTGTGATTTTGAAGTTACCTAGTTGTAGTAATTTGCAAATTAATTTAGCTCAAACTTAAATTTTAATAAAATATCGCCGCATACACATGCAGCTGGTTAGTCAAGGACTTAGTGAAAGAGTTTTAACAAACACTCATTTGCATGTGTAAGAACAACATCAAACGCTTAGGTGGCTGGTCAATATATATATATATGTATATATTATATGTATGTATTGAACATAAATAATTAAAATTAAGAAATGTCGCAAGATGTGTCAAACAAAATAGTAAAATTCTTATTCAAATATTGTCGTTTTGACACTGATTGCTCTACATTAACCAATAAGAGCATGAAATAGGATATTACGGTGATTTTTTTCACGACATTTAAAAAAATATTATCTATCTTATTTTATTATTTGTCTGGTTTAAATTGACATTTCAATATTATCTAAATTCAACTGAAAATGTTAAAATTACTCAGTTACTAATTTATTGGATATGCAAAATAAATTTATTATATACCTATATTATGTATCTTTTTTGGGTGATACCGTGTATGTTGGATTTGATCCGACGTTTCGGCTACCATTGCAGGAGACATCTTCAGGGAAAACTGTGTGTTTTATAATATAAACAAAGACGACGGGCTTAAATTAAATTCAACATGGTTCCCAGCACTACATATGACAAAAACGAATAGAAATGTGCCTACTGCCGGCTGCGACACAGTACAAATTACTAGTACATAAACATAATTATTCTTTCCTACAAAACTAGAAATGTGCCTACTGCTGACTGTGACACGGTACAAATTACTAGTACATAAACACATACATTTCTCTATAAAACACACAGTTTTCCCTGAAGATGGCTCCTGCAATGGTAGCCGAAACGTCGAATCAAATCCAACATACACGGTATCACCCAAAAAAGATACATAATATTGATAACAGTGACCGTGAAAACCTTCGCACCTATTTATTATATACCTAATTGCAAAATGTATTATTTTATTTTATTTTAAAACAAAATGTTTTTACAGATTTTTTATTACAACGCTTATTAAAATAATAATTAAAACAAAGTATCTCGAGGATTTGCTCAATATAACAATAGGGTATTTTCAGAAGTCGGGAATAACATTAAGAATATATTATATATTTAAGGCTTTTAGGATTCTAAACTATCAATGTATTCAAAACATGTTTTCATTTATAATTTTCGCGTTTTTGGCACCAAAACGTCATACGTGTCGTTTGTCCCACAGGGCGCGAAATGTCTTGTTTCAAGGGTAATTCAAAATATGCATATTTTAAACCTTTGTAGAAAATTTATCTGACTTTGCATGAAAAAAATATTGATAACGTTACCATTGTAATTTTTTGCTTACTTAAAAACAAAAATAATGAAAAAATGCAAATAACCTATTCTTCTTCTTCGTTTTTTAATGGCCTTTTCACCTCTTAACTCAGAAAAAAAGACCCTATTAAAAGCATATCTTGTGTTTCTATAAGAAAATTTTTTTTTTTAATTAGATGGCAGTTGTGAGATTGATGTTACATTACGTTATGTTTATTATGAGTTTTTTCCCGTATCCGGGCGGAATGAAGAATACAATGTGTGGAATAGAAGTGAAATCCGGGACAAACATTTTGGACTCGATGGCTATTCTCAGAAAATAATCCATAAAAAAGAAATCAAATGGAGATAAGTCCGTCTCTTAGTGCAGTGGTTGGCTCGCTTGCCTACCATGCTCGAGTCCCAGGTTCGATTCCCGGCAAGATAGACATAAAATATTGATTTAAATGGTGGTTTTGTGCTGCCATATTTCATCCCCGGATTGGCACGGGAAGAACAAGACTGATCACTTTAACACCGTGTAACAGATACTGCGTGTAGGTTTTTAAATATTCTGTGCTAATTTTTTTTAACAAAATTTATCACGAAAACTCAGTACCTAATCAGATAAGCATTCAAAATATGTACATATACGTTTATATATGTATGACGTTTAAATTAAAAATATTATTTATACGAGTATGCATAATGAATATGTGCGTGATTCATTCACTGGAAAAAACCAAATGCGCAAGATATGTAGGTTGACTGGAGTCTAGTTAATAAAGGGGAAATGTTTGCCAATTGTTTCATTTTTTAAAAATTAATATGATTTAATTAATATTCTTAAAAAAAGTCTGATTATAATAATTTGGTTTAACATTCATGAATATTTTATACAATTTTATCTGTGTTGAAATTTTTACATAAAATAAAGTAAGTTTATTAATATTATTAGAAATACATGTATTTTATGACCATTTTTAATATTATATTCCAAAAATGCTAAATTCATCAAAAAACATTATTTACATAGGTGTGTGAATTATATTATGAATGTATTAAGATTTTTAACTGTGTGGTTACCCTCAGTCTTAACTTTTTTTTTTACTTAACGACTTTCAGATATTGATTTCGAAGGCTTCAAAATAGCGCACATGATAGGTTTGTACAAAATTGGCCATGGGAAAAACACAATAAACCCAGAAAAATAAAGAGATGTATAAACCTGCCACCATTTATGAAAGGTCAACAAAGCAAATGGAATAAGACAGTATCCCATAAATACCACAGCATATAATTTAAGGAAAACAAACAAAATCATTTTGAAAAGTGTCTTTTGGGAGACTTTTGAGACTGTTTCATTTTTATTCAAGATGCTTTCTATTTGCTTTTCCATAAACATGATGGCAAACTCCATGTAAAATGTCATATAGTAACCACTATGAAGACCATGCCATATGGCCAGAAACAGAAGAGTAATTCCTTGACTAATGTTACGGTTTCCCAAAAATGCCATTCGTTTATAAACATACTGCGCTACCCATGCGTTTGTGTTCAAGTTGAAGCTATCAATGTAATGTCCAAATTTAGTGGCGCCTTCAAATACGCTCAAACGAATATTGCGGCAACCGTCCCATTTTGAGAGTTTGTTTTCATCAATTCCATTAAAGGCAAGGCCAAAAGTGATGCAAGCTCCTGTAAACAAAAACCTTCAATATAATTAGATCAATCAACAATATGAGCTTTACAAATAAAAAAATACTGTTACTATTATCAGTCTTAACGAATCTATATCGAAGGAACCCAGGGGGGTGCGGTGAGGTTTTCAACTAGGAAAGCAGTCAGTAGATGCTGGCAGTACTAAAAAGAAGTGCAATTTTTTTTTGGTGGCTCGACTTGTAATATTTAGTAAATGACTTGTGAGGTTTTCTAAAAATTACAATGTAAATATTACGAAGAGTTCAACTAGCAAACTGGGTGTGCACATACAAACCGTTTATATTGTTTCCCTTGTATATTATTTTCTAACCTAAAATCAATTTGGAACGACAGCACAAAATATAGCACTCATTTGACTATTTGAGGTGGCTTAAATTAAATCAACATTGACTGATTCATAATACTTGCGTTATGTGTCTGGTAAAATTTATCATTTACTTCTAAAACTTATTATGTTATTTTTCTTATTGCCTTCTACTAAAACCCTCTGTGCACGCAACGTGGTTGTGGTCGGGTTGTGGTCCTGTGGCTAGTGTCTCAGACTCACGGACCAAAGGTCTGTGGTTCGAATCCCACTCTACCCCAACTTGATTCCATTTTCTAATAATGAGTTATTTACAACTCGTTGAAAATGGCCCTCAAAATGAAATATTTGGGTAAATCATAAGAACGCAAATATTTATTTAAAAAAAATAATTTAAAAACTGCTGCTAGATCGGTAACATAGGTACCTACTTCCTTCACAATTAAGTAGTTTAAAATATAATAGTGCCAACTGATTTTAGTGCTTAATCTATATATATAAAAGGTAAAGTCCGTATGTGTGTCCTCGATGGACTAAATAACTACTGGACCAATTTACGTGCAGTTTTCTTTAAAATTATGTGCTTTGGCCTGAGCATTTTTATAGCTCTCTTTTATAGAAAAAAAGTTAGGAGCGAAAATGTTTTATTCATCATTTACCAGGGCTGCATACAACGAGAATGCATATATTAAAAAATTGGCAAATTTGTTATTTGTTGTTGGAATCTTTACAAACAACATTTGTTTTTTATGGATCCCAATGAGCTTTCCTTGAACTCCCTATAATATCTACTCATTCATGTTTTTTTTACTGGAATTTTGGTAGTGATAAAATAATATTAAATAACATTTAATACATTTTTGAAAATTGCATTCCTACTTAAAGTGCACCCTTGTTAGCAGAAGAGCAGTTTTTTTTTTTTTATTAGGGCCTTCTACTAAAACATGATAACATCAGCCAAAAATAAGTTGCATGGAAGAGCAGAGTTTGACATTTGCGATGAGAATTCTATATTTGAAAATGAATTATTTTAAGATACGGAATTCAATCATAAACTAGTACCTACTTGCAAATGAAAAGTTACATCATCTTTTTTAAGTTTATCCGAACGGTTTTAACACACTTTCAAGAGGCATTTTGGTTATGAATTTAATATCAAGCTCACGTCAAAACCCAGCTGGCGGTAAAGAAAGACTGAATAGGCGTCGGGCATGCCCGAGCGTTTGGGCATGAGTTAAGTGTCATAATTTTAGAGGGCTCAGGGTGCGGCTATGTGTATTAATAGGTCAATGGTTTTATTTAAGAAAACCAAACCAGTTTTTATGGTTATTTAAAAGCAATATTTTTATCCTAAGAGAAAAAGGGGTCTGACTTTTCTTCATTTAAATGTATTCCCTGGATTATGGCACTAGAGCAGTGATATTTTACACACTCTAGATATTTACCATTGGTGTGTCCCTGTCATTTTGTTTTTTTGATAAATTGTTTTTTACGGGAACTAAAACCATCCAAAAACCAAAAAAATGGCCAGTTTTATCCGCTGTCTTTGGGCGCAAGGTATACAAAATGATAACTATTTTTGAAAAACACAAGACGTTCCGTTACAGAAAAATTTATTCTGATACTCTATTAAAAAAAATCACATCGGTTAAGTTTTGAGGTGCGGAAAAAGGTACAATGAACCATCAATTTTGTCTATTTTAGTTAAGCATAAAAGGTCCGACATGCAGTTGTCTTTTTCGCACAGTATCTGGGAGAAATTTGGAAGACAATGAGAGAAAAATAATGCTCAAATTCATATTTATCAAAATTTCCTGTCACTGTCCCTCACAACTCACCCTCACAATTTATGTAATCCAAAACATAAAAATAATAATGAATGTGCATACTTAATTTGAACTAAATACAATAATTGATATGAAATTTTCGATTGTGTTAATTTAATCTATATTTGAGTATATACTTGAATCTAGCAATAGCAAGGCATTGCCAGGTTCAGCTTGTTAGTTATAAAACAGATACACAATATATGAAAAATAAATATGGATCTTTTTGGTCAAACTACTTCCATATGCCTTCCAAATGTGTAAGTTTAGGTTTATGTGTGGATTTTGAATTTAGTACTAAGTGCCCCCGCCTCAAAGGAATCAAAGGAGTTATGCAGTTCCCTATTCAAGAGTTAGGTGGAACGCAGCGATTCAGTATCCGGTATCCAGTTAATAAATAACCACTTTGGATGATGGACGTTGCAATGCTGTCCAAACGGCAAGAAATGCTGTCGACTCAGACCAATAGCCCAAAAACATTATTCAGATTTAAATAGCTATAAAAATTAAAAAATGTTGAAATCAATAACTTTTGCAACAATGTATTTTTATTTTCTTATTACCACATTTAATTAAAGTGTGTTATAATATCAGTAATCAGCTAAAAACAAGATTAATGGATGAACTAGTATTAAATTTTTATTTGTATGATAAAAAAATCATTCTGCAACCAGGTAGTCAATCGTCAATCTTCGACCTGTATTACTTATATGTATATGTTTTGTCATCATCATGAATAATAAAATCGAGTTGAAATAAGTCCGTCTCGTAGTAAAGTTGTTTGTGTGTTCGCCTACCATGCTCGAGGCTGCGGGTTCGATTCCGGAAAGGTCGACATGAAATTCTGATTAGAAATGTGGTTCTACACTGTAATATTTCATGTACCTGGACTGGCACCCGCAGCACAAGGCTTATCACCTTAACTTCGTCTATTCAGCATTTAGTGTACCAATGCAACACCCTATGCACCATCGGGTGTAGACAGAGGGGGTATGGTGATAAATGTTTTATCATTAACCAATATCCATACGAAAAGACCACCATGCCTCATTTCTATAAGATAGATGTGCCGTAATTGCAGACTAAAGAGAAACCTATTGAAAAATTATTGCAAAAAACATCGAGAATATTGAATGAGTTAAGATAACTACAAAATATATGCAAAAAGCTAATGAAAATTGTTAAAAAATAATATATGTAGAATGATTGATAAGTATAAAAAAAATAATTTGAGTCGAGTTGTGGTCCCGTGGCTAGTGTTGCGAACTCACAGATCAGAGGTCTACCCCACTCTACCCCAACTTGATTTCCATTTTCTAAAAGCGAGTTATTTACAACTTATTGAAAATGGCCACCAAAATTGAAATTTTTGGGTAAATTATAAGAACGCTATTTCATTTATACTATAAGAAAAAAAACATATATATTATGTTTGTGCATTTGTTTTGAATTGTTCAATACCCTTATTAATTTAATATAATTTATTGTTACTTCATATTTTGGCTTTTTTTGTAACTATTATTACTATGATTATTGTTATACATAAAAAAATTATATTATAATTACAAGGCAGTTTATAAATTATGAATACTTGAGTTAAATTTTATCAAATTGTATAAATAACATCTATTTTTAATTATATTTTTTAAAAAATAATTTTAATAAATTGCAATAATTATATATTGCATATTGCATATTAAATTTTGAATTTTTGTTTTGTGTTTATTGGTGTTTTATTTTGTGTTTTGGTGTTTTATTATTATTTTTAATTTTATGAATTGTATAATATATATTGTAAGTTTATAGACTTTTATAAATAAATAAAATACATAGAGATTTTTTTATTAACAATGATGTTAATCTTCACACCAATAAAAAAATCAAAACAGGTCCAAGTATAGCATATCATAAATATACTTTTTCGTATATTTTTTTTATGATCTACCATACAGCAGACTAAAATTAACAACCATACAGAGATTCAAGACTGAAGTGAGACACATTTTTTACTGATACGGTATTTACCTATGCACAATGTTTTTTATAAAATAAACCTTAGCAGGTTTACTGAGGAAACATTATTTTTAAAAGTAAAACAAAAGGAGTGGGCAGATGAAATGTCTTGCATAAATGTGTGTATTAATCTATTTTTATACTGACAAATACTAAAGGGTTTAAGGGCATAAATCAACAGATTAAATATTGCTCTGACTCTGACACACACATAAAAAATACAAATTATAAAAAAGGTATATATCCCAGGGGCGAATCCTAAAAATAAGCGATTATGCACAGCTTACCGTTATATTTGACTTTTGATAATAATGTTTTATAGTAAATATGTTAATGTAAAAATAAATAAAATAATTGTTATTTATAATAAATCACCACTACCGTTTATATCTTCCTACAAAAAAATATCTATGAAGTGCGCCCCGCGCCCAGCCCGTTCTCAGTTAACGATGAAACTAGCCGATTACCCAGCTTATTCATCCATACAAAAAATTACACAATATTTTACATCTTTAACTCAAGTCAGCTTTTTTAGTACTAAAACAAGCTTGCAGATTACAAATATTATTTGAAGGTTCTCTATTTGGAAACTAGTATTTCAAACATTATTTCCGATGGACTATTTATCTTTGATAGGATACCATTGACATATTATGTATCACATAGGACATGTGGCGTTCGCACTGGACGTTTTTGGCATTATTCATTTTAAAAGGAATCGGTTAGTGCTCAGTGTTGACAGTTACTGCTGAATGTCTTTGTGGTATTTGTTAATGAACTTTTGTACAAGTATTGTATTAAAATAGTGTAGAATAAAGCTAATTGTATAGAGTGGTTAATAATAATTGTTGTTTAAGTTGATCCCAAATACCTAAAACCAATATTGTAGCTCAAACTCATCTGTCACCGATGGATTTCTCACAAAAAAAAAAAAAAAAACTAACAGAAAACTAATTAATTCATACACTGTGAAAGCAGAAATGCTTTGCACGATTGGTAATTAAAAACTGCTCCTAGCATTCAGCATATGAAAATATGTACATATTTCAACATATTTTGAGATAGTTACCACAGAAAAGCCTTGGTTTTCCAAAGTGATTCTAAACAAGTTTGAGCCATCCTCCATATGCAGAATGCGCATTGGGCACTGCTGAAATGGTTCTCATCTGTTCAGAATTCATGTCCGGGACTCTGCCATTTGAAAATGTCAGCTTGAGGAAGAAGACTTTAACCATTTTTTTTGGATGCCCCACAAATGATAGTTTTACTGATTTCCTATCCGACCTCTCTTTTATTAACATCCCATTTCCTACTAATTTTCTAATTCTCTTGTCCCCACCCAATAAACAAGTATGTTTTTAAAATTCTATGTAAATATCTAGTAATAAATGGTATTAAGTTGTACATTTGTTATATAATATGTAAAGTTTTCAAAATATTAAATACTAACACTATAATTATTATTATGGATAACTTATATAGCGCCATTTTCATAATAAAATACCTCAAGGGCGCTTTACATAGTGATTCTATTGTTAAATTAATTTAATTGAAGCTTTTAAATTTGTAATTTAATTAAAACAATTTATTTTGTTGTCACGTGCTACGGATTTATTCAAATGATTTAGAGAACAAGTGGGTTTTAAGTTTTTTCCGAAACATCACTTCACTTTCACAGCCTCGCACCTCTGCTGGGAGAGCATTCCATGCCATAGGGCCTGCGACCGCAAATGCGCGTTCACTAAATTTAGTGCGCTGTTTGCGTAGAGGTATAATAACTTTTCCTCTCGCCGTAGACGTAGCTGATCTAAGCGTGAGACGCCTGTCAGCTAGTTCATCTGGAATGCATAGTTCCCTTAGATATTCCTAGCTTGTACATATTACTAAAAAATGTGGAAATATTTAAGTAAATGAAAAATCAAAAACTCAACACGAGCTAGAACCCAGTTAGGAGGTGAAAAGGCCATAACAAACGAAGAAGAAGAAGAAGAGATAGTTACCAAATTTAATTTAATTTCAATGTATCCTTGGCCAAATTTACTAAAGTCAATAAGCTAAACAATAGCTGCTCATAATTTATGACAAAATTATAAATGGAAATTAAAAATGTATTATGGCCTAATTATGTAAATAATATAGCTATGTACTTCATGTACACTAAAAATCAGGTTCAAATCTTTGATCAATTGTTATTTGTTCTTTCATTATAATTTATTGATTTTGTAAAATTTTACTGTTATTTTATATTTTAAATTGAATATTAATCATTTTCTTTATCTCTTTGCAACCACTTTCATAAGAGTGTGTGAGTTTGTCTTTCACCAACACAATATTAAAAGCACACAGACGTTCAAATTTGAAATTATTTCTGAACGGCCTGGCAATATATGCTTTTAGATTTTTTTCTCTATTTATTCATTGCTGGTGGGGTCACAATCAAAAGCTTTAGTGAGGTTATTCCGCCGGTTACAACCCTTAGCCAATTTATGTTATTATTTTTTAATTTATTATTTATTTATTTTATCTTTATTTATGAAAATTTCAGCTTAAAACGGGATAAAGAGTTGAAATGTGTCAAAATCAAAATGTAATTTTGGTTTTATAAATACTGTAAAAAATAAAATTTATTTTTTCTTATGGAATCTGCCTGCACCCAACATTTAATTATTATTCCTAACAGAAGATAGTGCTGCAACAATACAAAGCAGATGAAATGGAGGTGGTTTATTTGGTCAGCATACCACTATAAATTTTTATGTATTTTCATTTTAAAACTTTTTTGACAAAGCAAGCAACAGCTTGTCCTTTTGAAATCAATAAATTATTATTCAGAACAATTTTCTCAGTCACGGTATTTTGAAAACGTTAATTCAAGATAATAATTATTATAAGCTGTGTTTATTGAACTTTTTTATGTTTTAGTTGCAGAATCATCAGATATATGTATTTATCCCTATCTTTATTACTATATATCTTGAATTATCAGTTTAGTCACTTTGCTTATCACTATAGTAAGACCGCTGATCTAAGTACTTTGTGAATAAGCTCAAATGTTAATTTAACATGAGCGTCAATGAGTCAATTGCATGCACATATCAAATGACAACAATAATAAAGAAAAAAGTTATATTAGGTCACTATTCAAACGTTTCATGAGAGTAATATTAGAAAAACAAAAAATGGAAATCACGAGCAAAAGAGTATTTTATTTTAATTTAATAAGTTTATCGAGATAAGGCATCGAATATAATTTACCTGCAGAAAATTAGACATTTATTTTTGTTGATGCAAATAAAAATTTTAACACCAAGCAATCACCAACAATTTTATTTACCTTGTTTAATTTCAAATATTATTGCTCACCACCACATTTACCAAGAATCAAACACACATACAATGGCCTAGCCTCAATATACAGGTGTTCATTAAACCCTGTCACATCCAAAACCACGATGATCAGTACGAGCAAGAAGACATATTGGCACATTAAAATATTTTTTTAGAATGAATATTTTTTTTTTTAAATATCAAAAAAAGCATATGGTTGCTTACTTCTGCAGAGGTGAAACGAGGAGGGGGAGTCTGATACTGCACCGCGCTTCCCTCACTTCTCCCCTGCAGAAGTAAGCAACCATTTGTTGTTTTTAATATTTTATTTAAAACATTTTTTGTTCCAATTTTGTTTTTTAATATGCTAATATGTCTTCTTGCCCATACTGATCATTGTGGTTTCGGATGTGAGAGGGTTTAAAGAACACCTGTATGTGAGGTTGGATACTTTTGAGGAATCTAGACAGCGATAAGAAATGAAATTGTTAAACTACATCATGGATTAAAAATGTGCGTTTCAATAGTGTAAATATAAATTTAGTCAGTAGTTTTAAGAACTGGTGGGCTTTCTAGCCTGTTGTTCTGAGAAGATACATAAAAAATCAAGGAAAAATAACGAAAGAAATGTCATTATTGCACGAGAAAAAATGTCTAATATATTTTTTTATTGCAGTGCGATTCTGAACGCTCTCATGGGGGTAGAGAAAATCAGTATGTAAATTACGAGCTAGCAACGCATACTCATTTAGATCATTTATAATACCAGCAATGGTCTAACTTTACCTACCTAGTATCAATAGTGACTGACGGAAACGACACATCCGCTGAGATCAAGCGCCAAATATTCATGACAAATAGATGCTTCTTTGATTTTAGACGACAACTCGCATCTAGAGTGTTATCGAGAAAAACAAAAATCACCATCTACAAAGTATTATTACGCCCTGTAGTCACATTTGGCTCTGAATGCTAGGTATTAATTTTAAAATATGAGACATCTCTCTTCATACTTGACAGGAAAATATTAATCGGAGCTGTGCAGGAAAACACAGTTTGGAGAATACGGTTTAACGAAAAAGCCAATAAAATGTAGACGTGGCGTCGGTAGACCCAAAGTAGATGGAGTGTAGCGGGAATTGGGTGTTATTGGCATCAGGGACTGGAGGAGTACATGCCAAGATAGAGGGAGATGGCGACGAATGTTGGAGGAGGCCCAGGAGTACAGCAGGCTGTAAAGCCAATGATAATGAAAGATGGTATAAGTACATGGCAATGCTTAAAAAAAAAAACAGTACAGGAAATTGTTGAAGAAACATGATAAAGTTTATCACTAAATAATTTGCTAAACGTACTCACCATTATTGGCTTCATAGAATTAACAGGAATTATTTTTTTAAATTTTAACACCGGTTTTTATTTATTTCAGAAATAATTGTGATTCATAATAAATATATATCATCACGTTGGGGAAACAAGGTTCTATATAACAAAATATGTTTTTATTTTTTACGTTGGACTTTTATTATATTTATATTTAAATATCGGTTCCATCTGCATCAAAATTTTAAAGAAAAACTAAATCAATTCTTAATCATTATCAAGTTTATTAAGAATAATATAGGTTGTTCAAAAAGTAGTTTTGTATTTTGTCGCAAGATGGGGTTGAACTTAATTTGCTCTGGCAACACTATACCGATTTTGACAAATAGGCTCGCGTTGGAGAGGTGACATTTCAAATAATGTTTTTTATGAAAATAAAGCTTCGTTTTGATCAATCGTGTAAAAGTTTTTCCATTTTGAAAATGAATATGTCGAGTGAGGAAATTTGTGGTATTTTGAAGTTTTACTTTCTGAAAGGCAGAAATGGATCGCAGGCCCGTGAAAAAAATTGTGCAATTTATGTTGACGATGCTCTAACAACACGTGTAGCACAACTATGGTTCAACCTATTATTAACACACTTCGGGCGGGAAAGGTATTTCTACCCGTTCAGTCGATTGATGCTTAATGGCGGGAAGGGTAGAAGAAGACCTTTTGCTCCGGCCTCATTTTAAAGGCAAAAAATAAGGAACTATCCAATGTTTTTATATGAATATTATATACCAATCTCTTTGTTAAGGTCTTAACTCTATGTACATAATTATCAAATAGCAATGCAAATCTTCTTTTTTTTTATACAAAATATAAAATAAAATACAAAATATGAAATGTTATAAAATAGAAATAGAGTTATACTTAATAAATTGAACCATAATGATGTTGAATTACAAATAATATTTGATTTTGGTTTGTAATTTTATATCTTGGATAGTATGTAGAAATTTTAATGAAAATATTTTTATTATTTTCGAAGATATAGCGATTTCAAACAAATTAAAGAAATTTGCACTGGACCTTTATTTTCGCCCGTCGCCAGCAGTCCGCAGGCGCAATACCTATCCCTACCGAAGTGTATTAATAAAAAATATTAGATAAAAAATTATTTCATTTATGTCTCAAAAAAATTATGAACCTACATAGAACCTTGTTTCCCCAACGCGACAATATGTCTAATAATGTATTAGAGATATATAAATTACGCATTATGATAAATAATTTAGGACAAAAAAAATATTTTAATAAAATTGTGCTACTTTATTTAATTTATTTATTTTTTAATTTACACGCCCTACGGGCTTTTACATATATTGGAAATTACATTCAAGTGCAGCAGTGAAACATAAGTAGGTAAATTTAGTTAAAATTAAAGATAAGATAAGAAAAACTAAAAGATACAATAATAAGTCAAAATAAGGAAATGTACCAACATAGGTATATGGGTACATAGAAAAATATTTAATAAATTTACATATGAAAACATACACACGTACATATACATACATATAAGTTTATAAATTATTAAAGAGATACATGAGAAAAAAAAAATTGTATATAAAGAACAATATTAAGAAATTTTATACAAATTAATTTATAACCTTTTGAATACTTAACCTATATTTATATAAAGACAGACGAAATATATCAACTTCACCATACTCGTTACCTAGCCGGTGTAGTCTAGGTATTGGTGAATTGTAATAATAATTATGACTGCCAGGAGATTAAAAAAATAATGTTAGCTGCCGAGTATTTTGAATAGGTACTTTTAAGCTGATAACAATAGTTAATTCCGGGACGTCCGGGATTAAATAAATAAAATTAAAAACAAATAAAATCAAACTGCAGAAATGTAATAGGGGCTTGAATAAGTTTTCGCTGTTTCCCAACAGATGGTGTAATCTCAGCCTTTTCACATCGGGCAATACTACAGCCAACTTCATAGTGAAGCTCCACCATTAGGCTTGAATATAAGTATATTATATGTTATTCCGCCGAAGTTTAAACAACATATTTTTTTACAGCGGAAATCGAAAGGTTTACTGCATCGTATTGTGACTGGTGATGAAAAGTGGATACACTACAATAACCCAAAGCACATAAAATCGTAGGGTAAGCCCGGTCATGTATCAATATCGACGGCAAAGCCATATATCCATGGTTCCAAACTCATGCTCTGTATTTGGTGAGATCAGCTGGGTGTAGTGTATTAAGAGCTCCTCAAACCCTATTAAATTACAACAGGAGATTGCTATTAAATAAAATTCATAAGTTTGAGTCCAGCATTGAAGGAAAAACAGCTAAGTAATTTTGCAGCATGACAACGCCACAGTCAAAACATACTCGGAAACACACAAATGGGAAGTCCTACCCCACCCGCCATATTCACCGGACATTGCTTCTTTCGATTACCACTTGTTTGGAATTGATGATTCATGGCCTGGCTGAGCAGCACTTCCATTCTAATGAAGCTGCCAAAAAATGGCTCGATTTGTGGATAACCTCAAAAGAGTCGTTCTGTCGAGAGGGTATTTGTATGCTACCACAAATATGGGAGAAAGTATTATTATTATAGATAACTTATATAGCGCCATTTTCGTAATATATTACCTCAAGAACACTTTACAAAGTGATTCTATAGATAAATATTTGATTAAAACTTTTAAATTTGTAATTTCAGTTAAACAAATTATTTCATTGTCACATACTACAGATTTATTCAAATGATTCGGAGAACAAGTGGGTTTTAAGTTTTTTCGAAACATCACTTCACTCTCACAGCCTCGCACCTCTGCTGGGAGAGCATTCCATGCCATAGGGCCTGCGACCGCAAATGCACGTTCACCGAATTTAGTGTGCTGTTTGCGTAGAGGTATAATGACTTTTCTCGCCATAGACGTAGCTGATCTAAGCGTAAGACACCTGTCAGCTAGTTCATCAGGAATGCAGAGTTCCCTTAGATACTCCGGAGCAGAGTTGTGGAGTGACTTATACATAAGCTAACAGAGTTTGTATTCCACCTTCTGTGGAAAACACCCTTGTGGAAAACCAGTGCAATTCCCGAAGTAGTGGAATGATATGACTGAACTTAGAGATTCCGAAAATAAGTCTCGCTGCGACCATTACAATAATTGACTCTAGACACTACAGATGCATTTATTAATTGACGGGCGGCATCAACCGGCAAATTTTTGTTTAAGAATTTAATCAATAAAACTTATTCAAGTCCCCGATACCATGAAATTTAAGAAGAAAAACTCAGTTTGAACATTTATTTAAATCAGCGGTTTCCAACCTGGGAGGCGCCAAAATTTTTAATTAAAAAAATACTTTCATACCATAATATCTACAAATAAATAAAACTTTATAGAGTAACGTAACAGTAAAAATTCAGTTAATTAATGTTTATTTGATTTTTAAAAACGTTTTTATTCATATATTTTACTCTTTTTTAAAAAAAGGTATTTAAAACGTATCAATATTATAAAAGGTAGAGAGGCACAGAAAAAAAAAAATTCTTGGAGGTGTAGCAGCATGAAGGTTGGAAACCGCTGGTTTTTATATTACAACTTAAATAAAAAATAACGGCATGGCTCAAAACTAAAAAAATATTACCTTCAGTAAGCAGCCAACAGGAGACATATTTGGATAAGTATATTTTACCCCAAATTCCTATTATAATGTGCTTTTGGAAAAAAGACAATCGGTTGAAAGCCTCAGTCAAGAAGTAGCTGTCAGGTAAATAATTTGTTCCAAATTGATAAAGCATCATGTAGCCAATACCGAACATTGCTCTCTTTAATCCAGCAGATATACAATTAGGCTCGGAAGTGTTTACTAGCTTTCCGTCCACAAAACCTTTCAAGCGGTTCATAGAAAACTGGGGTCCAACCAAAAAGCTGGCTGGGAAGAAAACATGAGCAGCTGTTTCTAAAAAACTCGGCAGGTGACGGAGAGCGGTGATCTTGTTTCCAGCTGACAGAGAATCGGAATCTTTAGTTCCATCCCACGCATCAAAGCAGAGACCGATCAATCGCAGAACGAGCACACAGTGCGGCATCGTCCACTTGATATCATAGTCGATGGTTTCCGTGGCGTAATACCCTACCAGTAAGTATGTCATATGAAAAACAAAATTGACAATTACAGTATTCTTGGAGGGCCCAAGAACTCGAAGACTAGAGTATGTAAATATTACCGCTTGGATGCTGTGAATGACACCGAATCCGAAATTAAATATGCCGATTCCAATTCCGCAAAATGTGAAGAAACTGTTTTGTAATTTAGCACTCTTATCGTGCAAAAATGATCGGTAGATCCAAGCCATAGGGTAAGTTAATATTAAAGAAAACAGTAATCTGATTGCTGGTTCCGTTGATCCCACAGTCTCAGCTAAATATTTAATAATATAAAAATCCATTTTTATTCGCTAATATAGAGATGTGTCAAAAAAATCTAAGAGATGTGGCTTATAATTAATAAGAATATAAATAATGCATTCAATCAACTAAATCCAACAAACGGCTGCTGGTTTTATCACAAAAGACAGCAAAACACTTCTGGAAGTCGAATTCAATGTTCAATCTTTAATCACAAATAACACAATTTGAATAATGAACGACGATAAAAAAGTTTAAAAAACGCAAGAAGTGCACCGATGCGGAAATAGAAATCGAATGACTAGAACCTAGAACTAGAAAGTATGTAATAGTATAAATATTATGTCTTTAGTCTATGGCTGCGAATGACATTTAATTCATAGAGAATACGGATCTCGTACGGATTTTTTTTACAAGTTTTCTTCTTCTTCGTTTTTTCATGGCCTTTTCACATCTCAACTCGGGTGTTCTGGCCAGTGTCGAGTATTTTTTTTTTTTTTTGACATACACATGTGTTAGTAATATAATATGTACAAGTTAGTATTTAATATAATATATACATATAATAATAAAACATATTTACAGCTTTACACCATTTACAACTAGATATTTACATAGGATTTTAAACACACGTTTATTGGGTGGGGACAGGAGAGTTAGAATATGAATAGGGAATGGGATATTAATATCAGAGAGGTCGGATAGGAAATCAGGATAACAATCATTTATGGGGCATCCAAAAAAATGTGATTTAAATCTTCCTCATCTAGCTGACATTCGCAAATGGCAGAGTCTCGGACATGGATTCTGAACAGGTGAGAACCATTGCAGCAGTACCCAATGCGCATTCTGCATATGGAGGATGTCTCAAATTTGTTCAAAATCACTTTGGAAAACCAAGGCTTTTCTGTTACATTTGGTTTCAGTTAGAAAAGATGTTTACCCTTGGCTTGGGAAGAGGCTACCCAATATTCTTGCCATGTGCGAAGTTGCTTCTCCTTCGTCATAACAAGGAGATCACCTAGTGGTAGTAAATTACTATAGGCAGGATCCCCGGAGTGGACCGCCTCCTTTGTTAACGCGTCCACTTTTTCGTTACCGGGAATACCACAATGGCTAGGGATCCAGGACATAACAATACTCTTATTGGATGCCTCTGATAAAGAAAGAAGAAATCGAGTTTCCACGCAGAGCTCATCCTCGGGATAAAAGGATGGAGGGGATTTGATTTTTTGTAAGGCACTCAAGGAATCCGACAGGATTAGGAACTTGCTATATTGTGAGCTTAAGGCGTATTTGACAGCTTCTCGGATTGCGATACATTGTGCGGTAAATACAGATGCATTCTTGTGCAATTTGTACAATCTTTGAAAGTTGTTGTCTTCACAATATATAGCCGCACCCGTATGGGTTGCCGAATCTGACCGAGATCCATCAGTGTAGATAATTTTTCAACCTATCCATCTTGACGACCGAATACGGTTGAATGTACACCGGGGCTGTAGGTGGCTTTCGACTCCGAATGTGAGTTCAATACTTGGGGCATAAATAGAAGTTTTAAATGGGAAACGATAAAGGGGAAGAAGGTCTTTAGGATAAATGTTAGATTCGAAAGATTTGTAAAAATGAAAACTGTTGACTAGTAAAGGGGGTGGTTTATGAAGCCAAAAAGATGAGGATGTCACGCAGTCAGAGAGAAACTGTACCTTTTTGAGGAGCAGGTTGTTTTTTTGGACAGAGAATTTTAGAAAAAATCTATCCGCCAAGTATTGTCTTCTCATACCGAGTGGGGGATCACAAGCTTCTACTTGTAAAGCGTTAATTGGAGATGACTTCATGGCTCCGACAACTAGTCTCAGACTTTGGGATTGGATCCGGTCAAGTCTTTGGAGATTCTTTTTTGAACAAGGTTCTAAAAGGAACGAGGCATAATCTAGATGGCTCCGGATATACGCAGTATAAAAAAGTCTCTGTATAAAAGGGTGGCTCCCCCACCATACTCGCGAGACTGCTCTTAACGTATTCAATCCGGCTTGACACTTGTTTACTATATGCTTTATGTATGAGTTCCATGTAAGATGAGTGTCCAGAATTACTCCCAGGAACTTAATCTGGGACGTAAAAGGTACTATCTCATCTCCGTGTTGAATTTTTATGGTTGGGATTTTTCACTGTCTACAAAAGGTTATGGCATTACTTTTACCAGTCGATAGATCCAAGCCATGTTCCACTAACCAATTCCTGATGTTTCTCATACCTAAATTTAGAGTATTTTTTACATTATTTGGGTCCTTCCCATATGCATACATGATGAAGTCGTCCGCGTATTGAAGCAAACTTGTCTCTGAGGGAACAATTCCACTTATGTCATGCGTATAGATATTGAAGAAAATCGGGCTCAGGACAGAACCCTGAGGTAGTCCCTTGCTCAACTCTCTCTCCACCACAGCATGACCACGAACACTGATTTCTACCTTTCTGGAGAGAATCAAATTTGCTATAAAGGAAGTGAGTTTTTCGGGATTCCAATTCGTAGCATTTTAGCTTCTAGAATATGGATAATAACATTGTCATATGCACCACTTATGTCCAGACAGACACCTATAAGAAATTCTTTCTTAGTAAGAGCGGCTCTGATATCAGATGTCAGAACCGACACGCTTTCGATAGTGCTCTTTCTTTTCCTGAATCCAAATTGAGACTCGGGGAGAGTTTTCGAGCTCTCTACAAACCAGTCCAAGCGTTGTCTCACCATATGTTCCGCCACTTTCAACAGTGTAGAGAAGAGGGCTATGGGGTGGTAGGAAGACCCAAAGTTTGGGTCTTTGTTGGGTTTAAGGATAGGGATAATGGATTGGGTTTTCCATGAAGGGGGGATGTTTCCTGATTCAAAGATCATGTTGATCAATGATAGGATGTAGGAAAGGGTAGGATCACTGTTATGTTGGATAAAACTATACAGTATACCGTCAATCCCTGGAGCTGAGTCTGTGAGCCGGGTCAGAAAAGTCTTCAGTTCATCTAAACTGAAGCTATGATCTAACCAGCTTCTATTTGTAAACTGGTACCAATAGGGAGACTCATTCCAGTTATTTGCGGTCTGCGGGGCTAATTTGTTGGTGAACACCTCAACCCACCCTAGGGTCTCAGGACGTCTCATTGGTGGAGTGAAAGAACCTTTAAATCGACGTATCATGTTCCAAACAGTTGATATAGGCATGTCTCGTGATAAAGAGCAACAGAAGTTTTTCCATCCTTGTCGTTTCTTGTCTCTTAAGAGGCGTTTTGTTTTAGCTTCAACCTGTATAAAACTCAACAGGTTTTCTAGGCTCATGTTTAAGGAGTAAACTTTAGCTTGCTTTTTCCTTTTGAAAACTGCCTCCGCACATTCGCTATCCCACCATGGGGCAGGGGGGGGTTTACTTCTATTGCCTTTCTCCTTTACAGGGACATGTTTGTCTGCTGCTTCGACGATGCATGATGACAATGCTTCATAGCACTTCACTACATTCTCTTTCGTCGGGGCGGGCAGCTCGTTCACTTTAAGTTCAATGTCGTCAGAGAAGTATCTCCATTTAACTCTTTCTGTAATGTATCTCGGTCTTCGTCTTCCCCTAGGGGGTAGGCCACTTTGGCAATATCTATGGCTGGATATGTTGATATAGGTTGACTACTATAGGGTAATGATCACTACCAATAAAGTCATCCTTAATTGACCATTGCACAGATGGTGCCATTACAGCGCTGGAGATGGTGAGATCCACTGCACTGGGTCGCTGATTTGAAAGCTGAAGGCGCGTCGCGGAGCCATCATTAAGGACACACATATTCAGATCATCCAAGAGATCAACAATATCTCTTCCCAACCTGTCGCATGTCGGAGCACCCCACAGGGCATGGTGAGCATTAAAGTCACCAAGGATAAGGAACGGAGGGGTCAATTTTTGGAACAAAGATAAAAGTATCGATTTTGAGGGTTTGTTGGTTGGGGAGATATACATGGAAAGGATGGTCAAGTCATTAACCTTTGCAGCTGTCACTTGGAAAGGACAGCCATCAGTCTTGACATTAATAGGGATAAAGGGAAGGGAGTTTTTGATGAGGAGGGCAGAGCCACCCTTCCCATCCTCACGATCATCTCGCAGACAGTGGAATCCCCGGAATCTAATAGTAAATCCCGGGACCATCCACGTCTCCGAAATGGCCGCAATTGAAATAGATTCTTCTTGCAATGTACGCAAGAAGTCTTCTTTTTTATTTAAAATGCTATGGCTGTTCCACTGCAGAATCCTCATCTGAGGAGCCATGGTGGTGGTTAAGTAGGGAGGTTATATTTAGAAGTTGATGGGCGACGTTGGACGGTATTTGTGGATTGTTTTGAAGGATCGATACTAGAATACTCAATATAGTAGATATAATTGTATTGTTCGATGTTGGGACTGTGCTAGGAAAAGCATTCCCATTAGAACCAGATGGAAGTTGTCCATTCGGGAAATACAGAAGTGAAGGGTGATGATGAGGAACATTAGGTTTGGAAGGTAGTTTTTTTGACCTCGACTTCCTCTCTACTGATTTTTTGTAGGATATTGGCGCGGAGGGCGCGGGCATAACAACATTGACATTCGGTAGTAAGTTCCTCGCTGTCTATGTACAGTAGTCGGGTGCGCACGAACGCACGCACACACAAACACACACACACGCGCACACCGGTTAGTAGTGGTCTCCCTGCAGTAAGGCCACGCGCGGGGCGCGCCGTCACTTGCCGTCGCGCGACACTCGGCGCCTCCGCCCGCCGCTCGGAGGCTCCACAGCTGCAACAGAAAACGGACCGCATGAGGAACTGCACCAGACCGAGTTGCGTCTAAACAAGTATGCGCATATAGACTAGGTTCTATTATTGTAAAAAACAACCTGCCCTACAGGTTGTAGTAATGTAAAAGATCAAAAACATAATTATCGAGTAAGTATTGTATTATGTCTAGGGTGGTATGTTGGGGAAACTACGGGCAGCGAGCGGTATTATGCAATAGAAACTACAGACAGTGTGTTATGCGCGGGCGAATGCGGGGAATGGTGTCGTGTTAAAGTGACTACAGACAGTGAGTAGTGTTGTGTAAGGGTGACCACAAGCAGCGGTGTAATGACATGATGACTGAGCACGTATGACTAAGAACAATAGAGAATAGAGTAGTAATAATAAAGTGGAGTTACAGTTCAGTCCTCACCTGCGCTGCGCGTCTTCCTCCGCTGGTCTGCGTCGTCCCCGGGGGCTCCCCGGCGTCCCCCCGACTGGCGCACCGACCTGCGCGTGCCCTGAGCCACTCCCGCCCCTCCTTTGCCGCCCTACAGTTTCTCTCTGACTGCGTGACATCCTCATCTTTTTGGCTTCATAAACCACCCCCTTTACTAGTCAACAGTTTTCATTTTTACAAATCTTTCGAATCTAACATTTATCCTAAAGACCTTCTTCCCCTTTATCGTTTCCCATTTAAAACTTCTATTTATGCCCCAAGTATTGAACTCACATTCGGAGTCGAAAGCCACCTACAGCCCCGGTGTACATTCAACCGTATTCGGTCGTCAAGATGGATAGGTTGAAAAATTATCTACACTGATGGATCTCGGTCAGATTCGGCAACCCATACGGGTGCGGCTATATATTGTGAAGACAACAACTTTCAAAGATTGTACAAATTGCACAAGAATGCATCTGTATTTACCGCACAATGTATCGCAATCCGAGAAGCTGTCAAATACGCCTTAAGCTCACAATATAGCAAGTTCCTAATCCTGTCGGATTCCTTGAGTGCCTTACAAAAAATCAAATCCCCTCCATCCTTTTATCCCGAGGATGAGCTCTGCGTGGAAACTCGATTTCTTCTTTCTATATCAGAGGCATCCAATAAGAGTATTGTTATGTCCTAGATCCCTAGCCATTGTGGTATTCCCGGTAACGAAAAAGTGGACGCGTTAGCAAAGGAGGCGGTCCACTCCGGGGATCCTGCCTATAGTAATTTACTACCACTAGGTGATCTCCTTGTTATGACGAAGGAGAAGCAACTTCGCACATGGCAAGAATATTGGGTAGCCTCTTCCCAAGCCAAGGGTAAACATCTTTTCCAACTGAAACCAAATGTTACAGAAAAGCCTTGGTTTTCCAAAGTGATTCTGAACAAGTTTGAGACATCCTCCATATGCAGAATGCGCATTGGGCACTACTGCAATGGTTCTCACCTGTTCAGAATCCATGTCCGGGACTCTGCCATTTGCAAATGTCAGCTAGATGAGGAAGATTTAAACCATATTTTTTTTGGATGCCCCATAAATGATTGTTATCCTGATTTCCTATCCGACCTCTCTGATATTAATATCCCATTCCCTATTCATATTCTAACTCTCCTGTCCCCACCCAATAAACGTGTATTTAAAATCATATGTAAATATCTAGTTGTAAATGGTGTAAAGCTGTAAATATGTTTTATTATTATATGTTTATATTATATTAAATACTAACATACTAACTTGAACATATTATATTACTAACACATGTGTATGTTAAAAAAAAAACAAAACTACTCGACACTGGCCAGAACACCCAAGTTGAGATGTGAAAAGGCCATGAAAAAACGAAGAAGAAGAAGACATAATCTATGATTCAGAATTTAGACGATACTAGTAATAGTTCTACATTATCTCTGGATTGAGACTTTCAGTTTTTCAGTAAAGATAGATATCTGTAGTCTGTGGTAAAGATTACGTAAGAGTTCGCAGTAAGGGATTAGAAAATTTTGTGAATTTTCTTTCATTTGACTGTTCTTTAATAATAATCTTTAAAACCACACAAAATGAGCGCCTGGAGGCAAGTCGGATTAAAGTAAGATATTCAAAATTGTTTTTTTTTTCAAATTCTATTAACATTGTATTTTTAATACATGACTTTTCTCTCAAAAAGTATATTTTATCTCGGTTTCAATCAGAATTGTTTTCAAAATGGTTTTTAAATACTTATTTCTTACATATTTACATAAGTATTAGGCTTTTTTCTAACCTAAAATCAAATTATTTGGTCTTTAGCAAAAGGTATTAACATTTTAAATGTTATGTAAGAACATTAAATTATATAATTTAACCGCCGTTTACATTTGTTAATGTTCAAGAATCTGCAAATGTTTACTTATAGTTTAAATAGATTTTTCTTGTAGAATTACATAACTGATAATAATATGTCAATAGTGTTTTATTGCACTTAAAAATACATAGGTATTTAATTCAGTGCAAGACTAACTCCAATTAAATTTGAAATGTGATATTCTTACAATAAAAGAAGGTTAGAATAAAAATGTATGATTTGACTGTTTTAGGTGAAATAGATCTAGATATGATTTTATAGTGTTCCAATTTCTTTTATGAATGGACATTCCTAATGTATGCGTGTTACTGCTGTATTTATTTATTTATTTAATAAACACCCTGAGGGCTCTTACAATATATAGTTAAAAGTACATACAGTATTATAGAAAATAACTAAGTTTAATAAGTTATTTTTTGTTTTTAACGACCTGTTGATTATTTCATTGTTTTCAAAGTATCCTTCATGGAATATTGCGATCTTGTTATTGCTATTTTTAATGTGATTTTATATAAATTGCGTTGCGAATGCATATTTATTGAAACAAACCAGATTTTCTTTTTATTCTCTAGGATGCTGTTTGGCCATATTAGATGACATTAGTTTTATACTTAAAAATGAAATTGAAATCATGGATCAGAGATGAGTTTGTCACATGGTTGACACGGGTCTTACCTTTCTTCATGCACGCAAGTTCAGAATATTGGGAGTTGAAATATTATTACGAGTTTGAGTACTTAGTTTGTCACCACAATATAAATGATAAGGTAATTATATTGTTCCGTGAAGAAAAACTATTCTCTTACTGAGATTAATTTTGTAATAAAACTAAGTTCACCGATTAAGTGATTTATCTAAATATTTTAATTTTGGGGGCATCTTTAACTAGTAAATTACTCTGCTAGAAAATGGGAATTCAGTGGTGGTAGAATGGGGTTTAAAGCTTGAACCTCTATTCTGTGAGTCCCCGACACTACCATGGGACTAAAACTCAGCTCATTTGTATCTAAAAATGTACATTTTTTTTTGGCTTTTACTTTTTATTTTTTTTCTTTATTCAGATGTGTCAGATAGTGTCATCTGAGTTTATAGTCACTTAAGCAGATTTAAAATTCGTTTTTTTTCTAGCTATATCAACTATTCAACAATTGCAGCTAAAGTTTTGCGACGTTCTTTAAAGACAGAGTTTAAAGTTGATGCTGCTCGTCGTGATGATACCCACATTAGATTCACTAAGTGGGAAGCAGGCAAAGCGATCAGTAAGTTCTCGGCTATATTGACATTACTATTTTGTTTTAGATCTACTGTCTAGTGACATTCAAAGCATTTATTTAAATCTGAAATCGTCTTGTAGAAAAAATACCAAAGTTTGGATTTGTGTTTTATTGATTGAATTGCAATTCACTTCGATTATAAAACCAAACCTTTGTTATAAGTTTAACACATATAAGCCTATTCTATTAAAAAAAACACAGCTATAATTTCCGGAGAACACTTTCTGTCGACGGGTGATACAAAACTAATATTATAAATGCAGAATACTATTCATGGTGCTATCATAGAATCCATACAAAATTGAAATGAATAAATCAGTGTTAGAAACTAAAATTGGATTGGTGGGTGCGTATTCCATTTATCTAGAGTGTTAGCATATATATGGGCCCAAGTTTAGAGCAGAGGTAAGTAAACAAGAACCTTATCTCTCCTCTAGACCTGGACCCATATATATTCTAACATCTTAGGTAAGGGGAATATACCCACCCACTAATTCAACTTTAGTTTCTACCACCTATTTGTTCATTTTTTTTGTGTAGTGTACGGTTTTACTTTGAATAGTATTCTGAATTTATAATATTAGTCTTGTATTACCCATCGATGGGAGGGGTACTATCTCGAAACTATAGTTGTGTTATTTTAATGGAAGAAACTTATATATCTAAGAATAATAACAAAGTTTTATTTTGTAATCATTTTTGATTTGTGTAAGCATTGGTTTCAATCATCAATACCAATAGTAACTATCAAGCTGAAAAATGAATTTTAAGTTTTAATGTCAGTGCCAACAGTGTGATATTTGTATAGTCTACATACATCTTTACCATTAGATATGGATAAGAGAAATTAAGATTTCTATTTTATTCACAAATATCCCTGCTATTTATTATTTATTTTATCAATTTATATTAATTTGTATTTATTGTATTTCAGTTCAAACAAAGTAAAATGTGCATAAAAGTGAGTACACGAGATACATGCATGCACTGAGTGTTTCATATTTGGTTAGCTTTTGCATTTTAAAAATTTTTTGGAGCCTTGCTGGGTCCCCCGACATTGGCGATCACTGCAGCGAAAGCATTTATGTCCCGCGCTATTTTTATATTTCGCAGCCAGGATTACTACTTATTAATTTACTCGCCGTAGTGATTCCTGGGAAAATATGATCAGAATGGTTTCTTGTTGCCTTCTCTGGTGGATTTTTCTGTCGGGGTTACCTTTCTTTAGCTAGTTGGGTCTGGTGTGGAGGCGCCAGAAACTCGTCTTTCATACTCGAGTTATCTGCTGTGATCACACATTACGCATTTGTCCTCTAACAATTTTATCTCTCACTATTTCAGTTACCGAGCTTTGATATTTTATATATTTTCTAACCAAAACCAATAAATTTTTATGATTTTGCGGAATGATTTTATAACATTATTTAATTTAATCCCAAGCAATGATTACTAAAATTTGTACCTATGACTTGATTTTTAAAAAATTGCTACTATTCAAAGAGTAAATATAATCAACAGCCAGCTTGAATTCCGAATTCCCTTATGAATGTTTCCGCCTACAGTTTTATATACGAGTATTTCAACCACTATTATTTGATCCAATTGAGGAGTGAACGTGGAATGATAATGACCCTTATTTGACAAAGTTGTGTTCATATGCATTCTCAAAAAAGAACTCATTAGAATTTTCACAAATGAATATATTTTTTTTTATGTTTGGGACTGTATGTTTTGTTTTGTCTTTTTTTGAAGTCCAGCCTAAATAAACTATCACGGTTTCTTACTCGTCAGCCTCGTGGTGTAATGGTCAGCACATTTGCCTACCATGCAAGAGGTCTCGGGTTGGATTCCCGACATGGTTGATATGAAATATTATTTAAAAGGGTGTTTTATACTAGAATATTTCATAGTCCCTAGACTGGTACCTGAAGCGTAAGACTGATCACCTTACCTGCATGTAACAAAAATGATCGAGATACACTGTAATTGGTGTACCAATGCAGTGGGCCTATGCACCATTAGGTGCGGAAAGGGAATCATGATGATGTGTCTTACTCTCAATGTATTACATTATTTTATTTTTTTGTTGCTTAATTTATATTTTTTTGTTTTAGAAAATGCTCCTGATATGCCAAAACACTGAACATCAAATGTCTAGGATAAATGGATTCACTGCACACCAACTGAAAACACATAATGAAAATTAAAATTTGTGCTTTCTTTCTTTTAAATATAATTTATAATAGCTAAAAATGTATTTTATTTTGATTTTGAAACCATCAATTTAAAATATGAACACCAAAACCTTATTTAACAAAACTGTTGGGTCTGTGATCTGAGCTTAGTAATTTCTTTATACAGTTTATAATTTGACAGTAGGTGAATATTAAGTATCATTAATAGCACCGCACTATCACGCAGCACTTAAACTTAGATGAATTTATTCTCACTGATTTAGAGTTTACAAGTTACTGATTCGATCAACAGTAATATTAAGGACATAAATAATTAAAGGGGAGCGGGCAGCTTCAGGTCAACGGTTTTGTAACCTTTCAAAGTCACTCCACTTAACCAATCAAAATATTAAAACTTAGTATTTATGTATTTAAAATGGTTTGTAACATATAAATATGCATATTATATTTCACTTTATAGTAAGTATTCTGGTTATCATTTTGGGCTACTAGACATAAACTTTGGACTTCCCAACATGGTTAAAAATTCTAAGGAAAGTTAAACGAAATTCTCAGATACCGAGGTGCCAGGTTTCGAAGAATGTTTTATAAAAGAGAAAGAAATTAAAAGTTTCTACCCTATCCAAAAGAAAGCCATTTCAATTGCTTTCGATAGAAAGACATCAACGATTTTTTTAGAATGAAGAGTTCAGTAAAACTTTTTACCACTTTCCTCATTCTTATAAATAATATATTTTCAATAAGAACATATCAATACAGTCTTTCCGATAGTTTTAATTTCCCCTTTGTTGAGTAAGCTTTTTGTAATACTGCCTTTTAGAAACAGAACTCATCATTAGAGTTATACATTTAGATAAATGCCCTTTTGAATCATAAAAAAACATTTCTCCTCAAAATGCTTTGATCAAATTATGCTTTGCTTTGTTGGTTTCCAAAACTCATCTTGCCGTACTCTTTGTATTATTTTTATCCACTGTGTTTTCCTTCTATCATCGGCAAGGAAGCTAAAACTCCACTCAATCAATTAAAACCAATGTTCGTATTAATAAAGAGTAACTTTTTTAAATTTACTACTCTGGCATCACTAACAAAATGTCCATTTGTTTTCTTTGACAATCTGACAGGTGGAACAATAATAAAATTTTTGAGTAATATATTTGCTATTAACACATGCATTTGCTACTTACAAATGAATTGTGATCCCATCCTGTTCCTTGTTGATCCCAGCAGCATTTCTACATTTAAATGACACAACATGGCATCGTAGAATTCCAATCGGGAGTTGCGTACTGAGCGACGTCTACAAAGAAACTAATGGGTCAAAACGTAAAACTACTCGTTTAAGAGTAGTTTTTTTAATTTTAATTGAAAACATATTATACATAATTTTATATAATTTCCCAAGGAGTTTTTGCAAAAAAATCATTTAGCGACATGCAGATAACTATATTTATTTACAGAGGTTTTTATATTTTAAACTAAAACATTATTTACAAAAACGCATACGCATACGCGCATCAAACTTCTGTTTGATGCGCGTATGCGGTTTCTGGACTATTCTTAATTCTATGCTTAATACCATAGAATTAAGAATAGTCCAGAAGGAGCATATAATCATATTTGAATACATTGGACTGTGTCCAATAATCCCCCCACTATGCCCCACTTTCACCGCGCGCATTCGTGATGGCGCTGCGTAATGTTGCATGATGGGAAAAAAAATAATCAACACAAAAGGTAAAAAAAAGCAATCTGTTAATTTCTCTAAAATTTTATTGTGCATCTGGAAATATTGATTGACACAACCGAGTATATAAGTAAAGGGTCATTTAATAAGAGTAATTGAATTAATGAACTTTAAACTTAAAATATAAAACAAAATTTATTTTACATAAAACGGATATTTTTATATCATGTTAAATAATATTTGATATTTTGAAGATAATGTCCACCACAGAGTTGTTAAATTCGAGGTCCAATTTTCATTAGTTCTCTCGTTAGATGAGCAAAGTAGGGTAAAAAAAAATACCACCCTGACAACACTAACGAAATTTTCCTTTTGTTTCTTCGACAATCTGACAGATGGAAAAATAATTCAATTTTTAAGTTATGCATTTGCTACTTACACATTCACTTTCTAATTACACATGAAATGTGATACCATCCTATTTCTTTAAGATCCTAGCAGTATTTCTACACTTCAAAAATACACAACACGGTATAGTTGAATTCAAATCAGGAGTTGCGTACTGAGCGACGTCTCCAAAGAAACTAATGGGTCAAAGCGTAAACCTACTCATTTATGAGTAGTTTAGTCGCCTTCTGTTTGATGTGCGTATGCGGTTTCTGGACTACTCTTAATTCTATGCTTACGCAATACAAAACAGTCTGCCCATACGCACAAAGTTAGGTTATCTTAAGCACGGCCAAAAGCAGTCAGTTGCGCTTGAATTGTTGATGGAGTGGAGTTACTAAGCTCGTCCTGTTTTCCTGAATTTAAAATTGCAAAGTTTTAGTTATGAACAATAAAGCGTCAGGTATTTACTTTCATTTAAAATTATTGTTAACACAAAAAATGTACTAAGTGCGGATATAATATATGTTCTACATAACACTACATTTCTTTTTTATAAATATATAAATGTTTACTTTTGCTTGAATTATGAAAAAAGTACTAAAGGTACCCCGATTTTATTTTGCTAGTTCGAACAAATACTTTATAGCAAATATAAAAACGTAAAATACATTTCCCCCCTCATCCCCCCTCATCCTCCCTCGTCCCCTATTTGAAACTGAGCGTATTCTTTGCAGGCAGTCGTGCTGAGCCCGCTCTAAAGGAATTGAAAGTTTCTCGAAGAAACCTATTTATAGTGTTAAAAAATAAACAATTAAATAAATTATCGTCGTTGAAGTGTAATGAGATATTTTTTTAGTATGTAATGGACAAGTTTGGTGTAAGTGTAGATTATGAATGTTGTGTTAAACAAATAAAACTTTTTTTTGTCACGAAGCTTCTGACAAAATATCGTGGCTGCAATTACACGTACATGCGTTTTAACAACACGCATATGAAATGACTCGATGGTGCCTTAAGTTTCCTGAAGATACAGTCATCACAGCTTGAGCTATCAGCACCAAAAATTCAGAGGAAAAGAAGCGAGGCAGACCGAATTTTTTTTTCGAAGAGAGTTCGGAACGTAGCCAGCAAAGACATGTACTTGCAAAACCAGTTGGTTGAAACAGATAATACTTCAGAAAAACTGTGCTTGGGTGTAGAATCTAGTTTAATACAATCAGGCAGGAGGACTACTGCCAAAGTTGTAAGGTTTGCAACCCAATCAGCAGATTAAAAAAAAAAAAATGGCGCATAATAAATCATCCTCTGTAACTTCGTTATCCAAGTGACTTGCTCTTCAAAGAATTCAGAGTACTGAATATTATTCAACTATGGGATATTATTGAACTATGGGCAAAGTGAACATGGAACTTGATTTTGATAAAGAGTGTGAATAAATAAATAAAACTAAGTATACGACCTACGACCGTTCAGTGCTGCAGAAGCTTTAGGTCTTACAGTGGATCTTGGGTTGACAAAAGAAAAATATTTAACTATGCGACGTTAAGCCAAAGAAAGAGGGGTAATATTTATCCCTCGTTCCATATACTAGCAGAAGCAAAGAAAAATAGTTAAGGTAATGACGTAATTACGGCACGAAATTATTTTAGGAATCTGTCACTCGTTTCTCAATGAACTGGAATAGATAAACAACTAATTGAAAGATTAACAAATTACAACAGGGATGGAGAATACCCTAACTAACTGAATATGGAAGTCTAGGCATTTACAGGGCTTATGACCTGTCGTTGGCTGGTTTAAGTTGCCTAGCATGTGAAATAATTCAGCCAGATGAATCTCTTCACTACAATAAAGGTTTCAGCTTTTTAACTTCATTAAAATCAACAAATGGAAGAGTTGAAGAAACATGGATGAAAAATGGTGAATGTTAAACAGTGTGTAAAGTGGCCATATTTCCTTATTTAAGGTATTCTCCACCCCTGTTGTAATTTGTTAATCTTAATGACTGCCGAGGGGGTGAAATCCAGTCTTTTGTCTACAAACATTTGGACAAACTCAAATATTGTAATTGAAATATTTTCAAATGTACTTTCTATCATTTCTTGTGGTCATTACGTAAAATAAGAATTAGGTCCCGCGAAACCGTACAATTTTGCCCGCTTTTTTGCAATCATGTTGATTTTTTCCAAAAAAATGTAAATGATGCTTAACTTTTTAATTACTTAGAATGACCTTGGTAATCCGTGAATTGGGTTACAAATGTAAATTCAGTCATATTTAAATGCGATTTCAAGCAATTTATAATTTTGATGGCGGGCAAAATAACCTCCATGTTCCTCCATGTTTGCCCGCAACCATTATTTGTTGAACTGTAGCTCATATGGCGTTCTTGTATAAAAACTACATCATTGAATTATTAATTCAAGGGAAAAATTGTCGTTTGAACATATTTTCAATGACGAATTAATAAAATATTCGTATAAAAATAATTGGGCAAATTTACTCGCCGAACTCTATTTGTTTTCATACAAGCACTTTAAAGGTCCTTAGGGTTGTCAAAATCTGGTTGATAACTTAAGAAAAACTAATAAATCTTGTTTATTTAAAGAAATGTTTTATTTAAGTACACATACCAATAATCCTGGTCTTAATTACCTAAATGACAATTTTTAATATCAGGTAGGTACACACATTTTTTGAAATGGCAAATAATTATAAACTTACAAAAGCAATATAAAGTAATAAAAGATAGAACAGTGTTTAGAAGCAAAGTTGGTATGAAAAAATATGAGTAAATAAACAAAATAAATTTGAAAAAATACAATAAAAAGAATTAAAAGATAGGAACATTGTTTAGAAGTATAGTTGATTAAAAAAAAAGAAGAAGCTGTAGAAGATAGGTTTTTAAAATAAAAAAATAGATAAACCAATAAAATACAAACATATGAAAGAAATACAGTTTAAAGCAGCTAGGTACATGATATTACAATACAACAAACAACAAACATAATATTAAATTCTATTTGATATGGAACATATACATTGATTTTTTTAATTTACAAGATTTACAATAATGACAAGAGTCGAATGATGACGATGATGATGATAGTGATAAGAATAATGAGGACGTTTAATTATATTTTAATAAAAAATGTATATATTATATTATCTTGGTACATTTAAGAATACAGAAATAATTCGAAGTAAAGTTTTTTTAATTAGAATACCATGAACACTTTACCCCCAACTAACCTTAACAAAGTAGTTTTCTGAAGATAATTGTCGAAATATGCTTCTCATACGCGATTCTGATCAAAATATCAAATAAAAAGATGTATTATATTTTTGTCGTCGTAATTTACGTATTCGGCCTTATGTGTCGCGAGTAGAAACTATAGAAATGGAACGAAAAAAGAAAACAATAAATAAGTATCCGCCTACTCTAATTTTACCGGGCCGGGTGGATTGGCACGATGCATGTGAAATGGGCCAATGGATCCTAAAATACCGTATATTTTACGCGCATATGAATATTTCGCTAATTCTTAGAATATTCAATTTAGTTATTTATTTAGATGTTAAGTTTGCAATTTTTTATGTGGGCAGAGAGGAGAGAATGTCATATCACTCTGTCTTTGCATGCACACCTTGCTTCCTCTACATTCCCATATCTTTTCATGTATGCACGCCGATTATTCCGACCTTTCAAATATCCATCTTTAAGTATTTATTGAATTTAGTCATGCCATGTCTTTCTCGGTCTTCCTCGTTTTCCGCATCAATATTCGCATAGTTAATCCTTTTAGCCGTCCATTCGCTTTACATGTCCAAACCAACGCAGAACTCCTTTCTCGATTTTGACAGCATTCATCAAAATTTCATCCTTGTAAAAACAAGGTAGGATATTAAACGGAGGGACCTTTTAATATCTTTCTCAGTCTTTCCATCTCCAGTAAATATTCTTCCGAGTCTTTACTTGTTTCAGTATAACCCCATTCGCAGTAATTTCAAATTTTCTAATTTTTTCAATTCTTTCAAAGACCAGAACTTTCTATTTATCGACAAATTTATCAGAAAATCGCTCCCCTAGTATATATCGTAGACTTTTGTTACCAATAATTGCAGATCCACTTTGTTACTAACAAGAAGCACGGCATCATCAGTATACAAAAGACAATTAAAAAACAATTAAACAAATAAATTATCAGGCCGTAGGTAGGAGCAGTAGGCAGAGAGGGAAGAATGTCGCGCTACTTTATATTTATACGCAGACCTCGGTTCTTCTACATTCACGCTTTACGCGTCTTCTCATAAAGGCTGTAGTCGGTCATTCGAATTCTACGATTCCCCTCCAAAAGCGTAAAATATACCATTTCAAGATAAAGCAAATATACATTAACATCCTACGTTTGTCAATTTCTTACGTACTTTTCATACTTCAAAGAACAGAGATAGACTTAATTTTCGTGGAAGTATTTCGTAAATAAAATCTATTACACACTCAGAGTAATAATGCGTCAACCAATAGAGAAACCCTATCACTATGTTTCATAGAACGCAAGCGATGTTGGTTATCAACGGATTGGTGGCCATTTTGTTTTGTTTGACAACATAAGCATACCGGTTATATCGGATGCTTTTGTCGCTGTGCTAGGCTTTATAACTTGCTAAATAACTTGCATATTTACATTATAATAAATACAAATCGACCATGGTGAATCGCAGTATGTTTGGTTGCAGCAGTAGGAGCGTCAAAGGTGTTAAAGGAGTCAGTTTTCACAGGTAATTGATTTCCAATATTTTCCCATGGTTAACATTAATTTTTGGCATTTATTGTGCCGACACGTATATTATGTTGCTTAAAAACATTCCTTATATCAACATATTTACTTCAGATACTATTTTTGCTCAATTTAGGAGATAAATTTGTGAATTAAAGTATGTTTACTGTTGATAATGGCAGTTGATTTCGGGCAATATGTCGGGGCCGCACTAGGCATCCATATTAAGTAGAGGTCGATTCAAATTTTACTCGAAAATAGCAACGTTTACCTGGAAATCGCGTCTAAAATGACATGTCCAAATTTCAGGCCGCCACGACTCGCCGTTCCGGAGATGTGATGGACAAACAAACTCAACACAGGACTTTGGTTCCATGGAGTTGGGATTGCATCATTGAACACAAACATGTATTTTCACTTTTAAAAAATAACAATCGGGGAATTGCAGAAAAATAAATTGGAATAATCCCGCAATAATAAATACACCGGTACACATTTAAAATTTAACAAATTACAACAGGGATGGAGAATACCTTAAATAAGAGAATATGGAAGTCTAGGCATTTACAGGGCTTATGACCTGTCATTGGCTGGTTTCAGTGGCCACTTTACACACTGTGTAACATTCACCATTTTGCCTATGTTTGAATATCTCAATTCTTCCATTTGTTGATTTTAGTGAAGTTAAAGAGCTAAAACCTTCATTGTTGCGAAAAGATTCATCTGACTGAATTATTTCACATACTAGGCAACGCCTGAAAACAATTTTCTAATTTTTAAACTTCTTCTCGGACCAGTTGGTTTCATTACAATATCTGAGTTTGTCCAAATGTTCGTAGACAAAAGACTGGATTTCATCCCCTCGGGAGTCTTAAACCAAACAATGACAGGTCATAAGCCCTGTAAATGCCTAGACCTCCATATTCCCTTATTTAAGGCATTCTCCATCCCTGTTGTAATTTGTTAATCTTAATGACTCCCGAGGGGGTGAAATCCAGTTTTTTGTCTACGAACATTTGGACAAACTCAAATATTGTAACATTTAAAAGTATTTACAATGCAAATTAATATCCATTTGGCAATTCTCGACCTGAGTACGGCCCATTGTTTTACTAAAAGTCATTGGGTATTAAGGTTTTCCTAAGTTTAAGCTCCTCCATAGCTTAGCGCATTATTACTTTGAGGTTATACCACATTTGATGACCACTGCGTGCTAACACTATCTGGCTTTGTCTAAAATTATTATAAAATAAATAAATATACTTATTACAATACAAATAAATCAATACAATTATTTATTCATAATACCGATCTCTCAAATAAATATTACTCTGTAATTCTGCATTTGAAATAGTTCTAAGTACTAGTCAATTTGAAAAAAAACCCAGTCAGTACATTTTAAATGTAACAGTCTGGCAACAGACCGACAGAAACACTGGTGAAATGTCAAAGTTCACAATCAAAACAAAAATGGTTATGAACAGTATTTGATATCACTAACAAACGAGGAAGTTCAGTGTCTTGTTTTAATTTTTTTATTTGTTAATAAACTATTGCACTAAGTCAAAATATTTTTATTTTTTTTTACATATCGTATTATCAGCGCTATGATTTTTTAAAGAATTATATTTCTGAAATAACTCCGCTTGTGACGTCAGAGGTATTTAACTGTTAGTTCTTCCCATTGGTCCGTTTACGGTAAGCTAACCGGATATTCTTCACAGCTATCACATCATTGGTTGGTTTATATGAACCAGTAACAATACATTATATATTGTTGTGATTTAAGTCAAAATTAATTTTATTTAGTATCTACATTAAATTGTTAGATGTTTTTTTTTTTATTTCAGGTTAAATAAAGATATAAACTGATTGTTATAAAAAGAGGGCTCTTTTCATGGACCACTACACATCTCTCCAGTACTTTCTCACGTTACTCCGTCCGTCGTCATTTCTATTCAATCTTTAACTTGTAATTAAATGTAAAATAAATTATAAGATCTCACCCTGAGCTGTATCTTCTGTCTACGCTTCGACTGGTGTAGGGACTCCTCAACACACTACCCCCAAACACTTACAAATACAATAAAAGTGATCGTTGTTTATTTACTCATGGACATTACCAGATTGCAATTTAAACTTGCCTCAAGCTTGTATCAAGTTTGAAGTATCAAGAGTTCAAGCTTGACCCAAGTTTGAAATTGCAACTCTGTAAAATTTAGGCAAGTTCAAATTAAACTTCCTAGTTACCATTCAACAAACTTGCATGATGTTTGTTTTTACAAACATCCTACAAGGTTGTCACACCAACATTCATGCAATTTTAGATTTATTTAGCAAAAAAAAAACACAAAAAAAAACAAAAAACAAAAAAAAAAAAACAAAAAACACGAAGGTTCTTAAAAATATTAATATCAAATAAAATATCTTGTTATTATTACTCAGTATATTTATTTTGAATAAGTAATAAAAATAGCGGGCTATTTTTGCCAAGAAAGTCAGATGATGTGATGTCAAATAATTCATGTCAATTGACTGGAGATCAGAGTCCGGTGCATTTTTTTGTCTCTCAACTCCGAAACAAATACATAAAACTGTTTGATGACTTACAAGCTTTTCTACTAGCGAGATTTATCATGGTTAAAAGTATCCGATATTCAAATCAAAATTTGTTGCAACAGAGGGAAAACATTTTGGGAAGGAAATATGGAAGTCTATGTATTTACTGAGCTTATGTACTGTCATTGGCTGGTTGAAGTGGCCACTTTACAAACTGTGTAACACTAAGCGTTACGCCTATGTTTAAATATCTTCATTTCCTTAACTCTTCCATCTGTTAACTTTTGTGAAGTATAATAACCTCTGGGGTTAAAGTATTGGTTTATTAAATCGATATATTATCAACAGCCTTTTCGTTCTGTAAATAAAACACAATTCGATCAATTCAAAAGTATAATGTTTGTGATATTTAATAATTAATCAGTTTAAACTATTGTAAGCATTATGCAGTGGATAAGATATTAATATCATACTTACTTTTAAAGAACTCTTGACAAGACGGTTTTGTCGAATTACA
This sequence comes from Micrasema longulum, assembly GCF_059751315.1. Taxonomy (NCBI): domain Eukaryota; kingdom Metazoa; phylum Arthropoda; class Insecta; order Trichoptera; family Brachycentridae; genus Micrasema; species Micrasema longulum. Next base: position 2,783,729 of record NW_028277303.1, read on the forward strand.
GTGCTACGAAAACTCATTTTTATTGTTTTTTCATGTTTTATCAATAGTTTATCCTTTAAAATGAGTATTAACACTTTGACAATATTAAAAGTTTTAAAAATCACCGGCAAAACATCCAATGACAAATGCGTAATTAATACGAATTATCGGCAGCATTGCGCATTAAATATGACATGAAACCCACGGACAATTTTATGGAAACGAAAAAAATTCCTTGCAGTTCGGTACATTACACTTGTTTATGATTAAAACATGTTCATAATGTAATAAAATAGGCTGCCTCGTGATGCAGTGGTCAGCGCGTTTGCCTACCATGCGAGAGGTCTGTCGGCCTCGTGGTCCAGTGGTCAGCGCGTTTGCCTACCACGCAAGGGTCTCGGGTTCGATTCCCGACATGGTTGAAATGAAATATTTATTTAAAAATGTGTTTTTACACTAGAATATTTCATAACCCCTGGGACTGGTACCTGAAGCGTGAGACTGATTATCTTACCTTCATGTAACAAAAATAATCAAGATTCACTGCGATTGATGTACCAACCAAAGTATTCTATGCACCATTAGGTGCGGAAAGGGAATGATGATAATGAAAATAGGCTGCATTAAAATTTGAAAACTCAAAACACAAGATAAGCTTAAATTTTAAAAGTCACTATCAATAACTGACTCCGAACTGTCGACCACTTGTCAACTGTCCACACATGAAATAAGGTAAAGTCGGGATCTACGTTCAAGGAAGGAATGAAGTAGAGTGTTGTGACTTGTAACACTTGTCCGGTTGAGTTTAGATAAAAATTAAGTGGTCGATATTCACGAATATATTATATTCACGAATACCGAGGCGCCAATTCGCAACTACACCGGGCAGCGTCAAAACATATTACCGTATTTCTTATGTGCGCTTTAAACGTAGACTTTGTCTATAGATTATGAAATTTAATAAATTTATATCGGATCCCTGTACGACGAAAATGACCGTGATTTGTTGGTTTGATTAGAAAAAACAATACGGTCTTGAAGCTGGTGTTTGTGTCGAAAGAAAAATAAAACATTCACTCATGTTTCGATCAAGAAAGATTTTAAAAAACCTTATCAAAATGTAAAGCACAGATTCAACGTCCACCACCGGCCGAATTATGGTCGTAAAAAACATAAAAAAAATATTCAAAAGATACTCAAGAAATTAAATAATTACAACCAAAATTCTCTCCTTATTATTTAAAAAAATATAGATCGATTAAAATAGTTTTCAAATAAAATATTTTAGTAATTAAATTTTTTTAAATGATTATCGAAAGCATAATTTTACTTAGAATTAAAGAAAAATACCAAAAAATATGTGATTTAAAATGTTTGTATTTCTTTTTAAAACCAAAAATTTAAGATTTAACTGCGTCTTTTCTAATGCTCAATTTATTATTTTTAAATCAATAGGACCTTTTTTACTTTAGTACTTAGTATTTAAATGAGAATCGATGAACCAAAGTTTATTCTAAATTTAAAAAGGCGTAATCTGCCGGTCGGAAATTTATTTTATTTTATTTATATAACTTGGAAGTAAATTTTTTAACAGAAATACCTTGAAAAATTATTGTTTTTTATAAGAAAAAACACAGTTTTAAAATGACAAAATCGTATGATCTCCTATTTTTCGTTCGTTTTAATTGACTACAGCCTAAACGCACGACGATTATACCGACTTGAATATTTGTTGAATTTGGTTATGCCATGTCTTCCCCATTTTCTAAATCAATAAACATTATGAGCTTAACATAAGCTGTTACGTCTGTGTCTATTTGCTCGGTATGTCAAAATCCTCGCGACTCTTCTTACTTAGTTTTGTCGGCAATGTTTGTCTTGAATTTGCACTTGGCAATTCAATTTGTACACCGATCGCTCTTAGATAGTTTTTATACATTCGCCCGAGAGATCACACTTTAACAATATTTAGCTTCCATTTTTCCTTTTTAAAAAAAAATAGTTCCATGCTTCAAGTCCGTATATTAGGGTCGGTACCAGGACTCTATTTCTAACTGCTAATTTCATCTGCGACAAACTATAAACTCAAGTGTACCTAATGGCTACAACGCTTGCAACCGCGGCAAGATCAGATTTTCTCAAATCGGGGGGTGTTTTGGGCTGTAAGTCATCACTACAGTTGGGTATTTTTTTATTATTTTATTTTATATTTTATTTATTTCACAAATAATAAACAATACATACGACATTGGTAAACTAATCGCAATTTGTTACGTTTAGATATTGTTCATCAATTATATGTGGACATCAATTATACGAGTATGTAAAATTTTTTTTTTTATTAATTTTTTTTATTGGCCAAGCACCAACTTATTTTAATATTATACTTACAGTTCATTAAAATTTTACCAAATCACATACGGAACTACATATTTTAATTATAATAATAAAAATACTTTATAGTTTTATTCCACTTTTATTTATATTTTTTTATAAATTTTTTACCAGTGACCGGGTTTCGTCGTGACCGACATTGTCAGACTGGTGTTATTATTATAATTAAAATGCAGTTCCACCAAGAAATGTCAGTAGAAAAACTCACTATATATTTTATTTTATAAATTCAGTAGCAGTTATTCTATACTTAGTCTTCTGGCTTGTTATGGTGCAAAGAAATTAAATAACTAAATGTACGCTTTTAATTTTACTAACCATGTATATAGTATATATATAAATAATAGGTTTTCTTCGTAAATACTAATATTTACTGCGATACATATTTATATATTATTATAGTTTAAATACAATACGTGACATAGGCTAGTTAGTGAACCATTGAAACAATTTAAGGGTTAGAAATGTACTATTTGAAGATAACGTTAGATCCATCGATGTGGGTGCATAATCAATCCGAGGTTAACGCTTATTACCGCGGCGAATACCATACCTAACAAAATTCTCAGCGGGGGGCGCGTCGTCACGACGCCGACGCCTTTCGGTACTTTCCGCCAAACCCCGAGAGTTGACGGTCGAGTCCATTTTAGTATTTTACAAATGTCGTCCAGTGAGGTGGCTTTTGGGAAGCTTTAATATTTTGGTTTTAATGGAGTATCGATTCGGAAAAGGTATTAATTTAAACAATATAAAATATTTATATAAAAAAATATAATTAAAATATTGAACGTATGTGTAAATTATAGTATCCAATTAACACATTTGCTTGTTTTAATTCATTGTCAAGTTAAAAGGTAAATTTTAATTTTTAAATTAAAATCACCGCCTTCCGCTCATTATTTTTTTAGCGCGTATTTTATTTTTAAAATCGTGAGTTTTTAAATGTACTTTTTAAGGTTATGGATACAGCACTCGACGGGGAATTGAATCAACTCAAAACAACGTGTTACGGGAAAAAGTTTTTTTGATGTTTCTTTATTTTGTGCGATGCGGTCCGTGGCACACGTAATATGATAAAACAACTATTGTTGGAAACCGCTTGTCACAAGCAGTTACTATATTTATAGAATTAGTTGGACTACTTACATAAGGTAAGATTACTGAACTAAAAAGATTTGTTAAGTACTTTTGACCGGTGTTTTCCTACATAAATGAAGGATGAGTTTGCACCTCGAATTTCTCAGACTATAAAGAAGTTAAAACACTATGTAAGCATGACTTAATGCAAATAATCAACTTTATAAACACACAGCATAGGTTTGGCAGCAATGCGGCATTCGTTGATTTGCTTGTAAAATAATTACAACATGATTTGCATTATTTTGTTTTATTCACCTTCATTAGTAATTACTTAGAAATTAGCAGGTTCCTGTCAAAATGTTCATGGAAATTATAATAACACAGTGTTCGTTAATTATTGAAATCGATAAGCAAGTAGGTAGTCACTCGTACGAAACTTTACGTCTTTGCAAAAAGCACATGCGATTGCTTCGAGCGTGTGTGAAAATACCGTGTTATTTTTAGTCAAAACACTGTTAAGTTTTGTTTACGATGTTTTAGTGCCTTACTAATGTTTGATAAAACTTTGCTGCTACTAATAAGCTATAATTCAGAGTATGCAAGCGCTAGGTTACTTACACAAACTTTTACGTATACCTGCCTACTACTTGTACCTACATACTTTTGAACTTTTTAGTGCATAAAGTACACGTACTTATAAATTTTGTGAAACTGTTATAATTAAAAACGGTAGTAGACAAATTATTTAAGTCTTTATGTTGCGAATCAGTGAAAAAATCTTAAGATGGTAACGGAATGACGACTTGAATACTTTTGGTTTTCAATTAAAACGCCGTAAAATTGGGTAATGAATTGTTAGTTGCGCATGTTGATACTTAAATATTTTCACTATCGTTTTCAGTATTTAACTGGCATACGAGTAGTAATTGATAACTCATTCTTTCGTTTAACTTAATCAATCGCAAGATTTAACCGAATAAAATATATATTTAAAAAATCAATCACATTAGTAAATTTATTTTTACAAAAATAAAGAGTAGGTAGTTTTATTGCAATCCTACCTATTTTAAAAAGTTGATCATATAATAAAAATAATTTCTTTGTATCGTGTTTAGATATACACCATTCGACGTAAGAACAAAAATGATATCTGTTTTTTTTTTTAAATACATGTATTACGACCTCAAAGCATCGTCGCCAGAGGGAGAGTATTTTAAGACTTAAATTACACTCTCAATTTGCTTTTATAATTTAACAAATTTTTGACGAAAATTGAAAAAACTTTTTCTGCGAATCTATCATCATTATTTCGCTTTCCGCACCCAGTAATCATTTGAAAACTAAATGCAGTCTATTTCGACGATCTGTTACGCGAAGGGAAGGTGATCAGTCTTTCGTTTCAGGTGCCAGTCCAGAAATAATGAAATATTGCAGTTTAAACAACCTTTGTGTGTTTATGAATCGAATCTTCGAAATCATAAACACGCGTCGTGGCGCAGTTGGTTAGACGGCTAACTGTGAAACTGGCGTCGAGGGTTCGAGTCCCGCCAGTTGCAAGAAAAAAGTCCAATGAAGATTATGTTCTCAATTGTTCTCGGCGTTGTGGTGTATTTTTCATAACTTCCTTCACATTTCCTCTCTCCTACCTGCTGACAAGCCTCTAAAATAGAGACCTAGCGGGTTATTCCTTTTGAAATAAATAAAAAAAGAAACATTTCATATCCACCCTGCCAGGAGTAGAACCTATAATTTTACGAGTGGTAGGGGATCGCGTCAAGCACTACCCAACGAGGCGAACTTATCTCCACTCTATTTCCTTATTTAGGATTTTACCTGAGAGCAGCCATCGAGTCAAAAACACTCGTCTAGGGTTCTGGTTCTGTTTTACACCGAGAACTATATTTTTCATCGCCTGGACACAGAAAGCGTATCTACAACTGCAACTAGTTTTTTTTTTGCCGTGTAATTTATATGTATTTTATTTTTTGAATGGCTGGTGGGGGTTTTAGTCAATTTTTGTGTTCTAAATTTGCTGTATAGATCGAAATACGCTGCATCAGGTGCGGACAAGGGTTTGATAATGATGAAATAATTTTATTTATTTCACATAATTTTTTTGTTTTTTTTTCTTTTCTATATGAACACCTCACTGGGCCGCCTATAGTGGACGAAAAAGTTGATTCAAAACTCTTCGGTAGAAATATTACCCTTTATCCAATGACCTATTTTTTTTTCATTTATCAATAATTGTAGTCTGCATTACTTTGCGGTTTAATCCATCACGGAATATGATGAATAGAAAGCAGATAGCTGCTAAAATGTCAATACGTACATAAAAATAGGTCCATTCCGTAGAAGCCGTTTTCAGCAAGCGAATTGCCCTATTAATGGATGAATTCTGACTTGCATTCGTACGGCTTCTGGGCGCGTAAAAAAGTGCATGAGATTTCGCTCTAGTACAATATTATTGTGAACATACAAACTGACCTCTTTCAATATATTTGGATTATATATATATTTTTTTTATTCATAAATTTCATAAAAAGTACATGTTTTTGTAAAATTATAAACATATCTACTTTTACACATCTAGTAAATGTTATCACTGTAACTCTCAAAAAAAAGAGACCAACTCTTGTGCTTGGAGAGTGACTTACACTGTTTTAGTTTTTTATTTATAAGAGTTTTTATAATTTTAAATACGAGTACATGAAAAGAAAAATAAAATCATAGGATATATAAAGAAAAAACATAAAACAATAATACATTCATACTAAATAAAATTTAATGTTGTTTTTACACGAGTTCAAAAAATTTCTTTAGATTAACTTTAAATTTATTTATTGATATATTATTTTTAATAGTTTTTCGTTCATTAGGAAGATTATTATAACTTTTTACTAATCTAGCGTCCCTGCTAGAAAAAATGATAAAATAAGTATTATACTGTATATTATTATTTTTTTGTACTTATTTGTCTTTGCTACATAGTTTTACGTTTTTTAGTCAGTTTCTTCCATATAGGTTTTTTTCATATAACTGGTGGCTTAGGCCGTATACACGAGTACAATAAATAAATTTAGTTTGAGCGAAGAAAATGGCATTTCAATTCCTGGTCAAGAAGTAAGTCCAGTGCTACGGGAATTTTAAATATAAAAAAAAATATTGATCGAAATTGTCTTACAAAATAAGAATAAAACTATTTAGAGCAGTAGATACACAATTAAAAATAACGTTTCTACCTCTCTAATAGAGTAAAAACTCGTGTGTAGATTTCGTTTTACGTGAATTTTTATTTTCTAAACAAGTTTCTTAAATTAGATATACCTATTATTATAGGTGCGAAGGTTTTCAGGGTCACTGTTGTCAATATGTTTCTTCTGTGGGTGATACCGTGTGTGTTGGAATTGTTCCGACGTTTCGGCTACCATTGCAGGAACCATCTTCAGGGTACCTAAGCTGAGTGTTTAGTAGAAAAAATATGTGTTTAAGTACTAGTAATGTGTACCATGTCGCAGTCGGCAGTAGGGACATTTCTATTCATTTTTGTGGTATGTAGTGCTGGGAACCTATTATTATATTCTAAAAGAAACACAGTTTTTTACTGTACGGAGTTTCACGTGTACTACGTTTTTAACAGTATGAAGTAATAGTATATGACTTTAAAAAATCATAGCGATGATAAAAGGATATGTATATGATTTTTTTAATTTGCTTAGTTTGATGGTTTTTTCTAAATATTAAAAAAAAAACTGAACTTTCTTAACGCCTTACGTGCCTTCATTCTCGCACGCGCACCATAGCATCGTCGGCGTCGTGATAAGACGTGATGTCGAGCATAAAAATGTCGTGTGTGACTAGAAAACGCTTTACCAAGGTAAAAATCCACACGGCATGATATAATAACATAGGTTAGAATTATATTTATTGTATTTTTTATTCTATTTATTTAATAGCAGGCAAACGCAATAACCAGTCAAACACGAGGCCGACTAATCTCCACTCGATTTCCTTTTGCGGGAATTTTACTTGAGAAAAGCAGATGAATATGTTTTTAATGAATACAAAAAAAAGTAACCAACGTCAGTCTACCCTAATTTTACCGTACCGCGCCATGTATATTTGGGCAATACGTATGAAACTGGTATATTTATAAACAATAAAACAAAACTGATATGTGTATCGTTTGATTCGTGAATACGATCCAACTTACATAAATATTTTTTTATTTTAATTCTTTATTTTTTATTTGAACTACAACAGGCCAGGTGGCCCAATACACAGGCTTGAGAAAAAAGTGTTCTCATCGGGAATCGAACTCGGAACCTTCCACGTGTGAGTCAAGCATCTTAACCACTACACCATAAGCATTTTATAAGTCGATAATTCATCCGTAAGACTTCAAAAGTAATTTTTATAAAACTTTAAAGTAGGTACATAAATAATAACGAGTTACACAAAAATTTGAAATAAGGAAATGTATATATACTCGTATATGAAAGGCACAGAATATAAAGGATGGATGTCAATTTTTATTTGTTTTAAACTACTAATGGCATCTGATGGTAGTTCGCATGATCTACAACTCTATTAGCTAAAATGAGACATTAAGGCTCTACTTTCCAAGATACCTGAACAAGAAATAAAATGTATACATGGAAGGATCGAAGTCAGTTAAATACTGGAAATATAGCGATAATGCAATATTATAGAAAACCATTTGAGATTATATAAAACAGTATAGGCCATTTACATTTAGCAGGTTCCTTCATATTTATAAGTTTATTTAAATGTCCAAGAGGTTTGAACTCAAAACTTCAATTTTTACATTCATTATTTATATCTTGTAACCTTCATCTTATGAATAGTACATCTTTTTTTCACACGAATGTTTTCACGTGTATCGTGATTTGCTGTCTTTTTATTCGAATTTTTGAGGGCAACGAAATGTTTGCTAAATATGAGACGCGGTTGGTAGGGCAATAACGTGTTTATTTGTTCACGCGGTAACCTACGCATTATTACTCTGAGCTATTATAAAGGTGTCTCAAAACCTTCTTGAATTTAATGTTTGAATAACACATACTGCAGTTGAATTTTGGGGGTTTTTCTTTTCAATGTAAAATATGGAACTGGGGGTTACGTGCGGAACACAACATACGACAAATGCCCGCCTTCACTTTATTGGCAAACGTTCACCCTTTTCACGAAATTTTCTATCACATTTTGACATAGTTGTGATGAATTTCGTCAATAACTCGTCGAATTTCGGTTTTGAACTCCAGAATTGCCTGTGGATTATTTGCATACACTTTTTCCTCCAGAAACCCCCAAAGAAAATAGTCCAGAGGTGTCAGATCACACGATCTTGTAGGCCAGTTAACTTCTCCCCGCCGCGCCGCGCCGCGAGATAACTCGTCTTGGAAATTTTGTCTGCAATAAATGCATTGTTTCTGCCGCAGTGTGGCAAGTTGCACAGCACCATCTTGTTCAAACCAAATGCCGTCAACAGCATAGTCGCATGTCGCGATAACGAAGACCATTGACGGTAACTGCATTACCGGTTGAATTCTAAAAAAATACAGGCCAATGATTCCGCCAGTCCAAAATTCACACCACCCGGCCACACGCGGTAGGTGCATAGTGCATATGCTGTTGATAGATCACTCGGGAGGTTTTTGGTCCCCCAAATTCGATTCGACAGTTCTGTCTATTGACGTGCCCATCAAGTTAGAAGTGCGCCTCATCGCTAAAGACGTTTTTTTTTCGAAAAATCACCATCGACTTGTTGATGCTCCATTATCTAATTGACGAAGTTCGGCGCTGCGCATGGTCTGTTGGCTTTAAATGATGTGTTAATTGAATCTTATAAAAAATTCTGCATGCCTTAACCTCAAACTTTGCCGATGACAACTGCAAAATATCCGCGTTTCACGTTCGGCACAACGACAATTATTCGAATTTCTAAATTCAAGTAGATTTGGAGACACCCAATATTATGTCAGTACTTTTAATTCTTTATATTTATTCTGTTTAAGTATATAAGTGTTCATTTTAATATTTTAAACAATTTATTAGCCATTTACTGCTTTGACTGAAAGCCAATTCGTTTTTTTTCGGTTTCGCCTCTGCATCAGATCGAGAGGAAAAACTAAATCATCTTGATTATATGAATATTTGCTATCCATCCGTATGGGCTGCATTTCTGAATGTTATATCCTCATGTTCAAGTATTCGAGATTCCATTCTGTCCATCTTCCACTTCACAAAACACCAGTAAACTTCTCAATGTTCTTCATATCTTTGTTACTTCTTTTATTGATTCCACACTCTATATCACACGGTAGTATGCGATGTCCTGAAACCACGAACAGCAGTTGAAATTTTGTAATAGGGTACAAGATACAGTGGTGCCTCACACAACGAACTTAATTTGTTCCAGGAGCAAGTTCGTTATGCGAAAAGTTCGTTATGTGAAACGCGTTTTCCCATAACAATACATGTTAAAAAAAATAATTCGTTCTGTAGCATAAAATATGGTAAGATGACATAAAAAAAAGATAAATTTTTTGTTATTATTTTTATTTAGATACATCTAAAAACATAATGAAAAAAACACACATTTTTTAATTTTAAGAAATAATCGAATCTTGCACATCTTCATCCATTTTCCGCTTTTTGGCCGATGGTGCAGTGAAAAACCTGTCCAAAGTCGTTTGTTTCTCTCTTTTCTTCAACATCTGCCGGAAATAACGGACAAGAGTATCGGAGTACAGGTCGTTGATCCTGTTTGCTTCAGCGGAATCCGGATAGTGGGCATTGGTAAACTCCTGAACTGCTTTCCATTTGACCAGGATGTTCTTGATGTCAGCAGTTGGAATTGGTTGATTGTTTGATTGTTGCTCCTCGTTATCAGATGACGCTTCCCTTTGAGCATTGTCCTGTTGTTGGGCCAGAAGTGTTTGGAGCTCTTCAGTTGTCAGCTCTTCTTTGTGTTCCTCAATAAGCTCCTCTACATCCTCTTCAACGATTGCTGCGACACGTGCGTAAGTTAAGCGTACTGCTCAGTGACTAACGACTGCCTGCGCGGAAGGATGCAATAAATCGGCAGTGATCGTGTGAAGTGGGCGACTTTGTTGTGTGAAGCGAAGTTCGTTGTGTGAAGCGAAGTTCGTTGTATGAATCGTGAAATGAACGAAAAGGAAGTTCGTTGTGTGCAGCGTTCGCTGTGCGAGGCGTTCGTTATGCGAGGCACCACTGTACTACGAATGACATCAAAGCAGCAATAAAAATATATTATTTGCTTGTCTCCAGCGTCATAATTAGAGGCTGGCCAGGCGGGCGGCTGCCAGAGGCGCAATCCTCAGGGGGCGTACTTTGCAGACCCAAAGCCTTCTTTTCTCTTTCTCTTCCTAGAAAATAAATCTTGGGGGTCGGAAAATTCAAAACTTGCCAGGGGCACTCATGACCCTAGCTACGACGCTGTTTGTTCCCAAACGATTTTTTGCTTATAGCTCCTTGGGATCTTGGGAATATTGCATTAGGTGTTAACATAAGTCATATCGTCGGCCTCGTGGTGTAATGGTTAGCGCATTTGCCTACCATGCAAGCGGTCTCGGGTTCGACACCCGACATGATTGATATGAAATATTATTTCAAAGGGTGTTTTTACACCAGAATACTTCATAGTCCCTAGACTGGTGCCTGAAGCGTAAGACTGATCACCTTACCTTCATGTAACTACAATGATCAAGAAAACTTGCAATTGGTGTGCCAATGCAGTGCCTTGTGCACCCTTAGGAACGGTAAGGGGATGATGATGATCATGTTAACATAAGTTGTGTCCGTTTTTTCCCAAATTTGAAAATGAGCACCAAAAGTAAAACAAAATCGTAAAGATTAACAAATTATAACAAGGATGGAGAACATTTTAGAGAAGGGAATATGGAAGTCTAGGCATCTACAGGGCTTCACCTGTCATTGGCTAGTTCCTTTTAGAAAAAGTTAGAAACCTTTATTGTTGCGAAGAGATTCACATAATAAAATTATTTTACGTACTAGGCAACGCCTGAAAATTAAGTAGTAAAACATTTAAGTTTGTAAGTGAAAATTCTTGATGTAAGTTCATTGTAATTTATTATATAAATAAAAGACGAGTGATACTTAAATTCACAAATTTGGAATATCCAGTGACCGGTTTCATCGCTTTCGCGACATCTTCGAGACTGGTATCTTTATTAAAGGGTTCAATGTATTTATACAAAAAAAAAGCATAAACAAAGCAAACAAAAAAAATATTTATAGACTGTTATTCGTACCGCTTAACGAACATAATTATAACAATAAGTTAAACATAATTAAATCTATCGCAATAAATAACGAATACATTATCGATACTATTCCTGGCCGATTACCTTTCGTTCCCATCCTTCCGTTGACCCATCCTTATGGTACCTACCTAACATCAAGAAAGAAGATATTCAAAATTAGAAGTTTCGGATTTAGAACAAAAACAAAACAACATTTTTGACTTGACATAAAATCGGATAAATAGTGGTTGGAATCGTCGCGCGTCGTGGAAAACATTGTCTTATTTAATAGTTCATTTTGTGATCCAGTGCCAGAAATTGAAGAACATTCAGATTATATTAAAGGTAAGTATCCACTCCATGTACCTATTCCTTTCTCAAATATTTCCCAATTCACAAAACTGAATGAAATTCGTCTTTCATTTACAGTTCGCCTTTTCGTTAACATTTTGGTCACTTCGTCACCGGATATTATCAGGTTTTCATCATTCATTCAGTTTTGTTGGTTGGGGTATTGATCCTTTATCGATAAATGCTTTTTTTTTGCTAACCATCGTGGCATTTTTCATAAATATCGATTCAGTTCTTCATACTTTGGTACCATTGTCATTTCGCTATTAATTTCTCCAAGCAGAGAAAATTGGTTTTCGATTCCTTGAATTTGACATTTTAAAAATATAATTATTATTTGATTATTTCAGTCTAGTACTTATTTATCCTTTTGGTGGATAAATTAAGTACCTAGTACCTACGTTGTCGCATGTGATTTCCGTATCGTTCTTAGTTAATTTGAATTTCGATTTATTTATTATTTAATTTATTTTCTTAATAACTTACCTATTTACAATGGCATCAATTATTAATAAATTTCGTATGGCGCAAATACGTTTTGAAATCATTCAAACTTATTTAAATAAAGTTATTGATGGGTCTCCGGATGATAAAGACATTTTTTTGGCTTCTGTTAGTGATATCGAAAATATTAATAAATCATTTATGGATTACCATATGTCGGTTTTGAACAAAAAAAAATGAAGTAGAATTATTGGAATCGGACACAAATTATAAGCAATTTCTAAATAATTATTATAACAACAACAACAACAACAACAAACCATCACGCCGTTTCCCCGTAGGGGTAGGCAGAGAGGATAGAACGCCATAACACTCTATCTTGGCATACAGACCTCGCTTCCTCTACATTCATACATCTTCTTATGCACGCACGCCGATTATTCCTACTTTTGACATTTCCATCTTCAAGTATTTGATGGACTTGATCGTGCCATGTCTTTCTCGGTCTTCCTCGTTTCTGCATCCATCAACATTTGCATCGTAGATCCTTTTAGTCGTTCTTTCGCTGTCCATTCGCTCTACATGTCCAAACCAACGCAGCACCGCTTTCTTAATTCTGTCAATAATGCATGTCTCAGCCTTACACACTTCACGGATCTCAACATATGTGCACCTATCATACATCGTTTTACCACACATTCGCCTGAGGGATTGCATTTCGACAGCATTCAACCTACTTTCATCATTATTTTTCCAATTCCATACTTCGCTCCCATACATTAGAGTTGGAACTAGAACTCCGTTGTGAACTGCTAGTTTAGCCTCCTGCGATAAACATTTGTTTGCCAAAGTAGATTTTAGTGCACCGTTCACCCTGTTCCCGGCACTCACCCTCCTTTCAATATCTTTATCGGCCTTTCCGTCCCTAGTAAACATACTTCCCAGGTACACAAATTCTACTACCTGATTCAGAATATCTCCGTTCACGCTGATCTCACATTTAGTTATATTTTCATCCCTTTCAAAAACCATTTATTTTCGATTTATTTTCGACCATTTATTTTCGATTTTCGATTTATCAACATTCATAAGCAAATCGCTTTTCTTGCATACCTCGTAGACTTTTGTTACCAAGAATTGAAGGTCTTCTTTGCTGCTAACAAGAAGCACGGTATCATCCGCATACAGAAGACAGTTAACAGTTATACCATTCATTTTTGCTCCCATTCTTAAATCTTTCAGTTCTTTTATACAGTTATCGATGTATATGTTGAACAACCATGGAGACATTACACATCCCTGTTTGACTCCTTTCGGAATATTAAACCACGATAGTTATAATGATATTTTGAAATGGGAAAAAAGATTTTCCAGTGTTAAAAGTCACACTAATCGTTCTTATAATGACAGTATCGATGTATTTTCGCCAAAATTGAATCTCATAAAATATTCTGGATTAGTAATTATCCAGTGGAGTAATTTTATTATTACATTTAATTATCTTATACATTTCGGTACTAGGCTTAACCCAATTAAAAAAATGCATTATTTAATTGGATGTTTATCAGGTGAAGCATTAAATATTATTCGTCATTTGCCTATAGCTTTGGAGAATTATATGGTGGCATACAATTTGCTTGTTCAGCGTTATGAAAATAAACGTCTCATAGCAGATATTCATATCGAAAATATATTGTCATATCCTGTAGTTAAAAATTATAAAAACATTAGATCAATTTTAAATGAAAATTTTTCCGCTCTTCAAGCATTAGATTTTCTATTAGTTCAATAGTCATTTTTACTGTTACGTATTGTGTTGAGAAAGCTACCGGTTGGTTTAAGAACGGAATTTGAAATACATGGACATGGTGAAAATATTCCTACCTTAAATCAACTATTAGATTTCTTACAGTTGCAGTGTAAAGCTGTAGAGACTAGCGAAAACAATAATCTCGAAACCCAGCATTGTTCAACCTTGACAAATCGTACTAAAAATTCATTTAATTCGTTTGTCGCGAAAGTTGAATCTAATAATCAATCATTTAATTGTTTTGTTTGTAATGCTAACGACCCTTTTTATAAGTGTGCGAAATTTCTTGCAATGAAACCCACAGATCGTTTCCTTGTGGTTAAGAAACACCAATTATGCATAAATTGTCTTAAACCAAATCACATGGTTTCCAATAGTAATTCTCGTTTTTCGTGTAAACATTGTGGTAAAAAACACAATTCTTTGATTCATTTTAAATCTAATCATAATGTTAGGTCTTCATCAATCCACTCAGATTCAGGGGAAATTGACAATGTTGAAAATTCAAACCCAAATAATTCGTTAGTGTCAGCCACAAATTCGTTACAAAATACAACTTGTTTGAATAGTACAATTCTGTTGCCAACTGCCATTGCAGAAGTTGGTAATAATATTGGTAAATCTAAAAAAATCAGGATTCTTTTAGATAGTGGAAGTCAGGGAAATTTTATTACTCGAAAATGTGTAGAACGATTGGGCCTAAAATATACCAAGTGCAACATACCTATTAGTGGAATAGATAAAATGAATTCTGGAGCCACCGCAGGCAAAGTCAAATGTCTTTTGAGACCATTTGGTTCATCCGATTTTCCTATTGGATATGAATTTATAGTTTTAAATGATCTTTGCAATAACATGCCAACTATTGAGTTTCCTAGTCAAAATTGGGAATACATTTCGAATTTACATTTAGCGGATCCTAGATTCAACATTCCAGGTCCGATTGATGTTTTGTTGGGTGCAAGAGTTTTTTCCACATTGTTGAAGTCGGGAAGAATCTTTGGCAATCCAAATCAGCCATTTGCGATGGAAACTATTTTCGGCTGGATTTTAATGGGCAAGGTTGGTTGTGATTCTTTGAATGATCCTTTAAATTCTTTTGTCGCTTTATCAGAAAATGCTGAAGATATCCTTAATCGCAGTTTTGAAATTAAAGAGGTGTCGCCAAGTAAGATTTCTGTTAATCCTGAACTAAGTCGTTGTGAAGATATTCTTAGGCAAGAATATTATAGTACTTCATCATATAGTTTATACACATATGTCGCGAAAAAAGCTACACAAATTTTAAAAAGTAGTTATAATATTGTGTATATAGTAAAACATTTCACTTAAATTGTATTTCATAATTGTCCATAAATCAATAATTCGTTCTTAATAAAATTGCAATAAATTCAAGGAATCAAAAATATCGTGTTTCGTATTGTTTCATTTTATTTCAGGTATTGGTACCATGGTTTGATTGACTGGATCTCGATAGTTTCGTTTTATTGTTTGTTCATTCCTTTTGACGACCTATCATAGTTCCTCAAGGCCGGGAGTAAGGTAAGCGCGGGGGATATAACGCGGTCGGGGATATGATGCGTTTTCGAGATCTCGCAAACTCGGCCTACTAGTGACGGAAAGGTATTGGGGAATGATAGTACCGACCATTGCCACCAGATGAAGCGTGTCTAAGTTAGTGTGCAGTGAACCGTCGTGGAAAGAGGGCCTGTTTTGTGCGCAGTTTTGCAGGTAACAACATGTGAAATTTCATCGCATAAATTTTAAAGCTTGTTAATTTGTTTTCTTTCTATGTTTTTATTGGTTTCGTATATTTTACGTTATCGCGCTGTCTTTAAAATCAATAATATGACTTGTATATTTACATAGCCCTCATCGCTTACTATTTGCTATTTTTTACTTAAAATGCCGTCAAATTGGGGATATGACGCATTGTGGTTGCGGGGGATATGACGCTCGTCATATCCCCCACATAATATTTGTGGTAATACTAACTTGTTTTTAGATATGCCTAGCTACAAGTCTAAGAACCTACGGGGCTGCTGGACTGAAGATAACCTTCATGCCGCTTTCAAGGATGTAGCAGGCGGCTCTTCAGTGAGGGGGGCAGCTAAAAAACATGGGATACCGGAAAAAACCCTACGATTCCGTCTCAAAACAAAGAACAGCAATAAAGGCAAGCTCGGGCAACCTCCTGTCCTTGGCTTGGACGCAGAACAAAAATTAGTGGTTCATATCAAGAGACTGCAGGCTGCCGGGTACGCCCCAACAAGGGATTCACTCTGCCGAATGGCTTTCAACCTGGCTGGACAAATGGGCCGAGCTTCCAGCGCACATTTCAACGTAGAGAAACGCAAGGCAGGAAGGGGATGGTTTAACGCATTTCTCAAACGAAATCCATCATTGGCAATTCGAAAAGCACAAGGAGTGTCTATGGCCCGCACGGATGGCATGATAAAGGAAGAAGTGAATAATTATTTCACTTTGCTAAAAACAACGTTAGACTCATTGAACCTCTTGAACAAACCAGCAAATATTTACAATGTAGATGAGTCAGGTCTACAGCTGAACAACCCTCCGCAAGAAGTCATAGCAGCCAAAGGCAGCAAATCAGTTCAAGTTCGGCAGTCAAAAGAACAAGGTGAAACAGTCACAGTTGTTGCCTGTTGTAATGCAGAGGGAAGCTTTTTACCGCCTTACGTAGTCTTCAAAGGCGTTTACAAGCAACACGTGTGGCTCGATAATATGCCTAACGGATCGGAAGTGGTAATGGGTGGAAAATCAGCCTACATAAATGAAGAGCTGTTCAAGAATTGGCTGGAAAACCATTTTATCCCAAGGAAGACAGCTGGTCCATGCCTATTACTACTTGATGGTCACGGATCACACACTAACTCGCCTGACATATTAGAGAAAGCGTTGGAAAATGACGTCCACTTTCTTTGCCTTCCCAGCCATACGACGCATTACTTACAGCCTCTTGATAGATCGTTTTTCAAACCATTGAAGGCCTATTATCGAAGTGCTGCTATAGAATGGGGAAATGCAAATCCTGGAAAGAAGATAGAGCGCAGGCACTTTGGCCAACTTCTACAAAAAGGCTGGTCTCAAGCTGCAACAATGTCTACGGGTTCGGCAGGCTTCCGGGCCTGCGGTGTGTTTCCATTCGCCCCCTCATCCATTCCCGATTACGCCTACTTACAAGGAGCCCCGGAGTCCAACTCTATGCAAAAAGACGACGAAAGTGATGGCTTTGACTTGGGTCCTCAACCCAGCACATCCAATTCGGGTTCACACACACCAAAGAAAAAACCCACTGAAACCCACTCTAATAAAACCACAGAAGTGACTCCTACAAAACTCTTAGAAATCGTGTCACCAGTGCCAAAGAGTGCTACTCCTGCCGTGGCGAAAAATAAACAGCATGCTCAGCTTTTGACAACGCCTGAAAATATAGAAGCTAAAAAGGCCAAACGAGCAATCAAAATTGCAAAGCAGCAGAAGACATTCAAGCCTCGAAAGCCGGCAAAAAAGAAGATCCCTTTGGAAGAAGAATTACCATCATCATCTGGAGGCGAGTGGGATGAAAAATCTTCCAAGGATGAAAGCTTAGATGAGGTAGATTTTCTCGAATGTGTAGAAACTGTTAACGTCGACGAATACGTGTTGGTTGAGTTTCCAGGAAAAAGTAAACCATTGTATTATGTGGGTGTAGTCGTTAGCATCAATAATGATGGCGTAGAAGTTAACTTCATGAAAAAAGGGGAGGTACAATTCATCTTTCCATTAGCCGAAGACATCAGCATTGTCAAAATGGAACAAATTAAGAAAATCATGCCGAAACCTAATGTTCGTCGCGGACACTTCAATTTTGCAGTAAAATTCCCCAACACCGTGTCAGTTGTGTAGTATGTATATTATGAATAAAATTTTATTAAAAATTGAAGCTTTAATTTTTTTAAAATTTGAGTTTTTATTTTTGGTTTACATGTAATTTCCCATATACCATATCCCCAACACCTGGTGCGTCATATTACCCCCCCTGTCGGGGATATGACGCAAAAGTTAACTTATTTTATTTTATATATTTTTAGTATTTCTCATTGTAAGATTTAGTTGCAATTTATGCTGTGTGTACCTAATAGTCCTAGGTACCATAAACACCAATCATCATGTCATAATAGGTATTAGCGTTTGAGATATTGCGAAAACCCGAATTGTGCGTCATATCCCCCACGCTTACCTTATGTTAAGTAAATAAAAGCATTTATCGATACTATTCCTGGCCGATTACCTTTCGTTCCCATCCTTCCGTTGACCCATCCTTATGGTACCTACCTAACATCAAGAAAGAAGATATTCAAAATTGGAAGTTTCGGATTTAGAACAAAAACAAAACAACATTTTTGACTTGACATAAAATCGGATAAATAGTGGTTGGAATCGTCGCGCGTCGTGGAAATTATTGTCTTATTTAATAGTTCATTTTGTGATCTAGTGCCAGAAATTGGAGAACATTCAAATTATATTAAAGGTAGGTATCCACTCAATGTACTTATTCCTTTCTCAAATATTTCCCATTAACAAAACAGAATGAAATTCGATTTTCATTTACAGTCCGCCTTTTCGTTAACAGTTGATAACCTAATAAGAAAGAAACAAAAGCGTCTCGTAAACAATAAATTAACCCAAAGTTTAACAACAAATAATAATAATGAAGACCGAAAGCGTTAGGCAAAACTGTCGTATATTGGAAAAACTAGTGATAAAATTGGACAAATAATAAATAAAAATAAATGCACCGCAGCCTTTTTCAATAATAATTCCTTAGCAAATTTGTTGGTAAATACTAAAGACAAAAAAGATAAGTTTTCCAACGCAGGAACTTACCTTCTTAATTGTAACGACTGTAATAATACATGCTACGTAGGCCAAACGGGTAGAGCTTTTAAAACACGCATAAAAGAGCACATACAATCATGGTCTAATAATAAAGATAATTCAAATTTTGCCAATCATTTAATAAAAAATAAACATTCCTTTGAATTAAAAAATAATGTAAAAATAATTCATATTGCACCTAAAGGCCATAAACTTGACAAATTAGAAATTCTCGAAATTAATAGATTAAAAAATAAACCCGACGTAGAATTACTTAATGAACAGATAACACACGTGCATTCTCCATTACTTTACCCATTGTAATATAATTTTACTAATGACTTTTTACCCTTTGTTTTTCAGAAATCATTATTTACAAAACCACACTCACGATGGACGGGACACCAAAAATAAAATAAAACACTTAAACTCATTAAAATAGCATTATATCAACTCATTAGTTAACCCAAAAAAAAATAATTTGAAAATGATCCTTAAGATAAAAATAACTTTATTTAATTTACTTGCATATAACTTTGAATTATCTATCCTTACCTCTGTTTTGTATAAATACATTGAACCTTTTTATGAAGATACCAGTCTCGAAGATGTCGCGAAAGCGATGAAACCGGTCACTGGATATTCCAAATTTGTGGATTAAAGTATCACTCGTCTTTTAAGTAGTAAAGTATAAAAGTAAGTACAAGTAAACGTCGTTTTACGCCAGGGTTCCGTTCCGAGAGACACCGGCGTAAAAAAATTGGCGTAAATATAATCGATGTACATACACAACTATAATGGAAGATATAAGGTTAGGTTCCGTGCCAAAATTCTAAGAACAATCTAACATGTTTATTTAATACATATCCTATATATTATATTTAAAATAAATTATTAATGTATTTAATAAATACAGTTTGAATTCGTATTCAAAATAAATAATAATCTCATGATATAAATAATGAAATTTTCTTAATAAATACTAAGTCACCAGTTTTTTTTAATACGCCTTCACTCGTTTGCAAGTCACCAGTTTGTCGGTAGTAAATTAAATTCTCACACTTTTTTGAAAAAAGCATTCAATATTTCATTTGTCTCGATTGTTGCAGATTCATAGCATAAACTACAAATTTTTAACTATTCTTTTAATTTAAATAATACTTAAATAATAAATATAATCACATGACAAATTTTTTAAACATATGATAGCGCTGGACTTTGAATATTTCCTTAATTTGAATCAAAAGTCACCAGAATATTTGTCACTATTCATCGATGATAAATTAAAGAAGGGTGTTAAAGGAATGAGTGAACAAGAAATAGAAGCCGTATTGGACAAGACGGTGGTCCTGTTCCGCTTCCTGCAAGAGAAAGACGTGTTTGAGAGATATTACAAGCTACATCTCGCAAAGAGGCTTCTTCTTAACAAGTCTGTATCGGACGACAGTGAAAAAAACATGATCTTCAAGTTAAAGACTGAATGTGGCTGTCAATTTACATCGAAATTGGAAGGAATGTTTAAAGACATGACTGTTTCCAACACTATCATGGAATAGTTCAAAGAAGTAGTGGCTACATCCGAGACAAATCTCCATGGAGTAGACTTATCGGTGCGTGTGCTAACAACAGGATTCTGGCCGACACAATCTGCTATTCCCAACTGTACCATTCCTTCTGCACACCTTTTTATTTTTCTTAAAAACAAAACGAAAACTAAATCGGAAACAATTTCACACACACAATAGGCTGCTCGCGTACACGGTAATAGAATAAATCAACGTGTAAAAGTGTGTCGGCTATTAGAATCGCGGCGCCTTCTGTCGTCTGGTGTCGGCCGAACCGGGAAATCCCATGCCGGCACCAACCGTCGTAATTGTAAATCGGCGTACATCGAACCGGCGCAAAACGACGTTTACCTGTAATTTGTTATTCTTAACGACTTCCTCTAGGGGGTGAAATCCAGCCTTTTGTCTACAAACATTTGAACAAACTCAAAATATGATAAAGGTTTACGCCATTCAGAAAAAAAATCTGCTCTTCAAGATATTGAGTTAGCTTTTACGTTACGTATATTATTTTATTGGATTACAAGCCTTCAAAGTGGAATGTCTAGTCGACGAAAGTGAGTATTTTCGACATATCCTTCTGTTTGCGTTCAATCGAGGAATAAAGCTGTCAAAGCTAATCGCGATATTTGCGTAATAAACGGCGAAAATGCAGTAAATTATAGACTAATTTATTGTAAAACAATGAAGGAGAAAACATCATTTAGTAATTTTTTGTATCTTCATGTTCTCTTCATTTGGAAATAAAACGGACACAACTTATGTTCATACCCTATATAAAATATTAATACTCGTAAATTAAAAACAGTACTACGATTTTTCATTTTAAACGGTTTTTATGATCTGAATCTCAACAATGCAAATGTTTATCTTACAAAAAAGGAATTTCTTCGTACTTCACGTACTCCGAATGAGAACATCATTTGTTTATTTATACCATGTTTCAAAAATTGTTGCATCACACAGTTAATTAAATAAACAAACTACATCGATCTCGCCGAAAATCGAACACGTGACCTCGGGTATAGCAGGCAAACGCGCTAACTAGTGGACCACGAGAAGTATTGATCTCCACAAGATTCAGTTTTTCAGAATTTTTACCTGAGTAGCCAATCGAGTAAAAAAACTCATCTAGGGTTCTCGTTAGATTTCGCACACAAAATATTGTATACTGGAGAAAAAAAATGTACAAATAAATTGAAAAAGAATTACATTTGTAGTTTGTTTTCAATTTATTTATACATTTTTTTTTTTTTTAAGAGAATGAAGAGAACATGAGAATACAACAAATTACTCAATGATGTATTCTCCTTCATTATTTTACAATAAATAAGTCAATAATTTACTGCATCTTTACCGTTTATTGCGCAAATATCGTGAGTAGATTTGACAGCTTTATTCCTCGATCGAACGCGAACAGAAGGAGATGTCGAAAATGCTCACTTTCGTCTACTAGACATTCCACTTTGAAGGCTAGTAATCAAATAAAATAATATACGTAACGTAAAAACTAACTCAATATCTTGTAGAGCAGATTTTTTTTCTGAATGGCGTACACCTTTACCATATTTTGAGTTTGTCCAAAAGTGGGATTTCCCGGTTCGGCCGAAACCAGACGACAGAAGGCACCGCGATTTTAATAGCAGACACACTTTTACACGTTGATTTATTCTATTACCGTGTACGCGAGCAGTCCATTGTGTGTGTGAAATCGTTTCCGATTTAGCTTTCTAGGAGAAAAAATGCATAAATAAATAGAAAAAAAACTACAAATGTAATTCTATCTATTTGTTTATTTTTTGGGTGATACCGTGTGTGTTGGATTTGCTCCGACGTTTCGGCTACCATTGCATTAGCCATCTTCAGGGTAAACTGAGTGTTTTGTAGAAAAAAAAATATGTGTTGTGCACGAATAATAAAAGAGGCGATTGAAATACATAGACACCCAAATAATATAAACAAAGACGACGGGCTTAAATTAAACTTATCATGGTTCCCAGCACTACATACTACTAAAACGAATAGAAATGTGCCTACTGTCGACTGCGACATTGTACACATTACTGGTACTTAAACACACTTCTTGTCTACAAAACACTTAGCTTACCCTGAAGATGGCTCCTGCAATGGTAGCCGAAACGTCGGAACAAATCCAATACACACGGTATCACCAAAAAAAGAAACAAATTGATAACAGTGACCGTGAAAACCTTCGTACCTTTGTAATTCTATCTATTTTGTGTAATTCTATAATTGAAGATAAACGTATATGCATGTAATATTAAAGCGACGAAAACCTTCAAATTGCATATTTTCCAATATAGATTTTTGTTCAATTACCTCATAAAATAAAATAAATAAAAAAACTATTTTGTTCTGAAATAATACTGATTGTAATAATAACAATAAAACAACCTTATTAACCTCTTATTTATATATATTTTCCTACCGACCAGTTTCATAGCAACACAGTTATAATTTATGTTATCCTATTTTAATAGCGTCTACTAAACATTACATCTAAACACATTGAGCCAATAAGTACTTTTGTTATTATTTTATATATTTTTTTTTTGCACCACAACAGGCCAGGAGGCTTAATTACAGTGGTGAATTACATCACAGAACAGCTAGGCTTGAGAAAGATCCCATTTTCATTTTTGTGTTCTCACCGGGAATCGAACCCGGAACCTTCCGTGCGTAAGACAAGCGTCTTGACTACTACACCACGAAGGCTGTCATGATGTTATGCGTTATGTTCTTGTACATATGGGATGTGTCGTAATAAGAAAAAATAATATTTCCAAATAAAAATATGACTTTAGTCCTCTCCTGTCTAGTTTTAAAGATATAATCCTCCTCGATCGACACCTCCCATCTTCACAAGAACAACACGACAAAAATACTTAACTTATTAGCTTCATATGTTTAGATTTAATGACCTAGTAGACACTATTTAAATGAATTTGGAAAATATTTATTAGTTAATTATAGCTTGATAAAGTAACTTGTGTAGATTTGAAACCGGTCGGTAGAAAAAATCAAAATAAGTGGTTAAAGACAAAATTGTTTAATTACTATTATTATAATGAAAAACCACGAAATTAGTGGTTTAAATAAAAAAAATATAATGCTTATTCTGTTCAATAAACCTGTTCCTTGTTTTAAGGGCTGCAATGCAGGCACGTGGAAGATTCCGGATAACCGCGGCGGAGGCTCCAGAGGGCGCGCCTGTTGCGGCTCACGGAGGCTCTACTAACAGAGGACGTCATCAGCCCATTCCGAGTGAGTTGCGATTAACTTATTTATCAATCTTCAAACATTAGAGAATTATGTAATGCATCTATGTATACAAACTAGGTTTAGTAATTATGGTGGCTAATATATTTTACTTTCATAATTCTCGGAAATTCAATTCAATACTACAGAGAAAAGATATATTGAACACGCAAATATTTAATGTATATATGGTAAAAATATTAATAGAAAATTGCATAAGTTCTCGCTATTTCCCGGCAGATGGTGTTATCTAAGCCTTTTTACATCAGACAATATTACAGCCAGCTTCATCGTGATGATCCACCATTAGACTTGAAATGACAGTATAAGTTTTTCCGCCGAAGTGTAAACAACGAAACATATCAAATTTCATGCTAATAAAAGAGTTTTTGCGGGGAATTTTGTTGCAATTTTTTTTTTTAATCTGCAGCTGAAGCACATAGAATTCTTGTGGAAACTTACGGTGTCCATGCTATGTCGGAACATCACCGAACATCATTATCATCATATTTGCTGTGCACCATGATGAGCTGGGTGTAGTGTATTATGAGCTCCCAAAACTCAACGAAACTATCACGACATGTCGCTATCGACTACAATTAATGCGTTTGAGCTGAGCATTGAAAGAAAAACGGTCGCAACATGAAGAGAAACACGACAAAGTAATTTTGCAGCATGACAACGCTCAGCCACACGGTGAAAATCCAGTCAAAACATACATGTAAACGCTCAAATGGCAAGTCCTACCACACCCGCCTTATTCACCGGACATCATTCCTACCAATTACTACTTTTCCGATCAATGACTCATGTCCCGGGTGAGCAGCACTTCCATTCTTATGAAAATGACAAAAAATTGTTATATTCGCGGATAACCTCAAAATATGAGTCGTTCTTTCGAAGCAGTATTCGTATGCTGCCAGAAAGATGGGAGAAAGTAGTCGCTAGCGATGGATACCTTATGCTTAAAATTATCATATGCCCTTTACTAATGATGAAAAAAAAAACATACATTTTTTTCCTTCCAAATGTCGCCTATAAAATATAACGCCTGCATAACATCTATTCTCCTCTACGGATTCAAATCGTAGAACAGCAAAATACTGAGGCGAATTGCTATCCCAGTAATTTAACCCCCTAAAAAAAGAAACTAAAAAAAGGATAGCCAAATTAAAGTTCAAGTCGTAAAGTTCAAATCTTGAATTAAAAAGCTTGAAAGAAATGTTTTTTTTTTTTCTTATTACCCTAGCATGTAGCTGTCAGCAATAGCCGACTGTTGCATTTTCGTACTTTAATAATTCACGTAAAAATATTTTTTTCTTTATCTCTGTACTAAAGGTTATTTTTTCATTTAAGATGTAGGTATGTAATATATGTAAATATTAAAAATGTATATATTGGTATTGTAATTTCGATGTAATGCACAAAAGCAATATCATATTTGATTATTATTTCTTGTGAAAAACATTTCCACTTTACATGGATTTTTAGTTTTTGCCTTGAGATGAAATAATATTTTTTTATTGATGGAAATGAATTAATAAATAAAATAAACACGGGATAATAATAGGTATTTGTAGTTAATGTATGCGTGATTTCACTTTATAAAGGTATTTAGCGTGGCATCTGTTAATTATTTTGTAAAGTTTTTATAGCAGTATTATTTTGTAGACATCGATTTATTTGGATTCTCCTACATATGACATAACGTTTTGTTTTTTATAGAAATTACTTCAACAAATTATGATATTCATCCATCTATTCCAAGACTGCATAGTATAGGTCTAGGGAATCATGATCAGTAGCGCTGACATTATTAAAACTAGCCAAATCATGTTTGAACTTGCCATGAAATAATTCTAAAGAAATTCGACTGCTTTTTAATTTGATATGAGTATTTTTGATTATTGATTATTTTTTTCATGTCAAAGTCGTAGAGGGCAACCGGGAGACTATCAAGTTTTCAGTGCTTAAATATTAACTCATATTTGTAGTAAAAATTGATAAAATTTTAACTACAAATATAACATCGGATTTTATTAAGACAAGTAAAAACGTAGATAAATCATATTCTTTTAACAATATGGAAATAAAACCAAAAAAATACCAAAAACAATTAATAAGAAATAAAATAAAAGTACGGAATATTTATAATAATCAAATAATAATTACACATACACAACAATGACAACATAATCATATTTGAACATTTTAAATTAAATAACTTTTACAACCGGTTTCAGTTCTACCACAATATTAAAAAATTCTACATTTATATCATAAATCACTTTGTTGTAACTTCAAAAAATATACATAGAATTAAAAAAAACAGTTCAGTGTCATTACAAATCACCTTTTCAGTAAAGACTTATAAAAATTATAAAGGCCTGTTCATGAATTACTTCAAAAAGCATTTTTCAAACTTTCCATGAAAATAAAGTAAAATATTATAAATTTACTGTCTAACTGTTTCAACCTCTCTCATTAATTTGCTGTTAATTTCTTCGTTATTCAAACTTCGAGACATGATCAATGAGGAAGTTCAGTGGTTTAAAAAAAAAAAAAATATTTGTTAATAGACCATTAAACTAAGTCAATTTTTTTATTTTATAATAAACTGGTGAAATTAGTTCCCTTTTTGTAGGACACATGTATCTTGGTGCGAAGTACTTCTAAGCCTTCATTAGTCGTCTTCGTCCTAGATTACCGTTTATGTGGATAAATTATTATACCATTCTTTCTTAATTCATTCATTCCACATGACATATTTTTATTATTATTCTTTGAGATGAGTTCAATGCGAAATATGCTACTGACGTCACTGCGACCTATGATTGTGACTTGTTGACGTAAATTAATTATCGGTCTCTTAGGGCGATCGTCGATGTTTGAGTGTCTAGCAGTGAGTTTATGAACGATCTCTATGGGGTAAAAGAACACGTTGCTGGCACGTAATTAGTACGTATTAGTCCGTTTTATCTACCCCCTAGAGAGCGTTCAGAATCGCACTCCACGTACCCAAATCAACGTTATGCTGCTACACTTACCGACATAATCGAGCATAATTTTATTAGATTTTACTACTAAATGTGATTTAATATTTGTAGATAACCACATACCGACTTTTCTATGTCAGCCGGTTTCGGGACGTACCCGTCTTTTCGTCAGGACACCAATTAAACCAACATGCAAAACCCACTATACACCTTCACCATAGTTGTTGCACAAAAATATAAAACCATCACGACATGCATTTTAATAAGCACATGCACCGATTAGGACAAACATGACT
The DNA here is from genome assembly GCF_059751315.1 of Micrasema longulum. Lineage (NCBI taxonomy): Eukaryota > Metazoa > Arthropoda > Insecta > Trichoptera > Brachycentridae > Micrasema > Micrasema longulum. The sequence goes on from NW_028277303.1 coordinate 2,811,113, forward strand.
ATACTACAATTAAGTGTCTGTAGGCATTCTAAAGTTAATTAAGAATATGGGTGGTGTTAAACAAAAATGTAATCAGTCACGCCAACCTCAAACTGAGATAATTGATAATTAATATCAGGCGCATTTTTCAAAAATATGATTAATTGTTTAGCTTGGGTGTTAAGTTTAATAGGTACTGTAGACAAGAATCTCAACTGGTCACTTGTGGTGCTATTGAACCTCTCGTTACATATGCGGCTAGCTTATGGGGTGAAGCGGTAAAAAAGAAATGCAATAGGAAAAAACTTGACAGCTAACAAAGACAATTTGCTCTTGTAGAGGATACAAAACAATTTCACTCATCTCAGCTCAAGCCCTAACAGGGTTTACACCGTTAGACCTTAAAATTTAAGAAAGGAAGGACATTTATAATGTCAAGAAATTTGGTAAGCTGTATTCCATTCCAGGTGATTGCAAGAATTAAGGAACTGCTAACTATTTCGATTTACCTCGCCCGTGCGAAAGAATTCCCGAAAGTATTCTTTAACTTGACAAAGATATACATTTTTATGCTCCTAATGAAATAATAAACTTTACGGATGGTAGCCTGCTCAACGGCAAAGTGGGAGCGGCATTCGTTCCTTTTGAGATTTATAAAGAATTACCAGGCAGATCATTTAAATTAGACAAAATTTTCTCAGTTTTTCAGGCTGAACTACTATCAATACGAGAAGTTCTCGAATGGTTATTAAAAAAAACACCAGAGAGGTGGATTATTGCAAAAATATTACCAGATTGTCGTTCGGGCGTTCAAGCTATAACTGATACTCGGTCGGTAAATCCATCAATTGTAGATATTCAGAGTAAAATTAAGCATCTAAAAATCAAAGGGATGATTATTTAAATATGCTGAATAAGAGGACATGCTGGTATTGTAGAAAATAAGAGAGCGGATGAACGAGCAAGAGCCGCGCCGCAACTTGTAAAATAACGGCACCTTTCTTCTCAGAATTTCCCCTTAGCTTTGCTAAACGCTGTATAAATCAAAATACGTAGTAGCGTTGGAGGATCATTACCGCGCTTCTTCTACAGGTAAAATCACTAAAATGTTTTTCCCAACGCTGGCTGATGCAGCAAACTTCCGTCGTCATCACCATAAGCACTTTCGAAACTACTCAAATTTTTACCGGACACAGAGCTATGAGAAGTTACCTATATAGGTTTAAATGAAGGTTTAAATGAAGAAATACGGTCCATGCGACGATATTTCTTCACAGAGTATCGAACATCTGTTATTTCAGTGCCCATTTTTAAGTGTACAACGCCATAATCTTGAAGCAGAATGCAGGAAAGGTGGAATATCCTTAACAGATATCCATACTGTAGTTAAAAGTAGTTATCACGCGCCATTGTTCTTGAACTTTGCAACATTGTGATTGGACTCATAAAGGCAATAAAGTAAACGAATATCCCATTTCCAAGACAAACAAAAACGATTTTTTCCGAGTACCTTAGCTTTGTACATGACACGTAAGGCTACTAAATACAGGGGTCCATATATATATATATACATATATTTATAAAATATATTTAAAAAATAGGTACATAAAAAAGTACTTAAGTAGTAGAACGAAAATTATAATTTTTAAAAATAAAAATTTATCAAAATAGTGGGGTAACACATTTTTACACAACACCTTAAAAACTATTACTTCTGTAATAACAATAACGCAAAAAAATAGTTTTAAAATTATCAATAGTATATATTTGATTATAATGAAAAATTATGAGGAAAAAAAAAAAAAAAAGTGAAATAAAAGCTTCGTGCTTTAAACCAGTAGTTAAAAATACCTTGGGATTTACTTCCAATCTTCTTCTCTGGTCTCAATCCTGAGATTAGCTGGCAGCAATTACATTCATTCTTCTCCTCCATTCCTCCCTGTCTTGTGCGGCTCTTTTAAAGTCAACACATGATGAGCAGCGCACGTCCTCTAATAGGTCCTCCAGGTACTCTCGTCGTGGGCGTCCCCTAGAATTTGTCCCCTCGGTCATCCCCTCCATTATGACATGCAGGAGGCCTTCTTGACGTATTACATGGCCGATCCATCTAGCTCGCCTTTCGGACAAGGTCCTAAGCAGGTCCAATATGAATCCCTAAATTACAAAAAGTTGCTGTTTGTAATGAACATGGCTTCTAGACAATTTTGTCAAAGAAAGCGTCTTTGCGGGGTTAACATAGGCAAAAATTGTATAGCGTTTCGTTTGGAAAACAGTAGGATGGAGCCGAACTAAGCTAGTATAAAACCTCTCAGCTTTCAGAAGTGCCGCGATTATGAACGCTATCTTCATTTGTACATATAGAGACGGTACACTCAATTAACTTCTGTAATATTCCTATCTTCCCCGGTGTGTTCTATCGACTTGTCGTCTCGACGTCATATGATCGAATTCAACCAATGAATGATTCCGAAAATTTAGTCCGCGTTTCAAACTTCATTAAAATTTAAAATAGTTCTCATTTATATTTGAATAGGCTTCTATGATAAAATGTGCCCACATCCAAGCGATTATAAACCGATTACAAAGCGATTATAAACCAAAAAAGCAAAAAAGCTCGCTTGAACATGATTTTATATGACTTTTGACATATACCAAGACGGTATGCTTAACGATTGTCTGTATTTATCTAACCAACGATTACAATGGCGGCTCCTTTGACGCCTCGATACGTACAACCAGGAAGATAGTAAAGCGGATGGAAAAAAATGTAAAAACTAAATATTTTTTTATAGTGGCAATATTTTACGCCTAGATACTTTTATAGTATATGTTAATAGAGCAGAATCTAGTCACATTATCTGTGCATTTAGGTGTTTGTTTTCAAAACTTATAGTGGTATCAGAATTCAATTCGATTTCATAATTTACTTATTTTTCTCACATATTTTTAATACGCTTTTAATAAAAAAGTCCCAACCTCAGAACGATTAAAAAATTTAATAAATCGTAATTAAAGGAAAAAATTCTCGGTTGAATATTTTTTTGTCACTTGAGGAGTACTAGAACCGTCGGTACAAACAAAACTCGAATGTGGGGAGATCGGTAGTGTATCTTCGTAAACGCTCGAGATAATTTATCTTTAACTATACCGTCATAGTGGAGGTATGACATCCTTAGCTTCCCATCATAATCGTGGCCCTGAGTGGACAACGCGGGATGCGTTAAGGACTTTGACACTAATGAAATTGAAATAAAACATGATTATTTTTTTAATTAAATTTTGGCACATTGCAATTGAAGGGCTGATATCAAAAATAACACTTGTCAATTGTTTAAAGATTTTGAGATTGTAATGTCAAACGTTCATAAATATGTTCTCTATGGATTTGTTTATACTGTTTATTAAAAAACAACTCATGAAATGAACTACAAGGCTTTAAAGTTTTGAATCGGTAAAAAGAACACACGTCATGTGCTGTGAAGTTTATTCGCTTTTCTGAAAAATTTAACTCTCTTGATATAGGTATGCTGTTTTTGATTGCAGCTCTTCAATTATGATATTTTTCATTTTATTTATGACGCATTAGCAACCCCCTTTAAATACACAGACGTGTCCTACGTTTGCAGCCGTGGCTTTTTTTCTACAAAAAGGTTTTATGAAACATCACTTAAATAAATATGATTTTTTATTCAGATTCGTACGCCATCTCGCCATGCATGCCAAGGGCTCGGTTCGCAGTAATTCCAGAAGATACCGCATTAGGAGACGGAGCGGCTAACCAACGGGATGAGTCTTGGGATTTCGGAGACGAGCCAACGGTAAGCAATCTTGACTTTATACTAACCGCAAATCTTTAAATTTCACATTAGTGTACTTACTACATTTCATTTGATTTTTAATAAATATATAAATTATATTAAATCATAAATAATATTAATCAAAAATTATTTGTTTTTTTTGTATTCACATATATAATGTACCTACGTTTAGATAAACACGTAATAATATATTTTCAAGTCTTTTGAATGTTTGATTCCCGTCAGTTGCAAGAAAAGAATCCAAGATTTTTTTTTCAATTAGTCTGGGTGTTGTAGTGTATTTAAAAAAAAATATTTCCATATCCTCTCCTTCCCACCAGCTGACAAGCATTTAAAATTGAGTCATCCCTAACCCAATCCCAGCGGGAATAATCTTTAGACAGTCTGAAAAATCGTGCCTGTACTTGTGGATTTTTATAAGCTGGTGCGTGCGCTATACTTACACATACGCATTGTGTAGTATCCGTGAATAAGCCCATGGTATGACATCGCACGGCATACGCATTATAAAATTAAACGGATTAAGGTCACTACTCTACATTGCCTCTACTCAATATATCCTCCTGCCGATTCACCTTAAATCAATTTCTTACCAGTCTACGAATGGAAATCAAAAAACACTAAAAAATCATTTCCTCAAATTATTTCTCGATAACCCTTGACCTATGTAATTTAATGATAAATAATATATTATAATTTGACAATGTTTGATTATGTCCAAATGCTTGCAGACTGGCTGGATTTCCTCCCTAGGGAGCTGTTCCACACTTAAACCAGCCAATGACAGGTCATAAGCCCTGTAAAAGCCTAGACTTCCATATTCCCTTCTCGAAAACTTTTTCCCTCTCTGTTGAAATAAATTTAAATATGAACAGCTCCCTAGGGAGGAAATCCAGCCAGTCTGCAAGCATTTGGACATAATCAAACATTGTTGAATTACTACCTGGTAAAAGAAGAAGTATAAAAATTGGAAAATTGTTTCCAGGCGTTGCCTAGTAGGTGATTTGGTTCAGCCGGATGAATCTCACCCACGTGATAAAGGTTTCAGCTCTTTCACTTCACAAAAGTCAACAGATGGAAGAGTTGAGGAAATGTGGATGTTCAAACATGGGCAGAATGGTGAATGTTACACAGTGTGTAAAGTGGCCACTTAAATCAGCCAATGACAGGTCATAAGCCCTGTAAATGCCTAGACTTCCATATTCCCTTCTCGAAAACTTTTTCCCTCTCTGTTGAAATAAATTTAAATATTATAATTTGTTTTAAAAAGGTCTCCGAGATATGTCCATTTTTGTTTTAATTATTTTCAACCAAATGTATTTTTATTTTTATCTGATAATCTTTAATTGTATCAATCCCAGAATGAGTTTGCTAACTCATGGGAATACAATTGTGTTTTTGTACATTTTTGTATTTTGAAATAAAAAAAGTAATCTCTGTCTCTCTCGCGCTCAGACGCGGTTATGAGCGTGACATAAACAACTATTGCTTTATTAGTTGCTAATGATATGGTAATACAATATACACAGGATGTTTCTGCGTTCGTCTGAATTTCGCTGCGATTCTTAATAGTAAAAATATAATAATATGTACGAGTATTAAGTTGAGGATTAAAAACACTGGTTTATAAACATGTAGGTATTTTCATTTAATCGAATCATATCGATTATGTAGTGTTGGCTCTTTCACAAAACTTACACAAAAACATTTTTAATGTACAGAATACTGATTTAAAAAATCTTGATGTTATAAATTGTTATTTTAAATGTTTATAAAAATCTCTTTTGGACAAGAGCGAGAAAAAAATAGTTACTTGAGAAAATGTCATATATTTACGAGTATTTATTTTTAAACAAGCATGTTTTTTATTTAATATTTTGTTTTCATCACAATAATAATAAATAGAGTGTAATTAAAATGCACAGTACAAATTATATCGGAAAAAATATGTATTCACACTTATTGATAAACAATAAATCTTGTTATTTATAAACTTAAAACAATCTTTACAACTTCGCATTCTAGTTCCAGATTTTGACTATAAAAAAATGCATTTTTTCAAATTTATATTGCCCCTTGTTCTTGGAAGGACTATAATTAGTAAAAAGATCCACTACGGTGCAGAAAGCAATGGCAAACTACTGCACTATTTTGCCAAGAAAACCACCATGATCAGAAATATTTTAAAGTGTTCATGGTGATCACGATCCTCAGCATTGAGAGACTGACATGGAAGAAGAAGAAGAATAATTAGTAAAATGAAACATTTTAAAAAATGATTTGAAAAATTAAAAATAATGAAACAAAGTATTTTAGTAAATGAATATTACATTTACTTAACCCATTGTATTTTTTTATATATACACAACCTTCTAATCCAACATCGATTTTTTTAAAAAAAGGTAGCACATTTGGTTGAAATTTAATACGTTTTTATAAAATCAACATCCTGTAGATTTTAAATGCGTTAGTGTGAGTTGTCTGAACGCGCCAGCTTAAGTAAGTTAAACCACCAGCACGCGGCAACTGTCTTTAGACATTTTCGACTTTACAGGCTGATACTTTGATAAGTGCACGATAGAAGGCTAAAAAGTTTGTATCGAAATATTCCCTAAACATTTGTTGATGAGTGACATCTCTGAATATTTCCTAGGATTATATTTGTTTATATTATAAAAGATTTTAATCAGAGCGGGGGAAAAAATGACAACAGTTTCAAAATTCCCGCTCGGCAAATGACCTCGAGCCGTATCTCGAGTAGAAATGCAAGGCGGTAAAATTACCGCGGTATTTTACGGGAATTTTACCAAATTTTGGTATAATACGGTATTTTTCGGTAAGAAACGAATTTGACGTACTAATTTTTATTTTTCAAAGATATTACAAATACAAGTAGCTTTGTTTTAAGACACTTTACATGACTGCGAAAACCAGGTTTAGATCCATCAGGTGGTTGTCGAGATTTATTATAAGTATGGGACGTTCAAGGTCATTCGGTATGTACTTTTTTCACTTTTTTTAATAAAAAAGGTTATTATGTTTTGAAACTTAACAGGATCGGTGGACATAGGGTCCTTAGTAAAACCTTAAGTTTGTGACCTTGAACGACCACCGCTCATGCTACGATTTTGAAAAAATGGTGCTTAAAATCAGTATTTTGTGTATAATTACGGCCCTGAAGGTTTTATAGAAAAAAATATACAAAAGTTTGAGAAAATAAAATTTGCTTAAAAATCGATATAATTTTTTTTTCTTTGGACTAATATTTTCCACGATACTTACACGTTTGAACATCAAACACATTTTATAAAAATAGCGGAAAGCGGTATTTACTTTAACTTTTTACTAATTAATTGATAGTTGACCTACGAAAAGTCATCATCATCATCATTCCATGTCTGCTACCTAGTTGGAGCATATGGTGTTCACAAAGATCCTCCAGGCATCTCGGTCGGCTGCCAGCTCGTGTGCATCCTTACAAGTCAGGTTCGCATCTTGTAGTTGTAACATAAACTACCAACATAATAAGCAGTGGAGGTCTTAGACATCAAGAAATTGATGTCTTGTTAAGCAGGCTAACCTGAAGTAGCATTATGTAATATTAAATTATTTTTATAATATAAGGTACACTGTTCAAAGTATTTGTAATACCCACTAGGTACCTGTATATTTGTAAATTTCAATATTTTTATCAGAATGCTTGTAAAATTACGAAATTTTATCAAAAGGTGGAGTAAAATAATCGTAATTTTAAAATAGTTTTCGTAAATGACGGTAATTTTACCGTGGAACATGGATACTTTTTATTTGTTTTTTTTTTACTTAGTTTACCCGGATGCACACGTTTAGCTTCATTCTTATATATATGTTAGTTGAATTGTAAAAAACTGTTTACTGACATTCAGATGGCGTCATTTTTGTAAATCATGAACATTTTTTTTTAATCATTTTTATTTACAATTTTAAAAAACGGGAATTTAGTCATAACTTCTTTTTTAAAAATATTTTTACACCAAACTTTGATCACCTTCTAAGTATTATTCTTTGACCACAACGCATCTTTACAAACGACCCTTCCATTATTCATTTTTTTTAAATTCACTTATCGGGATGTTCTTCGGGCCTTCCAGCGATTTTAGTTTTACCTCCTCCACAGTGGCAAAACGCTTTCCTCTCATGTCCTTTTTGAGTCTGAGGAACAAAAATAAATCACAGGGGGCTAGATCCGGTAACTAGGGGGGGTGAACAATTGGTGTCATGCCGTTTTTGGTGGATTACCAATACTTTGAAATTGTATTTTATGTACAGAATTCAAAATATTGACCATATTTTATTTTCTTCTTTAGACTGTTAAAAATATTTATACAAAAAACATTTAAAATAAAAAAAAAGTCTTCATAATTTCACAAAAAGCTGGCAAATTTAATAAATAAAACTTTCTAAAATGTGGTCGGATATTCTTACATTTTTTTTCTCATTTACTTCATTTTCTTTTATATTTTCTATTTTGTTTTTATAATGTTTTTTCAATGTAGTATGTAGCGACAACCCTAGACGTGTGCAAAATTGTCAAAACACTAGCCAAGAAATGTAAGACAATTTTGCCCACTTAAATACCTATTGAGTTTGTTCAAATAGATATACAGAAATACGTTCTATAGCGTCTTTATTATGTATGCAATGAAATATATAAAACTTACTTGCCTCCTTTCAACACAAACTCCGCAACAACAAAAGTTTTAACAATATTTGTAGATATACGCAAACAGACCTTCAAGTTTAACTTCAAATTTCAAGTGATCAACTGAAGCTGGTGTTAAACTAAATATTTAGTTTTGCCAAGGAACTATCAAAATATACTTACCAAATGTAATTTTTATGATACCATTAACTTTTTTTACTTTAAAACTTGATTTTGTTAAGGATTTTGGCAGTGGGCAAAATTGTCATGGCTGGGCAAAATTGTCATGTTTGACGGTACGTCAAATTCATTTCATACAGAAAAAACCGTAAATTACGATATTTTACCGCGACTTTTGGTAAAATTACGTAATTTCAAATCCATAGTTATATTATAAGCAAATACGTTCAATATAATATAATCTTAGAAAGTAAATACTAATATTTACTGTGCTTAAGTGTCTCCGCGCAGTGTTCCATCAACACATTCATAAACACGAGTGAGTACCCATAGTATAATGCTAACGCTCTGTTCACAAATCGGTTAGAACATTTTTATTTGAATCATTATTGATGTAATTTCTCTGTGTAAACATAAAAACTTTTTTGATTTTGAAGTTCAAGAATTTGGGAAGTAAATTATACGCATAAATGCCTTCGTCTCGTATAACTTATAACTAGACGATTTCAAAATCTCATCCCTGATTTTGAGGGCTTAAAAACATGCCGCCGCGTGCGGGTGTCGGCAAACATAATATATGCTTTAGCGGTGAAAGAGTTAAAAATAATTTTATTAATCACAGGATTTTAAAAAGGGGGAATAATTAATGACCACTGCGCAAAATTATAACAAATATATGTTATTGATTTAACGTTTATGAGTAGGTAACTACCCGCTTAACATTTAATTTTGAGAGAACGATTTTGTTTTCTTTTCTCCTTTATTACCGGCCAAAAACAAATTAAATTAATTTAGAATAAACATAAGAACAACATGAATACAAAAATAACATAAAATAATAATTGAAATAATGAACACAATATATAACTAAACTTACAATACTCCAATCAAAATTAAAATAGGCTCTAACAGAAAAAAACCACCAAAAACATGATAGCGCCTATTTAACAGAAAAGGAAAACTGACAGTAACATATTATTTTTTTAAATAGTTTATTTATTCATATTTTTCTCTCACAAACTATTCTGAATAATAAGAATAATGTGACCTCACTGGGGTTACCCGTATCGAGGACACTTAACAATATAATTTTTTGAAATGTTTTTACATTTGAGAATAAACAAGAAGACTAACTTAATAAACAGAGATAATTAACAAAATATTCAGTTTTAAAAACCAGGTGCATCTTTATTATTTTTATTCCAAAACGCACAATGAAAACAACAAAAACCTAACATAAGCTATACACTTGTGAAGCGGTTGATTTAATATTGGTTTGGGCAAATGAGACAATCCATTTGACTTCTACCTAGCTCCACTATCCATTTTTTATAGCCTTTTTAAACATTTTCTGGTAACTAATTGTTTTAATAGATAGTGGAAGAAGGTTATAGATTTTAATTGAATGATACTTATAATCCCTTTTCCGAAAGTGGTATTAGTTTGTATTTGTTTAAGTTGTCTTTGTGTTAAAGATCTAGTAGTTATATTATTTGTATGTGATGTATTGTAGGGGTTATGTCTTTCATTTGAGTAAGAGTAGTTTTTGAATATGTAAGTGAGTATTGTTTTAGCGTATAATTGTTTTGGTGTCATAAGTTGTGATTTGTGGAATATTTCTTCAGAAGATGTCTGTATCAGGACTCTGAGTCTTATTTTAATTATGGATTTTAGTGCAACAAAAACACTATTAAAAACTGACTATAAACAATGACTATATATAATTTAATTTATATAAAGGAAGATAAAACTTAATAACTAGAAAAATTACAACAAAATTTTCAAAATAATGAAAAACGTAATCTTATATTTATGATAAATTTAAACAATTTTAAAAAATAAACACAGGGGAGCAATAATGAAGGTAAAACATTTTATAGGTATCGGTATTGGTTAGGAACGCGACTCGTAACAGTCGTAACACGTAACTCGTAGGTATACAATTTTGGAACAATCTGAATATAGTATAGATGTAACCACCTCGGTAAAAGCGCGCAACTGTTCCAAACTTCAAACTCAAACCACTCACTTTCTTAGAAGCAAATAAAATGAAAACGGTTTATCATAAAATAATGTAGATCTATTGCCTTGTCAAATGATGTGTCACGTGACTTCTAGGTAGGTACCGCTTTCCTAATGTTCATCTGGTTAGGAATAAAACGCGTTTTCTGATTTAATCAAGTGACAGTCACCGGGTCCTATCATTCATTACGGAAAAAGTCAAAACTTTTAATTTTATAGTTTCTGTACATAGTGAAAATTATTAATACTGAAGAAAAACGCCTTTCAAATGTTTGTAATGGAGTTCTAGTGACTTTCAACGAAATATATGTGCTTGTTTGTAGTTGTACGATCAGATTTGATTGAAAACATTAAAAATAGTGTTATAAGTAAATATTATAAAAAGTATTTTAGTACTGGTGAATATCCTTTTATCATTTCCATAAACAAACTTAAACGCACGTGATAAGGACAAAAAAAAAGAAATTGTAAACGAATTAAGATATATACTCTTGTCAGCAAAATAATTGTCTAAATGTCAAATTAAAAGTCAGGACATAGATTTCATAGGAATTCAAGTATTTTTAGGATATAATTTAGCACAATAATCAGTGTTCTATTTAATTAAACATGGCATTCGTTTCTAATACCAAAAAATTCTTTCAAATTAGTTTTTTTAATCTCTATCCTCAGAATAATAATATTCTAATACTTGGGTTTCTCACTATCAAAACATTTGTCTGGCATACTATCCAACTTTCATAAAGGTCTTTAAATTTAAAGTCTTAAATCATTGTGAATTTTTGTTAGTTGTGTAGAAAATCCAATAAAAAATATTGAATGTGCCTTTTCACCCTCTAAAGATCATATGCATATAAATATATATATATATGGTATTTGGAATTGTTTTGAGGTTGTTAAGTACTTTGACATAGGTGAATCGAAACAATACTTTTTAGTTCTTTGGTTTCCTAGCAGGTTCTATGATTTAGTTAAGAATCAGCCTTTTTACTTGACATCGTAACTACGAAGCATCGCATATTACACTGAATCATTCTCATTAAATGATACTTAATGCAAAATGAATACAAATGATCATAGACTATATAAATAAGCATACTTATTAAACTGATTGTTACGAATTATACAAATCTTCAGGATCGTAGGACAACGATAGATGTGTGAAAAATATGATATTGACGTTCTTTATTTGATCTTGAAAAGGTTATAAAAACGCTTTAATTTCCAGGTTTAATTAATACTGAATATTTAAAACTAACCCTAGTATCAAATGATATACTTTTGTTCTTATCAAGTTGTGACATAAAATGTCAAAAAAATAAGTTAACCGCAGTGACGTAAAGTTGAAAAAAAACACTTGTATCATTGTTCTACGATCATGACTAAATTTTAAATGTTCGCGGAATTTTTTTCCTCATAAGATCCACTCATATGGACAAAATTACTTATTTTATTGGAATATTTTACTTCCGATTGAACTGTAGTTAGTGGTTTAAAGTAAAGATGTGGAAATTTATGTTTTGAAACTTGCGTTGAATACTGTTTTTTATGGGGACACATTATCTTCTCCCACCATATAATTACTTTAGTTTAACATAGGCTATAGCTGTCATTTCGCTTCCGATGTCTTCCGAACTGACAAATTTGGATCTCTATTCCAGGCATGCCCATTTAACAATAAAGTATATCTTTTAACCCATATAAAATACACGAAGGAAAAAGTATGAACGTGTTTTATAAATAAGGTAAAGAAAAATCCTTAATATGGCACATCATTATAATTAAAACACTCATCCGAATTCCAGATGTCAAACTTTGAAACATATAGGACTTGCGTTTTATTAAATACTGTTTCTTTGTTAATCATAAACTACAAACACACTTTCTAAATACTTATATACCAGGTGTATGCTTAAGTCTTTTCCGGTTTCACTAAGAGATGGTGCCACCGAACAGTACGCAGCGTATGAATTTGACCCTGGCGGCGTTCGTGGTGTAGTGGTCAAGACGCTTGATTCACGCACGGAAGGTTCCGGGTTTGATTCCCGGTGAAAACGCAAAAATTAAAATGTGATTTTTCTCAAGCCTGGGTGCTCTGTGATGTAATTCACCACTGTAATTAGGCCTCCTGGCCTGTTGTGGTGCAAAAAAAAAATGTAGACCCTAAGTCAGTTTGTTTGTCTGACAATAACCTACAAACGGACACAAGTTGAGTCTGCCAAACAATAGCGTCAGTGATCATGTTGAAGTTTTTGCCTGAAAAAGAACATTTGCGGCACGGATTGCTTTTCTTATTTGATCAAAAGAAAAAGCCTGTGGAAAGTCATCGTTTGCTGGTAGAACCTTATGGTGAGCTCGCTCCATCGATTAGAACATAAGAGACATGGTTTTGACAACTTAAACATGGTGATTTCAATGTGAAAGACAATGTGCGCTCTGGTTGACCACAAAAGTGCGAAGATAAGCAATTACAGGCGTTACTGGATGATGACCCAACTTAAACTTAACAGCATTTGGAAAAAGCATTAAATGTGTCACAAGAAATAATCAGCAGACGTTTACGACCAATGGGAAGATCAATAAACTCGGTAAATGGTTTCCACACGATTTGAACGAACGCCAAATGGAAAATCGCAGTCACTTGTGAAATGCTGCTTCAATGCCACGAAAAAAAAACATTTCTTTACCAAATTGTGACGAGTGACGAAAAATGGATTTATTTTGAAAACTCAAAGTGGAAAAAATCGTAAATGTCGCCTGGCAAAGCCGGTCCTTCAACACCAAGGCCACATCTCTTCGGCAAGAAGATCATGCTTTGTGTTTGGTAGGACCAGAGTGGTATTGTGTATTATGAACTGTTGAAGCCCGGTAAACCGTTAATGTACAACGCTATTGCTAACAAATGATTAATTGAAATCATGCATTGATTGAAAGATGACCATGATGGGCCAGAAGACATGGCAAAGTGATTTTGACACAAAGCAAAACCAGTGAAAGACACCTTGAAATCGCTTGGATAAGACATCCTTCCGCACCCGCTGTACTCCCCCGACTTGGCGCCGTCTAATTATCACTGCTTCTCATCAATGGGGATGCGCTCGCAGAGCAGCACTTCAGCAATTTTGAGGAAGTTGGAAAATGGCTCAAAGAATGGTTTGCTGCAAAAGACAAAAAGGTTTTCTGGCATGGTATTCATAACTTACCTGAAAGATGGGCGAAGTGTGTAGAAGTCAATGGCCAATATTTTGAATAAACAAAAAAAAATTCCCTTGAAAATGATGTGTTTTCTTTACCACAAAAACCGGCAACAACTTATGCATACACCAGGTATATACAAAAACACTTAGATCCTACCGTTAATGTACTAAATTAAAATAAAAATATGCCACATATGCTCTTAAATAATTAGATATATGAAATAGTTAACAGTTCAGTGTTATAAGAATTAGTTATTATTTTTATAAATTCTGGGTGCCGTTTACCTAAATCAACGTAATGTTTCTTTATCATATTTAATGTCCTATATATTATTTATTTATTTATTAAAACCATTATACATACATTAGTTGAATACGGAGACACGGTTTATAGTGACACCACCAGAAATGACTCATGCCTGTGAACTAAATCTAAATATATATTTTTTACTTATTGAGTTAGTTTATATTACATTATATGTATATAAACTAAAGTATAAGAACTAAACTACATTTATTTATTTATTATTTGAAAATTACACTCGTTTGCAGATTCATGAGCTTGTTAAGGCTTTTTAGGCTGTGCCCGTGTTAAATTATAATTCTGCTATGTTACCAATATTTGCGAGATAAGTCTTTTCAAGCTCAAGACTATTCCCTCTTCCTTTAAATGCTTTCATTCACCTATAACTTATTTATGAATGAAAGAAACTTTTGAATTCTCATTCAATTTCAACATAGATGGAGAGCATATTTGAGAAGAGAATATGAAAATATAGGCATGTACAGGGCTTATGACCTGTTATTGACTAGTATTAGATCACTACACACTGCGTAACTTTCACTATTCTGCCTATGTTAGAACATCCATATTTCTTGAATTCTTCCGTTTGTGGATTTTTGTGAGTAAATGTTATTAATTTATGTACAAATCCAGTAATTTTTCAACAATTTTTTTCATAATTTCCTTAATCACACCTTTTGATGGATATGGTATTTATGGGTGCTCCAATTGCAGCATATCAGCGATCGTTTTTTATATGCATGAAGATAAGATGATCAGTCTTAAGCTTCAAGTCCTAGTCCAGGCATTGTGTAATATTGCAATGAAAAACCACCAATTAAATTTCAATTTGCCCTTGCTGGGAATAAAATCTGGAACCTCGGCATGGTAGTCAAACACGCTAACCAGTGGACTGACCTCCGTTCGATTGACTTTTATCATGTACTTCATTCGGCCCATCGGAATAGTTGTACAGTATTTATACTGATATTATAAAATAAGCTCAGGCCTTTTCAAAGCTCACTGTTTTATTTATAGTTATTTAAACTATTTTTTTGCAGTTATATTGAAAATATTTCATTATTATAACTCGAAAAGATGGCTCTTAATACTTAGTAGTCAGCATTCCAATCGCACTGTATCTTGATTATTTTGTAACATGGAAGGTAAGGTGACCAGTCTTACGCTTCAGTTACCAGTCCAGGGACAGTGAAATATTTCAGTATTAAAACAAATATTTTATCACCAGGTACCAAACTTGGGACCTCAAGAATAGTAGACAAATACGTCAATTATTTCACTACGAGGCCGGATTAGCCCGACTCTAGTTTATTTTTTAAAGATTTTGAACTAAGAATAGCCATCGAGTTGAAAACGTTTGTCTAGGGTTCTGGTTTTATTTCATACACAGTAGCACTTAACACTAATTAATATTTTAATTTGTGATTTAAAAAATTATATAAAAATGTACAGATGGTCAGTTAATGTATACATATTTGACTTAATCCATGTCCATTTCTTAAGTAGAGCGGGTGGGTTCCATAAACATCCTGGCTTCTTTATCGGCTGCTAACTCTTGTGCGTTCTCCTGCGTCAGTTCCACATCCTAAGTTAAAGCATAAACTACAACGAACTGTGTTTAGTGGACGTTCAGGGCTTTCAGAACCTGACATTTTATTTTTATACTGATATAAAGTGATATGGTTAAGGCCTCTTAGGAGACAATATTTGGCCCTGTCAAATGAATCGTCTCCTTTTGATGATAGTCGTCATTGGAAGTAGCTGCGTCCATTTTCTTATTTCAACATTAATTTAAAAAAAAAAATTACCTTTATCATCGTTTCCTTATCCGCTAATGGTGCATAGAGCATTGCATTAGTACTTTAATCAAAGCAGTTAAACAAATTTTACAGTGCGAAACTCAACAGAGAATATCAAATTCACATCAGAAATAATTATTTATCTACTCAAATCCTTTAAGGATACTACCTCTATGGGACCATATGAAACTTCAGCTATCCTTCTGAAGAGATGTTTTACAGTAGTGTGCAAGCAGCTTGCATTATCACACTCTTTTCAAAATGGAAAACTGCCATCAGACTAGAATGAGGCCATTGTTACTCGCATCTGCAAAAAAGGAGACAAGTTTTCTGATATTAAATATAGACCTATTAGTCTTACAGGTATAGTTTGGCCATCATCATCAAATCTGCACCTGATGGTGCGTATGGTACTGCATCGGTAAAATTATTATATACAAATAAATATTTCATGTCGATACTCCTAGGAATCGAGCCCAAGACCTCATGCATGGTTAGCAAATGTGCCAACCACTACACTACGAGGTGGACTTATCTCCACTTGATTTCCTTTTTCAAGATTTTTACCCGAAACAGTATGGGTTTGTGCCAAAAACAGTAAAAATCTTCAATATTATCTGGACATCAATTTGGCCCCTAGACTGGATCGTATTTCATCACACAGGTGTGATTTATCTTGATTACGAGATTGCTTTTAATCGGGTACCAGTAAAACAACTTACTAAATTTGATACAAGTAAACATAGTTTTTGCTACCACTCGTGTTTGCAATATGGTCATGAAGAAGAATGACAATATCCGACAAAGGCTCACGGTGAAAGTAGTAGATTGAATTAAAATCGCAATATATGAAATTAAAATGTTTAAAAGAGTAACTCGTTTATTGATAAAAAAAACTTTGGTTTTTTCATATGAGCAAAACCAATAGTCTTTAAAATAGTTTTACAGGTATGTGGAGGAAGTACTATCACTGTCTCTAAATTAGAATATTTTGGTGTCTGTGGAAAGCTTTTTGTTGAATTGAAGATTTCTAAACAAATGGAA
The DNA here is from genome assembly GCF_059751315.1 of Micrasema longulum. NCBI lineage: Eukaryota > Metazoa > Arthropoda > Insecta > Trichoptera > Brachycentridae > Micrasema > Micrasema longulum. The sequence continues at coordinate 2,828,137 of NW_028277303.1, forward strand.
CATTTCGAGTGAGGTGGATCTTTTAGACCCTCTTTCAGTTCTGAGAGGAGTGCCTCAGGGATCAGTCGCTGGCGCTATTGCATTTGGAAAGTGCTTGGTTGATTTGAAAGAACTGATTCTGTAACGAATATCTTTCTTTGCGGACAGTATAAAGTTTTTTGCAAACCCAGTAAAACAATTAAGCCACCAGCAAATCAAGATGACCTTAATCAGATTATTAAGTGGGCTAGAGGTTGTCTTTTAAAGCTGAACCCTGAAAAGTGCACCGTCCTGTTGGCCGATTATATAAAACTAAAGCTGAGAAAACGAATGGCCGTATGATTTGTATGGTTATTCTTACTGTACGGTGAAGTAGCGTGGACTCGTTTAAGTTAATATTATAAAACACATTTAAGCGTTGGAAATGTGGGTCCATCGTAAAATGTTAGGAATATCTTGGACCGATATGATAACCAGCACGTAGAGCCAATGCAAATAGGAAATTCTTCACTGCCACTAAGCTCCATAAAATTTCATATTTTGGCTATGTGTTGAGAGGTGATAAATATGTCATAATTCAGCTTCTCATGAAGGAGAAGATTGTGAGGGACTTAGAGGGGTCGGAAGAAAACAACTTTCAACAGGATCAGAACTGTAGAATAGCAGTTTAGTACTACTCAGGACAGGGAAGCTTTCTCCCAAGTGGTTGTCAACGCTAGGTAGACTTGACACGGCACGTGAAGAATAAGAAGACACATTGGCCCCAGAAATTCGAACTTATAATACACTGTGGATGAAAATTAAGTACAAGCAGTGATTTCCACAAAGAGATCTGTCACATATTTATAATACCAAAACACAGCATTCATAAACAATGTTTTGAGTTTGTCTAAATGTTTGCAGACAGGCTGTGCAATGTGTCATTTGGACATATTCAAAACATTGTTGAATTAACTAAATGGTTATATAAAAAGTATAAAAATTGGAAAATTGTTTTCAGACGTTGCCTAGTAGATGAAATTGGTTCAGCCGGATGAATCTCACTCACACGATAAAGGTTTCGCCTTTTTGCTTCACAAAAGTCAACAGATGGTAGATTTGAGGAAATGTGGATATTTAAACAAAGGTAGAATGGTGAATGCTACACAGTGTGTAAAGTGGCCATTTAAACCAGTCAATGACAGCTCATATGTCCTTTAAATGCCTGGACTTCCATATTCCCCTCTCAAAAGTGTTTTCTCTCCCTGTTGCAACAAATGCAGTATTTATAAAAACTATTACTCCAATATCTAATAAAATACTAGAGATTTACTCGACTTTTCATTTTTAAATTCATCTTGCAGTTTATGAAATTGGGGCGGCAATATTTTCTAGAGACTTTTTACCAAACTTTATTTGATGGATTTGTTTTACATACACCAGTTGGGGCCTATGTTCGGCTACATGGAATTAAGACGGTTTACATGTGTTGCAGAATGCAGCATGTGAGGTGTTGAGTGATTGTTTAGGTCAGAGCCTAGATCAGTTTCACCCTGGGGTCATTACCTTTATGTGTTCTGTATAATCACATAAATCACATTGAATCAGTCCAACATCGCTTGCTTCGAAAAATAGCATGGATGCTTGGACTAGAGAGAGATAATTATTCTTATACTGAAATAGAGTCAATGTTAAATATTTCTAGTCTACAAAAACGTAGAACTAATATTGACTACATATATGTTCGGCATACTAAATGGTATAATCGATGTTCCATCATTACCGGGACAAGTAAAATTCAATATTCCGTCTCGTAGATTGAGAAACAGTAAAGTACTGTTCATCGAACCGCATAGAACAAACTATGGCCTTAATTCTCCAATGACCCGTATTTGTCGTATTGTTAACTCAAGACAAGATCTGGACTTTTTTTGTTTAAGTTTACAACGATTTAAACGAGCACTAAATAAATAGTCCAGATCTTGGCTCAATGTCCCCTATGTTTGTCAGTGCTTCTTTTCTTTTTTTAAAATGTTTTAAACTATTTTTTTATTGTAATATTTAAACCTTATAAACTGTATACATGGACAATGTCCGTTAATAAATAAATAAATAAAATAAGTATATTCTGAAGAAATATGATATCGATGGAAAACTTTTCACATATTATTTTGGCATACTTTTCATTAGGTAGATACTCTAGTTATACTTTAAAATGTGAATAGATTCAGTTTTATCAGTATAATTGCATCAAGGCTACCATGATCTCGCGTTGCATGACTTGTAAAACCACATAAAATGTTATTGATGTCGATTAGTACTTTTGTTAGTGCAAATGAGTTTATAAATTTTAGTATTAGTGGTCAGCTCCTTTACCCAGAACCCAATGTCTTCTGAACTCCCAGGGAATTTAGATCCTAACTTAAGTCATATTTTCAACTTATGTGACCTTAATACATGTTACATTACTTAGAGGAGATCATTTTGTAGTTTATGGCATTACATAACTTAGGAGGAAGTGTTAGACGAAAGTTAGTTAAGCATGTTAATCTCAGTAATGTATAATAGCATAGCATAGTCATAGTTAGATCTCAGTAAGTTAGTTGTCTTCTTAGGGTTTAGTACATAACTGTCTGCAATTGTAGAGCACTCTGAATACATGAGTTTTATTTATTTAGTCTAAAAACTGTTCGATTTCCACAATGAAATCTGACTCTTTTATTACTACAACCAGGTAACTTCAAAATCATCATTTGTGACTTACCCTTGTTAGAACACATTTTTTTATCCTCTTCTATGAATGCTACAAATAAACAAGTGACGCATTAAAATCATCATAATATGATTTTAATAAATCCCAACTTGCTTATTTCTAGCCTTCACTGAGGAAGATACAAATGTGTGTTTTTGGTGGGTAACTCAAAAATGCTGATTTTGAAGTTACCTAGCTGTAGTAATTACCCCACGATATTATATAGTTTATTTAGTAGTTAATACAAGAGTCCTCATTGTATTACAAAACTATGGTAATTTTTGTGATAATATTCAGAAAAGTCAACAGATGGAAATATTAAAGAAATATGAATGTTCAAACACAGGTCGAATGGTTAATTTTACAAAGTGTGTAAAGTGACTTAAACCAACCAATGATAGGTCATAAGCCCTGTTCTTCTCTCAAATATGTTCTCCATCTGTTTTATTATACATTTATAGATTATAATTTTCAGGGTCTTTCAGAACACTTCCTTCAATATTTTTTCTTTTGTTTTTTTAGATCTTATAATATATATTTCCAGATTCTTTTAGGATAGGGTATTTTATTTATATTTATTTATGGGCATATTCTAGGTAATTATGCATGATCTTATAATTAAAAAAAAAAAACAAATATGAACTAAAAATTTACACTATACTACAAAGAGCGGAGAGGAGAGGGGATGGGAAGGAATGAACAGTATTTTCACATTTTCTTATCATTTTTCAAAAAGCAAAAAAAATACCATGTTTATGGTACTATTTTTCTTGCGACTTCGGATAAGTTTTCTACGAACGTTTAAAATACAGTAAAACTCCAATTATCCGGATTAATACGTGCGAGATTTTATTGCTTTTGAAATAATGCTGAGAATTTGAATCACATTAAAAATCTACTTGAACGTCTCCTTTATTTTTTTATTTCCTGTCACGCTTTGGATATTTGGCAATCCGGATGACTGGAGTTCGAATAAACGGAGTTCTACTGTATGTATATTTTGAGTTACCAAAAAACGAGACGTTTCTCGCCCTATGGGACAACCGGCACGTATGACGCGTGGCGTTAAAATGACATGACTTCAACTGCGAGACGTTTTGTATGTGCTCATTTTTAAACCTAAGATTATAAATGGACACTTGTTTTAAGATTTTTTTATTTTATTTGTTTACAAAACAGTTCACAAAAAAATAACGGGCAATCACACGTAAATACAAGCTTAGAGCATACGTACATTATATCTGTACATATTTTTTCTTGTACTAAGACAGGCAAGTGTTTTTTTTGTTCATAATATTAAGGTAGTAATTAGGATAGTACATTTTTTATTTCTTTACCGAATTATCGTATTGAAGTTTCTTAAAATTTAAGAAAGATAACGTTAAAAATTTTCATTGAAATTGGTGAATAATTTAAGCATTTGCTATCGTTATTGTAGAACAATTTTCTTTCATATATGGTAATGGGAATTTTTATTACAATAAGATAGAAAACTGTGTATAAACTAACGTGTTTTTATAGTAAAAAGTAACAGATAAAATAATGCACAACAAATTCACAACGCTAATGCTAGTTATATCACCATTTATCACTACTATCACTACTATTTTATGTAAATATATCGTTTGGAAGTGACACATGCTTATTTCCTCCATCCCAGATACGTCACGCCAATGATTGTTTACACCCGTACTCCACGGGTCAAAATTTGATCAGGTTTTGGCTACAAAATATTGAGTTACGTAATAAACAACTTAGTTAAAATGTCGCATGCTATGCTAAATTTTAGAACACGTCCTAATTTTGATCCAGTTTTTCACTCAGATTCTGCGCGCGTTTAAATAAAAAAATCCTGTTATCTTACTCATTCTCAAGAGACAAGAAGGTAATCCTTGAACACTTCCATTATCATTACATCACCTGATAAATAAATTCGGATAGTCAATCTTATATCTCCATCAACGGATTTTCTTGGAGTCTGAATCGATTTGCAAAATTGTTTATTTATTATAAAAATATTTAATTATTTCAATTGATAATGCGATTCGAATTGAATTGTTCTTCAGAAGATGTTGGATAGAGAAGGTCTTATTATTAACATTGATATTAAATTTTGTGTTGATGCTGTTGTAGTCTGTTTATGTTATTTTGGTTCGTGTTTTTGTTTTTGTTAATGGTTGCACATAACATATTTTACATTTTATGTTTGTCCACTAGTGTCAACAGAGTCAGCTCATTGTTTATGTCTTTTTTAGTTAATACGTCTTCAAGGCCGCTGTACATCGACAGGCGCGCCTGCTTTTTGACTATATAACAGCGGTTCCCAACCTTTTACTATGAGCGCATGCCCCAACTTTCTCCTAAAATCACTACGCCCCTCCGTCATTATTCTCAATTTTAAGGAAATTAAACAAAGTATTAAAATAATAATGGGCGTGGTGTTTATTTTTTATCAAATGACAGATAAATAATCAACTTACAAAAGTTTATCATTTTTAACATGTAGTCTATTGCTTCGTTTTGTCTCCAACATCTGGAAAAACCATGTTCACAAAGATGGGTAGTCAAGAATGGCAAAAGGACACGCAGTGCTTCTTTGCCGACTAGAATAAATGGTGCAACGTTTAATACTTGGTTTATTTTTGGAGCCGTCGCGCCCCTCTGTGGGCCACTCTACTCCCTCCAAGTGGGGCGCTCCTCACTGGTTGGGCCGTACTCTATAACAAAGTCACTATAAGAAATTATCAATATTATACTAAATAAAATAAATATAAAAAACTTTGTTTTTAACCAGATATTTTTCTACCTACCGGTTTCAAAGCTATACAAGTTTATTTATCAAGGCATACCTTACTAATGAATTGTATCATATTTATTTTGATCAATGTTATGATGTGTATGGAACTAATAAATCTAGTCTTTTTGTATTGTAAGGATGGTAATGTAAGATGGAGACGGTCAAAACTAAACAAGAGTGGACTAAAGGAAATATTGTTGATTTGTTTTTTTTTTCTTATTATGAATCGCTTTTTTAATTTCTAAGATTTCTAAGTTGCCTAATTTTAATATTTTATTTTCAACATGAAGAACTTTTAATCCGTCTATTGAAGTCTATTGAAATTATGATTATTTTATTTCTGATGGTTTGCGAATTCTAAAAATTAATATTATTTAGGCACCTTAAGTGTTATTTTACTCTAATATTAAACTTTTTTTTTTTTTTTTATTCAGAAAAAAAATAAAAATACAATATTACAACTAAATACATTTTTTTACATGAATTAAATACACATATTTACACGAGTTTATTTTAGTTTTTCCAATGTAGATTGAGTCGCAATCATTACAGTTTAATTGGTATATGCCAGATTTATTATGTTTAGGGGCTTTGTCTTAGTGATTTTTTAACAATGTTCCTAAATTATTAGTTGTGTAGAATGCAGGTTTAATGTTTGATGGTAGGGAATTAGATAATCGTTAAAATTGACATTTATGAAAAGAATCCGCCTCCATTGTTTAGGTGGGTTAGCTTTATTAATTGTGGGAGTAGAATAATATAAATATTTATTTATAAATTTGCGTTTTTGTTTTTGATTTAATATTTTATCAATTAAGTTCTCATTATATCCATCATTATTAGTCTGTTTTATTGTATTAAGTTATTTTTTAAAATTAGTATTATCTGGTAGAACGTTTATTAACCAATGTATCATTTAATGCAATGCGGAATGTTTATGGGCAATTAGATGATTTAAGGAATTGTGAATAATTGTGTCTGTATATGTTGGTTTAGGGTAGATATCGAATTTAAAAAAAAAAAAAAATTATTGTTAAAGACAAGTCAAGAAAGTTTAATTTGCTAAAGTAAATTTTATTTCTTTATGTAATGAATTTAGGAAGTTAAGGAATGTCTAAAGTTCTCGGTCTTAAATGGTGGCGTTAAAGCTGGTTCTAATCCTGTGCTATTATTCTTTACCCTCAAATATTTTCAACTCGCAAAACTGAGTGATAATATTATGTATCTAAAGTACGGGAATGCAATACTACTCGTATTCTTTCCATATTACATCAATGACAGTAATAACATTTAATCCAGCGTAAAAAATACGATATTTTTTTAAATGTAGAAATTTAAGTTGTTTAAATTGTACCTTAGAGTATGTATATACTCTAAGAATTGTAACAATTTTTTTTTCAATGCGAATTGAAAAAAGTCCCGCGTTGTACATGCAATGACATAATAATACGTATCTATTACGATCACTATTAGCATATGACTTACGTTTTATAGTAAGTATCTTTCTTAAGCCATACACAATAAAATATCATTAGATTTGAACATTTTTGCGATTGTGACGTTTGATTAAAAAGGCTTTAAAAATAGCATATACACTTATCTTATTTTCGTGAAACGTTTAATTCTAACAGTTATTTTTTTATGTATCTTTGTTTACACCACCGAGTAATAAGGGATGGAAGTAATTTCAATATTATAGTTTGATATTTTATATAATAATTTTATTTATGCTCTACCACAACGTCAACAATGCTCACAATGAAAAAAAAACAGTATTAATTAGCGTTATGAATTGTAATTATTCCCAGTATTAATATACCTACGATGCATCATGTGACATTCTACGCATTGTGAATAAGGTGATCCAATCAATTTCTGAGGTGCCGTTTTATCGGAAGGTTTATAAATGAATCGCTTGGAGCACGAAGGAGAAAATGGCACAGCTGAAGAAAAATGTTCTTCGCTGGTGTTCAGCCCGAGGAGGCTCTCCGAGTGTTTGGAAGAAGACGAGGACATAGAGCCAAAGGAGGGTGTTCCTGTAACCCTTAAAGGCAAATTCTTGGTGACTCCGGCTCGCGTGACGCCCCTATCCCCGAGGCTACACGTGGATCAGCGTTTCTTCGATGACACTCTAGTCGAAATGAGGTCCAAACCTCCAGATCTGACCATAATTAATCACCCCCCGGAAGATGCTGAACGGATTTGGGTGAAGCGGGAAGACGCCATCACAACTGAGGTAAACCTTATTTTATGATGCTGGTATTTTATATTAAATTGATCACGGAAAGAAAAATTCTTTATTACATCGTATTTTATTATATTATATTGGGTGTTGTGTCTTTTTTTCCAAATGAAGAGAACAAGAGGACTACACAAACAAAAACAAATTAGTTAATAATTATAGCGTCTTCACCGCACACTGCGTAAATATCGCGTGCAGCATTGACAGCTTTATTCCCTCGATTGAACGCGAACAGGAGGGGTATCAAAAATGCTCACTTTCATTTACTTGAAATTCCATGTTAAATATATGTAACGTAAAAGAAACACAATATCTTGTAGAGCAGAAAGTTTTCTTTCGAATGACGTATAAATTTTACAGGTGTTTTTTTTCTAAGCAAGGACATAATTATTTATTTATTCATATTTTTCTCTTACAAACTATAAAACAATAATTAGTCTTATGCTCCGGCTGCTATTCCTAACGCTCTCGCGGCCGTAGAAAAAGCTTTTATAGCGCGTATTTCCAAAATGCGCGCTATAAAATTGTTTTCTACGGCCGCGAGAGCGTTCGGAATAGCAGCGCAGGTGCCAATCCGAGGACTATGAAATGTTCCAGTGAAAAATCGTATGTTTAATAAACACAGTCTTTGCCGAGATTCGGACCCGGGACCTCAGGCGTAGTAGGCAAACGCGCTAACCATTACACCACGAGGTGGACTAATAAGTACTCTTACGTTTTTAGGATTTTCGCACGACGTAGCCAAAACATTTGCCCATAAACGGGAACGTAGAAAAAAATTATGTGTTTACATAAATATTTTTTTTCGCGAAATTATCATCATCATTCCCTTTCCGCACCTAATGGTGCATAGAGCACTGCATTAGTACACCAATCGCAGTGCATCTTGATTATTTTTGTTACATGGAGGTAAGATGATCAGTTTTACGCTTCAAGTACCAGTCCAGGGACTATGAAATATTCTAGTGTAAAAACACTTTTAAATAAATATTTCATATCAACCATGTCGGGAATCGAACCCGAGACCTCTTGCATGATAGGTAAACGCGCTGCCCACAACACCGCGAGGCTGACAATTAAAAAACAATAATAAGCGCATAATTGTGAGCTTGACATTTAATTCAAAACCAAATGGCTGATTGTGTCGTGAACGCGTGTAAAAACCGTTAGGATAAATTTAAAACAGATTGTTGATCTTCTCATTGGTATATAAGTACCTATCTAGGTACTTGTTTATAATTACTTCTAAAACTTGAAATACTTCATTTCTCTCCGTTTTCAGTCACTTTTTTCAATACTGTGAATAAATGTCATGCGTAACGGAAGCCATATTAATTATTTGAAGGGTCAAAACAAGCTTACGTATCCCGTATTTACTTTGATCGTAGGAATCAGGGTTTCATAGGCTCCTGACGTCAGCACCACTGCGACCTGTGTATGTTTATAGTGATGGATCCCCTCTTTGTGAGAGGCGAAGGTTAAAGGTTTCAATTTCAGGATTCTAAGTTAGCGGCGAGTACTTTAACTTGATAAAGTAGAACCTGGACTAGGTCCTTAAAGAACCTGATTTTTATTACCAGTGGTTTTCCGAAAATGCATATTATTTTGTACACAGTATCACTCCGGATGTCTACGGGCGTATCCTCGTCCACCCCCGAATCCACCACTAGATTTTTCAGAGGCCCATTCTAGATCATCAAAGTTACCGATTTTTTGCTTTTCCAAACACATTAATGTCAACATTTATTTCGTGTGTGTTACAAATAACTTATTTATGAATAACTTCATACTATAAATTTTACATTATTATACCTAGGTAGTTGTTTATATTTTTTAGGGGAAAAATAGATTTATCGATTTTTCCCTGATTTACTTAAATTTTTCAACTTTGCAACGGTGCGTATAATTTTATATTCTTGCCCGATTCCTCTCTAATCAACAAAATTAACACATACAGATATACTCTCGCCAATTGGACGTATGGTACAAAAACACGTGGTGATGCTCGTAATTGTTAGCCAGTTCATTCTCGATCCGAAGTACAACCGATAGTAATTTAACACTAAATGTAGAGTAGAACAGGTTTTGGAAGAAGCTTGATCGCGGCGCTAGTGTCACAGTGGGAGAAATCGCTATTGTCGCAATTTTTCCCTATTTTTAACAATTTTAATAGATTTACTAAGTTCTTATTTTGGATGCACAAGCAGTTTTTATTTGTTGCGAGGATTGAATTAAAAATGTATTTGTATATATTAATGAGTTTAATGGCATATCTCTTTATCTCGGCTTCCAGAACCAACCTGCCTCTCTGGTTATGCTAAACATTGTCACTTTGGAGATCAACATCTTTCACATCAGTGAAACTATGTTTAAGAGCCAAATACTCTTGCTATTGGAGAGTATTATGTCTTTAATGTCGAACCATTCATTGCTCAAGGGTTCTTGATTTGATATTTTTTCCCAATATAACGCCTTAAATATTTTTTTATTTTCAATGTTTTTTTAAAAAAATAAATTAGTTTGAATTTGAAAATAAATAAATAAACTCTTAAAAAATTTAATATTTTAGATAATGATGATAATATGTATAGCCTTAATTTTTTAGGCGCGTTATTTGTAAATATTTTACTAAAATATACAACAAAGTAGACATATCAATGATTCAAGAGTAGGTTTACTTACGTTATTAACAATATTTAGAAGAATACCAACTAATGTATTTCGTAAAACGGAAAAAAAACAAAAATGTTTCTCAAAATTTTATCATTAAAAAAAAAGTCGAATATAATAATAAAAAACCTAAATTTGCTAATGAAAAAAAAGAAACGCAAAATATTCCATGAAATCTAGACGATTTTTTCCCAAAGATCTGAATATGCATTTTGTATGGCATTATTAAAAATTGAAATAATGTACTTAAGTACCTGTCATCGGGGAAAGTTTTTCATCAAGTTTATATAATATTATAAAAGTTTTATGAGTGTGTTTTATAAAAAAAACTTTTTCTCTTACGAAGTAGTTCTTAACACGTACTTCAACATTTCTGCTAACACTTTTTAAAACTTTCGGCGTCGTAATTGACAATATAGACTTCAAAATGCTAACAATCATAAACTTTAACACTCGGCGTGGAGGGGGAATTAGACTCCTCGTAAAATACCACCGATTCTTCTTAAATGTGTCAGTCTCTATCGACGATTTTAATTTGTTCGTCCTTTGTCTATTGCCGTTTGTCAATCTCGTAAATAACTTAGAGCCACCTACGGTCGATAGCAAAATGAAACTAGAATAATTTATAATACTACATACATATTATGTACGGGTATACAAAAATGTAGTTTTCTTGGAAAATATGAATATGCGACCAGTGTCGGAATATTAAATGTAAAGACCTATAGTATAAATATTTCTTTGAAAATAATTACTCAGAGTGCAAGTGCTTTGTTTTCCATGGTATGGAGAATATATGTATTTTTTTGTTTAATCCATAATTGAATATGGGTTACAATAAATATGATAGTTGCTTGGAGTGAACCTTACAAAGCACATATCAGACCGCTTATTATTGTACAGAGGATTAAAAAAAAATAAACTACCAAGACCAGTTTATTTTTCAACATCAGATTAATAATACCACCTTAAATATTCACAGACACACTTCCTTCTGTAAGACTACTGTAGACAACGAATATGTTAAAGTTCCAAGACGGTACTTCTCTGTCTGAACTATTATAATGGAAATAGATAATACTAAATTTAAAATGGCAGTAAAACATTTTTTCTAAATATTTTCAATGTTTTGATCGGTTGTTGGAGGGGCCGGCTACCACACCACATTTTAGTAGTATCTTGGAATCAGTACCTACCATGTATTTTCAAGTATCCCTAGATTTTATCATTCTTGGTATAATCAGTGCTAATAATTAATATTTTACTACTCAAAAATAAAGGGGTTTTTTTTTTCTCAGGTTCTTGATTTAAACAATTTATAAAGCATATAGGTACGTAATATAGTTATCCTAGTGAGGTGAAATTTAAATGAAATTTGTATAAACTTATTGCGTCATAGTAAAAAATTAATATGATTTTTATGTTCTTTTTTAATGCATTAGTAGTAATCGCAAAGAATTCTCGGACCTATAAAATGTAGAAATGTTTATTGGTGATGTAAGAAATTGATTTGATCCAATTTCCAGATGGAATATAAAAATATATTTGTACTAAAATTAGCCGGTATTTAGTTGCTATGTAACAGTCAACTTTTTATGCTAATTTTTCAATCTTGAGTATAGAAAATTCGGTTCGACTTCATTGACAAATCCGCATATACCTTATGTAAATCCTCTTAAGAGTATCTTTGACACAAAAGGATTTTTGTATTGTGTTTGGACAGTAATAACATACAAGTACCTACTTAATAACACTAACTTATTTGAGCACAAATCCAAATATATATTACAGGTTATTTGTTAACAATTCGTTGGATTTAAATAATTAAAATATAACCTTTTAATCTTAAACCAATGTTGTTCTATTTGCGTTACAACGAGACTAAGAAGGTAAATCGAAGTGCTTTTTTTCATGCAATTTCACTATTAATTTCATTTTCTGAATGTAATCGGCTGATAGTTTGACACATGACAATCATAATCACCATATTTTTATTCATTTACCTAATGTCGTTCAATCGGTACTTTGTAATTCACAATGTTTAAATTCTGAATATTTAACGGCTAAGATAAACACGGAACAGTGTTTTTTCGCAAAATCTGCAGAATCCGCTTTACTTGATAAGTAACGAGAATCGCATCACCAAATGAACTATAAACTTTATATTATTACACTACTTATTATCGTGTCATTACTAACTCGTATTTTTGAAGGACTAAATTCTCATTCTGAATAATATTTATTAATATGTATGCCGGCAGTGTAGTTGAAAATTAAATACCTCTTATGTAACAAAATGACGTTTTTGAAAGAAATAAAAACAACATTGTAAACACAAAAATATGAGCTGTACCTACTGTTAATTTTTATGTGTATGTAAAAAAACATTAAACTATTTCGGTACGATACATATTTTTTTAAACATTATATATGTCATTTCTAACCATGTAACGTTATCAATATGTAGTAAACCTATAACGTACACTCGTATTAGTTTTTTTCCTATAACGCTTGCGCCAGTTTATTCCTATAACGGTGGTCCCCCGTATAACGTAGTAGGTCTGTGTCCCCGATCTTGATAGACACGTTCAGTGGAACTAACATTGACTCATCGGCACATCGCTGTTTTCTCCTAGGGATATTCACATGATACGTTAAGTAAATATGTTCTACTTGGAATAAATTATGATAAAGTAAATCGATGCACACTTATTTTTATTTAAACTTAACATGTAAAAATGTGTTCTATAATTTATTAACAGTGTGTGCTATTGTTTGACAAATATTTCGTTCCCATCACTTTATTTGACGAGTGAGCTATTATATTATTGAACTGTGATATAAAATAATGCATATTTTTTGCGAAGAAAAAATCAACTGCCTTATTATAATCTTAGTGCTGCACTATGACAGTTTTTGGGTGTGGTCAACCTTACTCACTTTCAAGTACGTAAGGTAAACACCTACTTTTTACTTTACATATAACATTACACTGTGGCATCCGGACCCGGTCAACGTTCTCGCGGTAGATGTTATATGCATTATCTCTCGGATGTAGATAATACTTATTTACAAAAAAAAAGTTAAACTGTCACGTTGAACTACCCTGCCCGCAAGTTTCGGGAAGATTACGTCACCCCGAGCGAGTCAAGTACCCCCCTATAACGTTCCCCCCGATAACGTGGTACCTATATCAACGTTATAGGGGGGTTAACTTTATATGTATTGGACACCAAGTATAAATTACATTTTTCTTCCATTTATTTTCTAAAATATTTTTTTTACCTTTGAAAGTTCGGTACACTTCACCCACATTTTACGGCGGATAGCCATTATTTAAATGTGTAAGATGCCTTACGAACAATGGGTGTAGCAATGTAGTACCCAATTCACCATTAACTACGAACAGGGGAATGCTGATGATTTACATAAACTTATCCTGAAATTTGATTTACGCAGTTAAAATGTTCAAACTGTAATTTTTAATAATATTATCATGATTATTTTAAGTATTTTGTTACTTTATTAAGATCTTTTACAAAAAAAACTAAAATACTAGCCAAAATAGTTTGAGCTAGCCTTAAATAGATGATATGACAACAAACGCCATATTGTTTTTGACATCTGCCATCACATATATGAGGTCAATCAAAATTTGAAGCAAAAAGAACAATTAGATTGGTTTTTAGAGGAAGCGAGGTCTGTATGCAAAGGCAGAGTGATATGGCGTTCTATCCTCTCTGCCTACCCCTACGGGGAAACGGCGTGATGGTTTGTTTGTTTGTTTACGGCCGTCGCAAGCAAACAACTTGTGTGTTTTGTGAAAAATGGAAAATGTCAAATATCGTTCAGTGATTAAGTTCCTTCACAAGAAAAGGAAAAACTTCGCAGAAATCAAAGCCGAACTGGATGCTGTTTATGGCGAGTTTGCACCGTCGCTAGCAAGAGTTAAATTTTGGAAAGCTTAATTTATTCGTGGTCGTACGAGTGTTTTCTAACTTTAAACCAGTGATGCACGTGTAGGTAAACCAATTTTACACATAATTCGTGTGACATTTTGCACATCTTCTTTGCGAACAGTTTTCTCTGATACGTCCACCCACGTCTGCACCAAGTAGGGATTGCAATCCCGCAGCTCATCCAATGATTGGCGCGGGATTGATATGCGGGATTACTCAATCCCGCGCGGGATCACGCGGAATCCCGCATCTTTAAATTATGTCATAAAATCAAATAGAAACTACAGATTTTTGTGTAAAAATCAACTTTTATTAAACATTTTTATTTTTTATTATAAAGGAATAACCCGCTAAGCCTCTATTTTGAGGCTTGTCAGCAGGTGCGAAAGAGGGGATATGGAAGGTGGTAACGAAAAATACACCACAACACCCAGACCAATTGAGAAAAAATCTTATTTGGATTTTTTTTTCTTGCAACTGGCGGGAATCGAACCCGCGACGCCAGTTTCACAGTTGGCCGTCTAACCAACTGCGCCACGGCGCCTGTATTATTTCTTACATTAAGTAACATAAATAATTTCTTTTCTATTAATTAAGTATAAGTAATTAGTAATCTGTTTTCTTAGATTCATCTTTAAATGTTTGGTAAAGTTTAATAGTTTTGTTTAATTTAATAAAACAAAAGTTAAGAAAATGATTCAACTTCTAGATATCTTGACAATTGATCAAAGAATCAAATTCAATGTTGCTAATGAAATAAACAAAATTATTAAAGGAATAGTTCCGAGATATTTTCAAAATAAACTAAAAAATAATGAGTTCTTTCATAGAAACTATGCAACAAGAGGATTTAAAAATATAAGACTGGAAAAGAAATCAAAAGCAATGTCCCAGAACTGCCTTATGTACAAGGGAATACAATTATTTGAAGAAATGCCAGAAAGCATAAAAAAATGAAATAAAATTAAATATATTTAAAATTAAATGTAAAAAGTATAAATGTAAAAAATATTAGGTAGTATATAGTGTAAATAGTGAATATAATTAATGAAAATGTACATATGAAACAGTGAATATTATAAATTAGGATATTAAGTGTATAATAGTGATAAATAATGTTAGAATAAGTATAGATGTAAATATATTAGACTATGATAATCATAGAACTAAATAAAATAAATAATAAAAAAATTTAAAAAATTACCCTTACTCCTACCAACAGTTTAATATTTTTAATCCAGTCTTATTTATATAATGACTACGAAAATAACTTTCTCTTAGATGTTATTAATATGGTATCAACCTATGGTGATAACTTTTGAAAATACGCTCTTAAGAAGCAAATGGCATTTATCGTATCATCTCCGAGCCTGCTTCTGAGTGAACTGCAAATGTATTCTGATGCTGAAAACGCTCTCTCAGCTTCTACGCTAGTAGGCTGAACCGCCCGGATATATTCATAGGCGAGCGTCAGGTACTCTCCTCTGATACCATCGGACTCAAAGAACGTATTTTCTTTCTTCAAAATTTTCTCTTAGTCCTTTTGATTGTTGTCTAGCTTTTTCTTAAATATTTATTTTTCTCGTTGAAGCTATTTTTATAATTCTTCTTTTAGCGTTAGAGTAGGATCTGTATCAGTAGCAGATGTTCCAGCCATAGGTGTATTTTCGAAGACGTCATCTGCATATGTTTCATCGTCTTGAACTACGACTCTTTCTAATATTTGCAACGTCGCGCTCGTGCTACTCGTGATTTACGCGAAACTTTTAGCGTCAAATTTTTAACTTGCGGTATTCGCGGATCGCGTTTTGAAAGTGCGGGATCCAGCAGATTATAAAAAGCAGCGGGATCCCGCGGGAACGCGTGATCTCGTTTTGCGGGATTGCAATCCCTAGCATCAAGGCGAAATTCTATTGGAATTCTAGCAGATGCAGGTCTGCTTGAAGGATTCTTTATTAGGAGTTGAAAAAATCGTTCCGTTGTAATGCGTAGTTATTTGACACATCAATTGAGAATTGCATCATTTCTGGAGTGAACAACTGTTGAAAACATTATTTAGGTCTATCATATACTTTGAAATATTCGTTTAGTATGTAATTCTTTTTTTCTTTTTTTATGAACCAGGTTCAGAAATATCACATTCTGTCATCTCATAATCTGAATCAGAAACGCGCTGAACTAATCTATCTTCAACTTCAGCTTGCATCGACCTCGGTTAATGGTTCATGTCATCTCCCTCATCTCCACTCTCTTCTTCAGTAGTATGGAAATAATGTAGCATCTCTTATATCATTGACATCTATTTCTAGAAGGTTCAAAATTTCGTGAACTCATAAACTGATAATAATAATTATTAAATAGCTTTCAGACTAAATAACTCTTATGTAAAATATGACTCTATCAATATTTTTGTTGAGGTGATACCCAATGTCACCTCCAGGTGACATCTCAAGTTCAGTTTGAAATAGTGAATGCAAAAATGAGGTCCGTAAAAAATCATCGCGTACATATACTCGTATAATTCATTTATAAATAAATAATTAAAAAAAACAAAACAACTGTTAAAAATGATTTATTTAATGCCATTTCATTAAAATATTTTAGGGTTGGTATTCCAAACGCTCTCGTGGCCGTATTATCTCGTGTATTTTGTTGTAGAATGCTTCAGAATAGTACCACAGGAGCTGTCACAATCCGCTATAGAACTTGTACACTGAAATCAGAATAATGCCTAAAATTACCACCAGGAGCTACCTTAAATATGGTAATATGGAAGTCTAGGCATTTACAGGGCTTATGACCTGTTATTGGCTGGTTTAAGTGGCCACTTTACACACTGTGTAACATTCACCACTTTGCCTATGTTTGAACATCCATATTTCTTCAATTCTTCCATTTGTTGATTTTAGTGAAGTTAAAGAGCTGAAACCTTTATTGTTGTGAAGAGATTCATCTGACTGAATTATTTCACATACTAGGCAACGCCTGAAAACAATTTTTCAATTTTTAAACTTCTTCTTGGACCAGTTGGTTTCATTACAATATTTGAGTTTGTCCAAATGTTCGTAGACAAAAGACGGCCACTTAAACCAGCCAATGACAGGTCATAAGCCCTGTAAATGCCTTGACTTCCATATTCCCTTATTTAAGGTATTCTCCATCCCTGTTGTAATTTGTTAAGTTCTGTTCTAGTTTACAGTCAAATATGAGGGAGCCGTAGGTGACAATCGGAACTGACGCTGACGGGACTGCGCCAATCCAGGGACTATGAAATATTGCGTTGATTTACCACCTATTAAAATAAATCGGCCTCGCGGTGTAATGGTCAGCTCGTTTGTCTACCATGCAAGAGGTCTCGGGTTCGATTCCCGGCATGGTTGTTATGAAAGATTGATTTAAAACGGTGATTTCATACTAGAATATTTCATAGTCCCTAGTCTGGTATCTGAAGCGTAAGACTGATCATATTACCTTCATGTAGCAAAAAATGATCAAGATACGCTGCGATCGGTGTACCGATGCAACGTCGACGTTGCCGGAAATTAACCTCGGGACCTCAGGCATGATAGCAAAACACTCTAACCAGCACGCCAAAAGGTGGACTGTACCTGATAGTACCCGTCGCGTCGGCGTAGAGTCGAATGCGTTTGTCTAGGGTTCTGGTTCTATTTCACACACATAACTATATTGCGCATCCCTTCCAGACTTTATCATGATTCGAATAAATATGAACATTTCACTTGTAGCATATTTAATTTGCAGTCACAGTAAATTATAATGTTTCATTCCAGCCATTGTTTATAAATAAGACAAATAATGAGATCCATTACAGGTTATCATAACAAACAAGTTTGGATTGTATTTTATCTAGAGGAAGCTTGTAGCTTCAAGACAATATCTTATATTTTGAAATTTGAGAAATTTCTTCATATCGTATATTCAACGAATAAAACCCCTACAAATGAATGGTCGGTAAAAACGAACGACGCTTAATGAATGTAAAGGAAAAAGAAGTGATTATTTTAAGTGACCAACATTTTACCAGTTAATGTTTTTCTATCGAGTAATTATGGATTCAAAAATATTTTTTTTTAAATAAAAGAAAAAAACCAGTAGATGAGTAGATTGACTAAAATGTAATAATGAGAAAGTTCAGTGGTTTTTTTTATTTATTTTTTATTTGTTAATATACTATCACACCATGTCAAAAAATATTTTTAAATTTTATGTATCGTATTATCATCCCTGCGATTTTTTAAAGTTGTATTTTTAAAATTACTCCGCGCGTGACGTCACTAGTTCTCTCTGGGGAGTTGTCCTGATGACTGGATTGGCTTCCCAGAAACCGGAAATCTATCATTGGTTGATTAAGAAGAACTTGTGACGTCATTTAAATTAGTTCGTTTTTATTTATTTTTTTCATACATTTTAAAGAAACTTACTAAACTAGTAACTAATTATCTATAATACTGAATCATATGTTTTAATACAATATTCAAAAGCTCTACGTATTTTCTTACTATTGATTTGATTAAATAGGTACTCCTTCAGCATTCATTTGGTATTACCATTGTTAATTATATCCCTAGGAGGATATTGGAGATATGAACCTCTAATGATCGTTCGCCATAGAAATTATGAAAAGAGGATTTTAAATATTTTTTTGAATAATTTTGGATTTCTAACCACGATTTAGTTCCATTTTTTTAACTAAATATTTTTTTCAAGTATCTGTGGACAGCACAAATATCACTCGCATGACAAAACGTTCTTAGGACGTTTACCATTAAAAATTGCAAACTTTACGATGACAATATCAGATTTGACATATTCACACTGGTAGTAGCAACCCCCGTACAACCTTTTACTTATTTGTTTAAAGAATTACGGAATTCATTTGCAGTGTGCAACTGGGGCCTCTTATTGGATCGGTGAAAGTGGTATGAGATGGGTGGAGGATTCATTGTTTTGTGGAAGGATTCTCCCTTTTAGTCTTTAAACGAGAAAAGAGAGAACTTTCTCGAAACTATTAGCCTTACCTATGTTTATGTTGCAGATCCGGTGGTCGGGTCTGGTTGCGTACTGCGAACCTGTTTGTTTATAAAAATAATTCAACTTGATATTAACAAAAGCATTAAATTTAATACGCAATGCATTTATAATAATAAAATTAAAACTTGCCCATACATATTTATTTATTTATACGCCCTACGGGCTTTTAAATGTATTGGTAATACATTCAAGTGCAGCAGTGTAACATATATATGTATATACATTAGGTTAAAAGTAAGAATAACATAAGAAAAACTAAAAAATGTTAAATGTGCCCACATAGGTATAGGGGTATATATTAAGATATTTAATATACACAAATACACACATATACATACACACCCATATGCATGCACACACACACACACCCTTATACATACATGTGTACACATACAATATGGACGGGCATGACATACCGATATTTAGGGGGAGTATTTTTCAGGTATTTTTATCGACAAATCCACTCCCCTACATTGACCTACCTCACCCCCCTTTAAATGGCCGCCATTTTTATTTTTACGTTACGATTACGATAGTGCATGTACAAAAATTTCAATAACTGAGTACGTAAATATCGCAGAACAATAAATTTGGTGTAATTCGAACGATAACATATTGTTCTAGCGCCTACTAAACAAATTTTATTGATACTAACGGTCAAACATACCTAAAAACATTCAAACACAGAAAAAAGTATGCGAACAATTTTTTTTGTGCTTTTCCGCACATCATTCAAAAACTAGTCAGGTAAGTGGTATTTTTTTATGCTATTTCTACAGCTTGTTATGTTATCTACAAAATGACACTAAAATTGTTATCATAAGTCTTTTACTTTGAGTACTAAATGTTTAGTAGGCGCTAGAACAATATGTTATTGTGCGAATAACACCAAATTTATTGTTCTGCGATATTTACCCACTCAGTTATTGAAATTTTTGTACATGCACTAGCGTAATCGTAACGTAAAAATAAAAATTGTGGCCATTTTAAGGGGGGTGAGGTAGGTCATTGTAGGGGAGTGGATTTGTCGATAAAAATATCTGAAAAATACTCCCCCTAAATATCGGTATGTCATGCCCGTCCATATTGTATATAAATATATACATACATATACATACACATAAATACATGTATTATTATAGAGATACATAAAAAAGAAACATTTAGTAAAATTTAGTAATTAAAATACAATATTAATAATATTAATCTCTAGATATTGTTGTGGCTCTTTATCAAGATTTTCCCACCCCGGTGAACCTAATGATCGTTAGTTCTTAACTCGTATGTAGGTACCGCTCGTTTTTTATTTCCATAATACATTACAATGGACTTCCATCGAGAGTTTTCACTTACAAACCAAATCGTTTTAATATTATATCAGTTCTACCAAAATATTGTCAATCCTGAAAATATGCAATAGTATTTATACAGTAAATCTGTATTAGTGTTCACAAGCTTCCCGTTGAAATTTCTTTTTACATTTCGAAATAAATGGATAACAAAAACAGAAGAGAAGTTTCTAGTTTATATATTTCAGACCATATTGAATTTGGTTTAATGTCGATGTTTTTACAAATAAAATTGTGGAAAGATAATCTTTTGGTACCCATTCTTGAAGGACAAGTAAGATGATTTTACTTTTTGTTAATTTAATTTCTTTTTGTTTTTTGTATATATATATATATGTACGTATATGTTTATTTTATTTTTATTTAATTGTTACATAATTACGTATTTATTACACCAATTTATATTGAATTATTTATACAATATAAAAGTAGTAAAGTAAATATTTTATGTTTTTGCTGGTGAGTCATCTAAACTGTCTAACTAGGGAAAGCTTCCCTGTTCCAAGGCAGTAAATAATGTTTTTTCATCATCATTATCTTTCTGCACCTAATGGTGCATAGGACACTGTATCGGTACACCAATCAGTCAGAAGGTAAGACGATCAGTCCTCCGCTTTGGGTACCAGTCCAGGTACTATAAAATATACTAGTGTAAAAAACCTTTTTAAATAAATATCATTTACTTAAATAAAACGTTTTTATCAATTTTGATAAAAATGACATAACACATATAAAATTATTTACAAATGAGATACTTGTATGAACAATATTATTACTAGAGCACACATAAGAATGTGTTAATGTGTTCACATAAGAATATTTTGATCAGTAATTTTATTTTATTTATTTATTTGAGTCACGCTGAGCACTTTAAATAATATTTTCCAATAGCATAGACATCACCATCATTCCTCTATATGCACATTATGTAAAGTACCCAGGGCACGGCAGCATTGCTACACCGATAGCAGTGTCTCCATCTTTTTTCATGCATGAAGGTAAGATGATCAGTCTTACGCTTCAGGTGTCAGTTCATGGACTAAGAAGTATTCAGTGCTAAATTTATTTAAAAACATGAGTATTTCCTGTCAACCGTGTCCGGAATCGAATCGGACATTTTTTAAGATCTCTAAACTAATTTTTATGTTACAAAAGAGATGGAGAACACTTTTGAGAAATGATTTTTTTTTGCATTGACAGAGCTACATTTACAAGTCGTTTGTTTATTTAACTGATCACCTAAGTTTTTACATTCATATTTATTTCATTCTTTTATACATTTATTTAAACCAGATTTCGAGCCTTGTAAATACTAGTTATTGTCCCGTGGTTGTGTTGCGGACTCGCGGACCAGGGCCCCGATTGCAAACGCTATCTTTATCGGTACATATCGAGATGGTTTAAACAAAAATCGATAAATATAGATTTTCGTAAAAAAATATATACGAAAATGTGTATATTGGTATGAAAATTTCATGTACATTCGTCGGTAGCCTGTAATTGAACATGTTTAGAAAACAAAATTGTGTACATGTTGTATTTTTGAGACAGAAAACTTTATTTTACTTTGTTGATAAAATTGGAGATGAATGTTAAAGATAACGCAGCCCAAGTTGAGGCGATCACAGTACCCACACAAGTATACATATTTAATACAGAGTGCTTCTTTTCTCTCCATATTTTTTTTTCTTAATATTATTCAATATGTAAACGGCTCGAAGGCCATTACAAAAATATTTTAAGCACACAAAAATATTAAAGTGTTTTTTTATTTCATTCAAAAGTATTCATGATTTTTATTTATCTCATAAAATTTTCCAGTATGTAATAAAATGAAATACTATATAGTAACACGTCATATATTATTTGTCTTAATGATAGCTTGTTTTTTTTTTAGGTTGTTAAAGGTAAATTAGTGTTACGGTGTTTTGATATAGAGTGATTCTCTGATCCCTATGTATATTTATACTTATGGCGTGATTTTTTCAAATCAATAGTTATAGTTTTAATAAATATGAATATTTCTTTATTTTAATTTATTTATTTTATCAACATAAACGGCAAATCTGCCTTTTACAAAAAATTATAATAAAAACATATTTAGCTTAAGATTTTTTTTTAAAACATAAATTTCCTTATACCCAAGATTTATAAAAAAAATTAAACCGAAAAATTATACAAGATTTATATTTAAAAAATTAACCTAAAAATTATACAGCATATTCAGTAGAAAGTTTAAACAATTCAAGAATAAATGTAAAAAACAAAATTAAATAATAAAACATTCTGAAAAACGGAGTTTTAGTCCCAACACTTATGTATGGAAGTGAAACATGGAACTGGCAGAGGAAGGATGAAAGCCGAGTGAACGCGGTTGAAATGCAATCTCTTAGACGAATGTGTGGGAAATCAATGTATGACAGGGTTACGAATGATGAAATCAGGCGAGAGTGTAAATCTGAGACAAGTATAATTGATAAGATTAAGAAAGGGTCTCTGAGATGGTTTGGTCACGTAGAACGAATGGACGACGAGAGAATGGTAAAACAAGTAAATATGGCAAAAATGAACGGCAACGTTAGACGAGGACGACCAAGGAAGACGTGGCATGATCAGATAAACCAAAATCTTAAGTTAGGTCATGTCAAAAGCAGACAGA
This sequence comes from Micrasema longulum, assembly GCF_059751315.1. Classification (NCBI taxonomy): domain Eukaryota; kingdom Metazoa; phylum Arthropoda; class Insecta; order Trichoptera; family Brachycentridae; genus Micrasema; species Micrasema longulum. The sequence goes on from NW_028277303.1 coordinate 2,851,575, forward strand.
ACCGAAGGGCATGTATGACAAGATGTATGAATGTGGAAGAGGCTAGGAGTGTATGCCAGGATAGACGTGTGTGGCGGTCCATTCTCTCTGCCTACCCCTACGGGGAAATGGCGTGATGGTAGTAGTAGTAGTAGTAAAACATTCTACAGTAATACAACAAGAAAATCATAAGTACTGTTTCATACAGCTGGGCAAAGTGAACAAAAAACTGTATATACTCGTATTATGAAATGCATGAATAAATAAATATAATAACCATTTATCATCTTTAAATAAGTTCAAAAGGTTTGTTCTACAGGAACAATACCCTACACTAAATATATCAGAACGGGGGAATAACTATTGCTGAGTTCATGAAGTCTGTTTAGTACGGCATTACAAGTGTCTGTGAATTGTTGCTACAAAACAAAATACACTGTCTGTGAATTGTTGCTACAAAACGGTGGCACCTGTCTAGTCATTCATCATAAATAATCTTAAGTATTTTAGTTGAGCGGGTAGAGTTATTTCTAATTCTTCGTAAGGATTCGGATTATTACCATAGTGTTTGCCTCGTTATTTAAATCTAAAAACTCTAAGTAGGCGGGAAAACCTCAAATTACCATTCGTCCCATGCGTCTAGTAATTAATAATTAAAATAAGTATGTCACAATAAATAAATTGAAACGGCAGGAAAAACTAATAGTTAAAGATAAAGACCTTAACAAAGAGATCATTTGGACTTACAATACCTATTTATTGCGGTTTTTGAGAAAACCCAATGAATATTAATTTGAAGCTTAATACATGGCATGTTAAAATAATTATAAGTAAAGCGTCTGTATATCTACTAAAAATAAGAGTATAATACAAAAACCATTGTTATTCGAGAAATATTTATTCAAACTAATTTATTTACTGCAATATGTTATGTGTTACCATTGCTTTTTAAAAAAATAGTATAAAAATAATGATATGTTTAATCTCCCAGCAGATAGAAAATCATCCTTTAAGCCGATTGGGGGGATTATAATATTATTATAGTGTTATCTTCATGACCAATAAACGCCCGTACTGCTATCACACACACTACTGTATCCTTCTGAAGCCTATAGAGACACACCGATGCTTGGCTATGTGTATGTATTTGTTGGCCTCAACTAGAGTTGAGTCACCTATAACTTCCCATTGCAATACAGATTTTTTTATTTAGATTTTTTACCAAAACTGACTAATTCCTTGTCAGTTTTTTTGGGAATAGTCTACTTTCGAAAATAACCCTACAACTGCCATTAAGAAATACATGCTGACGCATTCTTGATTGAAATCATCCTAAGGTCCCAACCTAATTTATTAATATACTCTGAAATCATTTAAAAAGATTTTAGCAACATTCTATTTAAAAAAAATAATTCTTTATTTTACTTTTAAAAAAAAATTCTCATTCGAAATTATATAACTTCAAATTTCTAAGTAACTATAACAGTGGAAATCACTCTCCAAGCACAAGAGCAAGTCTCATTTTTTGAAAGTTTTTGAATTAATTTATTTTTATTTTTATGAATTAAAAATACAGTGGTGCCTCGCATAACGAACGCCTCGCACAGCGAACGCTGCACACAACGAACTTCCTTTTCGTTCATTTCACGATTCATACAACGAACTTCGCTTCACACAACGAACTTCGCTTCACACAACGAACTTCGCTTCACACAACGAAGTCGCCCACTTCACACGATCACTGCCGATTTATTGCATCCTTCCGCGCAGGCAGTCGTTAGTCACTGAGCAGTACGCTTAACTTACGCACGTGTCGCAGCAATCGTTGAAGAGGATGTAGAGGAGCTTATTGAGGAACACAAAGAAGAGCTGACAACTGAAGAGCTCCAAACACTTCTGGCCCAACAACAGGACAATGCTCAAAGGGAAGCGTCATCTGATAACGAGGAGCAACAATCAAACAATCAACCAATTCCAACTGCTGACATCAAGAACATCCTGGTCAAATGGAAAGTAGTTCAGGAGTTTACCAATGCCCACTATCCGGATTCCGCTGAAGCAAACAGGATCAACGACCTGTACTCCGATACTCTTGTCCGTTATTTCCGGCAGATGTTGAAGAAAAGAGAGAAACAAACGACTTTTGACAGGTTTTTCACTGCACCATCGGCCAAAAAGCGGAAAATGGGTGAAGATGTGCAAGATTCGAATCGGGTTGTGGTCCCGTGGCTAGTGTCTAGGACTCACGGATCAAAGGTCCATGGTTCGAATCCCACTCTACCCCAACTTGATTCCCATTTTCTAATAGTGAGTTATTTACAACTCGTTGAAAATGGCCCTCAAAATTAAATATTTGCGTAAATCATAAGAACAAAAATATTTCTTTTTAAAAAAAAAAAAAAAAAAAAATTTCTTAAAATTAAAAAATGTGTGTTTTTTTCATTATGTTTTTAGATGTATCTAAATAAAAATAATAACAAAAAATTTATCTTTTTTTTATGTCATCTTACCATATTTTATGCTACAGAACGAATTATTTTTTTTAACATGTATTGTTATGGGAAAACGCGTTTTACATAACGAACTTTTCGCATAACGAACTTGCTCCTGGAACGAATTAAGTTCGTTGTGTGAGGCACCACTGTATGAGATTGCCAGGCAGGAAATAAACAAATTTATCCAACTGCAGGCAATCACAGAATAACAAATTGTCAAGATACGATGCATGATTTAACAATGCATTGCCCTATGCACCATCGGGTGCAAATAAGGGTTTTGATGGTGATGATGATGATACCTAAATCCATACTCTATTTGTCAAAAAAATAAGCCTTTTTTTGTTTCAGGAAGCATCTAATTTTGGAACAGAAAACAAGTCGACACCTGCAAGCCATGGAAAGGAAAAGCCATCAACTAAGGACAAAGAAAAGTCGTCGAAAAAAGAAAAAGCTTCCAAACAGAGATCTGCAGGTAAACACTAAAACAAAAAATAAAAAGTAGTTAACAGTGAAAAATTTAGCGATAGCAAAACAAAATAAAAGTATCTCCTCAACGAATCCCAGTTACCTATCTTCATCGGTACATATCGAGACGGTATGAAGTAAAATCGATATTTATGTACGAAAATGTGTGTGAAAATTTGATTTGTGTCCCCATTTAACCCCCCGGGTTGAACAAAGGTAAAAAAAAATTAACAGTAGTTCATAATTTAAAAAAAAAACCGTTTCTTTAATTAAATTTTTTTTTTTGAGGAATTGTTTAAAAATCAGTAGAATTTCAGAAAAACTCAGTAGATTGGTAGATTGCTCCCGAAATCGGTAGTCAGTAATGTTGTGCATTATACACAGTAAACATCTGAAACAGCTGAAACAAAAATATTGTAATTATGACTAGGATACATGAATGTATGAATGTGGAAGACGCTAGGAATTTATGTCAGGATAGATGCGTGTGGCTGTCCGTCTTCTCTGTCTAACCCTTTGGGAAAATGGCATGATTGTAGTAGGAGTAGTATGATTGAAATATAACTTTTATTTTTATATGAATTAACTCAAATCAGTTATCATACTCCAATTAAACCGAGATTTGATGTACCAATATGTTAATAATGTGTTTTCGAGCTTAGAAAGGAAAAAGCCTAGAAAAAAGGAAAGTAAACAAATAATTCTTATGCCTTGTTTTTTATAAGATGTTTTGTGTTTTTTTTTCAGAATTTAAGGATCTTAGGGAACGTGATAAGGAAAGGGCAAGTGGTGGTTCTAGATCTACTGGTGGCTCCCGAAGCAGTTCTCGTGAACGCCGAGGATCTGAAGAAGAGCAGCCATATTACCAACAGACAATACATGGTAATACATCTTTAGGAAATAAAATAAACTGAATTCGTATTGTACATTAATTTTATTATTTTTTTATTTATTAGTTATATGCATGTTTTTAAGGCATAGCATGTATATATGTGTAATTAATCATTTTCTGATGAGCACCTATGATATATATATATATATACATATATGTGTATTATGCTATGTCATGCGATTGGCCGTCACAAAACGGTGGACATTTTTTTAATGTATGGTATGGGTAGATTCCCGAGAAGGTTAATGTAAAATATTTATTAAAAAAAAAAATCGTTATCAATGTTAATAACACTGATAACAATGTTTTTATATCAATGTAATTAAATATTTAAACTCATTATGGCAATAATAAATTGAAGCAAAATAAACGTAAGATTAATTGAAAAAAAATGTACTGCTTATCATGTGCGGTCCGGTCCGTCCATGGATTGGATTGGAACCAATGCTTTCCTAAAAAAATTATTTCTGAACAATCAGTACCTAATTTTTGTATGTAATAAAATCAGAACTAGCTCCCTCGGTATATTCGAAAATCTTAATGTAAAATCCATAAGACAACTTTATGTAAAAGCTCTGTTACTATACGCACACAAACATTATTCCCTACTTTCCATAACTTCTTTCACAAATACAAGTTACTAGATACTCCACCCTGATGCTGCAAAAAAAATTAAAAATTAATACAACCTTCTGTCAAAGAGGATTGGCCTACTACTCGGTTAAAGTGTACAATCTACTTCCGTTATCCATAAGGACAATTAGTAAGTACTCACAATACAGAATTGCTATTAAGAAATGGATAGTGGAGGTGGGTTGCACACGGATCGATGAGTGGATCAAGCCAAATAGGTAAAATGTGTGTACTGTTTATGAATTTATTTGGTCTATTGGTCTATATAAATTGGTTATGTTTTTTATGATTATTTTAGTTAATATTGTTTATTATGTTAATGATAATTAGGTTAGTTAAATTAATTATGTTTTTTTAATTATTATTATGTTAACTTTGTCAAATAATTAATTTGAGGCATGTTTCACATTTTTTTAATGTTTCCCTCGGCACGGTATTATAGTATTCAAGTATGAAATATAACTCTTTTATGCAGAAATTATTGCATAAAATTGGTTTTCAGTTTATTTCAATGCACTTAAATCGAATTACCGTGTTAGTAGTAGGTACATATTTTACTTATGTACCTAGTACCAAGTGACTGTTTCCAAAATCAAAAACCTCACCGCACGTTGGCCGCAAATGTGTCATGGGCCAGACTTATTGCTTTTTAGAACTTCAATATTGAAATAATTTTAAACTGTATATGGATACCATTGCCCCTATAAGTGGATGCGAGTTTGAAAGTCAAATGCCTCCATCTTAACGATTGATGATATGTAAAGATGCAATTTTCTTAGTATCTAAATTAAATGTTATATTTGTTATATTTTGATGTAATACTTTCCAGGTACATCTGGAGTGAGTCGAAGGCCAGCATTATTTGGAGCATTTCGACCAAAAATTAAATCTGAAGGTAGAGAGAAGGAAACTAAGTCTCCCGATGTCAAGAAGCAACTCACCATCATGCAGCAAGTCAAAGCTGCAGTCCAGGTAAAAATGAAATGTTTTATAATATGATTTTAAAACATAGGTATGTTTTACATTAAGAAAAATACATACCTACATACTTTTTTTGTTATAATTTTATTTTATATTTGCATATAAAATGCAGCATGTATCGACTATCTATTACATGAATGTAAGGTGATCAGCCTAATGCTTCAGGTACCAGTGCAGGAACATGAAATGTTGCAGTGTAGAACCACCTTTTTTAACTTTATACATATACTTTAGCTTAGGATGTACTCTCTCTCTTAGATCTCTTAGACGATCTTTTAGACGAATGTTTGGGAAATCAATGTATGACAGGGTTACGAATGATGAAATCAGGCAAGAGTGTAAATCTGAGTTAAGTATAATTAATAAGATTAAGAAAGGGTCTCTGAGACGGTCTGGTCCCGTAGAACGAATGGATGACGAAAGAATGGTAAAACAAGTATATATGGAAGCAAACAAGCGAAAATGAACGGTAATGTGAGACGAGGACGACCAAGAAAGACGTGGCAAACTAAAATCTTAAGTCTGGTCGTGTCAAAAGCAGACAGAACTGAAGGGCATGTATGACAAGATGTATGAATGTGGGAGAAGCTAGGAATGTATGCCAGGATAGACGTGTGTGGGGGTCCATTCTCTCTGCCTACCCCTACGGAGAAATGGCGTGATGGTAGTAGTAGTATTTACTTAGCCTATTTGTATGCACATGAGAAACAGTGTCAGATCGACATCTCAAGAAGGATCCGACCTGTGATGAGATCACGCCGGCAGTGTTAGGGTAGTATAGTGGATGGGCAAGTTTTTACTTCCCTCCAGCCTCCAACCACTCCCTAATATTTTCATACATATTTTTGTATGCGTAACAAACCTTTAAATATGGCTCTCAATCAGTACAACTATAAAGCATATTTTTATAATTTGTTACATGACAGCGAAAATTTTTGTCTTAAGCTTTAGGTATGTCCCAGTCCAGGAAAACCATTAAACATTAAGATGTAAAAACACTCATAATATCATCTTGATAGTCTTTAAATTATGAATTAAATCTGTGACCTTATATTATTAGACCTATTACCACTCATGAGTTATATTTGGTCATCTTAATTTCTCAGCTTTTGACGCAAACATTAGAAGTGCATAGTTTTGATAAGGTATGTTTACAATGTTAGTTAAATGTAAACATTATATAATGTCTAGAATAAACACTGCATTGACCTAAGCCTTGATCTTTGTAGATCTTAGTTCAGCAAAAGATATCTTATTGATAAAGGTTGATATACTCAATAGTTGAACAGTGCATACATATATTTCTCTTGCATTTTGCATTTCTAGAAGATAACTAAAATAGCAGTGTTTTTGTTCATTATATAATACTTTAAGGGTGCACTATGAATGTATCAATAAGTGCCGTGTTATACTCATGTTAAAACTATGGTAAATTTCCTACCTCAATTCAGGTTTATATGTAATAAAAAAATTACATGAAAAAACCTCTAAAAGTAATGAATTTATTTATTTACAATAAAAAAATAAAAATAAAGGTCATATTAACACATTGATTGCTTTACCATCATTCTTAGTATTGGAGAATACATTTGAAAGTTATTTTTGCAATAACTACCATGAAAAATGTTTTGAGGAGATTCTATAGAAAATAAAATCCTAATGTTTTTAAATAAGCAAACTATACTCTTACATTTAAACGATTTTGATGTAATCACATTTCAAGTTTCAAGGCTTGCATTAACAAAAGTTAATTTGTTGTAAAATTTATTTATTTATTAACGGACATTGTCCATTTATACAATTCATAGGGTATTAATATTACAATATAAGAATAGTTTAAAACATTTTAAAAAAAGATAAGAAACATTCACAAACATAAGGGACATCGAGACAAAATCTGGACTATTTATTTAGTTCCCGTTTAAATCGTTGTAAACTTAAACCAATGAAATCCAGATTTTTTGTTGAGTTAACAATATGACAAAGACTGGTAATTGGAGAGGTAAGGCCATAGTTTGTTCTATGCTGATCGATGAACTGTACTTCATTGTTTCTCAACCTACAAGTTGGAATATGGAATTTTACCTGTCCCAATAATGATAGCACATCGATTATACCATTTAGTATTCCGAACATATTGGGTCTATAACTTAAAAACCAGAATTTGACACTAGATGTCAACACTTGTGTATGCGCTGTAGCAAATCATTGACGTATATGTCATTTTAACACCATATTTATAAGCTGTCAAAATCAGTCAACAGTGTTTCATTTGCTTGAGCGCATCATATTTTTTTCAATCATGTAAAATTTTGAAAATTGGCAAAAAAACACTTTTCTTTCACGAGTCACTTTTTTGCAAAGAAAACTGCAGCCGAAAGTAGCTCGTTTGCTTGTGGGATTGTATGGAGAACATGCTCTTGCAAAATCACATTGTTTCGAGTAGTTTCAACGCTTTAAAAGTGGCGATTTTTATATGAAAGACAAAGAGAGGCCTGGACTGCCGAAAAAGATTGAAGTTGAAGACCAGAAAGGAGTTATGTATTACGAGCTTCTAAAATGGGTAAACCATTACTGGAGAGCGGTACCGACAACAACTGATTCATTTAAAGATCAAAAATTGGCTCGATTCATTCTTTGATTCAGAAGATGACACAAGATTTTCTTTAATAAACGCTCAAATTTCCTTAAAAAATCCTGTTTTTAAGTTATAAATCTAATATAAGGTGTAGTTATACAATGAGCATAGAAACAACAAAACTAGAAAAGATAATGAATAACTTTATGTAAACAAACATAAAAATAATGCAAATATACTAGATTAGCCGCTCAGAAGTGCAGCGCTCCGTGCAATTTCCACCTGGGAAACAAGCAGGACACTCACTGATGGCGGCCAGTAACTTCAGCCCAACTTCAAGCCGTGTATTTATCACTGACTGACAAACGCACGTGCAGTTCCTTGTTTTTCCTTGACAAAACTTGTTTTACTGGCCGAAACCAAAACCGAAACTTCGGTCAGTCACTAACATACGGAGATTGATCCTTCGTTTATTTCTGTTTTAGACATTTTAGACCCTTGACAATAATGTAGCTTTTATTACTTGTAAATAATGACAAACAATAGTTCAAAGCATAAAAAACACACAAACATGTTTACTTCGTGTCTCCTCACAAACCGCACTCGAATGGCAGGTCATAAAATACACAATTTGTTTATGGTCCCCCTAATATATTAATACATTTATATTAATTACTTTAGATTATACGGTTTTTAAGGGATGACCCGAACCGAAATCTTTAACAATACCACAAACAATTTAATATGACAACAACATAAACCAACAATTTATATCCTAAAGTTATAAAGAGAACAACTGTACATAGTTATCATTTTTAATGCAATCTAAATGGATTAAAATGTATATTAAAATATAATATAAAACAAATGTGTTGGTATATTTTTACATCTTATTAAGGTAATGGTTCTTAATATTTTTGTAATTTAAAATATTATTTTCATGATGCGAGATCCGATTTACTTACATAACAATAAAATACTGATAGATGCCACTTATTATTAAATTTATAGTTGCCTTTTGACCTCTCTCATTCACTTTTCAGGTAGCCAATCATAATACATTACTACATCATCTCACTCACCCGGAAGATTGCCAAAGTTTGCCACGTTTTAATTCAGAATTATTTTATGTAAGAATATTAAATCGGTTGATATTTAAATAGCACAAAGTGTATAATTTCTAATGTCATTTGTAGATACTCCTCGCAGTTTAATACCTATCACATTTACCAGGTTAATCCTAGATTTACCTCAAACTGTTTTAAATTCTTTGAAATACAAAAATATTGTAATATTTGTTAATAATGTTCAGAGGGCATTTTTATTTAAAAAGTGAAATGATTTTTGATTCTGATAATCTTAATGTTTTCTGGGTCTGTCCCGATCACTTCTTACTGACTGTTCAACATCATTCCAGATGATGGTTAATGTAATGCAATCCGAAATATCAGCAAGAAGTTCTATTGACACACTGCATAGAAAAATGCTACCAATATCTGAAAGGTCGTTTATTGCGTATGCAGTTAATTGGTAGAATTCCATATTAAAATTTGGTAAGGTATCCAAAATAAAACACTGCTATTGGATTCAATGCTACTTTTATTTTTTTTAAATATATACAAGAGTGTTTAATGTGACGCATTTTGTCTTTGACATTATCAAAACTCTCGATAATGTTTTGATAATGTCCTAACAAGATGAAACGTTTCATATTATACACTCTTGTATATATTTAAAAAAATGAAATAGAATTTAATTTGATAATCGTGTTTTATTTTTGATACCTTACTAAATCTGAAAAGTCATTTAAAATTGTTAATATTACTGGAAAGTTTCAAATATGTGTTCCCTACATTTTTTTATAGATTACTTTTAATTATGAATTTTAATGTTCTTTTTGTAGAATATGGGTTCCGGACGATCCGGGACTGCAACTAGAGATGGATCTGCCCACCCGCACGCTGGAAGTGATGTTAAGGTAAATATTTCTAACTTATTACCACAAAGGTGGAGGACATTTTAGAGGAGGGAATGTGGAAGTCCAGGCATTATGATTGATATTGGCTGGTTTAAGTGGCCACTTTACTTTCACCATTTTATCTATGTTTGAACATCCATATTTCTGGATTTTCAAACGTAGATAATTTTTTTGAAGTTAAAAAGTTGAAACCTTTTTGAAGAGAGTGAAAATGCGTGTGACTGAATTATTCACTTGCATATTATAATATTAACAACAATATTACAAAAAAAAAAAAATGAAAATTTAAGTGTTAAATGTAGATTTCTATAAAAATACTACAATCTATTCAATCAATTCCATCAGTTGGTTATATAAACCAGTTTTTAAGGAAATTAATATCATATTATTTATTCGTATATTGAGGCTTTACTGACATTAAAACAAGTTCCGAGATAATCGCATTTAAAGCTTTTTTTTTCTTTCAAGGCATTATTTCTCCCGGAATTTTAGCTTTGAAATAGTTATCTTTCATATAAATAACATAAAATTTGAAATCAACATCTTGCACCTATTAAAATATATTTTAAATATACAAAGACTGTTGACTTAACGCATTCTGTCAGTATAGCCTCGATATGTTATTGCAAAAAATAGGATTTCATCATTATTTAACTATGTTATTTTTAAACTCTTTTTTTTACATTCCTAAAAACTATTATTTGGAATACCCATGTATAGGCTAATAATGCCTCTGGGATTTTTGTTATATGCTTTTTAAAATTTGTAAATAAAATTATAAAGGTGCAAAATTTTTTTTCATATTATTGATACAACATAAAACCATGCTTATAAACCTACACATTAATATAACAACAATATTTTTAATAATCCTTTATTTTTCTAAAAAAAAATTTGAGTACATTTTTTGATAGTTTTTCCTAGTAGTGTGAATGTTCTTAGAATTTGATTAATGTATGCAATGACTATAAAATGTTTTAAATAAATAAAATAACACTGCACTAGCCCATAAAGTGTACTGGATTGATATAGAATTTCTTACATATTATTGATACAACATAAAACCATGCTTATAAACTTACACATTAATTATATAAAATAAAAAAAACATGCATATGTAACATTGTTTATGGTCAGTAAAACATTCTAGGAATTGAAAATCGTACTATGTATTTTACATTATTTATTTTGCTTCTTCCATACTAATTATGTACCTTTATTTATTAAATGGCGTAACTTCTATTTGCTGTCTGTTATGTTTTTATTGTCTTTGGGTGTGTCATACTGTCATAATATTGTACTAAAAAAATGCACTTAAAGGAAATATGCACTTCTTTATCGTCTGATGGAATGTCAGCTATGATACGTTTACATTCCTCCAGCCTTGAGCCAAGTAAGGGGAACGTTTAATGAGAATCCCGTTATTTGGTCATTCCGTCTTGTTGAAATCCGTCCTCTTGTTCACTTACCGTCAACTTCCCAGTTATTTCAAGTCTCCTCATTTTCTTTGCAATATGTCCGAAATAGGATAAAATCATGTTTCTACATGTCAGTCTTGGAGAGTTTTTCACTCATTAATAGTTCCTGAAGGATGCATACATTTGTGCGTCTTTCACTACATCATATTTTAAGCACATCTAGCATATGACTTTCTTTTATATTCATATACGTATGAAAACATGTTATAAATACATATTCAAATAACTATATATATTTATGAAAACACATTATAAATACATATTCAAATAACTATACATATTTATGAAAACACGTTGTAAATACATATTCTAATAACTATATATATTTATGAAAACACGTAAATACATATACAAATAACTATATATATTTATGAAAATACGTTGTAAATACATATTCAAATAACTTATTTATTTTCAGTACTATCATACAGTGACTGCTGCCAGTACAAATCGCCGGCCAAGTACAATGACCAAGGTGATGGACATATTCCGTAGCAAGCCAACCGGACCGGCAGGCATCAACACCGAACCTGACAAACGGCGCCAGGTCAGTATACAAATAAAATTATTCCCTCGTCACCCGATAGTGCATAGAGCATTGCATCGGTACACCAATCGCAGCTTATTTTTATATATTTGTCGTATGAACCGTTTACCACCGCTCAGGTCCAAAGACTGAAATATTTTAGTATAAAAACATCCCTTTAAATACATTTTTCATATCAGGAATCAAATTCAGTACTTCATGCAGGCAAATGCGGTAACTACTAGACCATAACTTAGGGATTTAACCAGTTATTATGTCAATTCATAAAAATAAATAAAAACACATTTATTTTATCTGTGACGTAAATTTCACCTTCTTAAGGTTTCGTTTGTATTATATATTAATATTTTAAAAATAAAACATGCAAAGCCTTAAAAGAAAAGAACAGTGTAAGTTACAAAACAAGAAAATAAGTTATACACCATCTATTGGTAATATTTTGCAAAATTTGAAATGAGTAAAAATGATTTTAAAATGGTTTGAATCTTGGGTTAATACAAATCACATCACAATACTATTATGACTTATAATATGGGTTCTCGAAAGCAGATGACAAATAATTTTTTTAATGTCTTCTCTACTACTACTAGTGTTTTAATTAAGGGTTTTGTTAGTTAGTGTCTTACATACATAATAAATATATCTGTTACTAATATTCTGTATATTTTTATAAAGGAAAAATGTTTTACAAATGATTTGATCCTTGGATAAACTTTAAACATTTTTTTAATTTAAAAAAAAGAGAAATATTTGACTTCTTATTATTTACTCAAATATTCCAATTTTCAGACCATTTCCTAAAAGTCTTAAATAACTTGTGGTGGAAAAATGGAAATCGAGTTGTGGTAGACTGGGATTTGAACCTGGGACCTTTGATTCGCGAGTCCACAATACTACCATGGGACCACAACCCGGTTAAAATATATAATATTATTTAAAACATTTAAGTTTGTAAGTGAAAATTCTTGATGGATACTGGATATTCATCACTGGATATTCCAAATTTGTGGATTAAAGTATCACTCGTCTTTTATTTATATAATAAAATATAATATTAGTTTCAAACCAGTTTTAATTTAACAGATCACATTAGACGCTTTATGAGAAAATGGTGTATTGGACAGTGTTTTTATAGATTTGTGTTACTCTGTGTACTTGGCAATCGACATGCTTAAAATTAGAACATTTCAATTATGAATATTCATGGAAATAAGGTCTTTACCATAGAATTAAGAAGAGTCGTCTTTACTTTAGACGCCAGTTCAGAGAATATTTTTCTGTACTGTATGTCAAAGTATTTATAGCTCTTTCCTTTTAAAAATATTTTTGGCTTTATTTTGTGAATGAAAAAATAAAACTCTTTATGAATTTGATTTTTCTTATAAAATTTTACTGTGGTAAATTCTTCTCATTACTTTTCATCGGAAATTAATTTTTTTAAAAATTAAGTTGTTAAATCTAATAAGAAATGTGCCGGGTTGTGGTCCCGTGGCTAGTGTCGCGGACTTACGAATCAGAGATCCAAGGTTCGCACCCCGCTCTACCACAACATGGTTCCCATTTTCTTATTTAAAAATGACCCCCAAATTTGAAATTTGGGTAAATCATACGAACTCAAATATTTATTTTCCAAAAAAAATTAAATATTCAGACATTGGCGTACCAATGCAGTGTCCTATGCACCATTGGGTGCGGAAAGGGAATGATGATGATGATGACATTGACAATATTTTTAGTAATTTATTTTACGATTGGTGTTATTTCCTTATCCACATCCAATGGTACATAGAGTACTGCATTGTTCCTTCCGGACTGAAGCATATTTATTTATCTGATATCAATGTATAACATTGTAAATACAATAGTTTTATTGAATTCATTACAGAAATCTTAAATATATCTATTTCTTTGCGAATACTTACCTACTTATTTCTTCTAATTTTCTTTAAAACATTTGTCAATTACAAAATAAAATGTGCCGTATTTCGTATTGTGAGGCTACTACCCATTCTAGAGCTTCTTACCTTCATAGATGCTTACGAAGGATACTCAATTCGCTAATTGATTCGCGGGATGGCATTTTATACGAGTACATTAAGTTTTTACGCACTAAAAGTAAAAAGAAAACTGCTTTCCAACCTTTTAAAAAATATTATGTGTTTTCTGACCCCTTAGCATGTCATGCCTTAGTTTCGTAAGTTCCATCGTATTCCATATATGTGTCTGTCCTAATCTAACACAATCAAAATCGTATTTCGCACTCGTTTCCGCTACATACGAATGAACTCTGTGACTCTTTTGCCAACTACTCTGTTACGCCAATACGTTTAAAATATATAATATTTATAGCTATTTAAGCTAAAGCTATAAAAACATATGAAGGGTAGGCGAAAGAAACATGCGTAATCATGAAACTAATATTTTGAGAAAAACGATTTTTTAGTTTCAAAACCGTTTTAAACAGTATTGGTAAATGAAGTGCTTATCTTTTTTTTTGCATATTTGTAATCAATCAACATTTTTTAATGACTCCAAATAAATAGTCACTATAGTAATAAGCAAACAAAAGTATTATGCAGATAAATATAAAAATATACCTCATTGCAGGCAAAAGAAACGTATTAGTATGCTTTATACGCGGAAGAAACCTTCAAATTCAATGTAATTTTCAACTAAGTCACATTCCAAAAAAAAATTTTGTGCTCAGAGTTAGTTTTCGTCAAGTGCCTGTACAATATGAACGATATAATAGCAGAATTTGAATATGGTAAAAAGTTCCTCTTTTGACTCCCAGCAGAGTCACAGAAAATGTGTAACTCACGAGCAGAAGCTGGTTTGAAATTAGTTAAAAAAATCAAACAGAAATGTGACAACTTCATTAGGACTCTTTTTTCCATTAGTTTCAGGGTATGTGTAAAATATAGAATTTTGATTGGATAATACTTAAATATTAAAATAATACATCAAATGTTTACTTTTCCACTTTGATTTTTAATTGAAATTCATCACATATTCCGCATGTGTCCAAACGAGTATGTCCGAATGAAATGTTACAATTTTCTTGGAACAATTTTTATATTTATCATAGCAAACTTTATAGTTTATACAACTCATGCATTTTTTTATCTTCAAATCTTCCGAGAGGTAAATTCGCTTGGAATCTTTAAGGCTGTAATGGCTGTTACGGCCTTTGAAACATCGAATATGTTCTTTTAGCTTCCGGCGGAGACTAGATTTGGACCCTCTGTCGTCATTTGGGGCGTAGCTTAAAGATTTTTTAATGTAGTTTTTTTCCCTTCCCAATACCATGTATAGACATAAAAGCTTTAGCACAAACAGTAATGTACTTGTACTGTTTTGTCTCTGAGTCAGGGTCAGAATTAAAGACAACTTTAATTTTATAGTTGTTTGAAACATAATTTCTTGTGGTAGAATCACTTGAACGAGGTCTTCTTTGTTTCACACGCATAGCAGTTATCAAATTAGCTAAATATTCATTTTGAGCATCATGTGATTTTAAGTTACTAAAATATTTCAATGTATCCATTATTTGCCTTTCATTCACATTATCAAAGCATTTACACCTTGTACACATGCAGTTTTCTCCAGTTTCATGGGATAGTAAATTTATTATATTAAAAACAGTTGATAATCTACCAGTTTTTTACGTCTTCTTGGTTGATTGCAAAATTATCATACCATTGTCGTCTTATCACTATCACTTATTTTTCAATACTTATATTATAAATAATTATTGAGAGACCAAAAAATCGCACCTTTCCACAAAAATCTCTGCCACGAAATGATTTACTTAATAAGTAATATGCATTTTTCAACATGCATTCTTCAGATCCGCCTGACCAGCGACTGACTACGCACGTTTATTAAAATTACGCGCTAACTTTGAATCTTTCTTCTCCTTATCACACTGACTTCTCCCGTTTCTTCAGCTTGGCCCAAAATTTTAAATACGTTTTGCATATGATTGGGCGAATATTACGGCATTTTGATAGGACACACGGGTGCACACTGTTAATGCCTACAACTTGGCACATTTAACTCAAATTTGTAAAAATCATGACTCTGCATGTTTCTTCCGCCTACCCTTCATATGATGTAAGCATATTACAAAAGAGATGGAGAACATTTTATGACCTGTCTTGGTTGAAGTGTCCACTTTACACATTGTGTAATATTCACCATTCTTCTTATGTTTGCACATCTATATTCCTTCGTTTCTTCCACCTGTTGATTTTTGTGAAGTTAAATTGCTGAAAGTTTTATTAATGCGGGTGAGATTTATTTGACTGAATTAGTTCACCTACACACTAGGCAATGCCTGAAAATATTTATTAATTTTTATTATTTTTCTAGGACCAGTAGGTTTAATCAAAAATACTCCTTTGGGCGTTAATAAATATTTTTTTTGAGTTTTTAATTTTTTTGTAAACAGGGACCGGATTATGATTACCAATATGGATGTCCAGGTATTTACAGGGCTAACTACATGTCATTAACTGGTTTGTGTGTCCACTTTACACACTGTAACATTCAGTATTCTGCTTATTTTTGAACATCGATATACGAGTATATTAAATTCTTCCATCTGTAGATTTTTGTGAAGTGATAGAGCTGAAACCTTTATAGATTTGAATGAATATTTTAATAAAAAAAATATTTCAAAAATAATATGTAAATTACTAAATTTATAGCGTACATATTAAAAAAAAAAAAAAAAACTACATGAAAGACTCTTGTCATTGTAGTAGGAGAATCCCGCTACGGAAACTTTGAAACTTGGAAAATAAAATTGGTCCCACGGGCTAAACAAACCACTCTGGGTCACTTGGCCCCTCTAAATAAATTAATAAGCTTCATGTGGCAACGGACGTTGCCATTATACAGCTTGTTTCAGTTAAACAAGCTGTATAGAGCGACGACTGCGGCACGATACAAATCCTAAGTACACACGTTACGTATACAGTACCATGCAAATGAATTGGAACAAGCAAAATATTTTGAATAAACTGTTATTTTCAGTCATTACCTCGGAATTATTTTGCGTTGGAATTTTTTTTTATGCTGTCAGTTAATTGGGAAGTAAAGTGTCAAATGGATACATTTGATATACACAATAAGTTGTTTCTCATTGTAAACTGTCGATTCATTTATTTGTTTGTTTTTTTTTCTAATTTGGAGGAATTTTAAGCATAGATATCATACCTAGAAAACGTATTATTACGCTTTCTGAGCGCGCTTCTATGACGTATTGGCAAATAGCGGAAAATTTAGGAGTAAACCTCGGATCTGCGATCAAGATTATCACGGAGAAAAACCAAACAGGAGCAGTGAACATCAAAAGGAAGTAACAATGTGGTCGGAAAAGGAAAATGACAGCCTTGGATGATCAACTCCTGATACTTAAAAGCAAAATGGATCTACGAAAGAGTGCAGTAGATCTTAACAAAGAGTTTTATCAATCTAGAATCCATATTGACGTGCAACGTTGCGAAAACACCTTATTACCCTTTCTCTTACTGTCCCAAAAACATCAGCGCGTTACGGTGCTGTGTAGTCATTACACATGCAAAAAATGAGAGACTTCAAATCGTACAAATGTTATATTCATAGGCAATTGCTTCAATTATTTATAGTTAAGGTCAAAATTGATAATGCTTTTAATCTTCTGAAATATTATCTGCTATAAACATGAAAGCATTAGCTCTTATTCGTTGCGCGGGTGAAACAACCACCCGCGACGAAAGTCGGTGAGCTACTGACGGGCGTCTGGGAGAAGTACTAGAAACTTTGCAGTTCGCGCGTGTGACGCGTGAAATCGTCTCTCTCGCGCCCGAATATACCTGTATTATCGGAAGCGAGACGTAAAGAATGTGTGAGTTAATTACATATTAGGAAAACTCTTTTACTACGTACGCAATATGCGGTACATTGGCAAACTTTCTATTGTATTGGTGATTTATCTCCGATTTGAAATAACATGCTTTTCCTTTTCCCAATTAGCATTCATTATTTAATAAAAACATATTTTAACCGATACGTAAATGTAAAGCGGAGGAATACTAAAAATCTTAAGCGATAATTAATTATATTTATGGAGATATTAGTTATTGTACTAGCTACACATCACCGGGAAGGGAGACTAAAAGCCTGTACAAGGGCAAGAAAGCCAATCAAAAAGCTGCTCCTGACCAGCGCCATTTAGAAAAGTGTCTAGCTCGGGTTAAGAAATACCAGCACTGGGCAGCTGATGACTGGAAGAAGTTCTCTTCTCCAATGAAACACATTTTGTTGTGCAGGGACAGCGCGTGCCGTTCGTGCGTAGATCATCTGGCGAACCGATTTCTCCTGCTCATTTGGAACAAAGAGTAAAGCACCCCCACAATATGTTTTAGGGTTGCTTTTCTTATCACGGCAATGGACCACTCGTGTCAGTTAATAGGACTATGAAATCAGACCAGTATATTGCAATCCTATCAACTCGTATGATACCTGACCTACTCAAGGTCTATCCGACTAGTAGTGGTAATTTTTTTTACAAGATCTTGCTCTGTGCTACGTTTCAAAAAAAGTGAAACAATTTTTCACACAGAACCGAATTCCTACACTAAGTTAGCAAGGTAACTCGCACGATCTAAATCTGATCTATAACCTCCGGATTATTTGTTAAAAACGGCTGTTTAAGATGAATCGTGCGAGTAATTCGTGTTTAGTTTTATTTTATTTTTATTTTATTTTATTTTTGCACCACAACAGGCCAGGAGGCCCAACTCCACTCGTTTGCGAGTGGTTTTGGAAGATTTAATATTTTTGATAGAAAAAAAATAATTGAAAAGTACTTCGACGAGTTTCAAAGAAGATCTAGCTGTTATTAATTGTACTTGGACGCAAACTGAAATAGTAAAAAAACATTGAGTCTACGCGTAGTCTATAGATTAAGTACCTACTCACATGTTTTTTTAAAACTTACATATTATGTAGAGTAGATACATACTCCTAAAATACTTATTTTAACATAATCGTTAACGATAAATGAATGTAACTATGCAAAAAACGAATATTATAAAAAGAATTACAAGTTTGGAATATTTGACAAAAGAAAAGGAGCACAGGAGTGGACCTTCCTGTAATTGTAATGTGATGATGATGCACTCTTCTATAATACTGGATGATTAATGTTCACTTTAATTTATTGGACTATTTTTAATGACTACTTTTCACCACGACGATTCCAAGAACGATATGTAATGTCAAATTTTGTTGCGAATCGAAATCTTAATTTTTGTATCTTGCTGTTAAGGTGGGTACCATAAGGATGGGTCAAGGGAAGGATAGGAATGAAAGATATGGGTCAGGAATAGTATTGATAATTGGTGATAATCGATTGGTGGCGTCCGTCTACTCCCAACTGAAGGAATGTCTCAATCGGATGTAAATAAAATGTCTTTAAATGCTCTTCTTGATGCTTAGCAATCGCGATGGGAATCTTCCCCTCCATTGAGGGTAACCATCCCTTTTTTCTCAATCCGTCAGCCCTTAAAATCTTTTTGGGTTATCCCTGATCACTGGACTACCCAGTTTTTATCAGGTCATATTAAATTTAATAAACATTAATTTGTTTTTAATATTGTTGATTCCCATTCGTGCTACTGCCGATATCTCCTAATCAATCTTCTGAACACATCCTGTGGACTTGTCCTCTTCCTCTTCTCTATGAATATCGAATGGAGCTTCTTGCTACTATCCGTGGCTCTGTTATAGGTCCTGTCGGGTGTGCAGATCAGGTGGAGTCAAAAAATAATTTTGAGACTTTTAAAAATATTTTTTTAATAATTGCGGTGAATTGATTATGCCTAATCAATTTAATCCCAGTCAATGAAGAATTCGCTTCCCTTCTTTCCACAACCCGCTGGAGTGCATATTACGTACTTCTGGATTACCTTCTTTCAGCAAAAAGATGCCAAGGCTACCAGACTACAGAGGGCTCCCTCCGACAGCTTTTCTCGTTTGGAAACTAGCAAGTTTTCCATGTATGTGGGCACCGCCAAGGAGATTTGTCCTCGGATGCGGTGTGCAGCATGTGGTGGGCAAGCCGCACACAAATATTGTTCTTACTTATTTATTCATTATCAAATTACCGATGTTTTTATTTTTTTCATAAATTCTTGTTAACATTTTATATGTTATTGTCCAAAGAAAAGAATGCTGGCTATTCGGAAACCAGTTGACCATAAACAATATATAATTTTTATAACAATTGACGTTACAAATTTAAATAACAAGTGCATTTTCAATATTATTTATTTAATTTATGCAATGTCATAAAGTGTATATTGGTATTGAAATTATATTAACAAAAAGATCTACGACTGTACGAATATTTAATTTGATTAAATTATTTTATATTATTGACTATGTACTATGTACATTGTACATAAAGTTTATCAACTAACGACGTATCTGACTTGCGGGTATTAATATATACAACGTGCATAATTTATTAGTAAAATCTTAGATAAGAACGATAAGTCCGAGCGACTAACTTCGCCGTGTAGGGAGACAACACTACGAGCACAATAGCGGCAACAATGATTATTCTCAATAATGCTTATTTCATCCGTTTTACGAGCCTTCCTCGTGTTTTCTCAGTTAGCGCCAAATTTTCTGGCATTGCGTAATGAAGCACCTGGTCGCGAGCTAGCGCCGATGCTCACCTGATAAGCAGTGCTGGTTTGCGCGCGTACATTGCAGTATATCGTTTCGTTCCACGCTGTCTTATCGTCCCTCGTTATTACGCGAATGCATGCTAAATGCGTGGTGCGTTCGAAAAGAATAAATGACCGGTGACATAATGGTCGAATTTTCCCGCCCAAACGTCGAGATGGGTGGCTGGAATAGAAATCTAACGGGCAAAGTCTGTTTCGAGAATTTCTACCGTAACTTCTACACATTTCAAATAAAAAGACCATAAAACGAAAGTTTGTTTTTTACCACATATTTAATTAAATTAATTTGTGATATTGTTATCGATGAACTGCAAGAACTTCCATAAGCTATTTTTTTTTACAAATTGTGTCAAATTGTGTCACGTGCTGCTTTTCACTGTTTGTTTACCTGTGATCATTATACGATTTTAAGTTAGTTGGTTCTGAATCAGAACGGAAAATGGCTGCGTACTTCCGGTGGATTAAAGGCGGGAAAAAGGACGATGAACCCTTCGGAGGAATCCCCAAACCGAGAAGTAGATCTCTCGACGCGCGATCGCTGGAATTGAGTGGAGTTAGATCGCTTTTGCAACAAGTAACTTTTTTGTTTTATTTTTATTTCAACCTATTTCTAGTAACGTTATAATTAGTATATATAGTTATATTTTGTTAATATTTTTTAGTTTCTTTATCTTTGAAGTGTTCACATGTTTAATCTGATCTACGCCTACATTTTTATTGTTTTCAAGAATTTAAATCGTATCTCTACTTAGTTTTTTTGTACATAATTTTGATTTAAAAAAATACATTCTTTAAATTTTGATTAGTCACTTAAATATTTTTGTAAGATGTCTTTATTCCACAATATTGTTTTTTTCAAGTGAATACTTTGAATAATTTAAAGTTATATTTTTTCATATTATTGTGTTTTATTAAATGAATTGTAAATTGTTCTTAAAAAAACCTGTGTAAGAAAATACGTAACTTTATATGTAAATGAGAATTAGAAAATAGTTGTTTTGAATTAATTAAAAAAGTAATTGAAAGTAATGTTTGTGACTACGGAAAAAATGGTATTTATGCAAACATAATTTATGTTCTTTATTGATTTAGTTTATGATTTATTATCATGATAAACGATTTTATTACTATTTTATGTCAAATATATGCTTTTAAGTAGCACAATTCATATTTATTGTCGTGCCGTTTCATTTATTGTTTATTTATTTATCTTTTCTTTACATAAAACAAAAATAAAGAAAAAGAAATTAAAATTTTGAAATGTGAATTTGACAAATTTTCATGTGGATTTTTATTGATTAAATGATATCTTACCAAATAATATACATTTTTGCTCATTTTATTTTTCTCTAAATAATCCCGGATTATTAAAAAAAACATTTATCGTTTTTACTGACTAATAATTCGTGTGTTTTACTAAAGTATGTAAACGAATCATGTTATTTTCAATATTTTGTATACTAGCGATGTGAAACTAATTTAATTCACATGTCAGAGTCCACAGAAAAGTATCTTGTAAAAATTGTGCTTTGCTAACAGCGTTTATTCTCTACTATAAGCATTTATTTACGTTTTGTCAAGAACATACGAGTACATGCATTTAAAAAAAGCATCAAATTTTTTATAGGCTTTCTGTTAGATTTGTTTTCTAATTATTTGTACCTGTCAATTTGTTTATATTAAAGAAATATTAAATTACGTATTTAGACACGTTACGAGCGCGTAATAAATGGCATTTAAATTCGTGGGTAATCAATTGCCTTCATCGCTTTCATTGTTTATTCTCTAACGCGGAGATAATGTAGAACTATTACTACTCTAACGGACTTTCGTGGTGATCAGACGTGACATTACGAGAAATGCTGTCGCCGCGTATGACGAGAAAATCTTTTAATTACACCGCATCTGCAAAAAAAAAACAGTACAAATGTAAACTCGTACGTATCGTTTCATTTGTAAATACAATCAAATTTATAAAATCAGTACTTAGATAATTAGTTATTATTTTAAGTTCATTCTTTACAATTACTTGTATTTCACTTTGCCAGCTAATGTTGTATATATGATCACAGGGGTAAATACGAACGAAGAAAATATGTAATTATATCTCTTTCTCAATTATACCTGGTAAAATGAAGTGCGATTCTTTTGTAAAGTTTAGATTTTTATTTTATTTTTGAATGCTCATAATTGATTCTAACCTGCACTCAAACTTGTGTCCAACAAATACAAACATTCATATTTCAGTTTTTGTCTTAAAACTTCGGATTGTTTTTTTTTAAATGTAAAATAACCGTGTCAAACGTACGGAAAAATAACACTAAATGTTTGAATTTAAAAATGCAAATCATGCACGATTATACGCGCTGTTTTTTCTACAATTCTGTAATTTGCACCTTGTACCACGGATGAAAGTTGTGAGTTCCGAGATTATTTATTATTAGTAAGTTTTAAAAAAAGTTAAGAGGATTGGCGGTGTCTGGGAATTTTGATGAATAGGTTTTTGAACATTGTTTTACTGTCACTCTCTCGCAAATGCCTCCCCGATACTACGAGTAAAGATAACTTACCTTGGACTGATTTAAAATCCATAAAATCGACGTTGCGCTGTCCCGTTTTCTGCACCCTAAAACTGTACCGATTTGGTTGTTTTTGAATGAGTGTAAAAATGAAATATTATGTGTCTGTATTTTTTACGTTATCCAAAATAATTTATCATATTTGTATACCATGTGCCCGAAGACGGTAGATAAACCTGGGCGTTTTTACCAATTTTCGGACGGTTCTAGTTCCCATAGTAAACAATTTATCAAAAAAACAAAACAGTAGGGACACGCCAATGGCAAATATTTATAGTGTTTAGTGCCATAATCCAGGGAAAAATGCGGGAATACGTTTGTATGAAGAAAAGTCAGTACGCCTTTTCTTTTAAAACAAAGGTCGGGAGGAGAGATATACAGGACGTGATTATTGCTGTTTAATAAACTCAAAACAAACGACCGGGTTGAAATGTGCTTTGACTGTTGACTAAAGGAATTTCAAAGGTTTTTATAAAACTATCTGATTATGAAATATTTACTTTTGTTATATAATATTAAAGACAGCTCCACGAGTGCAAGAGATACGTCATTCTAAATATTGTAGTACACAGTTTAGTTAGGTCCGCGCGACTAAGAGAGAGATAGCACGTTGTTTCGATAAAATATAATATATTTTTCTATTTTCTTCTGGAGGGTCTTTTTGTTTGAATTCATTGACTTGTTTTATCAAATTAGTTTAAATTTAATTTATTTTAATTACTAAACAATGATAGGTAATATGAATGGTATACACAAGATTTTAAAGAGAAACACCAAGACGCTAATTAGAAAAAAGGGAATGAAAGAGGTTATACAAAAAATTTAAATCAAATAAAAAATGTTTATCCATCTTCTCGCTACGCGAGCAATATTGATTTATTCGCGAAATTTATAGAGAGATTAATTATAAAATATAAATACCTATGCAAAGTTAATTATAAAAGGATGTAATCGGTCCTATCCCAATTAAACATTTCAACAAATAATATCAGTGAATATAAAAACGACACAAGCAGTAACAATGTGTTATATTCACGGCTTCACATCGCGTACGGGCTAAACTGAAACTAAAATGAAATTAAAGTTATAAATAATTTATTTTACTTACCTGCAATATCTGTTTCTGACAAACCTTAAATTTTCTTTTACAAAATTATTCGGTAACAGTTTGCCCATAGAATTGTTTCGAATGATTTCTAAATGTACGGAGAGATAACTTCGTGAACTTTTCAGCCTCAGGCCCTATGCGATTGCGTCAATTTCGGAAAGTTGCGATAAATAGTACGAATATTTTGATATTATTTTTGGAAGATCTTTGACTTTTTTCCTTTTATAGTGGCTAGTGGCTACGTTTCAAATGGACAACGCCTTCTCCGCCATCAATATCTTCCACAGCCCTTTGTCTTGGCTCTTATCATACAGCCGCCGAGTCGGGACCTCCCATTCTGGCTGCGTCTTGCATTACATTGTCTTCGAGGTCTTCTTCTTGGAACGGTACTCCGAAGAAGCTGGCATGACGTAATCTGTGGGTGCCTTTGAAGAGACATCTATTGGAATTGCCCAGCCCATTGGAAACTATCAATTTTCAGAGCAGATTCAATGTCTGGTTGTCAATAGTGTGTAGTTAATCGTTCCACCTAATTCTCCATAGTAATTTATTGAGTACCTTCATTTGCCAGACATGACCATTCTCTCCTGTCACGATTCGCTACCATATAGCGCATGCTTAGGGCTTCGTTAATAAAATTAACCACTTAAATCGGGGCAGGACGTCACTTTAAATTTCAACACATGAATAATGAATGTTAATGCTTTATTCACGAACCAGACATGAATAATATTAAATCGATCATTTTATAATTATTAATTCGTACCCGATTTGTGTTTTATTTTACAAATAATTTCATTCGCATAGATTATCATAAAACGATATTGATTTGCGTTGTTATTTACATTAAAATTTAAAGCGATACACATTATAGACAAATTATCATATTAAAATTAAATTGAGAACGGAAATATATATGTATATATATTTATTTATACACATGTAGTTTATTACACATTTGAGACATAAGTCCTAACTCCATGGAACTAAAAGTCCTGTGTTGAGATGGGATGAGCAATTAGTTGACATATATATAGTTAAATATTATGTACCCACATGACTTTTGATTAGCAAAGCCCCTGTTTGTGATAATTATATAATCTGATTTTATTTATTTTATTTTATTTTATTTTATTAGGCAATTCAACAAAGATACATACCAGAAAACATACAATTTGAAAGCATTCGTTGATACAATTTAACATGCATATATATCTTCAATTATAGAATTACACAAAATAGATTTATAGGTACATTAAGTTGTAATACATATTTTTATATATTTTTTTTATACAGGATACAATGTAATAAAAAATAAGTTGTACGTGTGTACTTATTTAATAAGATTTATTCCTAAGAGATTATTCGCAAAAGCTGAGAGAGTATCATGAAAAATGTTAATTTGATTGTTTCGGCAGTATATATTATATTCCCGACACATGCGGGCCATAGGTGTGTGGTATGTAGCATTATTTGAAAACAAAGGCAGTTTAAATATTTCCCGATGTCTGAGTGTTCTCCATCCCGCATTTATTTGTATTTTATGTAGGAGGTTAGTATCCACTTATGTACCTATGTTGTATTCATGGTCTTCAAGGATGTTCTAATAATATTTTACTCCTATTAAGTTTGGTGCTATCCAAATGCGTATTTTGAAAATGTTTTCTCGGACATCAATACAAAACAGCGAAACATCTGTAAAATGTAATAACAAAATCACAGCAATACACGTAGGTGTCTATGTCACCATCATTAAAAAATTAAGTTGCCAATCATGAACGTCTATTTGAAAATAAAACACAGATTTTGTAAAAGAGGAAAAAAAAATATATAGTTAAATATTTATGTACCTACACGAGAATTCTGCTATGAGATAAGAGTTACCCCCTCTCGACAAGTATAAATGAAAACAGGGACTAAAAAAAGTCAAAATAACAAGAAAAAAAAAGTGTTTCGGTCATGTGTAATAGAACTATAATAATAAAAACAGGGAACTTCCTCCTTCAAAAATTAAGCTTAAAATTTTAGTTGCTCCTTTTCCGTCAGAATTGTTTTTTTTTATTTGACTTTTTTTATGCAACCCTTTTGGTCGATTTTCTGCCAAGATTATGTTTATATTAGAAAATATAATGTTATATTGCACCTTTATAAGAAGAGTGATACTATTATTACTGAGTTTAATTTGGAAACTTTGCTGGTCTGTCTTTAAACCTTATTTTTATTATATAATTTAATCATTGTTGACTGCATTTTTCTGAAAAAAAAAAATAACAAAATTAGTTTATTTTTAGTAGTCACTTGTATTATTTTTTTGATATATTATTGACAGTCTAGGCCAGTTGTCAGCAAACTGCGGGTCGCGAGCCGCATACGGCTCTTTAGCCACTTGAGTGCGGCTACGGGTCTTAAAGAAGAACTTCTAGAAATATCGCCTTTTGAATTATTGGGGATATTGCAAATGCTCCCATTAAAGGCGCGGATAAGCACTATATTAAACTCCATGAAATTGTTTCAATTTCAAGATAATGTGCGGCTAAAAGTATGACCGAAGCTTCGAATTGTCTCTATTTTCATGGCAAAAATTCATCATGAGATACTTATTTACCATTGCGTCATTCATCAAGAAGCACTTTGTGTAAAGAAATTTTTAATTTTATGGATTTGGTGATCAAGATTGTTAACACAATTGTCGCTATAGTTCTTTACCATCTTCAATTTAACGAATGCTTATTTAAATAAAGAGCAAATACGCAGATCTTTGCTGCATAGTAAAGTTCGTTGGCTTTCTAGAGGATCCAATTTAAAACGAAAAGAAATTTGTCTCTCAAAAGAAATCTCAATTGTTGTTTCTTAGGCTAAGGATTCAAACTTAAAAACGGTCTTACTATTTTAGAAAAGCAATTCGTTTATCATCCGCGGTATTGGTTTTAATTAATCATCACTTTATTTGGTCTTTCTGAAAAAAATGTGTTTTTTTTTAGTGTCCCATCTTTATAAAGGTGCGACATATTGTATACCTACTCGTACATGACTTGAAATGAAAGTGCGTTTTGTAATTTCGTTGTATTCTTCTGGTGTTCTGTCTGGCATTGATGACCGCCATTACATATCCCTCTATCATATTACTTAAACACAAGACAATGTTTTTTAGGGAGGTATTTTTATGGTGGAGTACCAAAGGAATTTATTAAAAATTCTAACTACATCGGCTAACCGTAATTTTGTTTCGCAGATAGTAAAGATATAGTGTGATGTCAAGGAGATATTTTCGATCTCTTTAACCTAAACGCGTCAAATCATTAAATGTTTCAGCTCCATTATTTCATAAAAACCAATAGGTGGAATAATTGAAGAAGAAATATCGATGTTGATCTTTACCCAGTGTGTAAAGTGATCATTTAAACGAGGCCACGACTGGTCATAAATTCGTAGTCCTGTAAATACCTATACTCCCATATTACTTTCACAAAGAAGTTATACATCTCTGTTGAAATATCTGTTAACATAGACAAAAATCCTACAGGGTTAAATCAAGTTAAGTTATCGATTTGTATGAATATCCACTCACTATATTACAACCCGGCACACCATCGCGTCACGCGTCGGCGTCGGGTGTCTTGCGACTGTGATTGTTTTATACTTAGAGTGATAATACGCCACTGGCTAATAGAGTCGCCCATACGGATGAAAACCATTATATGATTAACAACCATGAAGTTAGCTACAGTTTACAGCAATACAACGGGCCGTAGGTACTCGGGTCGAGAATTGCAAGCGCAAACCAAAACCGTCCGTTGCACGTTTGTTGTTAAACTAAAAACCAAACCAAAAATTTGGAACGCTTTTGTTCTAAGCAATAGAGCTAAAGAGCATCTCTAACGAATTATTACTCTGATGTTTTATCATACACAGACGTGCCTACTAAATAACCATATTAATATGATTTTTAAGTAACATATTGATGTTTGTTTTTCGCAAGTAAACATTAATATGTCACTCCAAGTAAACATCAATATCGCAAGAGGCTGCACTCATTCGCTTCGTTTGAATTTTACAGCTGAAAAATCACCACCAGCAATGCGCTGTATAATTTTCATGCCCATCTCCTTAGACAAGTGGGAGTTGATCCCCTCATCTGCGACAACGCCTATACCTAGTGACATTAGGTCAGTGGTCTCTGAGAAAGGAGGATGCTCGTGGAACCAATTCAGCAACTTATGTGCGCCAGGGTTGTCTCGCTTTTGCTTAGTATCTCTGCTGTCAACGTGTTGGTCTGACGTCGCGAGTTACACTCCCGTAAAGGCCTCAATTTCTTGGCACACATTATACGGTTCTGTCATCCCTTGTGTCTATCATGTCGCAACGCAGTTACTCCACGGCCTCGAGTGAGACCACCACTTGTCATCAACGACTTCATTAGAGTTTGTTTGAAGCCATTTTTAACACTACGCGTAAACATAACTTGTTGTCGTTAAACTCAAAAACCGAATATTAAGGCCTCAAGACTGGAAACGCCGGCACGCGGTGACGCAGTGACTTTTTGCGGGGACGGCCGATATACGTCAATTTTCAACTAGCGCTTGAGCCCCAACGGTTCGTCAGAGAAAAAACCTGCAAAATAAAATTTATAGGAAATTTTGGAGACTTTTATTTTGAATAGGAAAACTATTCACGACATGTTGATACGAGTAGTTTCCAAGTTATAATATGTTAATCGAAGCTAAACTGGCAATGCACAACGGAGTTTTGATCCCAACACTTATATATAGAAGTGAAACATGGAAATGGCAGAGAAAAGATGAAAGCCGAGTGAACGCGGTCGAAATGCGATCTCTTAGACTTAGACGAATGACATAATTTTGATTAATCAACTTTGAAATAATGGTTAGCAAATCAACACATGTATTATGTACGCCCGAAGTATATATAGTATTTATAATAATATATAAAGGCATAATATAAATAACATAAGGTAGCCTCCCTGGTGTAGTAATTAAGACGCTTCACTCACGCCCGGAAGGTTCCGGATTTGATTCCCAGTGAGAATACGAAAATTCAAAATGGGATTTTTCTTAAGCCTGGGTATTCTGTGCTGTAATTCACCATTGTTATTGAGCTTCTTGACTTGTCGTGGTGTTAAAAATAATAAAAAAAAATAATTATAATATTTAAAATATTCAGATGGCAGAAAAAGTAGCTTTCTGAGCAAACAAAAAAAGTGAGTATTTGGTTTACTCATTTATAAGTGTATTGCCTGTTTTGGGAAAGAATAAATAGCAAAAAAAATTCTAGTGAAAAAATGGAAATGTTTAATAATTAGTAGAATTTCGATGAAATTCGGTAGATCGATGTATTCTTTTGCACTTTGATTTACAGCACAGTACACCGAGGTTTGAGAAAAATCACATTTATTTTTTTGTCCTCACCGGGAATCGAACCCGGAACCAACCGTGCGTGAGGCTTACGTCTTAACCATTATACCACGGAATCCGCCGGGATATTTAATATATCATATATGTAAATTTTATGTGGTGTTGGTAGCATTATTCTGAGTGACTGATAATTCTTTTTGTTCCTTTTTTATAAAGAAAAAAATATGTTCTCATGGTTTACCCAATCAGAGAATAGAACACTATTAGAAAATAGGAACCAAGAGCGTTAGTCTAGCTTTATCTTTATCCTGCGGGGATACAAAACATCAGATGCAGCATAACTTTTTTGTTTGTCTGTGAATTTCATTTCGTCAAAGGGTGAAATTTCCCAGAGCCCGAGATCCTAATTGATCAACTAAGGCCCGAAGAGCTGAATATCCTTGCACGTAACAGTACTACATTTTAAACTGTTTTCTTTTAACTATGTTTTTAGTACGTTTTTTACCATGTATTTTACCATGGTCTTTACTTTGTTTTTTCTTTGTTTATTAGCTTTTTATAAAAGTATTTTTTCAAATATTAATTATTCTATGTTTTTATATTTAGAATTTCTTAGAACGAGGTAAATAACCCTAGTTAGACAGTCAATGTGTAATTTAATGTACATTATACTCGTATAATAGTAAATAAATAAATTATACAATCTAAATTTGTTGCAACAGAGAGGAAAACATTTTTAACGAGGGAATACAAAATTCTAGGCATTTGCAGGGCTTATGACCTATTATTGGCTGGTTTAAGTGGCCACTTAGCTTACTGTGTAACATTCACCATTCTGCCCATGTTTAAACATCCACATTTTCTCAACTCTTTCATCTCCGGCGTTGCCTAGCAGGTGAATTTGTTCAGCCGGATGAATCTCACTCACTTGATAAAGGTTTCAGCTCTTTTACTTCAGAAAGTTTAATTGTATAGATGTTTTTTATAGATATTTCTTAGTAAAACTCTATAGTTAATGATTTTGATAAAAATATTAATGAGACCATCTAGCGATTTCGCTTAAGTAGGCAACTTCAGGAATGGTAAATCATTAAAAACTTTTTTAACGTTATGTACTTTTTTATAAGTTTTTGAAGAACATCTTTCTGAAGCGCAAGTTCACCAATAAACAGTATTTTGTCATCAATTCTAATGTACTGTTTTTAAAAGCATACGGAAGATTTTTTTTAAGAAATAATGTTTTTAAGATCAAAATAATAAAAGGTAGTCGAAATTGCTAAAAGATAAATCGGTGTTGGTGACTTTTGTAAAATTATTTCATTCCCCGCAGAGAAACAAGATATGTTTGTTTTAATTTTGAAAAATACGCACGTGTCAATAGGAATTTAATAGCATAGTTATGTAAAATTTAATCTAATATTTTTAAACAATATTTTGAGTTTATCCAAATTTTTGTAGACAAGGACTGGATTCAACTCCCCGGGGAGCTGTTTATATTAACATTTTACAACAGAGATGAAGAACATTTAAGAGAGGGTAATATAGAAGTCTAGGCATCTACAGGGCTTATGACCTGTCAATGGCTGGTTTAAGTGGCCACTTTACACACTGTGTAACATTCACCATTCTGTCTACATTTGAACATCTATATTCCTTCAATTCTTTCTTTCAGGCGTTGCCTAGTATGTAGGTGAAATAATTCAATTAGATGAATCTCACCCGCATAAATAAAGGTTTCAGCTCTTTAACTTCACAAACATCAACAGATGAAATAATTGAAGGAATAAAGATGTTCAAATATAGGCAGAATGGTGAATGTTACACAGTGTGTAAAATGGCCACTTAAACCAGCCATTGACAGGTCATAAGCCCTGCAGATGCCTAGACTTCTATATTACCTTCTCTTAAATGTTTTTCATCTCTGTTGTAAAATGTCAATATTTTTAAGTGTATCAAAATATGTTTTTTTTGTAGGTGGGTTTTACTTCACATATTATGATGTTAAAAGGAGACATATTGAACCAGAAAAGTTGGCTGCCTTTGACCGACGAGATTTCTTTCTCGGAGTTGAATTTTCTCTGAAGTGTTCACACTTGTCGATGGCATGTTCTACATTGATCCACCTGATAAATTTACATTTTCAAGTAATTTAACATTCCAATGACATAAATAGTTACTCGTTTTCATGTTTATCGCACAATAAAATCAATTATTATCACGATGCCCCCTTATACCGGCACATAGTCGTGATAGGTATTAGGTAATCTGTGTCGTTCTTCTTGTTTATCAAGAATTTGCCACTTAAATATACATTTCTATTAAACCGAGTCCATTAAGATCAATAAATAATAATGGAACATCATCGTCATTCCATTTCCGCACCCAATGGTGCACAGGGCACTGCATTAGTACACCATCATCATCATACCCCTATCTGTAAGAACCCGGGACCTCAAGCGTAGCCAGCCGCTACACTATGAGGACGACTTATCCCCACTTGTTTTCCTTTTATTTAAAGGCCGTAGGTACTCAGGTCGATAATTGCAAGCGCAAACCGAAACCGTCCGTCACACGTTTGTTGTTAAATTAAAAACCAAACCAAAAATTCGGATCGCTTTTGTTCTATGCAATAAAGTTAAAGGGCTTCTCTTTAAGTGGGAGCGAATTATTACTCGGAGATTTGGACATACTCAAAATATGTCTTAAGTTTAAGTAAATTTACACAAACACAAACGTGGGATTGATTTTAAAAAAGTCGTCCGTTTTACTGATGTATCTACTACGCTACGTTTATAATCAGTGATTTTACAATTTATTTGTTGTCAATAATTTTTTATATCTCTATTGTAAAAAGTAAAATAGAATTTGTTTTTTTCTTTCAGAGAGCGATTTCGCAGCATCAGCAGCAAATGGCAGCGAGTAAGTACTATTACAAATACCTACTTACATAATATACACTCGAACCTCTTTTTATACGGTTTCGAATTATTTTTTGAACGTTAATTTAACAATGCGTTATCAGAAAATAATTGTTCTACATGACCTTCAGAAGCGCGCCGGGTGGCATGTGGAAGTAACATTCCCCTCCCATACGCATGCGCAGATTTGAGGCGTTGCGTTCATCCAGTGTATTTTGAGAAGCGGAAGTATGAAGACGTGTTCTAGTGCTAAGTCGAAGCGAGTTATACAGTGTGCTGTTATAGGAAAAAAAAATGCTATGTATTAGTAGCATAAAAAGTATTTTTTAATTTGTAATTTTGCATTTCTGCATAAACGGTCATTCCATTGGCCACGCCCTTAATACGTCACGATTCATGTTTATTTGTTCCGACCATACAAATTTGTTAAGAACATTGTCATGAATCTTGACGTCACAACTGTCAAGGCCGAAAGTGTTACGTTTTTCTAGCGACGTATTTTAAAAAAATTTCTTTTTTAAATTTATGTATGAAAACAGTTCTCCACAATATCCATATTGATTTTGAAAATACAATTAATTATTCTTAATCCATTTCATATATTTTTATCAGTATTCGTAGTATGTAATATTTCTTCTTTATTGATGAAACACGCAGCGGACGTCCGATCAATATAGTTTTTTTTTTTTTAAATCCCGAATCGATTTTTATTCAAAAAAACTTAACAAACATTGTTATTTTGGTATAATTTTTTTACACGGCACCGCGTGGAACGTATCCACCGTGTAAAAGGAGGTTCCGGTGTACACTGAGGTTACCAGTTCACCAGCAGACACAAGAAACTGATCACTTTCAGTCGCATCTTGCTTTAATATAATATTTTCATGAACTACTCGTACAATAATTATTATCGACTTTGCTTATAATGTACCAAGCACTAGGTTTATATTGCGCTAATTGGTTTTACTCTTTAAGAATATTGTATCATGCGGAAGTATCGCTTTTTGTGTATTCAGAAAAAAAATATCAAAATAAATAGGATAAATTTTATGCACTTTGCGTAAGTTCACTTTAAATTATATCGAATTATATAAGATAAATTTTCGTGGTGTTGGGAGAAAAACATCATTCCCACAATATCAAAGCTATCAATAACGCAACCCAAAAATGCCTACTTAAATACTTACTAAGTGTAGCTTCTATCTTAATCCTTTATATGACATATATTTTGTATTGATTAACGTCTTGCAAATCAAATAAAATATGTTATTTTAAAAATAATAAACGTATTGCATTTGAAAAAGCTATGTTGAAGACTGATCTACCACTGCAGATTATTACGGTACTCTTGTGACATAAGACTTATATTCGGTTGAAATACCGAATATTTTACTACTTATGGTGGACAAACACTAGGCCAGCGAATGGGACCGCGTGCAAGCAGAAGTATTTGACTTTATCCAGCGTTTTAATGATAAAATCAAATTACTATGGTCATGTCTACCTCGTCGACTCAGTGGTCAGCCATTCGGAAGCGTGTCCCATTCGCTCTTCAATTTGTACCGTGTCTTACATATATCAAGTTTGAAGTATTGAACATTTTGCCATTCGCAATAACTTATTCGGCGCGACAAACCACACGTGTAATCAACCGAATAATTTGGCAGAATACTCGGTTCGGTGAACGTAATACCAAATGAGTTGATAAATATCAAACGCTAGTATGTCCACCCAAATTATTTTTTGACATTTGTTCTACAAAATGGAGTGGAAAATAAATAGATAATTTCAGTACTATTTAAATTTAAACCTTTCGCTATAATACTCGTAACAATGAAAACACTGTCAAAAAACTCTGTTTCAATTCAGAAGCTAGAAGGTCCGCATGGACATTGCGGTGGATTGTTGTGGACATACTGGCGTTTGATATTTATCAACTCAAATAATGTTCGTATTCGGTTCGGTTAAAAAAATCCGTATTCGGCGCATCTTAAATTATTATTGACATTTTTTATTTATTTTTTTTATTTTTTTTATTTTTCTTTCTGTTGACGCCCATGGGGCTTTTACATTATACATACTATATCATAAGAAAAAGTTACACATTAAACATAATTAACATTTTTTCAAATATAAAAATAAAAAAAAATATATTATTAAAATTTAAAAATAAAGTTACATAGTTAACATAATACACTATTAAGACATAATACATACATTATATTATGTTAATAATAATGTTAATAATATAAGGCATAACAGGATTCAAATAAAACATAATTATTTATTTTTTTTACACCGGTAAACTAAACTTTAAAGTGAAGTTATTTAAAATGTTGAAAACTGAAAAGGGTTTTATAAACTAAAAATATAAAACATAACACGGGCTAACTTTTAAGCATACATAAATACGATCGAGGATTTATTGACTAGACTCAGTCGCGTCGGTCGCCTGTAGTACTTTGGTCTTGAATATGCTCAATGAGTAACGAAATATATCAACATCGCCATATTCATTACCAAGGCGATGAAGTCTAGCTATAGGTGAATTTACATAGTAGTTGTGCCCGCTGGACACCTCGACAAACACCGACTTATTTCGTGTGCGGCGGGAAGGTATTTTAATATTGACCAGTCGCGTTAAATCAGGGCTGTCCAGCGCGCCATTTACAATTTTATATAGGTTTACTAAATCGGTTAAGATTCTCCTATTCGAGAGAGTAGACAATTTTAAATTATTTGATAGGAAGTTGAAGTCGATTTGGTCAACGGGAATATTAAGTTTAAAATTTATGAAGCGAAGGAATTTATGTTGGACTTTTTCTAATTTTATGTTATGTATTTTATAGCAAGGTGACCAAATTATTGAATTATACTCTAAGTTACTCCGAACTAAGGCAACATATAAAGATTTAAGCGAATCGATGGAATTAAAATCCTTCACCGTTCTCAGCAAATATCCGAGACACTTCATTGCCTTGTTAGTAACTGCATCAATGTGTGGAGCAAATGACAACTTGTCATCGAACACTATACCTAAATCTTTTATTTCTGTAACTCTTACGAGATCTGTGTTATTTATATTATAAGAGAAGTTGATTGAAGTTCTATTACGGGTAAACGTAATAACACTGCACTTGTCAATATTAAGAAAGAGCTCATTTCTCTGACACCAAGTATATAGACTCGCCAGGTTTAATTGAAGAGATTCGCAGTCACTAACAGAAGCAATAGTCTTAGATAATTTCAGGTCATCAGCAAATAAAAGAATGTCCACTCCCTCGAATATCGATACAATATCATTAACGAAAAGCAAAAACAAAACAGGACCTAAGTGAGATCCCTGAGGAACTCCACTAGATGCCTCAAACTGATACGACCCATAACCGAATACTTTGACTAAAATTTTCCTAGATGATAAGTAGCTTTTGAACCATTTTAAAGTGTTTCCCGAGATTCCTAATAGTTTTAATTTGTGTACTAAAATCGCATGTGACACCTTATCAAAAGCTTTACTAAAGTCAGTATAGATCGTATCAGTTTGCCGGCGTTTTTCCATAGCTTCCATAAGCCGATGCTGATACAACATTAGATTTGTCGTTGTAGATCTTCCTGTAATAAATCCATGTTGTAATGGGGAGATAACTTTTTTTATTTCTGGAGTAAACTTTATCAAAAAAATAGATTCTAATAGTTTAGGTATAGTTGACTGCATGCAGATGGGTCTATAATTAGCAATATCTGATTTATCACCCTTTTTAAAAATAGGTGTCAAGAAACTGGCTTTCCATCTTTCAGGAAATATACCAGTTTTTATGGATAAATTAAAAATTTTAGTAAGTGGATCAGTCAAGGAAGAACCACACTGGGTGAGGAAGAGGGGAGGAATATTATCTGGTCCAGAACCTTTGCTTGGATCCAACTTGCTTACCCCAATTTTTATATCGCCATTAGTAAACAAACAGGTATTAAAATCAATCAAATTAGTACAAACAAAATCGTGCAGTTCTGGATCAGTCTCTGAACTATAAACACTGCTAAAGTAGTCGGCAAACAAGTTAACAACATCTTGTGGTGCGTCGGCCATTCTACTGCCATAATACATGGTGGATGGAATTCCAGACTCTCTACAATTGAGAGTATTAGAAAATTTAAAAATATGTTTAGGGTTGCTTAGGGCCTCTTGTTCAAATTTTGAAATACAATTACGATAACATGTTTTGGAGAAATTTTTAGCCTGAGCTCGCAGTTTAGTAAACTCATTGTAATCGTTAATATCTCGAGATTTTTTATAAGTAGCATGAGCAATTTTTTTGTTACGTATGACTTTGATAAGTTGGCTATTAAACCATTTAGGATACTCATTAAAAATAAACTTGGTTTTAGGAACATATGTTTCAATGGCTGTGTTAAGGATGGTATAAAATTGGTCAGTTATAGTATCGGTATTTGATTCCCGGTTTATAAAACTCCAGTCAGTAGTCGAAAGAAATGAATTAATTGCTGGATAATCTGCTTTAAAAAAATTGGACTTAATATTAGAAGTTTTGTACTTTTGAGTTATCGAGGTATTGAATCTAATAAATAAAGGTGGATGGTAAACATCAATAGGTAGAATATGGTCATTTGCAACTTCCACAGATATGTTGTCCGAGTTGGAAAACACGAGATCCAAGAGACGATTGAGGCTATTGTAAACATAATTGACTTGCCGAAGGTTCAAAAAATTTGACATTTCGATGATTTCGTTGGAGCCGTGGTTGATGACATCGCCGGATTTGGTCTTGCTGTTCAAAGGATCCCACTGCACATTTGGCAAATTATAATCACCTGTGAGGACGATGGTTGCATCGGGGTATTTTCTACGAAGGTTTTCAGCTTCTAAGTAATGATCCCTGTAGATATTTGCATCTGACATAGGGGGAATGTATACACTTCCCATAATTATTTTCTCTTTTTTGGATGATATCATAACAAATAATTGTTCGATGTTTGTTTTAGTGCATTTTAATATGCGTGATGAAAACTTTGTATTAACTAATAACTAATATAAAATATTAGAAAATAAATACCTCAATTCTGGTGGCATATTATATTTATTATTGATGTACAACTTTGTTCTCGGTGTCCTATAAAGGGTTGAGTGATATTATTGTAGTAGGAGTATTTATGTTCTTATAATGTTCTGGTAAATTAAGGGACTTTCTTTTCAATTCAGTTATACAACTTTGACTTAAGCTAGGGTTTCCTAGGACAGCGGTGCCCGTATCTTTACGGCCGTAGTGAACGGTGATGCGGTGGACAGCCGTCGTAGATGTGGCTAGAGAGTCGTTTTATATTTTAACGGTGTTATCAACACCGTTTTCCCAGGAAACAACTCTCTAGTCACCGTTACGACGGCTGTCCACCGCATCACCGTTCACTACGGCCGTTAAGATACGGGCACCGCTGTCCTAGGAAACCCTAGCTTTATGGAATATAACTATTTCCTCTGTGTCCCGTTCCCCGCCTTCGTTAATGTCCGCGATGTGTCGCGCCGTCGGCGTCGCAGCGTCGGCGTCGCGCCCTTCTTACCTCAAGAAATGTTTAAGCTACACGTATTGTGTAAGTTATAATATGGACCGTCTTTACAAATTTATTTCTTTAGTCTGTCAACTTATTTAATTGTGTAATAACATCAATAATGAAATAAATAAAAAGTAACCGGGGATTCTGTGTACGTAATATGTGATACTTTGTAGCGAAAATAATATCTCACGAATTATATTGGCGTGTGTCGCGTACTTTGGATCAGAAGTCCAAGGTTTGCTCCATAAGCCCATAAGATACTTATTTTCTAGCAATGTCATCTTCTAGTTGTGTCTTTATAACATTTTTTATCAAAGTATTCGGTTGTTAAAATCATATGAACGCGATATTGTTTGCTTACTCCCCTCAAATAAAACTATAATTTATACGATTCACATATTACAAAAATGATGGAGATCATTTTAGAGAAGGCAATATGGAAGTCTAGACATTTACAGGGCTCATGACCTGTCGTTGGCTGGTTAAAGTAAACCACTTTACACAATGTGTAAAATTCACAATTTTGCCTCCATATTTCTTCAAATCATTCATCTTTTGATTTTAGTGAAATTAATAGCGAAATGGTAAATGTTACACAAATTGTAAAATACAACGACAGGTCATAAGCCCTGTAAATGCCTAGACTTCCATATTCCCTGCTCTAAAATGTTCTCCATCTCTGTTGTAATTTCTTAATCTTAATTAATTTATTTTTTTACATACATAAGTTTATTGTACATTATTTGAGAGATAATTCCCAACTCCATGGGACTAAAAGTCCTGTGTTGAGATGGGACTAGCAATTAGTTGACACAGACACATGAGTATATCACCACAAATATAGGATCAGAAACATAAAAAATAATTTAAATGAAACATATATATGGCACATCAAAATGGTAAACCAATCGGAAAATCATCAAAGAGTTTCCCACTCAAATCCCTCCCACTAAGGAAAATCCAGTGCTTAACTCCTTTCTTGAAAATGGTTTTTGTCCTTGAGAGCTTAATACGCTCTTCCAAAATATTGAACACTCCCGTTGCGATAAATGAGAGATGTCTCTGAGCAAACGTCGTACGGGTGGTTTTGGAAATGACATAATTCATCCTCTGGGAAAAACCTCGTACTGACATTTTGCTGAGACCTCTCCTCACTGTTCGACCAGAAGTGTGTAAGTGCTTCTTTTAGGTACAGTTGTCTCATATCCAGCACCTTCATGTATTGGAACAACTGTTCTGACGGGTGTGTTGGAGGGCGCCGGAATATTATTCTCAATAATAATAATAATAATACTCTCTAGGGGGTGAATAAATGACTCCCTAGGGGTGAAATCCAGTCTTTCTAAAAAAATGCATAATTTTTTTTTGATTTATGATTTTAAAAATAAACTAGAAAAAACTCGCCCTAATCAAATCAATATTAATACCATTGTTCCATATGTCATCATTTCCCTTTCCGCACCCAGTGGTGCATAGATGCAGCGTATTTCAAGAATCAGGTAAGGTGATTAGTGTTACGTTTCTGATGCCAGCTCAGGAACAATGAAATATTGCAGTTCAAACAACCTTTAAAATCAGTATTTCACGTCCACCCTACCAGAAATCGAACCCAGGACCTCAATAATGACAGGCGAGCTTACCAAAAACTTCATAACGAGACGAACTTATCTTCGCTTGATTGTCTTATTCAGGACTTTTACCTGAGAACAGCCATCGAGTCGAAAACACTTTTCCAGGGTACTGATTCCATTTCACGCACATAACTGTATTCTTCATTCTCCTGGACTCAAGAGTTCAATATGTATGTGTTTTTATACATTATTTTTGGGGGAATTAAAGCACGTTTGTAAATTAAATAGTTGCTTTTATTCCGGTGTAATTTTGCGATGTTGAAAGTGGTTTTTATAAAAAACTTTAAAAAAAAGTAAAATCGTTAAAATACCGTGGCTAACAGTCTCCCAGGAGTTCAGGAGACAGGAGCAGCTGCGGTTGAAGGTGGGGTTTCTCCCTCAAATTCCAATGAAATATTTACACAAAAAGTTAATTTAAAACAAGCAAGGAGGTCATATTTTCACAGCAACAATTTTCCGAGATCCTAGATTAAAAGGATTAGCAGTCCATTTTGCGAAAGCATTTAGATTATTAACTGCTTGTAAAAATAGAATTGTTGTTTTGTTACGTTTCTTATCATTTTTTATATGATCGCTATTTATGAAGGTAAATTAAAATTCTTTAAAATTTTTATACTTAATAATATTGCCAAGGCCAATAACGATTATTTATATACAATACATTAATCTAATTCCATAAATAAACGTTATATTACATATTATATTAATACGTATAAATCGTCATCATCATCAATCCCTTAGTGAATAGGGCACTGCATTGGTAAACCAATTGCAGAGTATCTTGATGGTTTTTGTTACATGAAGGTAATATGATCAGTCTTACGCTTCAGGTATCCTAGTGTGAAAACACCCTTTTAAATAAATGTTTCAAATCAACCATGTCGGGAATCGAACCCGAGACCTCTTGTATGGTGAAAACGCGCTGACCACGAGGCCGACGTATACACTATTAGTAGATATGATTTAGAATGCATTTTTATTATTTTTTCTGGAGTTTTTTATTTTCTCTATAATGTACAGTTATTAACTACTGCTACTGCAGGTCTGTTAGCAAAAGCTGGCGCGAATAATACATTTACGCATCGCGTTTGTGTAGTATCTGTGAATAAGCGCATGGATAGCTCTGTTTGTTGCTAATGATCTATATAAATGAATGTATGTATGTTTGTTCCATATAGACTCAATAACTACTGGACCAATTTACATGAGATTTTTTGCTAAATAATCTAATTTACGTGAATTAGCTTTGTAAATAATAATATCTTCAACATGTTCATAAAAAAATAGTTAGGAGCAAAAATGTGTTTTTCATATAATTTCCAGGGTTGCATTCGACTAAAATGCATATTCCGAAAAATTCGGAGACTAGTTTTTTTGTATATTCAAAAAGTTTGTATTTTAAAGTTTATAACCATCAATTATTTTTAATGGATACTGAATTGATAAATTTCCTTACAATTTCTTTATTTCTACATATTAACTTATTTTTAATGTATTTGTAATGCTTTAATAATTTTAACTGACATTTGATACATATTTGAAAAACAGATTCTTACACAAAATGCACCACTGTTGGTAAGTAGCGCAGACATTGACATTTGCAAAAATAATTCTTTATTCGAAAAGGAATTATTTTTAGTTTTGAAATTCAATCATCAACAGGTAGGTACCTACTTATCAATGAAAAGTATTTTTCCTTTTATCCGGACAGTTTTTTCACACTTTTACGACACAGTCATTTTTATTTTCTTTTGGTTTCGAATCAAATATCAAGGTCACGTCAAAACCCGACTGGCGGTTAAATAATGACTAAATTCACGTTGAGTGTCATAACTTTAGAATGCTCAGGGTAAAGCGCGGTCTGTATTTTCTTCATTAATACGTATTCCTTATTATCTCCATGTATTATGGCGCTAGAGTAGTGATTTTTGCACGGTTTTGATTTGAGCACGACAAGGCCTCTTAGCCAACCACATGAGGAAATAAAACAAAAAACGAATGAATAAATAGCTCAAAAAAGTCTAAAATAAATAACGTGTGTCCTTATTTACGAAAAAACGTTTGTTCAACCAGCTAATAGCAGGCAAGCCAACGTTCGGGCAGGACAACGTCTGTCGGGTTCTCTAGTATAATATAATACAGATTGCTCTTGCGTTTGTTCGAACCGATCAGTTATCGGCCATCGACCAACCGACGCAAACATTATTTTTTGTGATTTGTGTTTATTGTTTGTTGGTTTAGTCAGAGTATAGAATAAAATGTAAAATCAACTATTATACATAAACATGCTTTCTCATTATTTTATCTTCTCACGTAGATGCAGGCACTGTTGTTTTTTCTTTCATTGAAATATGCCACTATAATTAAATTATTATTACTTTTTTTTTCTAACGGCATATCTCTGATGACTTGTTGGTTGTGATTCTTTTATTATAAATTCGTATTTACACATAAATATAATACTCATACAGGCTTGCCGAATGCGCATTTTCCACTCATTATAATGGGAATGACCTGAACGGAAGCCAGATTAGTAAGGATCAAATATGTTGCTGCTACTGAAATACTTATTAATTTAAATAATTATATTACATATAAATTTAATTTAATCGATCACTCTGGGACGCAAAATTATGTAAATAAATAATCGGATTTTTTATTATCTATAAATGTGTTTTTTTCTTTAATATTATTTGTTTTATGCTGAAATTGAACATTTTAAATACTTAGGACTAACAATAGACAGACAATTGACATGGACAATTCATATCAACAATTTAATTAGCAAAGTGGCGACTTTATCGAGTCTATTTTTTTAAATCAAAAACTTTGTTCCAATAAAGGAAAAAAAAATGTTTGAAGACTATGTAAAAACTATATAAATATGTTATATGCAACTACTGTGGGGGAACGGGAAATCAAAATGACATAAACAGACTACAAAGACAGCAAAATAAAATATTAAAGTTAGTATATGACCTTCCCTATCTAACAGCAACTAAAGAACTTTTTGAACAAACTAAACAATTAAATGTAACTGAACCCTTTAAACTAGAATCTTTAAAATTTATTCATAAATTAGCCACTGATGTAATTGTAGACGAAGAATTAAAACGTGAAAAAAACTGTAGTAAACATGAACACAATACGAGAATATCAGAAAAATATCATATACAATCTTTTAAAACGAGAAAAGGACAATCGAGACTTATAAACCATGGACTGAAATTATACAATAAACTACCAGACAAAACTAAACAAAATACTCAGACAACCTTTACAAAAGATGTTAAAAATATTATTATTAACAGTAGAATGTGAATTTTAAAAGTGAAAATATTTTATTAAATGTATGTAACCCGTAAGGGTTTATCAATGAAATTTAAATTAAAAAATCCATTTAAATAACATTGTATTAATTTTTATAATAATGAACATCACCATCATTCCATGTCCGCTGCCTAGTTGGAGCATATGGTGACCTGATTTGGGAGGATTCACAAGCGCTGGCAACCAACAGAGATGCCTGGAAGCTCTTCGTGGACACCATGTGCTCCATCTAGGAACATGCGTGGAATGATCATTGTGATATATATGTATTAGTACCTAATACTTATGTAATGAAGTACATACACGCGTATATGTACACTTATGTCTGAGCACCTGGGCCCGTACTCTAATGGGAAGTTAGCATTTATCTTCAATTCATTTCAAGAAAGATGATTTGATCCAACCGGACATGTAAATAAGTAAGTTGTATGAAAAATATAATGTGTTTTCATTTTTTTTCTAAAAATGTTTAATTTCAGGTTACCGACGAAGATATTTTGGGTTTTCATACAATTATACACTTTTTTGCACATAAATATCGATGTTAGTTTATACCGTCTCGATATGTATCGATAAAGATGGTGTTTGTTATCGCGGCCTAGGACCCTTTCGACTTGATCGAGACGGTATAAAATAAAATCAATATTTACTAACGAAAATGTGTATATGTGTTTGAAAATTCAACGTATATTCGTCGATAACTTGTAATTGAATATGTTTAGAAAAAAAAATTGTAAAGAAATTCTATTTTTCATACAGAAAACTTAATTGTACTTTATAGATAAAATTGAACATAAATTTTAACTTACTATTAACATACGTATTCTGGGCTGCGATTACAAACGCTATCTCATCGGTACAAAGTAAAATCCATATTTACGTACGGAAATGTGTATATTTGCATTAAAATTTAAAATTAAAATTTAAAAGTATTTTATACATAATACAGCAGTTGTTTATTTGGATGAATAGGTCATGTGTATTTTACATGTTTGTCGAAAAAGTATTTTGAATAATACATTTCCTTCTTTTCAATCGAATTTTAAAAATAAATTACGACCTATTTCACATGTATACTTCTAATCCATTCGGCACGGTAAAATTACGGTGGG
The DNA here is from genome assembly GCF_059751315.1 of Micrasema longulum. Lineage (NCBI taxonomy): Eukaryota > Metazoa > Arthropoda > Insecta > Trichoptera > Brachycentridae > Micrasema > Micrasema longulum. The sequence continues at coordinate 2,895,966 of NW_028277303.1, forward strand.
TGGATACTTATTTATTACGTTCCTACTCGAAGGTAAAAATATTGCTGATGGAAATCGAGGGGAGATTAGTCGGCCTGGCCTCACGGTGTACTGGTTAGTGCGTTTACTTGGCATTAAATAAATTAAAAATAATAATTATAATAATAAGAAAAAGGTCAATCCACCTTATGTTATTTTACCGTGCCGCGCCGCGCCGCGCCGGGTGGATTTTTACTGCGGCGTGAAAACTGCCTACTACGAAGAAAACTTACCGGTACAAATTAACCGTTTTTTCTATACGTGAGATTCGGAACGTTATTCACAGATGGCTCTACTCTCATACATTATATTATTTTATTTTACAACTAAAACAGCGTTTTATCACAAGTAAAATGTTTTTTGGAAAACTGACATTTTTCCCGTCATTGAACGGCACTAAATTAAAACTCTAATTGCGTAGTATTTTTCAATAATTAATTTGTTATTTATGTACGCCAGTTTAGTCTCACGTTTCAGCTACTAGTCCATACTAAGAAAAAATATTGTAATGTGAAAATCTACGTCACTAATATTTTTATAATCATAAGCGCGTACTTTTATAATATTTCGTATATTACAAAATGCTTACATGCATTAATATTTTTACGGATAACTTTTGTACAAATGTATCACCTTAATATAGGTAGCATATTATGCTATATAATTATTCGGATGAAATTACGCCATTATTTCAATAAACAACTTAAAGCCATATTTATTTTGTGAATACCTACTTTTATTTCGTAAAAGATTAATTAATTTTTCATTCTTGATAATTTTTGTAGCGCTATCTTTATGAAAATCACCTCGAGGGCACTGAACAATAAACATCCCAAAACATCTTGCGGTCTCATCGGCGGTTAAGATTCTGCGCCGCGATTATGAACGCTATCTTTATCGGTACATATCGAGACAGTATCAACTAATATCGATATTTTTGTACGAAAATGTGTATATTTGTGTAAATATTCAAAGCATCTTTGTAGGTATCCTGTGATTGAACATGTGTAGAAAAAAAATGTTGACATATTCTATTTTTCATACTGAAAACTTAATTATACTTTGTTGATAAAATTGAGGATCAATTTTAACTTTCCTCTAGAATACGACCCTGATCTCACTTTTCCAATTACGTTACATTTTTGTAACATACATGAACTAGATTACAACACGTCTTGCAGCTACAGAGCGTACCGACGGTTTGAATTCTAGCCCCCATTTACATTTTACAAAAAAGTGACCGAGAAGTGTTTTCAATGAAATATAAACGTTTACAAACGCTACAAAGTGCATTAAAATATATTTATGTCTTTAAAAAAAAAATTCTTCGTCATATGTTTTTTTTTTATCAACTTTCATCTTTTATTAACATTTACTTTGGTGATTATTTGGTGCAACTTGTACCCACCAACTTAATAGCGCACGTGTTAATGAAATCATGCGGGCGTAAGTACAATTTGTGAATTTGTATAATGCATCAAATAATATGATACTATGACCCACATTGCACATTTGAAAGTGTGCGTGATATCTCATAATGAGCAATGAAATATCATTTTTGTCCAGTTATCTCACGTCTTTTCTCTTTCAATCAATCAATTACATAACGTATATACTTCAAGTTAATAAAAAACTCGTACGAGTCGAACACAGGCAGCGCGCTATTTTATATTAACAAATCTAGTATTAATTATTAATAATATTTAATTCAATCGCTTATTCAGAGACTTCATAATTTTTGCAATGAATTCATTAGCCATTTTGTGTTCGAGTCTCACTATTGTATTTTGGTTTTATTTATGTATTTTTTCATCCAAGTTTATCCATTTCAAAATCTTAAACCCCGCTGAGGGCGTTTAAAATGTATTAAATAAAATAAGTGTTTCGCGAATTCTTAAAATAATTTTTAAAAAAACACTTATTTTTTAATATCGTTGGGTCAATGCTAAAGTCGCGTACTATTGACATATTGTATATATTTATGTAAGACGTATATTTCTGATATTTTAAGGATTTTCGTGTATTTTGAAACGTCGGATTTCATCCAGCCAAACTTTTGATTTTTTGGAAAGGTTTTTTTTGTAAGGTTTTGCCTTGCCATACGTAATGGCCAAGTCCTTTATAAATATAATATACCCAGAGTAGCCGCAATACTAAATAATACTGATATCGCGAGAAAATTTTAACGATTTTTTTTTTTAAATACACAAAAAATATTAGCGTTCATATAGTTTACCCAAATATTTCAATTTTGGTGGCAATTTTCAACGAGTTGTAAAAAACTCACTATTAGAAAATGGAAATCAAGTTGGGGTAGAGTGGGGTTCGAACCTCGAACCTCTGATCCGTGAGTCCGCAACACTAGCCATGGTACCCGATTACCCGGGCCCTATTCTCAAGAGACGTGAGATACGTATTTTTTAATTTATCTAATTTGCATTTTCCATTTGAAAATTTAAATGTAACCCTCGTGTAAATGAATGGAAAAATATAATCAAATTTAACCAACAATGTCATACATACGAAACTGAAATAATAATAAAAAGATTGCGAATGAGGAGAAAAACAGCGTCGCAAAACTCATTGTGTACAAGGGATTAAAACGGTACAATGAGTTGCTTGAAGAAATAAAAGAAATGGAGAAAGCCTTGAAATAATTTAAATTAATTCGAAAAAATATGTGCTCGAGAAATTTATATATAAAATTGTAATGTTAAAAGTTGAGTATAAAGCGTAAAAAAATGTAACCAATTCACATAATTATTAATTACACAACTTTTCTTAAATGTATCATTCGTGCTTATTATTTCAGCACTTACTTTGCGCGATGACGTCACGATTAAATTGAAAATAAAAATCACTTTTAACTTTTCAGCACACACCGTTCGAGTTAATATACCACTTATTCCTTACCCTCTGTGCTTTTAGCTCCACTACTCCCGGTACTGTCTAATTATTATACATGTGAAGTTAGTTTATAATGTACACCTGAATATGGATAGCGTTACGAAACTAGTTGCGTCTGTTGAATAAAGTGCGTGGTGAGACAGTGGTGGAACGTCGCGTCACGTCGTGTTACATTAATCAAAAAATGACATGTTGTTGAACATCATCATCATCATTACATTTCTGCACGTAATGGTGCATAGGGCACTGCATTGGTACACCGTAGCGTATCTTGATCATTTTTGTAACATGAAGGTAAGATGATCAGTCTTACGCTCCGGGTGCCATTCCAGGGACTAAGAAATATTCTAGTGTAAAAACATTAAATAAATATTTCGTGTCAACTGTGTCGGAAATCGATCCCGAGACCTCTTGCATGGTAGGCAAATGCGCTGACCACTACACCACGAGGCCGACAAAATAAATATAGGTATTTTGAAACGAAAACCTTTTGGACTTAGTGGGTAACAAATTGTTAAAAGTACTTTAAATTATTAAATAAACGTTGCTTTGCATCACTGAAACTAAAAACAAAAAAATTCAACAATTTTTCGAGTATGTCCAAATGCTTGCAGACTGGCTGGATTTTCTCCCTAAAGAGTTCACATTTAAATTTGTTACAATATAGAAGGAATTTTTTTTGAGAATGGAATATGGTAGTCTCGGCATTTACAGGGCTTATGACTTGTCATTGGCTGGTTTAAGTGTCCACTTTACACACTGTGTAATATCCACCATTCTGCCTATGTTTGAACATTTTCATGTGGGTGAGATTCATCCGGCTTAACCAATTCACCTACTAGGCAACGCCTAAAGTGCATTAATTTGTAAAAATAATCATGTAATTTAGGCCTGTTATAGTGAAATTCACATGACTTTATTATTTAAAAAAATAAAAGACATAATATCGAGTCTTTTATTTTATGTAGACGCATGTAACATCATAGCCACACAAGGGTTAAAGAGATGGGCAAGCGAGTAAAGGAAGATTAGTCTCATATTTATTACTAAATCTCTTCTTCAAAATCCAGGACATAAAAGTATTAGGTTATCAGGTCGGGGGCGAGCGCTCTGACATCCCCGTGTTTAACCAGTGGTCCCCCGAATATGCGGCTTCTTTTGTAATATAAAGCACCACACTCGCATAAAGCGTATATACTTCGAGTGTTTCATCACCTGGTCTGCAGAACCAAATCTAGAAGTTTTAGAAAGGTTCATTCTAGTAAGGCGTTTGATTAATTTGCAGTGCCTTGAAGGGCTCTTGGTCAGGGCCACATTAAGAGATTCAGGGCCTTTAGTCTCCTAGCAGTCAGGGGGCCCTTTTGATGACTGTGAAAAAAACAAACTTTTCTTGTACATATTTATGCTACTTTGACATTTTATTCAGATTCGGCCAGATTTACTAAACTTTATTTTGAGTTTATCTAAATGTTTGTAGACAAAATACTGGATTTTACCCCCTAGGGAGTCATTAAGAGTAACAAATTTCAAGAGACCTGTCGTTGGCTGGTGTAAGTGCCACTTTACACACTGTGTAACATTCATCATTTTGCTTATGTTTGAACATTTATATTTCTTCAATTCTTCCATATGTTGATTTTAGTGAAGTTATGGAACTGTTTTTAGGCCTAGTATGTGAGTGAAATAATTCGATCAAGTGAATCTCTTCGCAACAATAAAGGTTTAGCTCTTTAACTTCACTGAAATTAACAGATGGAAGAATTGAAGAAATATGCATGTTCAAACATAGGCAAAATGGTGAATGTTACACAGTGTGTAAAGTGGCTTGTTAAACCAGCCAACGACAGGTCATAAGCCCTGTAAATCCATATTGATTCCATTCTCTCAAATGTTCTCCATCTTTGTTCTAATTTATTAAAAATATTAGTGGCCATACTTATTAGTTTTCCTTATACCAGGTTTATATTAAGAAATAACTATACCCAGCCTAACTATTTATAACCGATATAAAAAAAGCTTACTTATAAAAATATTTATTACCTAGAATAACAATTCACGGGTTATTTCATGTTTATTTTTTTTAAACAGCCAACACTGATATGTGCGCGTGCGCAGTAACTTTTATAACAACACAAACAAACGTCAAAGTCAAATCGAGACTACTGTCAGTGTAACGGAGAACAATCATGGAGAAAACCGTTAGATAAAGAAATCAAAATTAAGAAGAAGAGAAGTTAAAAACGAATTCTATAGTTTATTCGTGTTTCTTTTTTTATCACAATTTATTAAAACATATAACATTTTAGATGTTATTTAAACGTATAATCAAAAATCACTTTAATCGCTCTGAGAAGGTCGCAGGATTTTGAAACTGTTTAAAATTGAAAAAAAAAACTGAAAAACTATCCATTTTGATTACCGAAAAATACGACTTTTGACAGATCGCGTGCTTATTCCAGCGTTATACCACATGATGTGCAGGTATAAGTTTCTATGGTCGTTATCCCAGATTTAAACCGAGTTTAACTTTGTGCGAGGTTTTTAAGTAATACTTTTTGCTATACCAACATTATTCTACCACTATTCTCAAGCTTAACTTTATATCCGATTTATAAGTAAGGCTCTAGATGTTGTTTTGTTTTCACAATCCATTTTTGGTAGGCGCCCATGCTCCATGCACTCGGTATTATTTGCAAGACGTGTTGCGGGGTTAATGTTCAGCGCTCTTTTCTCAATTTTAACGAGAATGGCGCAATATAAATCATCGATAAGAACAATGATTACAATATGCGCGAGTACATTAACTGTGTGGTAAAGTGGTATTCTATTGTAGATCGTCCACAGATCCCATGCCATCACAACTTTAATTTGAACTCAGGTGGTATACAGTGGAAATTTAAACACGACGTTGAACAGTATAGGTACTAGAAAAGAAGCAATCAAGAAAATAATATTTTAAGTTCTTACACAACTTCGTAAAACTTTAAATTACTTTTAATTTTTTTTTATCTCAGTGAAAAAAAATGAAATCTGATTAATACATAAAGTTTTTAAAAACATTCTTTTTTTTTAACCGTCAGGTTTCGAAGCTACACAAGCTTGCTTATCAAAGGTATAATTTACTTATTAATACCATCTTATATTATCTTTAAATTTAAACATAATGTGGAGGTAATGTCAAGTTTTTTGTCGTGTCTTTTGTTTTTGTAAAGGCTGGAGGTGCGAGGTGAGGCGGTTCGATCTTTATGATTTATTACTAAAACTAGATAGGAGTGGACTACAGGAAATTTCCCGAAAGTGTAGCTTCGAAACCAGTCGGGAAAAAAATTGTTTGTTAAAAGCTAAGTTTTTTTTATTTTAATTATAATAAATTACCTCAAAGTTAGTGCTTCAAATATATATTTTTAATGTATTAGTCGCTTAAATCATAGGTACACTTGAACTGAACGAGCGTTTTGGCAATTGACGAACATCACAGAAATCAACAGAGGACGGCTAAATTATAGATGATTACAACTGAATTCATTTTTAATTGAAGATAACGTAATTTTGATGAACATAATTTTTAATTTTATTTTTATTATACTCATATTGTTTACGAGTATACATTTTTTTTTTACTACCTATTTAAAGTCTTACCCAGCCATTGAAGAAGTTCTGCCCAACGGGAAATTGGATAAAAAAAATGTATTACTTCGTACGGTAAAAATTAGAGCATCAAATTGTACAGCGAAGTTTCTTAGAAATGTATGAAAAAATAATAAAAAGGATTTAAATAAAAACGCACTACTTTTAATTGTGTCATTAGTTCTTCCGAATCAATCAGTGATAAGAGAGTTGTGGTAGATTTCCGGTTTACGGTAATTCAACTGACCAATCAGCGTAATTTTCCGAGAAGAAGGTAAGAAAACTTGAGACGTCACACGCAAAGTTTAAAAACACTATACAAAACTTGTATAATATAAAAATTTAAAAAAAGATAGCGCTGACAATACGATACGTAAATATTGAAAAAAATATTTTCGTCTTAGTTTAATAGTCAAGTAAAGTAAAGTAATCAGTAACCAAAAGAAAAAGAAAAGAAAAAACACTTCCTCGTTAATGCGATTTATTATTTATTCACTGGCAAAAGTATGAGGCAGTGAAAAAAAGACAGTTTTATTTAATAAGATGAAACAGCGAAACAAAATATTTAGCAGTAAGCGTAAGTTGTAGTCAATTGCAACAATGACAGATGCATGTATCGAAATAACCTGCACCTGCTTGCAATTTATGCATCTGCAGTTCAGTGAAGTTCGTGTCACTCTGAGATGCAATCAAGCAACATTGCTTGTTTAATCTAATAATAATGTGATTAAAAACACGTTTATTTACCCATACTCTTTCAATCTGTTATCTAGTGACATCGGCCCGTCGTTGGTAGCGAGCATATCTAGTTACTCCACGTCTAGAAAATTATTATTAATTATAATTCAAAATATTTGAATACTTTATACTGTGCAATTTTTGGGAAAAATCAACTCAAGCCATGATTATGTTTTTCACTATGTCCACTACCTTTATATTGTTTCTGTATATTAATTACTGTTTTATGTATATATTTTATGACTGTCTTAGAACTGGGTTAATAACCCTAGTTAGATAGTCAAAGCAACTTTGTATAAATTATAATGTTATATTTATAACATGATAATAAATAAATCAATAAATGTAGTTCATAAGTAAGTACACGATTTTTTTAAATCAGTATGAACCTTTCGGTATAATATAGGTCTCCGTAGCTCAATCACAAATAACTATCGACGTGCTAATAAGCGACGCGATAACAATTTCTCACCATCGTTGTTTATCGTATTCGCGATCGCAATGGAACATCCGTGAACACCTAATATTAAACGTCAAAATAATTACGTTTCGCGACGTATAATCCTGCTGCGCAAACACATATTTGAATTTCACTGGTGTAAATATGGAAAATATTCAAAAATTGCAATTTTTATTTACATATTTATTTATTATGCTATTTAACCGGCAGTTGGCAAGCTAAATATTAAGAATAGCAGTAGTTATTGTAATTTAATTTTCACTTTTTGTATTAGATACTTCTTACTATTTTGCAAAGGCAATATATTGTATTATTTTTTATAGTAAACGCCGATTTCTCGTCAATGAACGAGGAAAACAAAAAACAAACCGACACGAGCGTTGACTTAGAGATTACACACGCGTTGACTTATGCCTGCGATAATTTAAGCATGTTTATTATTGTTCATTGTGATCGCTCAAATGCTCACCATGTTTTTAAGCATGTCGTTAGTTATTTCTGATTGAGCTACTAGTAAATGTGTGGTAAAAATAAGTAAGCTAGTCCACAAATGTCGCGATCCGTACATTTTATGTAAGGCTGACGTAATCTTTATCGACAAAATTAAGAAAGGAATTAATTATCAAAGATTTTGACATTTAGAGCAAATGGGCAGAAAAAGAATGGCTAAAAAGATTTATCATGCAAATGTTGATGGATATAGAAATCGAGGAAGACCGAGAAAGACATGACATCATCAAATCCGACAAATACTCGAAGATGGACATGTCAAAAGTCGGGATAATCGGCGCGCGTGCAAGAGAAGATTTATGAATGTAGAGGAAGCGAGATCTGTATGCTACAACAGAGTGATAAGACGTTCTATTCTATCTACCTGGCCCTACGGGGAAACGGCATGATTGTTTGTTTGTTATATAAACCTCTCCTCTTTTAGTAGGGTGGTGTCAAAATACATCTTTTTTACAACAAATCTTTTTTTAAATGATTTTTTTTACTTTTACACAACAGGCAAAGATTTGTAAAATGACATAGTGTACCTCTTAGAGTAGTAGTTACCAAATAGAGCCGCCCATACGGAGAAAAACCATTCTACGATTATTGACCACGACGTTAGCTCGTTTGCCGCAATACAACGCGCCGTAAGTACTCGGGTAGAGAATTGGGAACGCTAACCGAAACCGTCCATTACACGTTTGTTGTTAAACTAAAAACCAAACTAAAACCAAACCAAAAATTTGGAACGCTTTCGTTCTATGCAATAGAGCCTAAGGGCCTCTCTAGAGAATTACTCTGAGGTGTACCTAGTACTTGTAACTATAAAATATTAACCATATTTTCTTTGACTCCCGAAAAATCTACTTTTCAATAAGTTTGACTTGATCAATGGACCTACGAAATTATTAAATAAATTATATAAAGTCGTCAAGTGTAGATTTAAAACTTCGTTTGAATATATATATGTAAATGAACTACTAGGTACTGAAATATTTTAAAATAGGTACAAATAAGATTTGCTTAACACAAAATCATTTTTCTTAGGTTACCATTACGGAGTATGCAAGTCACAAGACTTTTAGAACAAGTTTCCGGTTTCCAGAGTTTATATTATTCGTTTATTCTTTCCATTTTCTACAGTCTAGAGCCAAAGTAAAATCCAATTCTTCTTTGATGCAGAAACTTAAGCTTATTTCTTTATGTGCAATATAAACTACCTTTTCTAAAAAGGACTCAAGTACAAATTGTACCGAAGCGAAGAGAAAATTCACTGTGGCTTTTCATTTACCTTTTATAATATAATGGCAGCTGGTAAATTAAATTATCAGATCTTACTTATAAATTTATTTTGTACTAAACAATGATTTTTTGTCTTTGTTCGGTCGGATGAAGCAAACAGTTCTGTGTGTGAAATAGAACCTGAAGCCTGGACGAGTGTTTTCTTCTATATGGCTACTCTCAGTTAAAAATTCTGCTAAAGAAAATCGAGTATAGAAAAGTCTGTCTCAGTAGAAAATTATAAAAATAGAATGCTTAGTGTACTAAGTTGGTGTATAAAGAGAATTTTCGGTTAAAAATCAAATGCAAACAAACTCCGATACAATTTTATAAATATTTTGAAACAACAACAATGTTTTGAGTTTGTCCAAATTTTAGTAGACAAGAACTGAATTCAACCCCCTAGGGAGCTGTTAATATTAACATATTACAACAGAGATGGAGAACATTTTATAGAAGTCTAGGCATCTACAGGGCTTATGACCTGTCATTAACTGGTTTTAAGTGGCCACTTTACACACTGTGTAACATTCACCATTCTGCCCACATTTAAACATCTATATTCCTTCAATTCCTTCATCTGTTGATGTTTCTGAAGTTAAAGAGCTGAAACGTTTATTTATGCGGGTGAGATTCATCTAATTGAATTATTTCACCTACATACTAGGCAACGCCTAAAAATGTTATTTTTTCAATTTCTATACTTCTTCATGGGCCAGGTGGATTTGTCAACAATATTTTGAGTTTGTCCAAATTTTTGTAGCCAATGACTGGATTCGACTCCCCGGGGAGCTGTCAATACTAAGATATCACAACAGAGATGAAGAACATTTTAGATAAGGTAATACAAAAGTCTAGGCATATACTGGACTTATGACCTGTCAATGGCTGGTTTAATTTATTTAGTTAAATCAGCCGTCGCCTCAACACCCCCCAATTTTCTCCGGGCCTCCTACCGCCCCCCTGGAGGCGTTCAGCGTCGTTATCGTTCACTTTGATAAATACTGGTTTAAGTGATCAATTCACTAACATTCACAATTCTGTTCATGTTCGATCATCCGTCAATTCTTCCATCTTTTGTTCTGATGAAGCAAGCAATGTGTGTAGGTGAGATTTTTCCGAATTATTTCACCTAGGTTTAGAAACCGCTTGAAAATACATTTTTTTATATTTTTGATCTCTTCAGATCGATTGTTTTTGTCAAAATAATTATTATATTCGGTCTATATATAATCCATGTAAATATGTAGACTTCTATATTCTCTTTTAGAATTTGAGGCACAGTCAAATTAGGGTGGGTGGATACTTCTTATTAATTACTTTCGTTGTATTTATTTAGTTTCTACTCGCAAGTAAAAAGTTGCATTAATATACATATTATTTAACTGCGTGTCGGACTGATTATGTCTAATTAATGTCGACAAAAGCGGCCGTAATCCCGTTTTTTCGCACTTCAAAATTGAACCGATTTGCTGCTTTTTTTTTTTAGAAGTATCAGAATTAAATTTTTTGTGTCAGTGCGTTTTGCGTTTTTCAAAAATAGTATCATAATAATCATAAATCATAGCATACCGTGCGTCCGAAGACAGCAGATACAACTGGGCTAAGGGTTTAAGATGATTCTAGTTCCCATCATAAACAATTCTTTGAGAAAACAAGACGCCAATGGTAAATATCTATAGTGTGTAAAAAAAACATTGCTCTAGTGCCATAATCTAGGGAGAAAATACTGGAATACGTTTGAATGGAGAAAAGCGATATCGTGTTTCCTTTTAACTGGTCCAGAATACTTTTTAAATAACTGTCTACAGCGAGCGAGTTCTAAAAATCATAAGAAAAAAAAAACAATATGGAAAAATCGAGCGTTAGGTTTGCTTTTGTAGTTTATATTTTAACTATGATCGCAAAATGTTGATTGTAAATCGAAAATCATGACTTGGTCATTAGATTTGCCCTCTCTCTTATATTTCATTTTTTTTACACTTTACTTTATTAATACACAAAAAATCAAATGTATATGAATTATGTTAGATGAAATGTAAAATTATATTACTGTTGCATAAGTTTCATTACATAATATGCATAGTCACTTCTAATTTGCATGAAAAATGCGTTGTTCTTGAAATACCTATTGGCTTTGGTTTCTGTTATTTGTGGTTGTTTTGTTATATCCTATTCGCCTAACAGTAAAAATAATGCACCGTGCGATACCGGCCGGCTTTAGCACCTCGGTCGGGCTGTCGGCCTGCGGCTGCGGGCGGCGGCGCGGAGCGAAGTTAGCAGCTCTTGGCGCTCGGCGCCATTACCGAGTCGCGCGTTGGCCCGTGCGCCTGCCAGCTCCTGTCGGGCTCGGGCCGCGCGCCCGACCTCCTCCGCCACCACTCGGCTCCTCTCGGCAGGCTTAGTGATGAAAATAATTATTTTTAATTCATTAGCATGCGAAAATTATTAGCAGGTTGAATGCTATTTTAAATTGGTAAAAGAACTGACGTCAGTTTAGCGTTGCCAACCCCCATCATGCGAAAATCAGTAGATACAGAAAAATAAATCGATAGATTTTGGCACATTCATTGTCCTAGAGGTGGGAATGTTGGGGGGAAGGGGTATCTATTGAAATTTCCCTACCCTTTTTCATTACAAAATTTTGGTAAACATGCAAGTGGTTTTTTTTAAAAATCAAACCAAATGGCAGCCCCCTCGGATTAATGGCTGACGCTTGCCTAAAACACAAAGTGTTCCGGATTTGATTTCCAGTGAGATCACAATAATTTTCGTAAATTTTTACTTTATTGTAATTTTAAGCTTAATGATAAAGTAATAACTACTAAAACGTATCAATATTAAGTGACCTGCTGACATTCCAATAAATAAAATAGAAACTTTGAAGTATGCATTATGTACGACCGAAGGATAATAAGTATTCATTATAATAATGATAATAATAATATTTGGCTGATTTATATAGCGCAATTTTTGTAAAAAATCACCTAAAGGGCGCTTTACAATTGTATACCTAAACTTACATTCTAACTAAACTTAAGTGATATATTATGTTTCCAGATTTAAAATTGAGGGTATGATAGTCTAAAGTGGGATTTATTTGGGATCTGAACTGACTGGGGCTGTCGATGATTCGTAAGTTTGAAGGCAATTGGTTCCAGGCAGAGGGGCCGGCGGCGGCAAAAGCACGATCTCCAAATCTAGTGTTTGGGAAGCGCCGGATTTCGACAAGTTTTCCTCTTCCTGAATCAAATGCTGACCTAAGAGTAGATTTTTTTTGACATGTATTTTCCCTAATACAAAGGTCCAATAGGTATTTTGGAGCCATTTCATGAAGGGATTTGAATACTGTCCAGCACAGCTTGTATTTTATTCTCTCTGGGCTTTTTAACAGTTCAAATCTCGAAGATGTTTTGAGATGTGAGAATATTTTTTCACTCCCATAATAAGCCTTGCTGCTGCATTGAAAACAGATTGAAATATATTAGTTTGATATTTTGGGAGATTTGCGTATATTCCATTACAGTAATCTAGACGCGAAACGACATAAGCATTTACAAGAGCTTTAATTGCATCTATAGAAATATATCTCCGCACGGATTTGATCTGTCGGAGATGGAAGAAACCAGCACTTACCGTTTTATTGTCTTGAGAATGAAGAGAAAGATCTAAATGAACACCCAGTAGTTTAACATTTGTACTAGGGGTAAGATCACAACCTGTGATTGAAATTGGAGATTGGTCTAAAAGGTGTTGTCGCTTTTTTGTCGCTGTCAATAAAAGCTCAGTTTTAGATGGATTGAGTTTGAGTCTGTTTGATGACATCCAGTTGTTGACGGTTTGAATGCATTGAGACAAATGATTTTTGAAATTGTTTATAATCAACAGATTGTGGAAAAAGTTTATTCCTGAGAAAATAGAAAAAAAATGAGTATTTGGTTTATTCATTGTAAGTTCGGGCGCACTCGGAGTCTCCTCGATTCGAGATCAGAAGGTTTGAGCGAGTTCGTCTAAAGTAATTCGAAACGCAAATAAGGCTTAAGTAGCGTTATTACGAGGACAGGACAATATTATCCTATCCCAGAATCTGACCAAATGTCCTCGTGTTAAAAGAAACTTAGAGGACAGGACAATGGACCAAAACATTGTCTTAAGAGATAAACGGGTAGGCTATCTCCGAAATTAAATGGATTGCCCCCATCACTGCACGCGGCTTTAATGTCCTTGTGTAAACATATATGGACGAGACAGTAGGACAATAGCAACTAGCTTCGCGCGTGCTCGTCGCTCCGCATATTTTCTGCCGAAAATTTCAGGCAGAAATAAGACCTTTTCATTATCTAGTTCGTTCTTCAATAATTCCAATACATCTTGGTGTAAAATAAATTATATTTTTCTCGAACATTTTCGCAGCATTCCACGAGTGAACGGCGGTCAAATTGCTGTTTTATCCCGTTGTCCTGTCCTGCACAGTCAAAGCTCTTTGCGAAACTGGCACAGGACGATATTGTCCTGTATATTGTGTTGTCCTCGTGTGAACCCAGTTTTACCTTTGACATTCAAAATAATTTGACTCTTGCTATTAATTTTGTAAAATTTGTATTAAATTCACAATGCTAATGCTAATTTTTTCCATTGCACAGAGTCGGAGAGACAGAAGACTGAGCCACAGTCGCGCATTGCCGCTTGCCGCTTTCCGCTTGACGCTCGGTGTCTCGCGACTCGGCCGCTGGCGCACGTTGCTATTATTGTTTTCATTTTGTCGCTACTTTGTCTTTGTAAACACGTGCTCTTGTTTACCTAGTGCGTTTCGGTACATTTCTCCGAAATTGTGACTTAAAGTGGCAGTGAATGATGCGAAACTACATATATGTGTGCGTGAAATAAGGCAGTGTACCGAATCTAGTGTGACTTACGCGCTATTACGTACATTTTTATAAATAAAGTTTTGTGAATGTATTTTTAAGAATATTCAATACAGAGTAAAGTAAACATGTATACATTTATTTTATAATATAAAATGAGCTGCAATACATAGAATAAAATGAAATTTGTATTTGAAGTCAGCGGACTATTTAAAAAAAAAGATTATTTACACAGAATAAACTAACTAAAATAATTAATGGCGTTTTTTCAAACGGTAACAATATTCGCCATCGCGATGTCAATATAATTTAAACGTAAGTGACAATAAATGCACCTAGTTGCGCCAACAATAACATACGAACAGATTATTTTCACAAGACACTGATTAGGAACGGAAATTTTAAATCTTGAAATGTTGTAAAATGCCTCCGGACATTTTTGTAAAATTATGTATTAATTATGACATCTATCAAAGTGGATCTTTACTTTTTTTTGGATTATACAAGTTTCGTTTTTATTAGTTCTCTAATTTTTCTAAAATTTGATTTCATCGTTCTAATCGCAGGTTATCGTCCCCAAGCATTGTCGCTTGTCGCTTGTCGCTTTGTGTGGATAGAACGCGGCGTCTTAATTTAGGACACGGCTCTCTGTTCGCTAAGGCACGTAGGACCACCGAGTGGTGAGTTCTTGCTCTGCGCAGGCGCTACTTAACCCTTTCTCACACCACGGCATCGGCACCCTCTTTCCTTTAGCTAGTTATGCCCAAGCCGGTTTAGGAAAAATAATCAAATAACCAGTTATTTATTTTATTTTGTTTATTTTTATTAACATAAACGGCAAATATGCCTTTTACAAATATTTATAATATTAACATATTTGGCTTAATATTTTTTTTTTATGGTTATGGGTTCGTATAACGATAATAGGACGTCCAGTGAGCTAAAAGTTAGTAAGTGGTACTAGAAATATCTTCCAGACGACAGCAACTAATTTTTGATCATACGTATTTATAATATTCAAAACAAATATTTTTTAATAGACGATTATACCGATTAATTAGAGGTTCTGCTTTAAATGTTGTTATTTCTTAACTAGAATTCAGAGAGTGGATGTAGCTGGTACACGATTTCAGGGATCAACTGTTACAATTGGTGTACCAAAAGGTTCTATATTAGGACCTTTCCTTTTCCTCGTCTATATTAATGACTTTTCTCATCTTGTAAATAATAATCATGAGATTGTATTATTGACGACATCAATAATGCTCTCTTTATGGTGTTGAATTGGTTTAATTCCAACAATTTATCACTAAGATTAACTAGGCATTTACAGGGCTTATGACCTGTCATTGGCTGGTTTAAGTGGCCACTTTACACACTGTAACATTCACCGTTTTACCTATGTTTGAACATCCTTAGTTAATCTTAATGACTCCCGAGGGGGTGCAATCCAGTCTTTTTTCTACGAACATTTGGACCAACTCAAATATTATAATTTATCATTAAACGAAAAAAATACAAAATGTGAAAGATTTGTGACATGTAATGTCAAAAAACAAGTAACGCCTAGAGATAAGAAACGGGATCTTGTTGATACTACTATTTTCTTGGGTATAACATTAGATTCTAAGCTTCAGTGGGATTTACATGTAGCTGGTTTATCTAACAGCCTTAGTTCTGCAGCTTACGCTGTTAAAGAGATTCAACATCTTACCGATATAGAAACAGCTAGGTTGGTCTTTTTCAATAAGTCAATATTTTGCCTTGAACTGCATACGGTTCTATAAAAAAAACCTTTTGAAAGTCAGGTTTTATCAACAAACACATTTAAGAATTTTGTCAAGCACAGGCTGTTTTTAGGGGATTATTATAGAGTCGTAGAGTTTTTATTTCTATAATAAAAAGAGTCGTAGAGTATTTGCATGACAATACAGCTCGGCAGTAGATTCGTGGTTTCTAATTTTGTTTGTTTTGATGATTTGTATTATATTGTTCATTTTTAATTATGCATTGTTGTTTGAATTTACTGATTTTTCAATTGGATTACATAGTTTTAAGTCATTGACGTTTATGAAAGATTGAAGGAATCCTATGTAAATAAATAAAAAATACGAATATCCGTTACAATTATTAAACAAATATTTTGGGTTTGCCCAAGTTGAAATTGAGTTTTTTAAAAATAAATATGTGTATATGTTTTTATGTATACCTTTTCTATATATATTTCTTTAAAACAAAATAAGTTGAAAAGCCCCCCTCACTAGGGGAACCTGTTCTAAGGAGGACTGTACAGTGTTTTGTTTTATTATTTATTTATGTATTTCACATACCATTTAATTTTTTTTATTTATTTCTTCTGTCCTAATTTTCTTCAGACATATTTGTTTTTTTTTAATACAGTTTCTTATCAGTTAACCCAATTTTATGTGAACGAACATATTTAACACAGATGGAGAAGTTGTTTTTCATTTCTGATTATTTCTATGACAGATTAACTTTTTAAAATATTTCACAACCGGTTATATTAGGTATTACATTTACGTATAATCGAATTATTCGATTTCCATTATGCTCATAACTATTTTTAATCCTCCGACCCTCTTCAAATCTCAGTCAAGACCGTCGTGATCGGAATATTTCGTGACATCCGGATTTTAAACGGAAGTTTAGACAAACGATTTGTATTTCAAACGGGACCAAATCGAGTTCCCAAAGTTTAAAAATACCTACCCTTTTTAATTACGATTTAAAAAAACACGAAAGTAAAATAATATAAGAAAATAAGAAAAGTTAACGGCGATTAACGCTTCTTATCAATAAGTAATTATTGTAATTAGCATTGTATACTAAGTATTATTGTTCTAAGATAGATGGCAGTAATTAAAATAAGTTTTTTTTCAGATTTTAAAAATTATTAAATTAATTTTAGTTTTTTTTCCATATTCTCAGATGGGAGTTTATTTATTTTTTAAATGTGAAATAAATATTTATTTTATAGGTTAACTTAGTAGTTATTTGTGAAAAAGGGTGCCGGTTGTGGAGGGAGGGAGGTGCGTGTTTTTAACTCTCGGAAGCATCGGAAAAAGCACACTATTCGGAATGATTATACAGGTGTTCTTTAAACCCTGTCACACCCGAAATCACGATGATCGGTATGGGCAAAAAGACATATAAGCATATTAAAAAAATATTTAGAACGAAAAATGTTTTTTTTTATAGAAAATATTAAAAAAAACAAATGGTTGCGTAATTCTGCAAGCGAGGGGGGCGCCGCCGCGTGGTTGACGGTATATGGCCCATTTCACATGTGCAGCGCGTATCCATGCGACATCGCATAGTCAGTAGAATTGTATTTGTGTGTGTGAGAAGGGGATGGGGACTGCGGAACTATTTCATTCCTAAAGTATCGATTCGAATATTCGAATATCGATTCGAAGTTACGGGATCATGTATATATATAAATATACATACAAATTTCATTTGTATGTGTATATATATAAATATACATACAAATTTCATTTGTATTTTCCAAATTATATACCTAACTTCTTTAAAATTTCATAACCTTGATTCATTGAAACACAGAAAAGATATCTTCAATCAGATCCTGCTTTACAAAACTGTAAATAATAAATTTGATTCCCCAGAACTAATTAATCTACTTGCATACCATGTCCCCTCTAGACGCACTAGACTGATATTTTCTATCTTCCTAACATTAATTCTGAAGATGTTTTTTAAATTAACTTAAACTTACTGTCTTTTTTTTTAAAGTTGCTTTTCATCGGTTTTTTGAATCCCTTGAAATATGTAGGTACGTAAATATATTTTACCTTTAAAAAAAATGGTTTGTGCACTTGATCATGTTTTTTTATTCTTTTTTATTTTAACTCTTACTTTTTAATTACTTTAAGTAAGTTTTTTTATTAATGTTAATATTATTTCCATTTATGTAAATACTAACTAGAAACTTTTAACATAACTTTTTTACTTCGATTTTAATTATTTAATTACTTTCATTTATGTTTTTTTTCCCTTACAATATTGTACTTAAAAAATTCAAATAGTTAATTGATAAACTTAGCATGTAATATAATATGTAAACTTCACCGGTCCATTAGAGTTAACTCTAAATTTATGTACTATAAAACCACATTATTAACACATTATAGAATTTATACAATGGTTTCAATATGTCGGTACAAATATATACATTTATATATAATGTGTACAATTACATTATGAGGATAACTTTTACTGTACAATAATAATATTTATGCTAAGTACCTACTTGTTACAATGTATCAGTATTATGGTACATGTTAGGGAGGGGGACTAAATATATTGTGTGAGGGTGTGTATTTACTAAATATATTGTGTATTCATGTATGGGTGTGCATATATGTGACAATGTGTAGTGAATATAAGTTGACTTATTGAACAATGATTGTCAAAAAATAATGGTTTTTTTCAAACCTTTATGAGGAAAGCTATCAACCACCTTATCAATCGATTTAAAATTGTTAAGAATGCTCTGGCCTAAAATCCAAATTCAAAAATATGTAAAAATTTCAACAAAGTAATAAAAAACAAAAATATAAATATATATGTAAGTACTCATATACACACATACGATTACATCATTAAATTATTATTGAGAATAATATTCCGGCACCCTCCAACATACCCGTCAAAACAGCTGTTCCAATACATGAAGGTGCTGGATATGAGACAACTGTACCTAAAAGAAGCACTTACACGCTTTTGGTCGAACAATGAGGAGAGGTCTCAGCAAAATGTCCGTACGAGGTTTTCCCAAAGCATGAATTATGACATACCCAAAACCCGTACAACTTTTGCTCTTTCTTTTGCTTTTGGAGGATCTTTGTGAACACCATATGCTCCAACTAGGTAGCGGACATAGAATGATGATGATGATGATGACTTTTGATAGGTTGACTATCAAACAATTAGTAAAAAGTTAGTGCAAATACCGCTTTTTCGCTATTTCGATCAACTCTATTTGATGTTCAAACGTGTATCTTGAAAAGAATTGGTCCAAAGAAAAAAAATATATGAACATTTTTAATAACTTTTATTTTCTTAGGCTTTCATATTTTTTATATTAAATCTATAGGGACGTAATTAAGAGCAAAAAACTTTTTTTTTTTTAAATTGCGGCATGAGCGGTGGTCGTTCAAGGTCACACACGGTTTTACTAACCTTTGGGAGCCTGAGGGTGAAAAAATTCCGCGAGCGCCTGAGGGGGTACTACGAATACCCCAGCTAAAATGCTATAAATACGTCTTAAAAAAAAAAAAAAAAAAAAATTGTCTTTATAATTGTCATGGTATTGTTTATAAAACTGGTTCATAATATTTCCAGTTTTCTGCGAAATTCATACATTTTTTCATAAAATACTGCTGCGATAATATTTTATATGGCAGCGCGCTCCTCCCGCTGCCACGTTTTGGATACCACTGATTGAAATTACGCCACTAGCTAGCGGGGCGGTACGGCGGGCGGTCGGGAGAGGGATGAGCGAGTTCGTAAACCATATACAGCGTGTTTGTTAATTTATTTGAATTAATTTTAAAAACTAATAATATTTTACAAAATAATATAGAAAAAAAATCACACAGCTCAATCTTAATGTGTTTAAAATTGTTGGTATGTTTCCCAAATAAAATACAATAAAGTATAACACGGCACGAATTCCTTTTATCGGTTACATAGGTAGATATATTATACAATTTTACAGAATACGACGACTAAAAAAAATACAAAATAGTAATTTCTATTACTCCACAGTAACTCCATGGCAAAAAAACTTTGAAAAATCACTAAATCGATTTAAAAAAAATTAAGTACAATAAAAAAAAACTCGAGACCTTAAAAAATCTAAAATACGAAATTAAAAAACTTGAAAATCAAATAATCAAGAAATAAAAACTCAAAAATCGAACAACGCCTTGTAAAAATTTATAAAATATGCAAAATTAAAATAAAAAAAGTTAATTTGGACGTAGGACTAATTATGTTATGGGAACGTGTTGTTGAAGTTGAAGGTAGAATATTGCTCCATTGGTAACCCGATTTAGAAGCGAAGACGTTTTCTCCGTCATTTTGGCTGTTTTCTTCTAAATTAACACTATCCTGGTCGAAATAATCAGATTCATCGTAATCTTCGATTACAAAGTCATCTGTTTCAGAAACATCATCTGAAGATTCTAACTCTAAATCACTGTCATCACTGGAAGACACTTCAATATCCGTATCGTTTAAAAGCTGCTCAATGACATCATCCGTCAATTTTTTTCTACTCATTTTGAGATTGGTGAAGTAAAAAAAGGTTTTATAAATTTTAAAAAATTCACTTATTATTCAAAAAACACCTTTGTATGCAAAATCCAATGCGCAATATCCAGATAGCTAAATATAAAAATTATGTTTATTTGAAATTATTAGTCATAATAATACTTTTTTCTAAACACCCTTAGCATGCAAAATCTTACTCGCGTAAACTGGATTGACCGAAGTATCAAAGATCACTAAACTGTAGAGCAAATAGCAAATGAATTGTGATGCATGCTGTTTGCGCGGTGGGGAAACAAAGACAAATGTGAATTATTATTAAATGAGTTCCGCGGAAAAATATTTTAATATCTTCGATACATTTGTAACATAATGGAGTAGAGTTATGCATAAAATGAAATCAATATGATGATTAACAAAAAAGGTATTGAACAAATTTTTTATTTTATTTTTTTATTTTTATTTATTTGGATAACCAACAGCTATAATGATACCATATTTATATAACAAAACAAATAACAAATAAGCCAATTACAGGTTTTCACAAGTAGCATCACAGTAAGTTAAAAAAGATTCTCGAACATAAAATGAATAGTAATTAAATGTAAATTTAAAAGAAAAGAAAAAAATACTACGAGTTATTTCGAAAGCAAACGCCGCACGTTATTAAGATTATTTTCAAATAAATCTATGTTAAATGATTTATTTAGTACATTAAAATTATTAAAAGTTCGCCATAAATATGAATTTTGCCTATAATTAGATGAAACAAGAGATATGTGAAGAAGAGGGTTATTTCTTAAAACTTTGGAAGGAACATTGATAGAAAGTTTGCAAAGTAGTTCAGGACAGTCAATTGAACCAGAGGCAATTTTAAGTAAATAAATTATATCCGCTATTTCACGACGTTTTTGCAGAGGCAGTAGGTGATGTTTTTTACATATATGAATATACTGGTCAGATTTAAACTCAAGTTTCAACCGGAAACACATGAACTTTACGATTTTTTTTTGAATATTTTCAATGCGTGATATCTGCACATTGTACATAGGATTCCATATTTGTGATGCATATTCTAAGTTGCTTCGCACTAATGTACAGTAAAGGATTTTAAGTGTCTTTGCCATAGTGAACGACGTAGAGCTACGCATAACAAAGCCAAGCGCACGCGATGACTTTTTTAAGATGCTGTCAACATGGGCGTCAAAAAGTAATTTACTATCAT
The DNA here is from genome assembly GCF_059751315.1 of Micrasema longulum. Lineage (NCBI taxonomy): Eukaryota > Metazoa > Arthropoda > Insecta > Trichoptera > Brachycentridae > Micrasema > Micrasema longulum. The sequence continues at coordinate 2,917,894 of NW_028277303.1, forward strand.
GGAAGACACCTAGATCCTTTACACATAATGAGCGTTGGAGGTTTTGACCCTTAAGCACATAGTTAGTACGTAAAAATTTTACTTTGCGACTAAATGTAATAACTGAACACTTAGAAGGATTAAGGTCCAAGCAGTTGGAGTTGCAGTAATCCTCTAGACGGTCGAGATCTGACTGCAGATCAAAGACGTCAGCTGGGGTCTTGATTGTTGCAAAAATTTTCATGTCGTCAGCAAAACAAAGCAAACGCGAAGAGGTAAAGCATTTATCAATATCGTTAACAAAAATTATGAAGAGCAAAGGTCCCAGAAGAGACCCTTGAGGCACCCCGCTGGGGACCCGTACCCAACTAGAAATAAAATTATTAACCACTACCGCTTGCGACCTGTTGTCTATATAAGATGAAAACCATCTGAAGAGGTCACCTCTAATACCGATTTTAGTTATTTTTTTTAATAGTAATTTGTGATCGATTCGGTCGAAGCATTTACTGTAATCGGTGTAAATAACGTCTACCTGATGACCACCGTCCATTGAATCAGTAAGGTAATCATTAAGTAAGATTAAATTTGAAACAGTAGATCTCCCTTTTAGAAAGCCATGTTGAGATGGACTCAGTGAGTTTTTAATGGCGGAATATAGTTGGTTATAGATTATTCTTTCAAATACTTTAGACACTATACACAGTTTAGAAATTGGTCTATAATTGACAATATCGGTTTTAGGCCCTTTCTTGTGGACTGGTGTTATAAAAGCGGATTTCCAAATATGTGGGATTGTGCATTCTTTGAGAGATCTTTTGAATAGCAAAGTGATTGGTACACATATAGTACTAGCAGAATTTATGAGAAAACATGCGGGAAGGTGATCAGGTCCAGCTGATTTTGATGTATCTAGCTTTAAGAGTAGATTTTTTACATAGTCTGTGGTAATCACTATGGAATTAATATCTGAGGTATACACATGAGACGAGGTAGATGAGGGATTAGTGGAATTTCTCGATTGGATACTAGCTGGATTTAGAAAAGTGGAGTGAAAATATTCAGAAAATGCGTTGCAAATTTCAATACCAGTGTTTACTCGCATATTACCTAATACAAGACTATTAGGAATACAGTTAGATTTGGATTTGGACTTCACATACGACCAGAAATTTTTAGGTGAGTCCTCGATGGACTTTTCTACGAATGCAATGTAAGAATCGTGACAATCCTTTTCAAGATGTTTGATTCTATCACGTAATAATTTAAAAGTTATTAGATTGGAGTGATTGCCGCAAGTCTTATATTTTCTTAAGTATTTATCCTTTTCTTTAATTGCTTTTACTAGCGCGGGGGAGTACCATATAGGATATGAACTGTTCAAAGTCTTAACAGCGGGTACAAATTTATCTCTCAGATTTGTAAAAGTATTGTAAAAAAAGTTTAAGGATTCGTCAAATGATCTAATTGAGAATTCAGTATGCCAGTCGATGTCAGAGATTGTACTATTTATTGAATCAAAGTTTGCTTTATTAAACAAATATTTAGTTAGCGGTGCAGGCTTCAGGTAAGTAAGTTCAATAAATTGAGCATTAATGAAGAGAGCATTATGATGCGGGTCAATAGGTACCAATGGGTCCATACATTCACTAACATTAACAATGTCATTAGAAATTACCAAATCTAGGATCCGTCCGTGTTTATTAAAAATTCCATTAAATTGCGACAAGTTATGTGTATTCAATTCATCGATAAGTAGGTACTCATCGTGACTTTGAGCATTAGAAGGCAAGTATGAAACATTATCAGTTGAAAGCCACTTAATACCGCTCAAGTTGAAATCACCTATTATCAAATATTTGTCAAGCGGGTTATTAGAAATTGTCATATTTAACTTAGAGAAAAAATTTATCAATTGGTCGGAAAAGGAATTGCCTGATTTTTGTTTACATAGGTATAGAACACATAAGTGTAGTTTGGTGCGCGTACGGGTACCTGCGAGATTAAGAGATAGTGTTAGCCACAGATCTTCAGCGCTGGAGTTGAATGTCGGCTGGGCAATAGCTGATATTTCTTTACGTACCGCTAGGAGAACACCGCCGCCCCGCGACTGTCCCGTTGCCGTGTAATCCCGATCGCGACGCCAAACCATATAGCGGCTGTCAAATAGTTCACTATCGGAAATGTTGTCGTTTATCCACGTTTCGGATAGAGCTATAATATCGTAACTAGATATGCTTAAATTACGTTGGAATATAGTAGTCTTAGAACGTAATCCCCTTACATTCTGGTACAGTATATTTAAGTTGGTGTTAGCCATAAGAAAGATCGTAAATATTAATTAACATAATTATGAAATAAAATAAAATAGAAACATGCGAGTATTGATTCTGAAGATTACCGGTACGTAGTTTAGGCAGAAAAAAGTAAATGTAATGTGTTAGAGCGGGCGAGCGGATATAATTTGCAATAAATGTGCGAATAAAAGAGACATAAAGATGTAGATACTTGCGTTGTAGATAAATAAAGTTAAATTGTAAGTAAACATATGAGTATATAATAATATAATAAAGCGAGCGTTTGCTTTCGAAAACAGGGGTTACAAACACATTCAAAACAATCATTGACAGTAATGCGAGTACATAAAAAATACATAAGGAAAGTGCGAGCGATATAAATAATAATAAACATATTAAACGAACTTGTTTAAATCGGCCTCAGTGTTTATAATGTGGACACTCGAAGTATCATTCAATCTTGCATGAATTTTGCCATATTTTACCCAAATATACTTATATCCCTTTTCATCCTTCAACTTGGATTTGATCATCGTAAGGAGTTTCTTGGTCAACGGAGTCAGATGGTCGTTTATATATATTCGATTGGTCGAATGGAAGCCTAAATCGTTAGCTGATAAGTTTTTCATGGCGCGAGCGGCTGATGTGAAATCTTCCTTTAAATATCGATTAATAAAACTCACTATTATTGACTTCTCTTTAGAGTTATGAACCGGTACCCGTGATATATAATTTATTTGGGATTTAGGAAAAGTGTAGTCCACCTTTCGACTGATGCTGTCTAATATTGTGAATAGATTTTCGTCAAATATGCTACCTGGGGGACCCCAGATACCCCCCTTAGGCACGGGAGGGCTAAGGGCATTATGTCCACCGATCCTGTTAAGTTTCAAAATATGATAACTTTTTTTGTCAAAAAAATTAAAAAAGTACACACCGAATGACCTTGAACGTCCCATACTTATAATAAATCTTGAAAACCACCCGATGGATCTAAACCTGGTTTTCACTGTCATGTAACGTGTCCTAAAACAAAGCTACTTGTATTTGTTGCATCTTCGAAAAATAAAAATTAGTACGTCATATTCATTTCTTACCGAAAATTACCGTAAAATACCGCGGAGATTTTACCGCCGTGCATCTCGAATTTATTGCGATACAAGTAAATATCGTTTTTGCTACCATTTATGCTTGCAATATACACATGTATGTTCATAAGGATGAATGACAATATCCGACTAAGACCCTCCATATAATCTTTCAAACTCACAGTGAAAGGGGCAGTGAACGTAATAAAGTTAAATTGAATTGAAATAATATACGAAATTAGAAATTTCAAAAGATCTACTCATTTATTGACCAAAATATTGTTTTTTTTGAATGAGTAAAACCGATAGGAAGACCCACAGTCTTTAAAACGGTTTCGGGTATGTGGAGGAATGTACTCCTGCTCCGGGGAATTACGCTTTCGGGAATTTTCCCGCGGTACATCATTACTTGCACCTCCAGTACCTTATGCACCATTGGGTGCGAATAAGAGTTTGATGGTGATGAACATAATGTCATTGTATTATTTTAGATGTTTGTAAATCTAATATTGTGGATCATCGTAATATATAATTTTTATTTGAGAATAAAAAATACTGTTTTGTAATCTACTGTATTTGCTTACACAACCGAATATATAATATATGTATTATGTATGTTTACTTGTTAAATAACCCTAAAGAGGGAAACATTTTGTAGCCGAAACTAGACAGTCAAATTGTTCCAAAAAAAATTCTTTTTTTTTGTTGTATAATTTGATTGTTTTAGTAATTTTGTTGATAGTTAATTTTCTGCTTACTAAAGTTGAAGGTGTAAACAAGGACTTATACACTCGCATACGTTAATGTTTATTGTATGCAATTATTACTTTATTATGTCTATATAATGATTTAAATCATATATACATTCAAATTAACAATGCACTGGCCTATGCACCATTAGGTTCTGATAAGGGTTTGGTGATAATGTATTTCAATATAAATTTTACCGATGTATATATAAATTTACTTTAATATAAAGAAATATTCGTTTTTATAAACGATAAATCGATATTATTATCGAAACTTATTTAAACGAATAATGGCGGTACATTACTTTTTCACTAACACATTCGTAAAAACTCTTTGCGATGTTCTTATGAATATTTTTAAACCTGTTATTATAATCGAATATTTTATATCAGTTTAAAAAAAAAAAGGTATTTATTTAAGAGCAATATTTTCCGAATAATAAATAATTTACATGAAAACGAAAAACTGCACTAATAAGTGCATATTATTTATTTATACCCTTTCTAATTTATATTATAAATAAGTGGGTTATATTGTTCATTTTGTTTATATATGTATTTCAAGTTTAAGTAAAATATTATTAAAAGTGTTTGCACGTAATTGATGAAAAATAAGTAGTGCATTTTTTTATTTTAATGTTTCTGTATATTATTTTTCATTGTTTGTAAAGCAAATAAATACATTAATGTCAGGCGGGATGGGATCTCTATGAAGACGACAGATATTATTTAATAATACGCTAATTAGCAGCGTGGTTTATTTACATTTCTGTGCGTTTGACTTAACGGTTCCTAATTTATCATTTCATTTGTGAATAAAAACTAGCAGATTTAAGATATATACGAATTAAAACATATCAACAAAATTTAAATAATAATACGTTGTGTATAAAAATACTTATTTAGTCATGTTTCTTACAATGAAAGGAACATTATGAAAATTCATCAAAAATATTTAATACGTTCGGTATTTTTTTACTTGTCTAAATCACTCTATAGCTAACAATATATTGAATACTTAAAAATAATACAGTTTTTTTTCTATTAAGCTAACGAAATAGTAAAAAAAATCGATGCCAACCTAGCCAAATAAAAAATATCTATCTTTGCTCTTTTGCCTAAATTTTGGGTTTCTGTCTGATCAATTTCAATATATGAAATTCAATTTTAAAAAACATGTTAGGTTTTTAACACAGAAAAATAATTTTAGTTTAGTTAAATTAATTTATCAATTTTTGAGACCAAATCTCAACTCCATAGAACCAAATTCCTGTGTATTGAAAGCAAAATACAAAACAATTGTGTTTATAAACAAAATGAACAAAAAATCTTTTGAACATAGGGAACAAGATTTTTTCTAATCAGTGTGAACTCGGATATGAAACTAGAAATAAAAATGAAGTAAGTCTGCCATTTAGTAAGAAAACAAAGACACAGAACTCGTTGGTTCACCGAGGTGGACCATCAGAAATAAGAGTTTAAGGAAAGACCATTAGAAATAAGAGAACAAAAAAAAATCATTTCATTTGAATGTTAGTTGATAAAACATGTGTGTAGCAGATAAGTTAGCTCTTAAAAAGTGATTGCATTCGAGTTGGTCTTAGAGAATTTTTTTTAATAGTGAAATGTTAATAATTATTATATATTTTAATAACAATTCGTCGTCGTCATTCCCTTTCCGTACCTAATGGTGCTTAGATTACTGCAGAGGTACACAAATCGCAGCGTATCTTGATCATTTTTTGTTACATGAAGGTAAGATGATCAGTCTTACGCTTCAGGTACCAGTTCAGGCACTATGAAATATTCTGGTGGGAAAACACCTTTTTAAATAAATATTTCTTATCAACCATGTCGGGAATCGAACCCGAGACCTCTTGCATGGGAGACAAATGCGCTTATCATTACACCACGAGGCCGACTAATAATTGTATATAGGTTAATATATTAGCACATTCATGTATTGTGTTTGTACTATTTAAGGACAAAACAAAAATAAAAAAAAAACAAAAAAATATTAAAACCCATAACTTTATCAGACAAGAAAAGCACGAATATAAAAATGTTAAGTTTTGAAGTGACAGAGGCAATGTAGCATAATGTATTTCTTTATATTAAATCAGAGCTACAGACAGCTATATTATATGAAATAATTACAGTTTTGAAAAAAATGCCTCAAAAGTATCGAATATTTCAATATATATATACATTTATATTTGTTTTTATTTTATTTATGAAATATATAATACATATCTAAGATATTATACTCCCAGGAATTTAAAAAAACCTCATTTGGGACCGTAAATAAAAATGAGACATTTTTGTGACAATACATAATATCATACATAGTAAATACATCCGAAATTGTAAGAAAACAAAAAGAAACATAAAGCATAGTACTTTACACCATCTATATAAATAACATTAATAACTATCACTATCAAAAAGATTTAAGTAATATTTTTTAATTACGACACTTTTGAATTTGCTATTCGATTTTTCGTGTTTTAATATTTATTTAAAATTCGGAATGGTCAATACTTTCCAGAAACCTTTTTCCGAACTTCGTTGAGCAAAACTTAGATACATGAAAATTCCCTGATTTACGCGTTATTATTATTATATTTTTTAAATTATTTTATAGAAATACACCATTCTTTCTCAATGGTCCCCTTGATAAAACCTGTGTGAAGGAATATTTCTTTTATTAAAAAAAAGGTAATAATAATAACAAAAAATAGAAAAAATACCTAATTAAAAAACACCTTTTTCTAAACAGAAATGACCGAAAAATATTTTTTTACAATAATAATAATATTACGAGTACAATACATAAGTTTTTATGTATTTTTTTAGTTAGTGTATACAATAAAGCATTATAAGAGTAGGCATATTTATTTTATATATTTTTAATTAATATTTTTTCTTTCATTCTTCATACTTCATAAGTATTTAGAAAAAACAACGCATTATCCATAAATAAAAAGTCGATTACGGGAATAATCTAATTCGGTTATTCGACCTATTAATATTGATAATAATCGTTTGCGATTAAGCACACCCCAACAGATTTATGTCTGACAGACCGGGTCGTATTCATTTTACAACGCGTGTGAAAAGGTAACAGATTTTGTATGCGTTTGCAGGATAAGCGCGGTAAAATATCGGGTAGTATGGATTTGCGTGGCAGGTGTGAAAACGGCCGATCAGGCTCCCCCTTCCCCCCTCCTCGTTTCATCTCTGCAGAAGTAAGCAGCCATTTGTTTTTTTTAATATTTTATTTTTGTAAATTTTATTCTTTCTAAAAATTTTAATTAATTTAAATGTACCAATATGTCCTTCTGCCCATACTTATCATCGTGGTTTCGGATGTGACAGGGTTTAAAGGGCACCCTGTATTTAAAATTAAAACATTTTCGAAAAATTTCACCTAAATGTATGTTATTTAAACAGTTACTACGAGTATTTAATGTGAATATATAATGGAAAAAAATTCAGCCATTGAAAAAAGAAATATTATAAATTAGCTTTTTATCCGGCTTCGCTTGAGATGCATTAAATTTGATCTTCAATAGCGCAACTTACTTAGGTTCTCAGGTAACGCCTGAATGTAGCTACGCCTAGTATGCGAGTGAAATAATTCAATCAGACGATCTCAAACACATCAATAAAGGTTTCAGCTCTTTAACTTCACAAACACCAACAGATGGAAGAATTGAAGAAATATAGATTTTCAAATATAGGCGGAATAGTAAATGTTACATAGTGTGTAAATTGGCCACTTAAAACCAGCCAATGACAGGTCATAAGCCCTGTAGATGCCTAGATTTCTATAAACTGTTCTCCATCTCTGTTGTAATATGTTAATATTAACAGCTCCCCAGGGGGTTGAATTCAGTTCTTGTCTACAAAAATTTAGACAAACTCATAACATTGTTGTTGTTTCAAAATGTTTATAAAATTGTATCGGAGTTTGTTTGCATTTGATTTTTAACCGAAAATTCTTTTTATACACCAACTTAGTGCACTACGCATTCTATTTTTATTATTAGACATGTATAGAATTACTTAAAGTAAATATAATAAAATTACAACATTACAAATTCGATTCCTATTTTCCAATAGTGAGTTATTTACAACTCGTTGAAAATGGCCCTCAAAAGTAAATATTAGGGTAATTCATAAGAACGCAAATATTTGTTTTTTCCATAAAAAAATAATGTATTGTAAAGATCCAAAACAAAAACATTAGGTAAGAATATTTCGAGTTTAAGTTGTTTTTCAGCAGTGTAATTGAGAGTGAGAATCAACCATAATTACGGAAATTTCCTCGACTCAGTTTGGTATTTAAATCTATTATCTGGAGTGTTCAAGAATGTCTTTTATGCATTTTGGGAAAACGGGAAAAATATTGTAATTCACTTACATAGGGAAATGAGAAAACGCGAATTCAGTCGGTTAAAGAGATTCTTCCGTCAGTAACGCGCGCTTTTAGTTTTTGGAGACGGGAAAATCGGTGATAGGCACGAGACGCTTCTTCCGAATTCTTCCGTTTAACACGACGCGAAGCAATTGAATAAAATATGTGACGAAAACTCCCATAAATCATATATCTTCTGTAATTCTGTATTGAATTGAATGAAACGAGACAAGGACAGTCGAGACTAATAAACCAGGGACTGAAATTATACAATAAACTACCAGACAAAACTAAACAAAAGACTTTTACACAAAATATTATTATCAACAATAGAGTTTGAATACAAAATTATACATCATTTTTGTAAAATGAATGTAATAATCTATAAGGGTTAATACATAAATTAAAAAATAAATGTAAATATTGATTAAATAATACATAATGGAAGAGGTTTGACTTATTTTTATTTTTTATTTTTAAATAAAATAATAGTATCTCAAAATGCTCAAATTGGAATATTTAGTTAAAATATTAAGGTTATTTTTTTTTTTAAAAGTAATTGGCTAATAATGTTTAAACTGGGATTCAAGTGGAGAGTAACAAGTTATAAACTATTTTCGGTATTGCTATTATAAAATTATTTTTTTTGGTCATTTGAAACATGTTTTACAATGATTTGTTTAAAAAAAATTACGTTATCCCTCACATCTCGTAATGTCTTAAACTACAAGGCATGTGAATATAAACATATAATGCTTTGCTATATTACAATAACTTAGTATAAAAACAGCTTTCAAACTAGTCAGTTTCAGAAGACCGTCACTTAAGTCTACATAATCCAGCCAGTCTGCAAACATTTGGATATACTCAAAACATTGTTGAATTTACATTAAGATTATATGCTATAAGTTTTATTTAAAAAACAAAAAGTAATCATGGTATTTCGCCTATATTTATTAATTGTGTATACTTTATGTACGTATGTATGTATGTATGTGGATAAGAATAATGAATATGTATATACTAGTAGGTTTATATTTTACCTGTCTGTTCTTTCTTTATAATAAATAAACTTGTAAATGATTACTATGTATTAAAGTGTAATCGCCTAGCTTGGAACGGGGTATGCGCCTTGTTAACTGGGCAAAAATTTTAACAAAAAAATGCAAATATGATAAAATGCATAAAAAAAATTGTATGTTCCGACTTTTAAAAATATTCACTAGCTTCTTCATCTTCTAATCATTAATTTTTCATATCAGTATGATTTTCTATGTAAAATAACGAGAGGGTCAAGGCTAAGAGCATGAAATTCGTAATGTTTCTATTTGAGTTTATTGTCGACAATTTGCGGGTACGGGACAATCTGTTCTTTCTCATTTGCTTATGTCAAGCTTCTAAGGTATTTTTAGACCTAGAGGAAAATCGAAAGATGAGATTTTTCTTCCTTTTTTTAGCAACTACGTCCGCGGTTCTTTCGAATCAATGCCTGGTCAAATGTATGCGGGTAATATTTTTCACGGTATGACACTTACAATACGAGTGACAAAACACGACTGAATGTGTCATTAGGGGAGTTCTTTGATAATACCCATTAAAAAAAATAAAAAAATATTACTGTCATTTTAGTGAGAATTCGCTTATCTGCTACACAAAAAAAAAGTTGTGATATTTTAATTTTAAAATTATTAATTAAGGTGCCGGTTCTCTGTGCGACATGGATTTAGAATTTTTCTCCGATAGAAATTCTTAATTCACAGTAAAAATTACCGTCGTTGTGTTGAACGATAAAGTAGTACCATTTTTTAAAAACCTAGACCGCGATTAAAAACGCTATCATCATCGGTGCATATCGAGACGGTATAAAGTAAAATCGATATTTATGTACGAGAATGAGAGTATCTTCGCCGGTAACCTGTAATTGAACATCTTTATAAAAAAATGTACATGCAGAAATGTTAATTTCCCTTTGTAATACGGGCCCTGTTATTCATATAGACTGCGGTCGTAAAATTAATAGTTTTGAATCCTAGATACAAAATATATTTTTAGTAAAATGTAGCCGCTCGGGATTTCGCACGTTTTCCAGCATCAAGTTCTAAAGCTTGATCACTCTAGATGTATATATTATTTAACTATAACATATTTAAATAATGTTTTTTTTTTATCAGTGAAGTAATAATATTTTTTTACTTTTTTTATTGGAAATTAATTTGTTTATTACATTCATTAAACAAAATAATTTTTAATTCATACTCTGTTGCTTTGAAAAGGTTGTCAGAGTATTTTTTTCGTTTTGTCTGGTAGTTTATTGTATAGTTTCAGCCCCCGGTTTATTGTCATCTATTTTAATTTTTATAAATATTTTTTTTATGAAAATTAGGTATGCTTTTAGTTCTTAATAATGTTTATATTACTTTTTAAATTTATATAATATCTCGAACGTTTTTCTTTGTAAAAGAAAAATAAGAAACCTGCTGACAAGTTTACTTTCAAATTTTTAATAAAAATAATTTTTAAAAAATTAGTAAAAAAATTGTCCTTGTCTTGTTTTAGAATGTTGTAGATGATATTGTTCTGATAATTTCGTATTGTGTCCGTATTCATTACAATTCTTTTCAAGTTTTAGAGTTTATTAAATTCGATCTCCTACAAAACGACAAAAAATGACATGCTTCCACCTTCCTTGTAACAGTAGTCTTATCCCGGTCGCCCGATGATGTTATGGCATACAAAAATTGTTTTCTTGAGCTTTCATGACTTGAAATTTTAGTAACGTCGATGCGTAAATATAAAACTTTTATCTGTTTTATAAAAAGTATTTCTGATGGCGCCCTATTTCGAATTCAAACGATGTCCACTGTAATGAAAATTTAAAAAAAAATACGGTACCAATTTAAAAAATAAGAAAGTAAATTATAATTATTTTTGATCACACAAAACCCTAAGTAAAACACCCGGTGTTTTTCTTTTTCACGTGCGCAGGCGGCCCTTTTTAACATTTTAGTTAAAGAAAATTATATCAGAATACTCTATGCATATTTACTCGAACAATGCTAATGGCACTGTACATGTATTGTAATTATTATTGCTTTTTTATTTGTCCGTATAGATCATTGGTTCCGATCCAGTCCGGCAAGAGCTAAAATAGGGTCCGCGAAAGATTTAATAAAAAATATTCGTTTTACATTATTAATTCCTTGTTGAAATGGAATGAAGAGAAGCGCGGTCGAAATGAGATTTCTTTGACGAATGTGTGGGAAATCAATGTATGACAGGGTTACGAATGTAGAAATCAGGCGAGAGTGTAAATCTGAGTCAGGTGTAATTGATAAGGTTAAGAAAGGGTCTCTGAGATGGTTTGGTCATGTAGAACGAATGGATGATGAAAGAATGGTAAAACAAGTATACGTGGTGAAAATGAACGGTAACGTGAGACGAGAACGACCAAGGAAGACGTGGCATGATCAGATAAACCAAAATCTTAAGTATGGTCATGTCAAAAGCGGGCATAACCGAAGGGTATGTACGAATGTGGAAGAAGCTAGAGCTAGCTGTGGCGGTCCATTCGCCCTGCTTACCCCTACGGAGAAATGGCGTGATGGTAGTAGTAGTAGCGGTGCTGTGCCACGCGCCGCCGCCGCGCCGTTGGCAAATGCGCAAATTTTGGCCGATGAATTAAATCATTATTTCCTAGAAAATAGAAACTAAAGTTGACCAAAAACTGATTCGCAACCCTTTTCGCACTGATGCTGGAGAAGTTGCAAGAGAAATCCAGGAGGAGCTCGTTGAAATTCAAAATGATAGGAACTGTAAGGACACATTTAAATCTAAAATTCGAGAAATTGCCCTGTGCTAACTTATGCTTAATTCCACAACTTATTTATATGATGTAGGTGTTCTGTTTTCCTGGTAATCAAATCCAGTCCAGAATTCGATTGAAAGTAAAGCTAGGGTTTCCTAGGACAGCGGTGCCCGTATCTTAACGGCCGTAGTGAACGGTGATGCAGTGGACAGTCGTCGTAAAGGTGACTAGAGTGTGGTTTTCTAGGAAAACGTTGTTATTAACACCATTTAACACCGTTTTCCTAGGAAACCACTCTCTAATCACCTTTACGACGGCTGTCCACTGCATCACCGTTCACTACGGCCGTTAAAATACGGGCACCGCTGTCCTAGGAAACCCTAGCTAGAGTGGTGATATGCGTGTGGCTTTAAGCGATAAGCCCCAGAATTACCGAACACAGAAGATGCGATTTCAAAAATCACGTTGATGCAAACCGAATTTAATTTTCTACTAAAAATTTTGTTAACATATTACAACAGAGATGAAGAACATTTAAGATAATGTAATATAGAAGTCTAGGCATTTACAGGGCTTATGACCTGTCAATGGCTGGTTTAAGTGGCCACTTTACACACTGTGTAACATTTACCATTCTGCCCATATTTGAACATCTATATTCCTTCAAGCCTTTCATCTGTTGATGTTTGTGCAGTTAAAGAGCTGAAACATTTATTTATGCGGGTGAGATTCATCTAATTAAATTATTTCACCTACATACTCTTGAACAACAATGCAACGGCATGGCAACGCAACGCAATGGCAACGCCTGAAAATGTTATTTTTTTAATTTCTATACTTAGGTGAACAGATGAAAGGATTGAAGGAATATAGATCTTCATATCTGTTTTAATATGTTAATATAAACAGCTCCCCAGGGAGTTGTATCCAGTCCTTGTCTACAAAATTTGGACAAACCCAAAATATTGTTAAAAATTTTGAGCTTTATATTAAAATATTGCTTTTAATGCATGTTACTTTTGAGTTTAACAATTTTTTTTAAAGTTTTTTTTTTATCTATTTGATTAGGACGTTGTGGTCCCTAGTCATAAAATGGTCGGGAACCACTGGTATGGGCAACTCACAAAGAAATAAATCATTCGTTAAAAAAGTTAATTCAGCGCTTTATCATGAAACGGGCTCTATTAAAATTGATTTGTTCATGCATCTAATTTATTGATCTAGTTTTACAATTTAGTATTTCGAATACTGAATTCCGTGACAGTAAGTATCTTCAAATCGGAAGCCGGTAACGATTATTTGTGAATCGTTCGTAAATTAAATGACGAAAAAAAGCATTTCTCCTGGAATTGGAAACTTGGTATAATAAATACTATTATTGAAATAAACATTTGGAAGCGGCGCAGCGTGCCTTGTTATTTCTTTTTCAATGTAAATAATTTTATCGCTTCATTATCAAAATACGCGGTTTGTTTGTACCTATATTAGATTATATTCGTTTAACTTCTTAACGTAGAAAACTTTAAGCCTGTTAGGTACATCTCTTAAAACAATATAAAAATACTATTGAAAAAAACTCTGAAATTATTAAATGGATCTATTTTTGTTTGCGTTTGTAACTTTGATTTACGAAATCTTTCAATCATTTTCAACCAAAGACTGGATTCCCAAATTATGTAATTTCGTAAATTTTAATATTTCAAATCTAAATTGTAAGGGATTTCGTGGAAATCTATTTATTTTAAAGGAAAAATTATCTATTTATTTGAAAATTAGCGTACTTTGAATAATACAAATTCAATATATGACGAATAAATATAATGTAAAATATTTCTTGCAAGATTTACAAGCTTAAAGCATGTTTTCACATATGATAAATTGTGGTCATGCCAAGAGTCAGAATGGGCGGCGTGCGTGCGTGAGAATATTTTTGAATGTAGAGGCAGCAATGTCTTTATATAAAGACAGTTCTGTGGCGTTCGATTGAGGCACAAAAGAGAATTAGCTAAGACCCAGAAGGCTGAATTTTTTAGTATAACAGTCGGCGATGGCCACTAACCGCTAGTGCATATTAATATTAACAAAACGCATGCAGAAGAATATGTCTGTATGTGCCTAAATACTAAGTAAGCATTTTGATAATTTATTTTATTTTTTCTTTATCGTGCGATGCTTTTTGTGGCTTGAATTAGCACGGGGGTCAATTACTCTCTAAACATGGGAACCGCTGACCCGCAGGGACTTGAGTACCTACCTACTGTTGAAATAAAAATAATTAGACTCAGCTTAACTACACCCGCCCCAAGCCCGTGTCAACCTCTTACATCACTTTTCTATTATTGACGAATAACATTCCTGCGATTTGTAAATATTTGGAGTCTAGTATGTATCTAGTACTTACTCATTGACTACGTATTTGTTTCTTTGATTTTCTTCTGTATCGGTTATAATTTTATATATGAGTATGTGCATACTAGGGTGTCCCTTATATGGGATTTTTTTTCTTTTATTCAAACGTGTGCCCCTCGATTCCTTTCAAACTACTATAACTTATATAAATATGAATATATATATAATTTTGTCCCTCTACGATGCCATCAACCCGTGCCGACTAGACCTCAACATTTTTATGAAATGCCTATTTTTATTATTTTTTAATATGTAACTTTATCATAATAATTTTATAAATTAAGGCAGTTTAAGTAATTAAAACAACTCTAAATTGTATTAAAATACATTGAAAATATAAATTTATAAAAAAAATCCTACAGATATCTTATTTTCAGGGTCTCCTTTTTAGTCCGAAAACAGTTTTCTATTATCTTGCCCACAACTTAAAAGGAACTGCTTCTTTTCTCCATTTGTGGTAATTCACCCGTGAAAGCCTTCATCAAAAGATGGAACCAGCATTTTGCTCCCGCAAAGAAACGCTTTCCTGAAATAGAACTACTTTCAATTTTCAACCAAGAAAACAAATGTTTGCTCTTCACGGACACGAAGTCATGAAAGGTTTTCTATGAAACAATAATTAGGTTTTTTTCTCAGTTTTAATTAGATAAAATCAAAATACAAAAAAAATATTTTATTTTATGTGCCATACAAGTTTTCCCGAAATTGGATATACTTTTACAATTTTCATCTTGGTTTATTTGTTGACCAAATAATCTAACAGTGCTTATATAGGTATTTCCTCAGATGTGTTGGAAACAAGCGTTGACACTTTTTTATCAAAGCTGCTTGGAATATAATTTATCAAGTTTTTCATTGTCCTTCAACATTTTTAGAGAGCATAAATCACACTTAATCCTGCCAAATTGCAACTAAGCCAGGCCATGACATAAACTTTCGCAATAAACAAGAGTATTTCTTGCAATGCCTCTTTCTCCTCAGTGCTCATTTTGAATTGAGACTCCATCAAACGTATTTTAAAAAGTAAATAGCTCTAGCCACCCACCTTGATGCATTGCACCAGGAGGCTGATTTCATACATTTTTTTCTTTATCTCCCTCCAAAAATATTATCGATAACTTGATTAGTTAGTTGTAGTCATCTCTCATGATAGATTTTTGCTTCATCAAATCAAATGTTTGATTTATTCCATTTCCACATCAGTTAAATGATGATTTACAAAATCAGTGATCATTTGTATCTACTTAGAATGTTTTTCCGAGAGTTTTAGATTTTTTAAATTCAAATTAACTTTCAAGAACCACTTCATAAATATGATGGTGACAAGCGTAATGAGTGAAAGCTCTCTTTCTAGATTTTTTTTAAAAAGCACACATGCTACATTCAAGCGGCTTGTATTTGAGCTATGGTGTCACAACACATTATTTACACATTTTCATTAAATTCCCAATCATGAAGCGCGTTCAAAAAGGCTTTGGCTTAGTCTTTGCTAGTTGAACTATCCAGTTTTGTTACCGCGAGAACTTATTCCCTGTCTTCAGAGGAAATAATGATAGGTAGTCACTCTTCTTTGTGAATTTTCAACTTGTTCAACACAAGTAACAATTTGCCATTCCAATGAACGGCGATTTCTTCCGCCAGATCATTCTAAAATTCAGATTTTATGGCTTCTTTCGTCTTTTCCAATCTGTATACGAATACTTTTAACTGAACAGAAGTAATTCGTCAATATTATGACCTTCTACACGCTTTCTCTGTTATTGTAAGAATATTTTATCATCATCTGTTTTCATTAATTCAAGGGCATTGGTGTATGCAACATTAAATACGCTGTCAATTGTATTCTCGCGGTTTCTTACTGTTTTTTTGCAGCTCTCGCTAAATATGATTATATCCACATGTTTTTTCACACAGGTAGTGATTTTGTAAGAATTCTTGCTTTTTCCTAAAATATAATGCACTCACAAAAAGAAATAATTAAAGATTAAAAAAATACTTTGTTTTACCACTTCGTTATATGACTGACACCTTCGAAAAAATATTCAGAATGTGTTAATAGTGCGACAGATCGCATTAAATTGACAAACAAAGCAAGTGCGCGCCGATTTTCTCGTGCAACTTATATGGAAAATGTTCGAGTGTAAGTCGGCTTGGGTTATAGTGCTCAAAATGAGTTTAAAAAATCAAAAAATAATGGACACCCCAATGTATATACACTAATAAAAATAAGTAGTTAGGATGTCGTGTCTTGTTTCACAAATTTGTTTGTATTTTATATACGAACGAACTCTGTTGACTCGTGTTCATTTCTTTATCTTGTTTTTTGTTCAAGCAAATAACATAATATTTTATTACATATCCACTTACTAAAGAGAGAAAGTAATTAGTAGTTACTGTCCAAACGCAGAGTGATTACAATAATAGGGTATTATCACTCGGAAGGAATATCGGATTTAACATACTGTACATGTAAAGATTTTTCAAAGACTTTTTTAGTGTTTATAAAGCTCTTTATAATCAATAATTTCATTCATAAATTTCGTTTACAATATTCAATGTTCCACGAACCATGCATTTATTTTAATGTTAGTACTACTATTTATAGAAATTAAAACAACCCGTATTTTCGTCTTTGCTTTTCCCCCCCTCTCTCGCCAACCTTGAAGCCAGTAGCCATAGTAAAATGGGGCGACATTTGAATCGTAAGGTGACCTAGATCAACGGATATATTGTTCATAATATTCATTTCATAATATTCATTTCTATAACTTAGAAACCTCTGACACTTTTAAATGTTTTTTTATAGTAATACGTAATACGCTTTAAATGCAATTCTTATATATGTAACTTAATATCAAGTAAGATTCCAAGAAATGTGTAGTGGAATCGTGAAGCTGTTTATTTTAACTTAGTGATAGACTTAAGTGTTAGACACCAAAGACGCGCCTTTTCTTAATTTGCTAATACTTCAGTGTATTTTTTGTAAGTAATTTATAATTGTAAAATCTTGAAAACGAACACATAAAATCATGGTGTATCAAAGCAACCGCACTCAGAGGCTTGACTTTTATTACCAAGTTTGTATTTTTTTACATAATATTTTCTCATTTAAAAAATGACATTTTCAATTTCCCTTTTATGAAGGTTTTAAGTTCGAAACTGATCAAAGTCACCCCATTCTAATTCATTTACTTTAATCATAGACTTTTACGGAAAAAAAACTGTCTGCATCCGATGACGTCATACTTGGTGACGTAACGAGTTGTTTGTTTTTACCTTTATTAAGATGACTAGACTGATCCTTTATATCTCCCTTATTTCTTAATAGATTTTAATAGTACAGTTGTCTTTTGATTTTTTATATTAATTTATTAGCTATTAAAAAAATCTCGATAATTGCCCATTATCGCCATTTTGACCGCCTTGTTCATCGTGTAAGTACATCATCTAGGTAGGGTTTATTGTATATTATCACAGGGATTCAGCTCTTCGACTTCGTACTTTGACTTCTCCTTACAGCACAGAACGTAGAACGTCATTCTCTCGTTTAAAGTCTATCCGCTAACCTCTGTAGATTATTTTCCTTGCAGTATAAGTAATATACTTTAATAAAGTAGCGTTCACACGAGGACAATATAATATTGTTCCGTCGCAGGACCTATTGTCCACGTATAAACAGCTTTTCACCGCATACTTCACACCGCATCTGAGGACATAAGTCTGCTTGGCGGTGCCCACATACACGGAAAAATTGCTCGTTGCTGAGAAAAGACGAGAAAAGATGTTCGAAGGAGCGCTCTGTAATCTGGTAGCCTTAGCATCTTTGTGCTGAGAAAAGATAATCCAGAAGTACATAATACGCTCTATTTATAGGACAGGAAACTTTTCTGATACATTTTCATGGAGATAGATAGATAGATAGAGGCAGGCTATCTCCGCAGGACAATGATTTCCCCCATCATCGCGCGCGGTCGCATTGTCCCCGTGTAAGCGCGCACGGATAGGACTGTAGGACAAAAGCGACTTGCTGGACGCGTGTGTGTCGATCGAAAATGTCGGCGGACAAAAATGGCTTTTTATTATTCGGTTCTTCCTTTAACAATTCCTATACATCTTGGTATTTGTTTATTTAAACGCCTTATAGACTGGCATGTTTTACATACATATAAAGACAGACATGTATTTTACACAAAAGTAGCAAAAAATAATAATAAAATAAAAAAATATGAGGAAAAATCATCACATTTTAGTAAAAAACATATGGATATACATAATTATACTTACATATATTGCAGTGGAGAGAACAGAAGGGTATTTTTTATTAAAATAAAAGAATCTTAAAGATTGAAGAAGTTAGAAATATAATAATTTAGAATACAGATATAAGTCAATAAACGGTTCACAATTGAAATCATTATATAGTTATTTAGGTATTTCAATTTGAAGATAGTAAATTGATAAACTGCCTTTTGAAATTCAAAAGTGTTATATTACATATATCTATATCATTTGCGTATTCATTTGCAAACGCATGAATTCTCCTTATTGGCGAGTGAGCATTGTAGTTGGTTGTAGATACATTTACATAGAATAAATAAGTTTTCGTTAACGTCGTCGAGTATTAATTTTACGGCCGAATTTTCGTATAGTCCCGGCGTTCCTGCGCGGTCGAGGCTGTTCACGGAGCTGGGACAAGACATTATTGTCCTATCTATCGTATTGTCCTCGTGTAAACGGTACTCGAGTCTCGGCTTTAATCTCTGTACTGTAGATGATATGTGCCCAAGGCTAGAAGCCTTTGTGTGCTGTGAGTCTTTGTTGTTTATTTCATATTAAAAGTATCTATTCATCCGCGCGCATCTTAGTTCCACTAATAAACTTTGAGACGAACATTTCACACACACTTCTGTATGGATTGTTTTTTTTTATCTAAATTATGGATGTTGCTGATAATTTTATTAAATTTAGAATAATGTAACCTTCCTGAAAAGTCCCGCGTCGAAAATATTTTACACTATTTTTACATCTGCTTGAAATTTGCACGAAATATCCCATTATCTGCTTTTTGGTAGCTGTAAATAGTACGTATTAATTGTCCATGTAAATAATCGAAGTCGATTGTACCTATATTTAAATATGTATAAGGTACCAATAAATCATCAGAAATCCTGCAAAAGGAAAGTCGAGTGCAGATTACACTTCACGTTGTACGGGCTAGTGTGTTTGCCTGCCAATAAATGATTAAAAATGAAGAATTTTTTAAAATAATATAATAAAAATAATCCTATGGTATTTTATCGTTCCGCATGGAATTTTACGAGCGTATGAAATCGATCTTGGTCCATTAAACATTGTGTCTTTTTTTATACCTTTGTATGTAAAAACATTCAATTTGTAGATTTAATAACAGTAACAATATGTAAATATTGCATTTAGTGCACCTTAAGTATGTGGATTGTCAGATAGGAAGATATATAAAGTCGGCCTCGTGGCCTTATGGTCAGGTTCGATTCCCGACATGGTTGATATGAAATATTTATTGAAAAGGGTGTTTTCACACTAGAATATTTCATAGTCCCTGGACTGGTACCTGAAGCGTAATACTGATCATCTTACCTTCATATAACAAAAAATCTAGATACGCTGGGATTGGTGCACCGATGTAGTGCCCAATGCACCATTAGGGGCGGAAAGGGAATCGTGATTATAATGATACATAAATTAACGCATCACAGGAGCAGGTGCGTCTAGTGGTGAAGCTGTAAACATAAGGACAGTACGTAAAACTCAAGATGTTCTTAAAATTTGGCCAAATTTCAATAACACGCTATAAACGTTATGCTATACATTATTAAGAGTCGTTTTTCTTTGCATTACATGAGTTAGATGCTTTTATCTCTATGAGTCTCGTAGAACAACATGACAACGTTATAAATCTTAATGCGCGTGCGCGGAAATTCGAACATAGGATTGGACTCAAAATGAAGAGCAGTATCCAGATTCCAGCGTATCTAACGAATACTATCAAGGCTAAGGTACCTCGACATTCAGTATGTTGTTTTAGGAAATACGCATACGTAGGTAGGTATGCATACTGAAAATATTGTCCAAAAAAGTAGCGTGCGCTCGAAAATATTAATTTTAGGAATATTTGTAGATTTAAAAAAATATTTATTATTTTAAATAATAAAATACATATTATTAAGTTAAAATATTTAAGGGATACGCCGCATCCATAGTATGTATGTGCGAAACTCGCCCGCTCACTATGTATTCCCGATTATTAGCAACAATCCAATTCCCATAAGTAAGAAGGAAAAAAGGACATTCTTTTAACGTTAGATTTGATTCCCGCAATGTTTGAGACATATAAAACTGTCTCCTGAAAAGAAAAGCATTTTGACTTATGTGTTTGTTCCCCCACCCTTAGCTATCGGTTCGGTGCTGGGTCAATTAACCCCACCGGCCACACGGAAGTCGCTCGGGTATAAGTATCGCGGTTTTACTGTTCCTGACAGTCTAGACTCGAGCGTCATCATCCCTTGACTTATTCTACTACTCTACTAGTTTGCATACATGCTAGGTATGCTATATACGGACCAGTCTTGCTTTTGGACCTCAGTTCTGAATCGTTTTCGATAGATCCTATCGATAGGACGCTATCGACAATGTTTTTTTTTAAACTCCGTAAATCTTCCAAGATGCATTAATTATCTAGGAATGACATTCATCGGTAGTATGTTAACTAAGAGTAAACGCGATTTTTTAGGAAAATATGAAAACAATTGCATAAAAAAAAATATATATATATTTGTGATGTAATCTTTTGAAAGTCATTCATGATCGCAGATCGTAGGTAGCGAACACCATTTAACACTCATTAAAAAAATATTTTTGGAATTGAAGAAATGCTAGATTCTAAAAAAGGATATAAAATTTAAATAACTCGACACTAGACACTTTATAATAATTAAATAAAATTATCGAATTATTTTGCAACGGAGACTGATAAAATTTTTGGAAAAGACATATAGAAATCTAGATATTTATAACATGTCATAACATGTCTTTGACTGTTTCAAGTTATGACTTTACACAATTTTTGTAACATTTACCATTCTGGCTGTGTTGAAACATCCAAATTTATCTGTTTTTAATATATGTAGGTTCAAAAACCACGTTACTTATGTTTTGTCGGGAGAGACAAGCTTAACAATGTGCCTATAGGTGTGCTGAAATATAAAAAAACCTCAGATGAACAGTTGGGGGCAGTCAATGGGTTATTTATAACTATGTTAATTTACATTTTTTAATTTGTCATCTTTTACGCGTTAGCTTTGAAAGAATTATATTTACATTTTCCCCTGTCAACTTTGAACTTTGTACTGTGTAATGTGAGATGTGACAAACAGTTAGAAATGTCTGCCGAACATCGATAGAGCTGTCAAATCCATAAATACAGTAAATTAAAAATCATTCAAATGTATAACTAAATACCGTATTCTGTACGATAACGTTGTGATACAGAAGCGCAAATAGCAACCGCGGTACGATGCAAATTTCATTACGTCATTACAAATTATAATATTAGCCCGTGTGATGGACGTTGCGATGCGATCCGAAATATTGACGAAGAATGCTTACGACATACGGCACAACAATTCGGAAAAACTCAATGTGCAATACGGTTTTCTCCGACAAGCTGAGAATTTTTCGTACATGACTTCCGCTCACAGTCCCTCCCAGCTGTGGTCAGCGCTTAAAGAAAAATAATATATGTTAATATATTAGCGTATGATTATTGATTAGGGGTAGTAAAAATTAAACAGACAAATAAATATATAATAATTTTGTCCTTTTGTCCAGGGCCCCGATTACGATCGGAAGTTAACATTTATATTTAATTTTATTTACCAAGTTAAATTAAGTTTTCTGTATGAAAAGCAGACTATGCATACACTTTTTTCTTCTAAACATGTTCAATTATAGCTTACCGACGAAGATATTTGAAATGTTTATGCAAATATACTCAACAATATTTTGAGTTTGCCCAAATGTTTGTAGACAAGGACTGGATTCAACTCCTGTAAAGTGGCCACTTAAATCAGATATTGACAGGTCATAAGCCCTGTAGATGCCTAGACTTCTATATTACCTTCAATAAAATGTTCTTCATCTCTGTTGTAATATGCAAATATACTCATTTTCGTACACTAACATTCGTTTTTCTTTATAGACAGTCGAAGATAAATCTGTTAACTTCCCATTGTGATCGGGGCCCAGAAACTATTTGCAAATTTTTATAGTTTAGTGATCGAAAAACGAGAATTTATTACGCATGCTGTGTTCAATAGAGGGCAGAAGCGCCAACGTCTGTCTCAGAAGAGCATATATGCCCGAGTAGAACGGACTGTCGTTTAGTAGTAATCTATCTTATAGTTTTTTGTCGTCGAAGTCCATATAATTTTCTATACTTTCACGCCGATTGTAGACGGAATAGCATTTTCAAGTGATGTGCATGTTGCACGATATTTCAGTAAATTTTTTGTTCCTTTTTGAGATCGGGAAGTCTAGGCATTTACAGAACTCCACGACTATTGGATGCCATAACTGAAATATTTCCTACAGGGTTGAATGCAGTAAGTCCTTGTCTACAAAGTTTGGGACATACTTATAATGGTGTTGATGATAATGTATTTATTTTCTCTTTTCGTTCTAGCAATTTCCGCACCCGAAGGTGCGTAAGGGTAGCCACATAATTACACAGATTGCGGCGTATCCGATATTTTTTTAAACCATATTTGTTGTATCATTACGCTGTAAATCACGTAAGCTCTACATTACTAACCCGTTTACCTCTCTACCTTCCGCCATTACCTAACTCACTAAAAATGTGCATGTTATTCAACTAATTGAATAATTAACTGGCAATTCAATGCAAAGCCAACCGGTTATACTAGCGACTCTTGTACAATACAGCATCCATTGAATACCTTTACCCTTTATACACCAGTTTCATTATTTTACTCGTGGGAAAACTAAGTTACTTGATCTTTAAATAAAAAAACAAGTTTTTTGTCCAAATAATATTTTTCAAGTAAATGTTGACATGTTAGTTATATTTTTTTAAACATTTATCACTCCTTACACTTCATCGAAATCAAAATAATGCATTGTTCATTTTTTTTAACAAGAAAGAATATTATTTATAGTACATATTAGATATTTTTGTCTAAAAGAGTACCGTAAGTAGCTAGTGTAAAATCTTTTATATTTAAGTTATATTTTTTACAAGATAGAATACATATTCTGTTTCCCCCAAAAGAGATATACGTAATCATTTAGTTTGTTTATTTACCTCACAGTAGGTTATTTTTATTTTATTTTTATTTATTTATTTTTTAAACCAACACAGTCATAGTAATAAAAAATACATAAAGAATATCAAAAAATAACAAGACCAATTATGGGTTTCATATAGGAACAAAAATATAGAAAAACAAAACGTATAGTTCGCTTGGGGTGAAAGGAAGTGGGAAGGAAAAATAGGGAAGGAAGAGAAGAAGAAAAAATAATAACTAAATATAAAACAATGAAAAAAGAAATAAAAATGTACACATACAACATACATCTAAGTTATGCTACTTATGCTACAACTCATTAATATATAATCTTAATAATAAATAATATATACTTCGTCCTGAATCTGTCGGTCTCTAAAACACATTTTAATAATTGATACTTACAGAACAAGATGAGCGTTTTTTCGCAAAGATGGTGCTTTAAGAGTATTTCTAAATTATCATTATTACCTTATACGCATTTTTAGGGGATATTCGGAGGCAGAGCGGTTTGATGAGAATGTATTAATTTATAATATATACGCCCTAAGCCAATTACATCAGTTACACGAAGAAACATATATACATGATACTGAACAAAAAGAAGATAAAACTATGTAGCAAAGACAAACAAGGGCAATAAAATAATGGTACACAATATATTCATAAACACGATAAACAAATAAGACTTTGAGCTAAACCTTGTCAATCCATCTTCATCCCACACTGTTTTAGTGGCGAAGAGATTTTCGAATAGCCGGAAGGTCTAGCCCAAAGAATTTCCGGTTATCTGACGAATTGACTAATCTACACATTCTGGACATTGGGGCTTAAAAAAAATTTCCTTTTACAAGATTGAATAAACAGCAGATTTTGACTTCTCGTGACATGATTGGGAACATGAAAATAAATTGATTGCAACAGAGATGGAATAGCATTAAGTATTTTGAAAATGCATATACGGTCTATCTCAGTTTTACGTTTCTCCAATGAAGACAGATAAAGTGATTGCTCTATTTCAAAATAGAAATAATTACCTATTTACAATCCGAGCCACCTTCCTTAGAAAACGGTATTTGACAGACTCGATATAGTCAATATTTGAATATATTTTAACACTCTCGCAGAGATGCCTCGCGAATCCTGTACGAAAAAGACAACTGCAGGTCGGATTGAGTATGCCTAACTCAAATGGGGGTATCGCATTCCCGTTTTCCGCACCCCGGAACCAAATGAATATTGATATTTTTTTTAGGAAACAGTAAAAAAAAAACAAAAATAGTTATCATGTTTTTATACTGTACGTTCGAAGACCGCAGATAAAACTAGGCGTTTTTATGTTTTTTTTTATAGTCCTAGAGCATATGAAGTCGGCCTCGTGGTGTAGTGTTCAGTGCGTTTGCCTACCATGCAAGAGGTCTCGGGTTCGATTCCTACATGGTTGACATGAAATATTTATTAAAAAATATATTTTTACTCTAGAATATTTTATAGTCTCTAGACTTTTACCCGAAGCGTAAAACTGACCATCTTACTTTCATGTAACAAGAATGATCAAGAAACACTGATATTTTTATACCAATGCGGTGCCCTATGCACCATTAGGTGTGGAAAGGGAATGATGATTATGATGATGCATATGAAATGCACTTTATACAAAAAAATACTAACAATAGGGACACGCCAATGGTGGTATTAATAGTAAAAAAAATGACTAAAAATCATCACTCTAGTGCTCGCTGCGCATCGCTCCAGGCCCTGGTAAAAAATATTAGAATACGTTTGTATGAAGAATAAGTCAGACCTCGCATCCTCTTAAAGCAGTTTTATATCTAGCTTATTTATTTTAAAATTATTTTTTTAAAAAACCACTGAATCCATGCACGATAGCCAATTTCCTTTCCATAACTAGGTTTAATATTGGTAGCGAAAGGGTTAATGTAAAATTACAGACATAACATTCACTTTCAAGCATAGATTGCTTCTAAGCATAATAAATAATAAGTATTATGCGTACCGTAGACACATGCATCATTAAATATAATCTATTTACCTACTTGTTACAATAATACTAAGTATTATTTGTTAAATATGCATTACCTGCTTTAATTTTTACAAACATTTCCAAATATTTTCAAACTATCTACCAAGTCCTTATAGATTAACATACGTCTTTTAAAAAAAAAATTATACGACTCCACTCGTTTGCAAATGATTTTGGAATAACATTCGTCTAAAAATATTTTCATTATCAATATCTAAATATAAATTCATATAGCAATCATGATTAAAATGTTGTTTTATTTGATTAACATACAAATTAGTGACCATTGGAAATATTAATTTCCTTATGTTTTTGTGATTAAGCTGAGGTAATTACGAAGAATAACCTTGTTCTTTAGTAGATATGCCCTTCGAACTAACTCGTATACATTTTTAAAATTGATTAATAAGTATTTTATTAGTATAAACGTATGATTACGACAGTACATACGTACTGTTTATTTGTTTATTATTTATACTTTTTATTATGTTTACAACTTTTTATTTGAAACTTTGCAAAGCTTACAAGGATACATACATACTGTTTTATGAGTACGAAGTTCTCAAATAATACTTTGACAACAACAAGCTTAGATGATAACACATTATCTGAAAACTTAACTATTCAGCAGTGCAATGAATGTATTAAATACTGAGTCAGTAAAGGCGTTATTCGTGACCCAAGAAAATTTCTTAATTTTCTTTTAGACAGAAAAATCTGTTGAAAAAACCTCGTCATCCGAATAATGTCTGTTCACTTCTTAAATCAATTTTTTTTCTGCCTTTTCTGAAAAATCAATAATTTGAGGCACCCTGAACAGGCATTCCTTCATTTGGAAATTGTAATCCAAACCACAACTCGAGTTGATAATGTCCTTTGCTAAGTATTAAACCTTTGTGTATTGGATATACTATTGTTTAAAAACTACAATTTGACAATAGGAATTTTGGTTATCCACAACTACGAGTATGCTTACCGGCTTAGCAAACTTGTGCATACAGTGTTATGTCAATGTGGAGTTTGGTATTATTTGCTAGAATAAATAATTGAATACATATTTCATAGAATTATTTGCATATTCTTACGCATTTGTACTCTTACGATTCTATTATTATTTGACCTACATAGATTATTTATTTTTTGTTAGTATAATGTGATATCGTAACTACATATATACAGTCTGTTTTGCGTGATATTTTACGCCTTTTTTCGTATGCACTAAATAACTAAATAAAGAGTAATGAATGACCGGACGCATTTCTTCGAACGAGATTATGCTTGATTTTATGATTGAAGGGACAATATGGCTATATGACATATTCCTTTCTCAAAGAGGTTATCTATCTCTGTCGACATTATCTCTCAATGATATATTGGACTTGGACTGAATTTGTTAAACTTAATAGATCTATTGTTGTGAATCTATCGTCACATCAAGAAATTAAGACATAAAGGATGAAATTCAAAGACAATATTTAGATATATTGTAAATATATCATTTTATGATCTTTCACTACAGGAAATCCTCAATACCTTTAAAATGAATCATAAGTATTACCTGCTGGGGTTAACAAAATACATAAAGATTACAATAAACCACTGTATCGCCACGTCGCGATTCGCGAATGACGAAACGTAGGAAATGTTGAACGTTTTATGTTTTAGTTTTGCATATCAAACATAGTTTGAAGATCACTTATTGGGCTTGTTTTGAGTTCTCTTATGGAGTCTCTACAATATGTAAATACAAATATTGTGGAAGAACGTGTTAAAATAAATATTTTACGTGCATACATGAAACAATATTTATTTTATAGTTAAGATGCTCCTGGCACCAGGTAAATAATACTAGAACGCTAAAAACATGAGATGTTTTTTTTTAGAAAGCATTACTTTATATATTGCATTTTCAGGGAGTTTTTTGGAAAAACTAATTTACGGACACGCATATAACAATATTTATTCATATAAGTATTTACTCTTATTTACAAAACAGAAGAAAAAAATGTGGTATTATAAATGAACAACTTAATAAAAAAATTATCACAAACTTATTAAAAAAAATTCAAGTCTAAAAAAGTAAAAAAAATAATACACATTATCTCGATCAGTGTTTTTCAACCTATTTTAACAAGCGACCACCTTACGAGTAAAAAATATCTGGCGTTCTCCCCCTCAGAACCTTTATTTTATTAACCTTTTGCCTTGCTTGGCTTGGGAGAAATATTATCCAGCCCGCGTGAAGGAGTCAGCGGAGTTCCTCAAGGTTCTGTCCTGGGCCGCGATTATGAACGGCTATCTTCATCGGTATATACTGAGACGGAATAAACTAATATCGATTTTTATGTACGAAAGTGTGTATAATTGTATGAAAATTCAAAATATCAATAACCGGTAATGGAACATGTTTAGAAAAAAATTGTAAACATATTATATTTTTCATACAGTAAACTTAATTTTACTTTGAAGATAAATTTTATCTTCCCATCATAATCAAGGCCCCGGAATGGTTACTTTTAATATTGTTTATCAGTTAGAATCAGAAAAAACAGTTGCTGTTGATACAAAATTAGCAAATATTTTTCGTAATTTGTCTAAAACTAAGCACTAAATAAATAAAAAATCCCTAAATACTAAAATGTGTACATTCAACATATCCGGATGGCACACTTAACTCCAGTTGTTAAACATATTTGATTATATATTTATTGTAAAGGATGAAAACTAGCACGGTTACTTAATCGTAATTACCTTAAATTATACATTTTTGCTAAAATAATAAATACCTAGTGTTGACTTGGTAGCACATCCCTACGGGGAAATAAAAATAATGTGCAGTAAATGACCTTTTCCCGATATAAGAAGACAATCTATCTTATCACACGGTAACAGGATACTGTCTGACCTCTTAACCGCATACACTCACTTTAAAAAAAATGCTTAAATATATTAACCAAAAATCTTGGTGAACGTTTTATTATTATTATACATGTATTTTATTTAATTCGCTAAATTTTAATAATAGTGACAGCCAGTTTTGGACCACAACTGTTCCTCTGATACGACGCGGAGCGGCGTTAAATAACTGAAACTAAAAATTGGTCAAAGTTGTCAGCCGCCAGATTTTGTGAATTTGAGTATAGTTGATAGTAGCACTATAATTTTATGAATAATATATATTATCACTCCATGTCCACTCCCTAGTTAGTGCATATGGTATCCACAAAGAGCCTCCTTGCATCTCTATCGGATGCCAGCTCTCGTGCGTCCTCCGAGTCTAGTTCGCGTCCCATAGTTCTGACATAAACTGCCGACGAACAGTCAACAGCAGACGCCTAGGGCGTCGAGAACTACTTTACGCCCAGGCGAGAACTATTTTACGCCCATGAGCTCGCTTACTTTACGCCCAGGCGTAAAGTAGGCGAGCGTAGTTAAGGCTCTCAGAAGGCATCCGCAGTATATGGCCCAGCCAACCGTATTGCCCTCGCTTGATGATAGTTTTGACCGGAGTTGGCTGCGTCGACTTAATCGTCAATAAAAACCGCATCATTGGTATAGTCTAGGTCACAGAGTCTTCGGGAGGAGGAGATGGATAATCCTCGATCTGGTGGGATTGACTTCCTTAGGATGAAGTCCATAAGGATTATAAAAAGGAACGGTGCAAGGACGCTACCTTGACGAACTCCGGTAGTGACCTCAAACCAATCTGTGACAACATCGTTTTATATTATACACATTTAATGCTTTGGTTAATCAACCAAAAAATGTAAATTTAGCGGTCATTTTTAACTACGTAGTTGTAAATAAATAAATGATAGAATTAAAATATTACAACAGAGATGAAGAACATTTAAGAGAAGGTAATATAGAAGTCAAGGCATCTACGGGGCTTATTTAAGTTATTCATTGGCTGGTTCAAGTGGCCACTTTACACACTGTGTATCATTCACCATTCTGCCCATATTTCAACATCTGTATTCCTTAAATTCTTTCATCTGTTGATGTTTGTAAGCTGTTGTAATATGTTAATGTTAACAGCTCCCCAGGGAGTTGAATTCTGTCCTTGTCTACATAAAATTGGACAAACTCAAAATATTGTTGATAAATGATAGAAGATGGAGATCTAGTCGTGTTGGCGCCGAGTTTGAACTTCAAACCTCTGATCCAACTTATATTTTTATATTCATTATGAAGTAAAATACGTTTACTTTTCGGTACTTTTCTACTTACTTATTTATTTATTATACTAGTATATACGGCCTAAGCCAATTACAACAGTTACACGAATAAACATAAATGCAAGAAACGGAACAAAAAGAACATAAAACTATTAAGCAAAGACAAACAGGGGCAAGACAATAATTGTATACAATATATTCATAAAAACGAAAGACCTAAGACTTCGAGCTAAACCATGCCAATTCGACAAATTAGCGCTTTCGCCCTCTAACGGGTGTACCTGTACCTACCGACACTGACTGAAGGCAATTAATAATCAAGTTGGACCCATGGAACTATAATATACTATGTTTATGTTATTTATAACTTATATTACAAATGTATGTGTTATTATCTAAATACAATGGAAATTTTACAAGAATTTTTAGATATTAAACTCCGAACATTATGGTAAATAAAAAAGTTTGAAGCATTGTATAGTTTTATCTGCATTATTTTTTCTTTTCTGTCTTTTTTCACAAATGAACTTGGATATTTTCATTTTGTATATAAATTTGACAGCTTTTTATTTTCTGTTTTGTTTGACGCATCTCATTTTTTTTTATTGTTACAAATACAACTCTTGTTACGATAAGAATATTTAAATATATTTATTTTCAAGTAAAGTAGGTAACTGTTCGAAATTCACTTGATACTAGATCAACAATAACCGGTAAACACCACCGCTTTTTAAAAGGATATTTTTAATAGCGGAAAATATTGATTTAGCTGTTTTTAGAATTATGTAAGTTTTTTTTTATTAAAGTGCTTCCTTAAGGCTGCAGTTAAACAGAGTTACGGTTTCAAAGCTTTTATATATTTTATACCCAGAGGCTCAAATAAAAATAGCAAACATGAAAAATAAACATGTGCCAGATTATTTCCCCGTTCCAGAAAAAAATATTAGTAAATAATGTTTGCATACACATATAGTATATGTATTCAATATATGAATGTAAACCTATATATTTGAATAAATATTGTCGGTATGAAAACTACGAACTGTAAATATAGATTAATTTATTTCAACGTCGTGGCTTTTACATTTTTTTACAGAGTAAACAAGTTAGATATAATGGTACAACGTACAACTAATATACTTCGAAATAAAATCGGATAGAACCGTAAATATTTTGAATAAACAAGTGCTGTTGGGGTCTATGTTTATGTCCTACCGAAGTAATGCGGTAGTGTTATGACGCTGCCCAGTTAAGTTTCAATAAAAATGAGAAATTCCCTTTTTATAAATAATTATGCTTACGATTTCCACTATGTTCTTTGTGTTCATTATAATCTGAATATATTATTAACTTAAGTGTGACAATGAACAAATAAGAAGATCAGATTTAGAACTATAATTTATTGTAACTAGCAGAAAACATACTACAAAATTGTATATATGGTAGAATATTAGGCCCTTTGGGCCTCAGGTAATCGCCTCGTTTTCGGATCTACGGGACTAGTTTCATCAGACATACGGGTCTCAATTGATCTGCCCTTCGGGCCTCGGTTAATAAGAATCTCGGGTACCTATCTAGAAATATCGCCACTTTGGACCTCACATTTTTTGTTCGGAGCAATAAAAATATTTAAAAAAATAAATCTGTCTCTCAAAATAATGCTACAAAAACCACGTAAAATGTACAGCTATATTAAATATCTATTCAAAATTTCGATTTATAAGCGATCAAAATTGAATAGTGAAGAATCTGTAATTTAAAACAATAAGTCAGCTGTCAATGACTGTAACGTGCTTGCAAATTCGGCATTTCGGACCTCATTTACTCGGCCTTAGTAAATCTATCTAATAAATAACTGGTCTTCTAAAAGCCTCGGACGATCCGCTCTTCTGGCCTCGGATAATTAAAAAGTTATCCATAATACAAAGTAAAATCGATATTCATGGCACCCTTGAGATGTTCCAAAAATGACCCCATCCATAATAATAAAAGACAAAATACCTGATTAAAAGTGTAAATTTTAAATTGAAGAGACTACAATAATTAATTTATATTATCGTGACTCATTTAAATTTCGTCTCAAAAGCAAGAGGTAATTATAATTAGTCTAAAAATAGACTTCGGAAAGCTGGCGAGAGATAATATTTTTTTGTTTCATTTAAAAGCGGACACCTGATGCCTGCATAAAATTAATGGATAATAAGTAAAAAAGGTAAGCAAATCTTTCGACATGGTTAATTAATATTACTCTCTCTGAACTTAGATATTTATATATCAATTTAGGGAGAAAGTTAGAAATATAAAATTGGGAAAAGAAAGCTAATACTGGAAAAATTCATTAAAAAAATGGATTTTTTGAATACGTGTCGCTATTATGGACAGTAACGCGGCCTGCATTGATAAGAAAAATAATGATAAATAATCAGCGTTTCCCAACCTTTTTAACCTAAAATTTAGAATATTTTATCCAATAAACAAAATTGGTTGTTTTTATTAAACGATAAACAATATTAACTTATCTAGTTTTTTAGTCTACCGGTTTCGAGACGTACCCGACTCTTCGTCAGGACACTCACTACACCAACTTGCAAATACTGAAATACACTTTCACCTTAACCATCACCGTAGTATACAATGTATTTAAGAAAAACTTAATTTATGTATTTTTTGGTAAATACTTTGTATACAACGGTGATCGTAAAGGTGAAAGTATATTGAAATATTTGCATGTTGGTGTAGTGAGTGTCTTGACGAAGAGACGGGTACGTCTCGAAACCGGTAGACATAAAAAGTCTGTAAGCGGCTAAATACGAATATTTACTAACATTAACAAATGCTTATTATTTAAAGATTACTAATCAACGCCGCGTTTCGCCAGTCTTATTGAACTAGGCACGTTTATTTATTTTTTTTATCTGGGAAAAAAACAACAGTTTTTACATATATTGTATAAAAAAATAAGAATACATATGAACGAAAATTGTGAAAACAGTCAATAAAAATTTTCCAGTGGTGTAAGATACCGATTAAGTACATTATCGGTATCAAAATAAAAGCAATTGTTAGGCACTTAGAAACTTGCAAATAAAATAAAAATACATATACTTATTTACAGTTATAAAAATAAAGTTAATAGAAACAAGATAAATTTAAAGAATAAGAAAATAAAAAGTTATATAAAAATAATGTAAAAGGTACAAAAATATAATAATAAACATACGAACAATACGAGTCGGTACATTGTTATTAGATCGAGTATAGCTCAAATTAAAACGAAGACCGTGTTGCGCTGGGATCCGTGATTATTATTATGCAGGCGTCAAACAATAAACAGTGGTTATTGTCCCGTATGTATTATAATCCCACAGCACTGTTTGGTGTAAGGTGTAAAAATGCCTTTATATTTTTCCTCAACCATCGGTATATTGTACCAATAAATTTATTTTAAATTATGCAAAAACACCAGTTTTCATGCGGATTTTAGTTTCAAAATATTTCTCCTATCTTCTAGTTACAAAGCAGGTAGGTGTAATTAATATTTGTTTACAACAAACAAATTGATTTTTAAATTTCTTGGGCGGACTCCTATTAATTTATAATACATGAACTACTTAGTTCTCACATTTAACTTATAACAGTGCTATGAATATTATAATAGGAAAAAAAGAAGAAAATATACGCGATTTAAACACAAAATGGCAGACGGAATATAAATCATTCTAGTTTTAATATTTATTAAAATGATTTTATTTTAGTTGATTTTATAAGGTGATTCAACAAAGATACATACTAGAAAACATGCAATTTGTAGGTATTAGTCGATTTAATTTCACATGCATATATATTTTCAATTATATAGTATGCGTATTTTGGAACCTACATAATATTGTAATGTTAGTTTTATCTTGACTATTGGGAATCGAAGCTGGAACACCTTTTTTTTATTTTAAATTCCCTAGTTCTGAAAAAATCATTTATCGTCACACTAGGTAGGTTTTCTATAACTATGCAGGGTACCATATTTATTTGTATTTACATTGGAATCGCTAACTACTGAGTAGAGCATCGATGTATACATATCGTCGCTTTAGTTAGTTTTTGTCCTACAGACCATTAAAAAAAATGAAAAAGTTTTTGTTTAAGGGTTTTAAACGAGTTTCGTCTTACGTTGTGGTCATTATTTATGCCTAATTCGTAAAAAAATACTTTAAAGCTCTATTTCTGCAGATTTGTGTTTTGGTCTGTTGGGCAAAAACGAAACGAAACGACGATATATCGATTCGTGAATAATCATTTGCTAATCATTAGAGGTGGCTGTCATCGGCGTCTATACGTCTACAGTCGATCCAAGCATTGTAACGAAGAAATCTTTATTTGGACATAGTTATTATGCGAAGGACCGATTGAGTGAGCGTCTTTCCGAGTTGACACATTCATATTTACCATGGGTAAACGCAACGCCCGCTGGGCGCTGATACGTTGCTGATAATATCTAACATTCACGTTCTCGCTTTTGTGCATCGAGGGACCGAAACGATCTTCATTTGTCAGTGTGACCTTATGTTTTTGGACTATTGTTTGCCGAGTGTTTAGTCCCAGATTAGTTTTATCGTAAGGCTTATCATGAACAAGAACAACGCCGTCAACTGAGTAACTGAGTAACTGAGTAACCGAGTAACTGAGTAACTGAGTAACCGAGTAACCGAGTGACCGAGTGACTGAGTAGTGAGCGCGCCGGCCGGGAGATGTGCGACGCGAACCGCGTTCCGCTGTTCGGGGACATGCTGAGCCACGCGGGCGGCGGCAGGGGCCGCGGCCGGCGGCGGCACGCGCTGCCGCGCGCCGACAGCGGGGACTCGTGGCACTCGGCCGAGTCGCACCTCATGGTGGACATCCCCGAGCACAGCTACACCAAGTGCGACCGCTACGGCGAGATCAGCGTGCCGCGGCTCAGCGCCGGCCGCTTCGACCGCGAGGGCTTCGCGCGCAAGCTGCTCAAGCAGCGCAGCACCGAGGACCCGGAGTCCGAGTCGCGCAAGGCCCGCAACAACTCGCACCACCACCACTCCATCCAGGAGCTGATCCGCCACTTCGGCCAGAAGGTGGGCGGGTGGCGCAGGAACAGTTGCGGCGAGCGCGACGGGGGCGCCCCGGCCGAGGAGTTCCGCTCCCGCTCCCGCTCCCTGGGCGCCCCCCCGCCCTTCCATCCCCTAGATGACTGCGGGGCCACCTATCGTATTTACGACACCATACTTCGGGAAGGTAAATTTACTTCGTTGGAATTCCTTAAATTAGAGAATAAAATTTAAAATATTTTATACGGACACTGTTTTCTATTCAATTAATTAACCTTACCATTTTTTTTTGTAATTTAATGAAACCGTTTTTTTTTTTTGTTTTTTTTTTAATAGAAGAATAACCGGCTCAGCTCTTATTTTAGAGCTTTGTCAGCAAGTGGGAAAGAGGATTTGGAAAGATGTATGAAAAATACACCAATATTTTTTTATCAATGAACTGTATTTTTCGATTCCCGGATTACTTAGTTTTGTCGACTTTTTATCAAAGGTTAAGTAAAAAAGCGACCTATGGATGTATAAATATCGGAACGTCTGCGTCTGATAAAATATACGGGTCAGAAAGGAATTGCCATAAAACAGTTCGTCGATAACGGGAGGGATAATATGATATATGATTATATATCTCCAAAAATGTTTTTTTTTAATGCGCACAATGTAGTACACATTAATATTATGGATTTGTCTTTCAGTTTCTATTCTTTTTCGTTCATAAATTTGTAAAAACTACTTTAGTTTTGATTTTATTTTTAAGTCTTAGGATTTACATGATCTACTTATGCATAGGTACATGACACAACTGATATACGAAAATCACAATTTTAATCAAGAAATAATATAATTAAAACTCATTCTATCTGGCTGCGATACGCTCCCACTTCCTTTTTAATGATGCTCACGCTTACACACACCCGAACACATACTCTCGTACAAATACACACGAACACTCCCTTGAACACATACATAGATATATATGTACATACGGACGTGCACATTGAACCATCATTTAATATGTGGGATTTTTATTTAGAGACTTCGCTGGGCTGTCTTTAAACCCTGTCTTTTTGACTGTTTGTTTCTGTAAAATAAATAAATGAAATATTAATAAATTTTGTCTTCGTTTAGGTAATCTTGAATAGTTATAAATGAAATATTAATAAATTTTGTCTTCGTTTAGGTAATCTTGAATAATTATAAATAAGTACCTATATCGATCTAAAATTTGTTTTTTATGCGCCGGCATTTATTATCTAAAAAAAAAAATAGATTTAACTAAATAATAAAAAGTGTATTGTAAATTTATTTTTGTAAATTAAGACTCACGAAGAGACACCTATTTTTATAGTTCCAAAACTATTTTTCCCTTTATTTAGGCTTTATTGACGCATCGTTAAACAGTTTTAGAATTCCCGCAGCTTGCCTTCCAGATACCGCATCTGAGGACATAAGTCTCCTTGGCGGTGCCCACGTACACGGAAAAGTTGCTCGAAGGAGCTATCTGTAATCTGGTAGCCTAAGTATCTTTGTGCTGATATAAGGTAATCCAGATGTACATAATATGCACTTCATTGGATTAAGAAAAAACGGAAGTGAATTCTTCACTGACTGGGATAAAATTGATTGGACATGATCAAATCGCCAAAATGATTACATTACTTTTCAAACGCATTGAAATTATTTTTCGTAGCCACCAGATCTGTATATCTGACAGGACCTATAACAGGGCCACGGATAGTAGCGAGAAGCTTCATTCGGTAATCATAGAGAGGGGGAAAATGATAAGACTTTAGGATGTGTTCAGAAGACTGATTAGAATATACGCAGCAGCACGAAGTAACAGTTTTGGAATTGTGAAAAATAATGCCCTTGCGAGATTCTTGATTAAGTAAAATTAATTTCTTTGGCTAAGGGATTTATAAAGAATAAAAAAATTATTCTAGCAGAGATTAATAAAAAAATTTTTTTTTGGGCAGTAAACGTAACTAAATTTACATTATTCGCAAAAATCACAGTATTTCGACTCAACAGTATAAATAGAAAAAAGAAGTAAAAGATACTGAAAAATTTTTCTCTGTTAAAAAGTCTCATAAGTCATGTTTATGAAATTATTTTTTGTGACGGCAATGAAATAAATTTTCGCATTGTACGATGTTACGTCTTCTCGGTACTTTTTTACGGCGTCGAAACGTGGACACTCACCCAAAACACTAAAAAAAAGATCGAAGCCTTTAAAATGCGGTTAATTAAAAATCTCCCAGGTGGACAGAGTCCGAAACGATGACGTTTTCCGACGAATGGAAAAAGATAAAGAGGTACTGAAGACCACAAAGAAAAGAAAACTAGAGTTCTTTGGGCATGTGATGAGAGGCGAAAATATAACATTTTCCAAGTCATTCTACAGGGAAGGATTGAAGGAAGACGCAGTGCAGGTAGAAGGCGCATCTCTTGGCTACAACGACTGGTTCCATCGCAGCACTCAGTCCTTGTTCAGGGCAGCTGCCAACAAAGTGAGAATTGCTAAGATGATTTCCAACCGCCACCGGGGAGAGGAACAATAAGAAGACAAAGAATAAATTGTTTTCACCGATTCTTAAGCGTATAACGGAGGAATACTGAAAATTTAAATCTAGTATAAAGAACGAATATAAACTTTCAATAACATTACAATTTTTCATCAAAATTTCTCAAGAAGTATTTTTTCTAATTAATTTAAAATATTTTCAAACCATCTGTTTCTTTTATTTCGTCAGGTAACTCATTGTACAGTTTTAATCCCTCGTCCAATGAGTTTTCAGACTCTGTTTTTCTCTTCATTAGTAATCTTATTATATTCAAAGAGATAGGTACTGAAGTTATTAGGTGCAATGCGTACTACCTACACATCACGGGGAAGGGAAGGTTCACAAATAATCAATACCTACAACATTTTTAAGACGTTTAATATAAATTTACTTACAACTTTTAAGTATAGATAGGCACTCTTATTGACGAATGACTGCTTTTACTCAAATCAGTCTCACAGAGTTGATGTTTGCATACCGTCTCGCGTCTTGAATCTTGACGAACTTACCTGCTTAATATTCGAGGTTGTTTATTTAAAAATCTATTCTGATGCTCAGACCAGTGTTAACTTCAGAATTTCAGTTGTTTAGTTCATGATTTTTTAAAGGTCGGGGTCGGTAAGATTCCGGCAGTAATAATAATAGCCTAATGTTAATTTTTGGAATCGTTACGTAATAAGACCACTGCGCATTGGTGTCCTGCCGCATACGGCGCGTACACGCGTAGTGCACGGCCGCAGAATGTAATCATTGTCAACATAATGTATATTTCTGGAGTGGGTGACCGCTTATTGACAACGGCCGTGTTACACGGACCAGAAAACTGAAATAGAAATTGGTCGGAAATATAAACAGAATGAGGAACTTCAGCCCTACGGGAAATTGGATACGAAAAAATCTTTTTTGCGCCCGGTAAAAATTAGAGCATCAAATTTTTAAGTTTCTTAAATAGTACGAAAAAAATTTATTAAAAAAAAAACGCACTACTTTTAACGACGTCACTGGTTCATATGAACCAACCAACTATATGAGAGCTGTCTGTAAAGGATATCTGGTTTGTTTACCGTAAACGAATCAATCGAAAGAACCTCTGACGTCACACATGGAGTTATTTCAGAAATACAAAACTTCATAAAATCATAGCGGTAATATTACGATATATATATTCTAAAATTGGTTAAGTTTAAAAGTCTATTGAAGAATAAAAAATAAATTTAGACACCAAACTTCCTCATTCTGAGCAAAAATCTTGTGGCCAATTAAAAAAAAAAAGTTTAATTTTTAATTTTTTTATTTAATCATACAATTTTTTTTTGTACTCCCAGGAGTTACAACAAACTCATTTTGGCTCAGAATAATATTAACATAAAGGTATGGTAATAATAATCATAATAATATGTACATAAAACTGAAATAAAATAGCAAGTTAAGTGTACAATACAAAGAAATTAAAACAAATTATAATAAAAATAAAAATTAAACATTTACATTCAGTAAGAAAAAAATATCAGATCTAATCTAATCTAATCGAATCTATTTCATTTTCTGAGTCAAAATCTGTCAGTGGGCATGCGCAGTTAGTCATTATCATTTCCTCTCCGCTTCCTAGTATATGGCACTTACTGCATTGGTACATTCATCGCAGCGTATCTTGATACTTTTTTTACGTAATGAAAGACGATCAATCTTACGCTTTAGATGCCAGTCCAAGGACTATGAATTATTTTAGTGATAAACATATTTTTCAACAATTATTTCAGCAGTAAGCAATACGAAATAAAAACGCGTTGCGATCACAATATTGCGCGTTCGCGCGCGCACGGCTTATTGTCTCATGGAATAGAGGATAGTATTAATAATAATAATGGTTTAATCATAACAATCCCTTTAATCTACTACATTTTTGTGGCGATAGATTTCTTTGGGTTGTGTGTAGTCTGCTTAACTACGTACAACCTGTTTTAAAGGCAGACATTTTTTACATGCAATTCTAAACAATAATGAAACACGACCACCTACTAGTGAATTAATTATACGAGTTTGATTATCTGTACATTATTTGTCAATACATATGAAATACCATTAGAAATAAAAGAACAAAAAAAAATTTAAATGCAAGTCAAAAAAAATTTGTGTAACAGATAAAGTAAACTCTTAAAAAGTATTCGTATTTCAAGAAGTTTTTTTGCGGGTTTTCCAAAAATATGGTTTAATAAATTTTTGAACGAAAATAATTGTAGTAAAGGGTTTTTCCTTGTTTATAATGAGTAACTACTTTAATTAAGTAATTTAGCATCGACTTTACCCTTGTGTATCTGGTTTAGTAAGTGTAAGTGTTAGTGTAAGTGTGTTATACAAATATAAAGCCATTGATGGCTTGAGCAAGTAAATCGTATAGCTAGAAAGTCATTTTTTAAAGCATATACTGTATATGAAGATTTAAAAATAATTTATTCCGTATACTTTAATTATTTTTTTAGGATTTATGACTTTTGTATTGGACGTGCGATATAAATAAATAAATAAATGGAATAGTAAATCGGAAAATCGGTGAATTTTTACTATTCCACCGTCTTAAAAATGTGATGGCGGAGTGTTTTCCGATTTTTACATTATATTTGTATGCGCGCACAGAATTTGTGTGAAAAATAACAAAAAATATTCTAAAACCAAGCATTCCATTTTAA
This sequence comes from Micrasema longulum, assembly GCF_059751315.1. NCBI lineage: Eukaryota > Metazoa > Arthropoda > Insecta > Trichoptera > Brachycentridae > Micrasema > Micrasema longulum. Next base: position 2,958,527 of record NW_028277303.1, read on the forward strand.
GATTTTAATTAATTTGTGTTATGTTAAATCTGGTCAGTTTTCTGAACCGTATAATACAGCTTTAACTATTGGCTTCTCAATAGTGATTTAGGTGCTTTTTAGCTTACACATTGGGCGTGGTTGCTAAATGTGTTAAAAATTTGGAGAATGAGATCATCCCCTTTCCGCACCTAATGGTGCATAGGGCACTGGATTGGTAGACCAATCTCATCATATATCGATCAATTTTGTTACATGAAGGTAAGGTGATCAGTCTTACGCTTAAGGTACCAGTCCCGAGACTATGAAATGTTATTGAGTAGGTCCTTTGTAAAACAAATTTTACAATGCCGGAAAAATAAATAAACGAGACCATTTTTATGAATATGCAATTTTATGAAATAAAAAAGTAAAAAAGATAATTAGCAATAACAACAAAAAACTTTTACGCCGTTTCCCCGTAAGGGTAGGCAGAGGATATAACATCACGTCGCTCTATCTTTGCATACAGATCTACATTCATACATCTTCTCATGCACGCGCGCCATCTTCAAATATTTGTCATGTTTGGTCGTCACGCCTTTCTCGGTTTTCCTCTATTTCTGCATCCATCAACATTCGCATTGTAAATATTTTTAGCCGTTCTTTCGCTGTCCATTCGCTCTACATGTCCAAACCAACACAGATCTCCTTTCTTAATTTTGTCGATAATTATTATCTCAGCTTTACATAATTTACGGATCTCAACATTTGTGCATCTATCGTACATAGTTTTATCACAGATTCGCCCGAGAGATCGCGTTTCGACAGCATTCAGCCTACTTTCATCCCTGTTTTTCCAAGTCCATACTCCGCTCCCATACATCAGGTTCGGGACCAGGACTCCATTTATTGTTGAAGATAAATGTTAACTCCCATTGTAATCGGGGCCCTGATATGACTGACATAATATGATGTATTTTATTGTTCTTTGTACGGAGTGTAATATGTACTATATAATAACAATTATTCATATATCTATATATATCTATAAGGAAGAATGACTAGACAGGTGCCACCGTTTTGTAGCAACAATTCACGGACATTGTATACTTGTAATGCCGTATTAATAGACTTCACGAACTCGGCAATAGTTATTCCCACGTATCTGATATATTTAGTGTAGGGTATTGTTCCTATGGAACAAACCTTTTGAAATTTTTCAAAGATGGTGAATGGTAATTATATTTTTTTATTCATGCATTTCATAATATATATATACAGTTTTTTGTTCCCTTTGCCTAGCTGTGTGAAAAAGTACTTATGATTTTCTTGTTGTTTTACTGTAGAAAGTACTGAATATGCTGTATATTTTTTTTAATATACATCTTGTGTAATTTTTTATATTTTTTTTTTATATAAATCTTGGGTACTAGGAAATTCACGTTTAAAAAAAAAAAATATTAAGCCAAATATGTTCATATTATAAATGTTTGTAAAAGGCAGATTTGCCGTTTATGTTTATAAAAATAAAATAAAATAAAATATGTAATATTATTATGGACACATTGTGTATGTTAATGTTGATATTTTTATCGTTATTTTGCAATCCCACCTCTTAGTCAGATAAATACAAAACGTTAATATTTTTTTTGTATCATTGAGATAAATACAGAAATGTGGATTTATTGTAAACACGTTTTAACACGCAGTTTGCATAAATTAGTTTACGAAAATTGAGACGGTGAAAATTGCACTAAGAAATATACAAGGCAATGTCATAACAGTAACCAAAAATCCCGACGTACACAAGTATAATATAAGACAACCACACTACCACATAAAAAAAGAAAGGACAAATGCAGGACTGTAAAAAAAAATATAAACATACAATACTCTTAAACACTACAATGACTTGCCTGACTAGAAAAATTATGTTGGAGGCAATTTTAAAATAAACATTACATTATTATTATTATAATTTGATAATTTAAATAGCGCCGGTTTTGTGTTAATCACCTCAAAGGCGCTGTAGGTACAGTAAATTAATATTCCAGCGCGTCTTGCAGCTACACAGCGCATGGACGGTTAGGATTCTAGTTCCTTGTTTGCGATTAAGATTTATTTCAACCATAACAGATAGAAGCTTGATTACAGCATGTCTTGCAGCTACAGAGCGTTTAGAAAAAAAATATTAAAAAAAATAGTAAGATTACAACACGTCTTGCAGCTACTAAGCGCATGGACCGTTGGAATTCAAGACCCCTTTTTACAAAATTTAGGTATTTTATAGTTGATTAAATTTACATGTAGAAGATAATGAACCATTGTCGTGCAGTTACAAAGCGCATGGATAGTGGAATTCTAGCAATTTAAAAATGATACCAATAAATTGAAAAAAAATAAACATTAACATAGAGATAAAAATAAACATAGAACAGAGTAGTAAATTTGTCAAGAGTTCATTCATAAGAAGTAAGCAATAAAAAATTTAATAAATAAAGCACTATACATGACAAATACATTAATCAGACGAGACATAACATGACTCGACATAATAATATGTTCATACAACCCTAATCGTTTTAAAAATTAAAAATAAGTAAACAATTAAAATGATAATAATTCAGTGGCGTCAGATTCTCAAAATAAACATGTTTAAAAAAAATTGCTGTTCAGAATTCCGTTTATAAAACTCGACAGCCTAGAACAGCGTTTCCTTATTACATAATTTGTCAAGCAAACATTAAAAACGATAAATTTGTCACGACGTTGACATTTCTAAGGGCTGTGTTAATCTGTACAAATATAAAGTTGAGCGATTACAATTTACATTTTTTAATTTATCGTTCATTCAAATTGCTTTTTATAAATATTTTCCATGAAATGTATTTTCGTAAAAGTAAAAGTGTTCTGAGAATCGGTTTTGAAATTTGTTTTTAGTATTATATAATTTTGTATTTCTACCCTCACCATCATCTACATTTTAAATAAAAATATTATTAGATGGAAAATGAAACGTTACGGGGGAGATAGGGATTACACCATTTTTTGTCCTCTTTCAAGTCTCACGATGGAAAATTTATAACATTTATTTATTTAATTATAATTTTTAGTATATTGTGTAATCGTAATTGCAAATTAAAAAAAAAAGATTTTTGTTTAAATTATGTATACCTATCTATACTTTGTAAACAAAATCTAAACAAATTATTCGATTTATAGCTAGAGATGTCATAAAAATAAAATACTACTCCTTAAATACCTAAATAATAAACATACTCTTTTTTTTTTAATAAAAAGGAATATTCGTGTTCTTATAACATACGCAAATATTTAATTTTGAAGGCCATTTTCAACGAGTTGTAAATAACTCACTATTAGAAAATGGAAATGAAGTTGGGGTAGAGTGGGATTCGAACCACGGATCTTTGATCCGTGAGTCCGAGACACTAGCCACGGGACCACAACCCGATTCTAAACCGACTATTTATTTTATAAATTTATTGCATTAAAAAAGCATACATATTTAATAACAGGGAATCTATATAAAATTAATGAATAAAAAATGAAAACGGAGTGTTCTCTGTTTAGGATAGTCTCCATCTAACATGGCTCAGCCTGTTCTAAGATGGAGATTTTTTATCTTTTAAAGCAAGTAGTTCTATACTAATAAAACAATAACAAAAAAACAAAAAACTAAAACTACTTAATTATAAATGCCCAGCCAATCAAATGTAAGAAATTGAAAATCGTTATTATACAAATATAAAGTAAATATATGTGCCAAGAATACATGTTACTTAAATATAAATAATATAGTATAGTATATAATAAAAAACAAATACAAACTAATGAAATACATAAAAATATAAATAATATGTGTACCAACTATATAAAGTACCACGTTTATTGATCTACATATATTTTTCAAAAAAATCTCTCGCCACACTATTTAAATATGCAGTTACTTTTATTTTTAAATTTGTTTTACATTTTGAGTCTTATATTTGGCAATAAATCGTTAAATATTTTTGGAGCAATACGTACATAAATATTGTATACTAAATTACAAGGGAGATGGAGAACATTTTAGAGATGGAAATATGAAAGTCTAGGCATTATGACCTGATTATGGCTGGTTTGAGTTGCCATTTTACTCACTGGATAACATTCACTATTTACGTATTTCGTAGGAATTTATTCTTGAAAAACCATTGATATGAGGCATATTATTTTATATTGCATGTATGCATGCATTTCTTGAATTGGTTTAATTAATTTACCCCTATTTTGTGGTTTTCACTAGCACAGTTGTATGTTTATGTACTTTTAATTTAAATTCATACCATTTTAATCGATTTAAAAGCCTTACGGGCATTTAAATAAATCAATATTTATTAATTCTCTAATAATTTATATATTTATGTTTGTCACATGTCCCAAGTCCTGTGTTTAGTTGGGACGATTAATATACTACAGTAATTTATTATGACAATAATTTTTAAATTTATTTAAGCTTAAACCACCTAATATATACATATAGTTGGATAATTTATATAGCGCCATTTTTGTGAAAATCACCTCAAGGTCATAAGCCCTGTAAATGCCTAGACTTCCATATTCCCTTATTAAATATGTTTTCCCTCGCTGTTGATATAAATTTAAATATGTATAACTCCCTAGGAAGGAAATCCAGCCAGTCTGCAAGCATTTGGACATACACAAACATTGTTGGTATAACAATAATGTTACAATAAAACAAAAACATCTTATGAAGAAATGTGTGAAACCAGATCAGTCAAATAGATGCAAGAAACTAATTAAAACTGAACCAAAATTATACTATATGTTTATGTATGAATTAGATCATCAAGGCAAAATCCAAATAAAATAAGTTTTCCCGATATATAAAATTTATTTCAAACAAAAGTAGCATTCATTATCCGACAAAGAGTTCTAAAACATTTTAAGCATTCATCGATGGCACCGAAATAATTCGCAGTATGTTAATTTGAAAAATAAATATGGTTATCTTATCAAGATAAATTACAAGAAAAAAATGTTTACGTATCAGCAAGAAATTTCAGCAGATGTTAATGTCGTTTGTGATCGAAAAATAAATTAAAATAATAAGTGGTGAATTCGAACTTCTACATAAAATATTTTAAACTGAATATTCACGAGAGATGTAAATTTGACTAACTAACGAATTGAAATAAATATTTAAGAAAAAAATATACATGAAAGATAATATTTATGCCTTTACTTCTATGATGATGATTTATAAATGAGATTATACTTATGATTATATCTATTTCATGGGCCCCCACTTATTTCATTTTATTTTTAAACATATTCAAGTACTCGTATGTTAATTCTTTAATTTAATTGTATTTTTTTTCTTTATTTTTCTACTTTAAAAAAATATATTTGGAACCATTTTATTTGCTTTTGTTGAATTTTTTCTTTCTTTCTTCTTAACGCTATTTTTTCAAAGCATTAAATAATACATATACGTATAATATGTTCACTATATCTGTATCTTAATGAAAACTAATGTCTGAACACCCGATGACAAACTATTATTCAATAGTTTTTCGGGACAAATATGTTTTAATACTTTTTTTGTATTCTTATAATATATTAATATTGTAATAACATGTGTATTTTATTGAATAACTAAAAAAAACATGAAGTTAAAATGACAAATTATATCTTTCAAATAAGGATTCAATGTCAGGGTGAATGTTAGCTTTTTACACCGGGAAATACAATGTTAGTACGAGTACGCCAGAACACATTCTGTATAAAAGGGAAGGACGGAAGCCTGGTTAAACAAAATGTAAAGTGAATTAGCGGAAAATGTAAATATTGATATCGGTATAGTCAGCTTACCCGAAGAAATTGGTCCATTTCTCCCTACGTCTCGTCTTTCGGCCGCCCCTCCGAGCCGCTCGACAAATGCCACTGAAAAAAAAGACATGATTTGTCAAGCCGCGCTGGCCAAACCACATATAAATAAAACTGCGTGTTGCCAGTGGAAACTAAATCTTTTAACGAAGCCTCTGCACGAAAATGTTTGTTACAATCATTATTAAAAAAATAACACAAAGCACATCAATTTAAAAATAAGAAACACCGACAAGCATTTGATTTACATGAAAAAACCAACTCAAATAATTGAAAAACCATTAAGGAGTTTCTTTCCATCTCAAATCCCTGTCCCCAATGAAAATTCAGTTCTGAACCCATATCTTGAAAAAAGATTACGCTTTTAAATGTTTTTAACTCTCAGAAGGGAGATGTGCCTCTGAGCAAAAGTCGTGCGGGTTTTGGGTATTACATAGTTCGTATTTTGAAAAATGCTCGTACGAACGTTTTGCTGAGACCTCCTTATCGTTAGACTAGAAGTGTTTCAATGCTTCTTTTAGGTAAAATTGACTCATAAATGCAAAATAAAATTAATTTTCCTCGCGGAACCTGAAGTTGTGAAGAAACCGTTTCAAGATTTTTGCCGTAGAATGTGAGGAAATTGTGAAATATAGGGTTAGTGGAAATGAAATGGGGAGGTGAAGCCCTGGGGGAATCGGGCTCACAACATCCATTCTCACGAAGGCGTAGAGTGTAAATACTGTGGATGTGTAGATGTGTAGATGCTACAAACATGATTATATTTACTTAACTGTCTTTTCCTCCTCGCGGTGGAGTAGTTACTTTCCTTATGTAAACTTGTGTTTTTTCACTGCAATATATATATATTATTATAGTCCCTCTGGACTGGCATCTGGGCTGGTATTCCGAACGCATTTACAGCGCGCTAAAACGCGTATTTAGTACGTAAAAACGCGCTATACTTGCGTTTGTAATACCAGCCCTGAGCGCAAGGCTGACAGTGTTGCGATGCATTATACCCCATGAGCTGAGATAAGGAATGGTCTAATTAACGATTTTATCTTACTTTCTTCTTATTAACACTATTCTGACTTGTCTCGACATCCGTATTTCCTTCTCCAATCATTTCTCCCTCCCTGCTGAGATTCATCATCATCATCATTTCTTTATCCGCACCCATTGGTGCATAGGGCACTGCATTGTCAAACCAAATCCAGCGTATTTTGATCATCTGTTACATGAAGGTAAGGTGATCAGTCCTACGGTTTAAATGGGAAATTGGAAGTCACTTGACAACCTGGTAAATTCGTTATTCTTTTCCTTCTATGAAATTTTTTCTTACCCACCAATTTGTTGTTGTTCCAACACTGAAAATATTGCACAGTATTTTCGAAGCGAAAGTGCCTTTGAAAATAAATAATACGTCTACACAAATGACTCCCACGCCAGGCTGATTCTCATTTAAATTTTACCTGCCTTCTTGTATTGGATATTTCGCTTACATTGTGCGTATCAAAACGTTCCAAGATTATTCCGAGAAAAATAATCACACTGATGTTATTTCTGTAATTTATAGACAAGGTTATTTATTAAATGTATCTCATATTAAAAAAAACTGCAAAAAAGAAAGTTGTCCAACAAAAAGTGGTATGAAAAAAAAGTAGATTTTTTTAGATGCGTTTGTCTCATATTTTCGTTTTTTGTTCTTTCATATTTTATTTTTTGCTTTTTTAATGAGTTTGTGAATTTAATTGACTGATTATAATAATAAAAATATGTTTATAGTTTTATTACACTTTTATTCACAACTTTTTACAGTGTGCATCCCACCAGTCTGACGACGTCGGTCCCGACGAAACCCGGTACCTGGTAAAAATTTATAAATAAAAGTGGAATAAAACCATATACGTATTTTTATTATTATAATTAAAACGCAGTTCCACCAAGAAATGTCAGTAAAAAAACTCAATCTAATAATTGACTAGTGTAAACTTAGATCTAAATTAGTTACAACAGAGAGGGAAAATTTTGAGAACTGTTTATGGAAGTCTAGGCATTTACAGGGCTTATGGCCTGTCATCAGCTGTTTCAAGTGGCCACTTTACACACGGTGTAACATTCACCGTTCTGTCAATGTTTAAACATCCACATTTCCTGAACTCTTCCATCTGTGGGTGAGGTTTATCCGGCTGAACCAATTCACTCACCTACTATGCAACGCCTGTAAAAAAATTGAATTATTATGCTTCTTCTTAAATCAGTAAGTTAACTCAACAATGTTTTGAGTAAGTCCAAATATTTGTAGACAGGTTGGATTTCCTCCCTAGGGAGTTTTTTAGGTCTAACATTGAGGGAAAACATTTTTGAGAAGGGAAAATTGTTTTCAGGCGTTGCCTAGTAGATGAATTGGTTCAGCCGGATGAATCTCAACCGCCATGACAAAGGTTGCAGCTCTTTTACTTCACAAAAGTCAACAGAGATCTATTCTTTTTATTTTTTTCACATGATAACTTTATTCATTCATGTCTTCAATTGATTTCGACTCGTCATAAATGACTAATGATAAGAAAAATCGCTGCAATTGCAATATATTATTGAATTAAATGGTTTTAGTGCGATAATGATCAGGGCCTCGATTACAGTGGGAAGATAACATTTATCTTCAATTTTATCTACTAAGTAAAATTAAGTTTTCTGTATGAAAAGCAGAATATGAATACAATTTTTTATTCTAAACATGTTCAATTATAGAGGACCGACGAAGATACTTTAAAATGTTAATGCAAATATACTAATTTTTTTACACAAATATCGGTTTTCTTTATAGATAGTTGAAGATAATTCTCTTTACTTCCCATTGTAATCGAGACCCAGAAAGAGGATAATTTATATTTTTGTAGGTGCACATTTGTACATATTTATATAATTTTAAATAGTTTTTTTACTGTACGAAAACAAACATAAAGTAAATAATTTACTTTAATTATAAAATAAAATTAGTCACAAACGCTCGTCTTTTAATAAGTTGAATATGTAGATATTGTTTTTTTCAATTGAAAGATACATTAAAAATATTTTTAGTATGGCCAAAAGTTTTTAGAAAAGGTATAAGCTCTTTTACTTTACAAATGGAAGAGTTGAGGAAATGTGGATGTTCAAACATAAGCAGAATGGTGAATATTACACATTGTGTAAAGTGGCCAATTAAACCAGCTATTGACAATTGACAGGTCATAAGTCATAAACAATGATTTTCCTCTCCGTTGCAATAAGTTTAAATATTCATGCTTATATTTTTGTTCAATGTTGAATCGACGCTCTGGCTAAGAAACTTTTCAATTACGTACATACTCGTATTCAACGAACAGTATTTTCTTATTTATAAATAGTACCTTGTTTTACATTTGATTTCTTTATTTCAAAAGCACAAACATGAACGTAAATTTCCAAATTGTTTGCTATCATGTTAAGGCGAGAATATGTCAAACAGATCAAGTGGTGTATTTATAGCAAAATATTTGTACAGATCTGTCAGTTTTTTTTATATGGGCAATGCCTGTTCTAAGGAACCAATATGTTGTGTCTTACACGGATTTTGGAAAAAAGATAGCACAATTGCATAAAATTTAATATAACTCTTTTAAAATCCACATCTTGTAGTTTTTAATAGTGTTTGCGTAAGTTTCGCGAACGCGCCAGCTCAAATTAATCGACCAGTACAACGAAACAGGTTCCTACGTAATACATAAAATAGATCATTTTTATTATTATGGATAACTAATATGGCGACAAATAGTTGTGCGGTGACTTATATCTAAGCCAACACAGTTTGTATTCTCCCCTCTGTCGTGAAGTAGTGAAGTGATATGACTGAATTTAGAGATTCCAAAAATAAGTCTCGCTCCGACCTTTTACAGACTGCAGGTAGGGTTGCCAACCATCCCGGGGTTCCGGAATTCCATCTAAGTTGTTTTTATCTCCCGACTCCCGGAATGCAGTCTAAATCTCCTGGAATTGATTGCTTTGACTGGATTGATTCGGGGGGGGGGGGGTTGGACGGTTGACTTTAATAAATAAAAAAATACTTATAAATGAATGTGGAAAAGGAATAAAAAACGTTACATTTATTCATCAATCCCTATTGCAAATGCCGCAGCTTTAGTCTGTTTTACCGTGGTTAATTAACTTTTATCAAAAATACGTTCTAATTCTGCGCGCAGTATAAGAAATATATTTTATTATAAACATCAGTTACGTTAATATTAGGAATTTTTTTTTGGTGATACCGTGTATGTTGGATTTGATCCGACGTTTCGGCTACCATTGCAGGAGACATCTTCAGGGAAAACTGTGTGTTTTATAGAGAAATGTATGTGTGCCTTTGAACCAAAAATTCTACATAAACCTAGTAATTATAGTGCACGAATAATAAAAGAGGATATTGAAATACACAGACATCCAAATAATATAAACAAAGACGACGGGCTTAAATTAAATTCAATATGGTTCCCAGCACTACATATGACAAAAACGAATAGAAATGTGCCTACTGCCGGCTGCGACACAGTACAATTTACTAGTACATAAACATAATTATTCTTTCCTACAAAACTAGAAATGTGCCTACTGCTGACTGTGACACGGTACAAATTACTAGTACTTAAACACATACATTTCTCTATAAAACACACAGTTTTCCCTGAAGATGGCTCCTGCAATGGTAGCCGAAACGTCGGATCAAATCCAACATACACGATATCACCCAAAAAAGATACATAATATTGTTGTAAATTTTTTGCCAATAAATATTCGACATAACCCTTGATCATTAACAAGATACAAATGAACCAATGCGTCGCGTCGTTTCAACGCAAGGATAGGCAGAAAATATATATACCCTTACCGAAAACGATTAGGGCAGGTCTGAGGGTCATAAAAAAATCAAAAAGATTTTGTTTTAAATTGAATATTACAACCAGAATTATCTTCTTTTTTAAAAAAAAAAAATACAATTCTATAAAATAAAAGGTTTCAACTAAAGTATTTCCATATTTTTTTAATTTTTAAAGTATTACCGAAGGCAAAATTTCATAAAAATGTATGTTATTTAAAATGCTTGTATTTCTTTTCAAAATTAAAAAAAAAAAAATTTGGCCTCGGCCACTTTCATGTTCAATTTATTATCTTTAAATTATTATAAGAAATTTTAGTTTCATACTTAGTCTTTATTGAGATCCCAGATACGTAAGTTTAGTCTAAATTTGAAATGGCGTAATCTCCCGGTCTAAAAGTAATTATATTTTAGTTGCATACAATTTTAAGTATTTTTTTAAACAGAAATACCTTTAAAACATATTGCTTTTATCTAATATATGTTTTTTTATTATTACGCGATAAAAAAAATATGCGCTTTAAAATGGCAAAAATCGTATGATTTCCTGATTTTGCGTTCGTTTTACCAGACTACAGCCTTAATTTTGTCGATAATACTCGTGTCAACGTAAAAACATAAATAAGTACATAATATATTCACATATTCACGAGCGTGTCAACGGAGACTTATAAAATAATGTAATTGTGTGACACTATTCTTTTGTCAATAATTTATTTAAACATGATAGTGCCGATTTATTTTTATTAAATCATCATTGATAAAAAAACCCAGGGCTTTCTTAAATACAAACAAAAGAGGTCAGCAGAATAGAAAGTTTATCATGCGCGGTATACTGAGGTGTAAATAAATAGAGATGATACTTCATAGAACGATTGTTTGAAATTACGTTCCGAAAAATAAGCGTCGTCGCGTGATCATTGCCGTGCAAAACGCGTAAAAAGCCAGTAAAAAGTCAGCTCACAGCTGTACGTCGCGCCTTTTTACGCTGCTTCACGCTTACTGATTACAAGTAAGGTTCTGGAACTTAGGTTGAATGGAACCCAAGACGGATGCTTAGTGCTGCATTAAGTGTATAACTTTGTATATCAATGGCGCGGTATTGGTTTTCCTCATAATTAGTATTATTTGTTTAGTGTCAAGTGCGAAATGTAAACAGATGCGTAATGTAAATGTAATTAGGCTCATATTGATTTGAAATATGATTGTTCCTAATAACAATTAAAACAATCGTCTTCGTAATTTAATTCTTTACGGTCAACGCTGACACATGTTCATTGGATCTAAATTCACTATCATAATTTCCTTTCTGTACACAATGGTGCATAGGGCACTGCATTAGTGCACCGATTAAAATGTATTTTGATTATTTTGGTAACAATGAAGGTAAGATAATCAGTCTTACCCTTTAGGTACCAGTCCAGGGACTGAAATATTCTAGTGCGAAAACACCCTTTTTAAAAAAATAAATATTTAATGTCAACCATATCGGTAATCGAACCCGAGACCTCTTGCATGGTAGGCAAACGCGCTGACCACTACACCACGAGGCCGACTAGAGTAGCCAAGAATGAAAAACATATAAAAAATATACTGCCAGCCTGTCAGCAGAAAGAAGACAGGATCTCAAGAATCCAGAGGTCCCTTTGGTTTAGGTTTGAACCCGGGGCTATCACAACTTGATATTAATTTTTCAAGCACAGTTATTTCCGGCAGATGGGATATGGCCCCTTGTTTTTTGTGTAAATTGTTGTAAAACGAAGCAAACACGAACATTTTGTTCCAGTAAAGTATTAGCAACGTTTAATAAATACATGTGTAAATATCATATAATATTAGTTAAGCATATTATAATTTTTAAAATGTAATTAATTAAAAAAAATATTTTTATCTTATTTTTAATGCTGCATGTCGTCGCTAAAGTCATTTTTGTTTTTTTTACAGAACGACGAAAACTCTGCTTATTTTATTGAATTTAAAAGGAAAATTACACTTCAATTTTTAATAGGTAACAGTTCATGGAATGACGTTTTATTTTAATACATTAAAAGGCGTAATTTTCAATAAAATAAGCAGTTTTTTTCGTCGTCTTTTCAAAGGGAAAATAATTACTTACCCGGTGTTGTTAGCTTAGAAATTTACTTACATAATTGTGAACTCGATCTAGGCTTGTTTACCTTGTGAGGCATGTATTTACAAAAACCAATATAAAAAATGCAACTATTCGATTAGATTATAAGAGTATCTGCACGTTATCACAATGCTATTATTTTGTTGCAGGTGCCAAACTTCGCCGACAAGCTGTTACCGAGGGTATGAGAGGAAGTGGCCGCCACAGAGGTGCTGATGCTTCCATAGATCCTCATCGTGCTGCTATTCTCTTCAGGGATGCTCGTGGGGTGAGAATTATCCACATCTATTATTATTTTAAGTAAACAAGTACGCTTGTTATTTTTTTTATGTTTGCTTTGTCTTCAATAACTTAATTGCAATGTTATTTTGATCAGTTTTAGAAAATATTTGCTTTTTTGTAGGGGCATTTAATAACTTTATTTTTTAAACTTATATTAGTATAGAAAACACGAAATCGCTTGCCCTGCGTATGTTCGATACCCGGTGATAATGTATCTAATTATAATTACATAAACGATGAATTAAACACCTTTTAAGAGATTTATTGCTTTTTTCTTTTTTGGTAACATCTTATCGATATGAAAATCCCGTGATTCAGAATCGCGGCCCTAGAGCAATGGTCTTATTCATTAACCTAACAATGATTTATTTTCTCCGATGTTAAAATAACAGAACCCCATTTTACAATCACTACTTGTCTGCAAATAATATTATTGATAAGAATACTGTGCTAAATAAAAGAAGAAAAAAATTCAAAAACATTTTTTTAAATCGTTTTACAGTAGGAAAAACAAGTGTTATCATTCTCACTTTCATGAAGGTTTTAGCTTCAATATTTACAAATACTAAAATACGTAAATGTTAAATGTTGTTTTAAGGTTATCACTTAAACCAGCCAATGACACATAATTTAAAAACATAGTCATCTTGTTATGAAGAATGCAATGTCTACAGAGACTCCTATATTCCCTGAAAAAGGGTATATTCCATTACTTTATAAAATAATTTATCTTACACCACTTAATATAACATTGTATTTAAAGATATATCTTAAAAGTAGGAAATATAAGTGATTACCTTAAAACAGCATTTAACATTTACATATTTTAGTATTTGTAAATATAGAAGCTGAAACCTTCATGAAGGTGAAAGTTATTCTTAAAGTAAAACGAGTAAAATCATTTTTTTCGAAAACTTTTTCTTTTCCATAATTTTTTCAATTAAAGATTAAAATTTTAAGCTAAAATTAAATTTACATTAATATAATCACTCTATTAAGCGCCCTCGAGGTATTACGTAACGAAAATGGCGCTGTATAAGTAATCTAAAATAATTATAATGGTATAAATCGGGCTTGCTATTTGAACACCAAAAAATTATACATTTTCAGCTCAAAAAAATATTGCTCTCCGCTTAGTCATTACTGCGTAGTCCTAATTTTCTATATATTCAAATAGACGAGAGTCTCGACTATAATATACTCGTAAGTCATCAATCCAGACCGCCATGTGGGCCTTGTTGTGTAAATTGTAGGTCTATAATTATTCGTTATTGGTACTAACTTTGAATTAACAATAATTTGTATGTGTATATGATTTTCCAATCTCAGTTAGTCCCGATCATCTAATGATGTATTCGTTCATGTGTTCCTTTAGAATTTTTTAAAGATTTCTTTCATGTCTTTGCTGAATAATATTTTTGTTGCTAGTAAATAAGTTTTTCATCGTTTTTCCCCACCTCCCGCTATATTTCTCTGATTTGCTTTAAGAATAAAATAAGACCAACTGGTATAAATTGTGCAGAGGGTTGTTTTGTATGGGCACTATTTTTATCGGCTCTTTTATATTAACGAGGAAGTTTAGTGCTGCGGGAATTGGATATAAAAATGTTTTCTTACGCCCGGTAAAAATTGGAGCATTCAATCGTACGGCGAAGTTTCTCTAAGAAGTATAAAAAAATAAAAAATGTATTTCAATAAAAATTAACTACTGCAAATGGCGCCACAAATTCTTCAAAATCAACCAATGATAGAGTTGTAATAGATTTTCAGTTTCCGGGAAGCCATCTTTCTAATCAGGACAACTCACGGAAGCGAACAAGTTCCACTAGAAAACAGGCCTGGTCGCGCAGTGCCGGCTTACGAAGTCAGTGCTGTCACATTTCTATGAGAGATTTCCCCGAATTTTTATTTGACAACTTGATTTGAAAAATATTTTTTTTTCTGTACATTTCATACATTTATAGATAGGTCATTTAGTCATATTTTCGTATTTTACTAGGCTTTGCCAAGAGAACTAATGCCGTCACGCGCGGAGTAATTAAAATATTACAAAATTTCGTAGCGTAGCGATACGGTACAAAAAAAATCGCTTAAAATATAAAAAAAAAACACTAAACTTCCTCTAAATATAAATTAATTTCTTTTTACGCATTTTCGATCGCAGGCCTTATGGCATGGAATGCCCTCACAGCCGAAATGCGAAACTGTAAGAGTTAAGTGATGTTTAAAAAAAAAAACTTAAAACTCGTCTGTTTGTCATTTAAATTATTTGAATAAATCCGTAGCATAACGTAGTGATAAAATAAATTATTTTGCTGAAAAGGTTTACTAGATTTATGAAAATGTAAAGAAATTTTAACGTTTTATTTCATTATATGCTTACATTTACTTTTTATAATAAAATATGCCTCACGTTAGAAGCGCATTAAAAAGTAGACGTCCCTGATTAACTTACTTCTGCTTCAAGTACTGGTTGTGGAAAACAAACTAAATGCGATTGTTTAAATCAAATCCAAGGCAATTTATTTCAGCGATTACATGTGCCCATCTTATTAATCAATCGATCATTTTTATGAAAGATAAAAATGAAAACAGCGTTTTAAAATATAATATAATGTTTTCCACTTGAGACAGCGTTTACAAGCACAAGGACGTAAGCGGCTTATCAAGCGGGTGACGGCAATAATGATCCAGTTGTAGGAACGCTATGACGCCCGAAGGCATGGCGGTGGAACTCAGTTCGGGGCTCGCTCTCCTGTGGGGCTCGAAACCCTTTCGCAGTAATTCGGAATCCTCGCGGAAAAGTTCCAACACTCTGTTAGAAGACCCACGGCGAAAGCTGTCATCTCCCGCTACCCCTTCATTCAAGAAAGCGTCACCGCCGCGAAAGTTTTCCTCCCCCGCCTACTTCGTCCATCCCCCTAACCTCGACGGAGTTCAAATCGCGACCGACCCCGTCGCGCCTACTCGAGGACGCGTGAGTTCGAGACAAAGTGATAGTGCGAGTAGATTGGCAGTTCCGGGGCGGAAGTTCTCGTCTCCAGCCGGCCGGAAGTTCGCGCCGCTGAAGCGTCGCACGGGAGCCGCAGCCCCCGACTTCGTGGCTCCCGTGGCGCGGCCTTTCCAGGAAGGTTGGATGTCGAGGTTCGCTATAGATCTCAGAAAGGGAATTGTCAGAAAAATATCTTGGGTATGGATCAGTCACTGCATTACGTCTGTTTATACAGAACGGTCTTACCAGCATTTTCTACAGTGTGTAAATTTTTATTTAATTTTTCATTTGTAACTTAAAATGGGATTTGAAAAAACAGTTGATATACCTATTTGTAAAAATTGCATACGAATTTTCGTTAGCGTTTTTCTTTGGTATCGTAAATAAACACTCTATTTGGGAGACATTTGAGTTTATGTCCTAACTAGAAAACGTTTTTTCAAATAGTTAAATAACTTATTTATTTAACTTTAATGACATTATGTTTAAAGAAAACCCGAAGGAAATACCTTAAAATTTAAAGTATGCAAACTTATATCGAATAAAAGTTAGGATAGTCTTTTTTATTAGTCGACTGTCGCCAGAAATATAAAAATCACTAGAACGATCAGAAAAGAGACTTTTGTTATTTCTTTATTTATCATCCCCGAAGGCAGAAACCACCATAATATAACAATAATTTCCCTGGAGTTTATATAGTAATATTCTTTTTGTCCCTTTTTTAAAATGTCTATTGCAGTTTTTCTTTGAGAAAACGTGAACACATTTCAAATAGATTGTAAAACTCTCCCCTTTTCGTATTCGAATGAGCGTTTTATTTACCATCCCCGTAACCTATTTTTAAATGTATTTTTTTCTTAATAATTCAATAACCGCTATTGTGTTACTGTAAAAAAAAATGTATTGCCGAATTTAAATCGATAATCCAACTGAGATGGCGAACCCTTTTTGAAAAGGTAATATGTAAGCCAAGGCATTTGCAGAGTTAATGATCTTTCCTTAGCTGCTGGAGATGAGGCATGTAAATGCGATAATTTGAAATCGAAAATTAACTTTTCAAATTGAAATAGAAAAATAAGAAAATGTATTTATTGTATGTAGTATATAGGTACTAGGTACGCATTTATTTCAAAATATCCGTTTATTTGTAAAGTTAAAGATTTGTATATTTACCTAATTGTAAGAGTGCGCTTAGAAATCATCGGCAATCTTATCTTATCTAATCATTGAGTTTATAAAGCATTTATAATTAATATAATGAGTTATACAATAATGATAATATCACAAAATACATTGAAGGTATTGATTGTACGATTATGTATTGTACTAATTCGCTGTAATATTTTATAATTCCCGGACTGTTGCCTGAAGTGTATTACTGATCATTAAGACTTGCTCTATATCACAAATGATCACCGATTGGAGTAATAATGCAGTACACTGTAAAGTATGCGACGTGTTTCGTCAGGGACGTATCCCCCGTACTCAACGGGGGTTTCGTCAGAAACGTAACGTTGAAACGTTGGATACGTTCCTGGCGAAATCGTACTCAACAAATTTCGTACTCAACAAATTTCGTACTCAACAAATTTCGTACTCAACAAATTTCGTACTCAACAAATTTCTTACTAAACGGGGGTCACCTATATGCCAACAAAAAACATTTTCAATAATAAAAACGCAACAATGTTGCCCCCTAGGAAGGAAATCCAGGCTGTTTACAAACATCAAAACATTGTTGACTAAACTACTTTAATTATGTTCATGTTATTATCATATCTTTTATACTTACAAGCATCTTATCATACAGTGTTTATACACTAAGCTATTCTGTGTTCTTGTTTTTTTCTTAAGGGGTAGCCTTATCCTGTTCCTATTTACAGTTCTGTATAGTTATATACTACATATCTATAATTTATTTAAGAGACACCGCTGATAGTGACACAACCAGGAACGACCCATGCCTGCAAACCTGCCCCGACTCGCTAGAAAATCCGTGTTGTGTCGGACCACTTTCAATGCATTCATAAATATGTATATTATAATTTATACATAAATAATAATTTTATAAATATCATACTACATAATATATTATATTACTTATTACATCTATACTGGTCAATCACCAGTGATTCCACATTCTATCGCAGTGATTCATTCCTATTCGAAGAAATCAATTAGTCAAACCTGATTCGAATTTTGAAAAGGATTCAGACTCCTTCGTCACCTCATCCAGTAAATTGAAGATGCTTGGACCTACCACAAAGAAATGCCTCTTAGCCAAAGTTGTTTTACTTTTGCAACATAATAATTTACGCTAGAGAAATATCTGATGATTATTTTTTGTTGTGTGCTTTGCTTACTACTGGCCCAAAAGTAAATCAGACATGACTTAAAATAAAATTATAAATTTTATTTTTGAAGCAATAATTCAAAAGTTTTCATACCAATGTACACACTTCGAAATTCATTTCAACTGATTGATATACTTAAGGATATGGAAATTCCAAATAATACGAAACTAATCTCATTCGACGTAGTTAACCTCTACCAATACTCCAATTGCAGATACAAAAGAAATAATCTCCGAATTACGCAACAGTTTAGATTTGGATAAAAAATCATTTCTAATTTATGTATATTTTGTAATATTTGTTTGGACCAAAACTTTTTTCAGTATGATAATGTAATTTATAGCCAAACACAGGGTTTGCGTATGGGACAGCCTAGTAGCCCATTGTTTGCTGACACATTTATGAATGAACTGGAGAATGAAATATTTTTAAAAGCATTCACCACTTCTTAAACTTATCATATTATGGCGGCGGTATGTGGACGATGTTTTTTATCTCTGTACAGGGACGGTCCGAGAAATTCAGACATTCCTTAGCTTCCTAAATTCATTACGTAAAGAAATAAAATTTACTTTAGAACATTTAGAAATAGAAAAAGATTTTAAAAAAAACTTTCTTGACTTGCCTTTAATAAAAAAATTGCAAAATTGATTTTCGATATGTACGGTAAACAAACAACAGACACAATTATTCATGATTCTTCAAATTATTCGATTACCCATAAACATTTCGCATTCCATTCAATGATAAATAGGTTAATGAACGTTCCACTAGATAATACTAATTTAAAAAAAGAACTTAATACAATAAAACAGATGGCTAATAATAATGATACAATTGGAATTTAATTGATAAAATATTAAATCAAAAACTAAAACACGAACCTATAAATGAATCTTTACATTGTACTAATACAATATATAATACCCGCAATAAATAAAGCTAACCCACCTACACAATGGAGGCGGATTCTTTTTATAAATGTCAATTTTCTAAACAATTATCTGATTCCCTACCATCAAACATTAAACCTGCATTCTACACAACTAATAATATAGAAACATTATTAATAAATCACATAGACCAAGTCCCTAAATATAATTAATCTGGCATATACCAATCAAACTGTAATGATTTTGACTCAATCTGTATTGGAAAAGAAACTTTAATTTTAGAGTAATAGAAAAGTTAAGGTGCCTAAATATTTTTTTTCTGAATTCGCAAACCATCTGATAGAAAATAATCCTAATTTCAATAAAGACTGGATTAAAAGTTCTTCATGTTGAAAATAATATATTAAAATTAGACAACTTGGATATCTCAAAAATTAATAAAGTGATTCATAAGAAAAAAATAATAAATATCCAAATAAACAATATTTCCTTTATTCCACTCCTGTCTGGTTTTGAGCATATCCATCTCACATTACCATCCTTACAAGACAAAATACTTGATTTATTAGTTTCATACACAGCATAATACTAATAAAATATATTACCTTGATAAAGAAGCTTGTATAGTTTTGAAAACGGCCGGTAGAAAAAATAAAAAATAAGTGGTTAAAACAAAGTTGGTTGTATTTATCTTATTAAAATAAAATTGCCTAATATAAGGACTTTGACCTGTTTGAATAACGAGTCCGACGGAAAGATCGGAGAGTACTTCTGTATTATGTTTTATATTGTTTTTTGGGTGACCATCATCATATTAAATTAATTTCATTTACAAAATATTTATTTTATTTTTTTATTTTTTTATTTATTAAGGGAAAACAACAGTTGTTATATAAGAATACAAAATATAAAAAATAGTACATACATCCAGAAGTTTTTCACAAATATAATGAGAGAACATGTTACACAGTAAAGAGAAAAATAATATATTATATAAGACATGAGAAAAAAAAGAGCTCGTAAGAAGGTTAAGGGATGAGGGAATAGAGTGGAGGAGTGGAGGAGAGGGATTTTCATAATATAGTTGACCATTTCAAAATTTTGATATTTTAATAAAATAAACATAATTAAAGGAACATAAACTTATTACACACTGACAAATGTTTCATTTTACAGTGTTCTAAAAAGTTTTTTTTGAAGTCACAAAATTTGGTATTAAAAATATCTAAACGAGGACAAAGTAAATTAAATTTGGAGCAGCCACGATAAATAAACGAGTTTTGAACATATTTTTTTTGGGCAATGAATTATAAAAAAATGAACTTGTCGTGTTGACTTTACGGGACAATTGATTGAAATACGCTCCAAGAGATATGGACTATCGATAAAATTGTTTAAAATATATAAAAATATATTATATTTCACTATAACCAATTTGTACTTGTCGGGGGCGTACGGCGCACTCAACAGCGCACTGTGGAACCAAATTCAGAATTCACTATAAAAAGTTAAAAACTTAAAGTTAATATATAGTAAGGTATTCGAAAAAATTGTTTATAAAAGCATTTATCCCATTATTGTTAAAGGAATTCCTCCACATCAGCACGGTTTTCTCAAAGGCAAATCAACCGCGTCTAACTTAATTGAGTTTACGAACTTTGTACTTCGTTGTATGGATAAATGTGAACAGGTGGATGTGGTCTACACTGATTTTGAAAAGGCATTCGATCGTGTGGATCATATCATCCTTCTGAGAAAAATTCTTAACCTTGGAATACGAGGTGACGTATATCGATGGATATCATCCTACGTAAGCAACAGGAGCCAAGCTGTCGTACTCGGAGGTTTTCGATCCAATTTTATAGATATTACATCGGGAGTTCCTCAGGGTTCACACTTGGGTCCTTTGCTCTATAATGCTTACCTTTATGATATATATGCAGTCATCCATAATTCAAATTTCTTGATGTATGCTGACGATAAAAAAATATATTTGAATATTAAAGATACTAGTGACTGCTATAATCTCCAAGACGATCTTCACCGATTAACAGATTACTATGAAAAAAATTTCATAAATGTAAATGTCTCAAAATGTTTACTCATTTCTTTTTCACGTAGCTCCAATCCTATTTCACATCAATATTTTTTAAGTAATCAAGCTATACAACGAGTTGAAAGTGTTCGTGATCTTGGAGTGATTCTAGATAAGAAACTTACGTATGAAAACCACATCGAAAATATAGTGAACCGGGCACACAGAATCTTAGGTTTTGTTATCCGCACTTGCCAAGTTTTTAATGATATTGGTAGTATCAAATTAATTTATTTCGCTTACGTTCGTAGTCTCCTTGAATATGCCTCCTCTGTGTGGTCTCCCCAGTATTCCATACACAAGATAAGGCTTGAAAATATTCAGAAAACATTTTTGAGACATCTCAATTGGAGATCCAGATTTACGGACCTTAACTATAAAACTTCTTGTCATAAACATAATATACTTAGTCTTGAGGATCGTCGTTTGTTATTAGATATGGGTATTTTACATGACATTCTTAATGGACGTCTTGATAGTCCTGTTCTGGTTTCTGAGTTGGCCCTTAACGTACCTGGCTACCGCACCCGTCACACGAATCTATCTCTTTTCCATGTACCCACAGTTCGCACCAACTATGCTCAGAACTCTCCTCTGATTCGCTTGACGCGTAATTATAATTTATTTTTCAATAACATAGACATATTTAATTACAGTAAACTCACTTTTAAAACCAAAATTAAAAAACTATTATTTGGAAAAAATTATGTTTCGTTATAAAAAAAAATATATTTATATTTTTACATTATAATTTTAAATTGTTTCTATTCACTCATATCAAATACACACTTACCCTGTCCTTAAACCTACCCTCACACCCATATACAATCACACACATATTCACATACCTACCAAAACCACACTCCACTTTTTTACACACGCATCCTCACACACAAAAAAAAACTCGCACACTTGCACTTCTATAAATTATATTTAACTGAACTGGATTTTTATAATTGTATTTATGTGAAAAACTGATTTGGCTTTATTTTATGTTTTTTTTATTATGTTGTGTATATTTCTTTGTATTGCTGTTGTTTTTCTTAATAAACAAAAAAAAAAAAAAAAATATATATATATTTTAATATTTTGAATTTTAATCGTTTTGTGAATTTGGGCCCACTGTGCGGCATTTAACTGTATGAAAATGCAATCATGTCATTTCTGATGCAAAATTAATAATCTGTGGAAGTAAAAGATTTACCTCGAAACCGGTCGGCTTTTAACTAGGACTAAAAATATGTATCTTGTACGTAAGCGTTCGGGCATTTTTAGTTTCACGCACATAATTTATTTCACTTGAATTTTTATGTGTCTAGTTCCTCGTAATTTCTCGAAGAATGTTTTGTGAAAAAATATTTTATTAATACGTACTACAAATCTTCGCTGCGGGTTCTTATGGGCGCTGTCGCACGTAGACGGTTTTGTGATGGTGGGAATAATCGAATTAAAATATTCGATTATTAAAAAGATCGAGACATTTCGAAATGCTTACAACTAATCGAGTTCACTCGTACTAATCGGAAAAATAATCGAGATATCTCGAGTGAATTCATTCGAAATGGTTTTCCGAGACATTCGAGATATGAATTCGGACTTGAGATTTCGAGACAATTGAAATATGATTTCGGACTTGAGATTTCGATTTTGACATTTCGAGACAATCGAAATATGATTTCGATCTTGACATTTCGAGACAATCGAAATATGATTTCGGACTTGAGATTTCGAGACAATCGAAATATGATTTCGATCTTGACATTTCGAGACAATCGAAATATGATTTCGGACTTGAGATTTCGAGACAATCGAAATATGATTTCGGACTTGACATTTCGAGACAATCGAAATGTGATTTCGGACTTGAGATTTCGAGACAATCGAAATATGATTTCGGACTTGCGTATCTTGATCATTTTTTTGTTACATGAAGTTCAGATGATCAGACTATGAAATATTTTAGTGTGAAAACACCCTTATAAATAAATATTTCAAATCAACCATGTTGGGAATCGAACCCGAGACCTCTTGCATGGTAGGCAAAGCGCTGACCATTACACCACGAGGCCGACATACAACTTTCACAACGTTGGCGAACTTTCTTTCATACATTTTCAAGAAATTTACAATTTATTGTTCTAATTTTTACCGTGCGTAATAAAACATGTTTTATATCAAATTTCCCGTAGGGATGAACTTCCTCATTATTATTGTGAAGTACTTTGTTATAACACATGTATTTTTTACCCCCCCACCCAACAGTCAGCAATTTTTTTTTTTTTTGGCCGTTTTCTTTAATTTCACGGTAAAAAAACCGATTTATTCGATGTTTGAATTCGATTATTTGCATGTCTCAAATGCTTGTATTTCGATTATCTAAATATTTCGATTATTCCCATCATTACTGTGTTGCTGTCATCGTATCTCCGTTAGCATGTTTAATAAATAATATCCTCGCACTCTCTCCGTCCTTACCGTAATCAGCTTTCACGTTGGCTAACTGCTGTGAAATTATTTTATATAAATCGCATCAGTGCATGTTGATACATATCGTCTGTTTTAGCTCAACGCCGTGTATTAGCCAATAAAAAAATAAAATGCGTTTTTGGCGTTTTTAATTGAATGCAAGCCGCTTTGATTGGTGTTTTGATTTCAATGTCGATATTGACCAATAGACATCTTGCATTCGATTAAATTCAATACATCGAATAAATCATCCCCACCAAAGTACACTTACAAGTTCTTTAGAATACCTTGTACCCAACAGAACAAGACTCCATACTACATTTAATTTGCCAGTACCTGGGACTAACTCAAGGAAAAACGACTTTTTCTTTAGAGCATGTCATTATTATAATACTGTTCTCTCCGGTCACGCAGACATTTTTCATCTCTCCTATATGAAATATAGAAAATTCCTTATAGACAGTACACCCGTTTAGTTTTACGATGTCAGTAATTATGTATGTATTCGTATGTTCATTATTATATTTTTGTACCTTTTACATTATTTTCATATAACTTTTTTCTTTTCTTATTCTTTAAATTTATCTCGTTTCTATTAACTTTATTTTTATAACTGTATTTAAGTATATGTTTTTAAATTTTTTTGTAACTTCTAAGTGCCTAACAATTGTTAGTTGCTTTTATTTTGATACCAATAACGTACTTAATTAATATCTTACACCATCGTGGAAAATTTTTATTGACTGTTTTCACAATTTTCGTTCATATGTATTCTTATTTTCTGTATACAATATATTATGTAAAAACTGTTGTTTTTTTCCCAAATAAAAATAAATGCATAAAGAAGCAAGCAATACCGCGTATATCCCGAACTCTATTTGATTGGATTTAAGTTGATTATTGGCAATTCTCGATGGAATCCCATTGTAATGACGCAATAAGTTATATTTAAATATATAAGTTACTAATTAAAAATACTAGGTTCACTTCCGCTTATTTGATCAATTAGCGCGTTCATAGAATAAAATCTTCTCTTACAGTACACCGCCAATGCATGTTTTTAATAATTTGTCCCACTCTGCTTCATTGAAATAATATGTATTGTATGTCTTTCGATTTATTTTTTAATGTATTTTCACTCTAGATAATATTTAGTTTTATGTAAATTATCCTTACACTGTATAATATTTACCAGTCTAAAGATGCCCATTAGAGAGTGAAAGCGCTAATTGGTCGAAAAAAGAAGTGGAAGTGTACCAAATTTTTGAAACTTATGTTTAAATATATGTTATTACACCATTGCTGCCAGTTTAACTGCTACAGTTAACTTTGTACGGACCATACAATACTGCCGCCATAAGAAAGAAGGACGTTTCTACATAAAACAAAAAACGGAGAAAATAAATATTTTGTAACTCGGAGATTGAAGAATTCGCTGTGTGAAAAATACTACAGAAAATAGGTATGTAAGTATGCGACAGTATGTATTATGGTTTGCCCTAACGGAATATATATATTAATTTTATGTTATATATTAAAACAATAACATTTTCATTTTCTTTTTAGTAAAAAAAATACAAGAAAATATGTTATACTTTAATGAAAAGACGTTTCTAGCTAGAAACGCCCTTTTTATTTTCTAATTAAGTAAACGACTTTCTTTTTTAGTGTTAATATGCCAATCGATTCTACTCAACTAAATAAAAATGACGTAACTGGCCATTTACTCTTTTTCTAACTAATAACGCCGACCTTATAATCAATTAACTTCGAAATTACCAGCAGATCTTAAATTTAATTGAAAAAGAGTAGGTACATTCATTACGATGTTTTTAAAAACGGAATAGAAGAAAAAATAAGTATTTTAATCAGTTTTTAATAATTATCTGAGCTAGAACAGCCTTTTATATTTAGTAATCTTCAAGACTTTTTGCAGTTTAGTCTCATTTATTAGTGAAAATAATAGGGTTGTGGTTATTTTAGGAAGATAGATGTATTTTTAGTAGATGCGTATTTTTTTCCTGATTTCGAATATGTATTTAACTCTTTCCGAAAAAATGTTAGATGCGTCTTTCTTATGACGGCGGAGTAATCAAATATTTCATTTTTTTTCACGAAATTAACGCATCAACGATCATTTCGCTTTTCACATTGAAAATAAAATAGTTAAAAAAAACATTTACCAACTATGCAAATTTTCAATAATTAATTATGGTTCAATAATAAAGTACAAGCAATAGTTACTTAATACTTCTAAAGCAAAAATATTAAAGGTCAAGGGATCCTTAATAACTCACTGTCCACAGAATGTAAATGATAAAAATTTAATTTACTGAAATCATCATCATCGTCATTTCCTTTTCGCACCTAATGGTGCATAGAGCACTGCATTGGTACACCAATCGCAGCGTATCTTGATCATTTTTGTTACATGAAGGTAAGATGATCAGTCGCACGCTTCAGGTACCAGTCCAGGGACTATGAAATACCCTAGTGTAAAAACACCCTTTTATTTATTTTACATTTTTTTTGTTTTCAATTGTCACATTTTTATTACATAATTATCACTTAATTAAAAAACAAAAAAAGCACAAAAATTAATCTTTCATATCAACCATATCGGAAATCGAACCCGAGACCTCTTGCATGGTAAGCAAACGCGCTGACCATCACACCATGAGGCCGATCACCGAATTACTGAAATTTATTTTATTTTAATTTATTTTATTTAATGCACAAAATAAACAAATTTATGTAGACACAAGTGTATGTTTTTTATGTCCCGACTTGTTTGAAAATTCCGTGCTAAGTCGGTACTCTTCGATATATAAATCAAAAATATTTATTTACACATTTAAACAATATACTGGTAATTAAAACAATATGCAAAATAATCAAAACAATATACAAAATAATAATTGAAAAATATACAAAATAATAATAGAAAAATATAAATAATAAAAATTTATACATGTCGAAAAATGGAATGTAGAATAGAAATCACAAAGTTACATTTTTAATATTTCGACTTGTATCTTGGTACGTATTCTGTTGGGAAGTTAAAATTTATCTTCAATTTTATCAACAAAGTAAAATTAAGTTTTCAGTGATTACATTTTTTTTCTAAACATATTCAATTGCCGGTTACCAACGAAGACACTGAATTTTTTATATAAATATTCACACTTTCGTACATCAATATCGATATTAGTTTATACCGTCTCTTCTGAGATTATGGCCGCGATTATGAAGAAAACGTTCATAATCGCGGTCCTGGTTTGCCTTTTATAAATAGACAATGGTCGGTAATGAATGATAAATAAATTAACAAAATAGTAATAAAAGCGTGCGTAAATATACATACCGTACCTACATTCACGGAGACTGGATCGCTGTGCACGTGCAAACCACGAGCCTACTGGGTGATATCGCACGATTGGTCCATTTCACACCACGGCAAAAATCTACACGGCATGATAAAATACAATACGGTGGATCGATATTTATTGTTTTACAATTATTTACTTTTTTTAATGCCCGGCAAACGCAATAACCAGTACACCATGAGACCGGCTGATCTCCAATCGATTTCATTTTGCAGCGTTTTGACCTGAGACTACTCACTAAATTTAAATAATGATGTTAATAAATTTATCATCAAAATCTCTTTTGTTAAGTTTCACTATATTATTTGAATCGGGTTGTGGTCCCGTGGCTAGTGTTGTGGACTCACAGATCAGAGGTACGAGGTTCGAACCGTAGCTTTGCAGAAAGCAGCCATTCCACAATTTTGAAAACATTGTATATTAGTGTTATCGAGTTCAGGAAGGTCAATTATATGTTCTCCTCTAAACAGCCAGTCCGCTTTCATACAAAAAAAGTTGTAATAATCACCTTCTAAAAATTTCATGGTGTCAAAACGTCATGAAAATGAATGTCACCTCGTACATTCAGATGAGATTTCATTCAATATGAGATTTGGCTGTTTTCCGTTTAATGCGTATTTTAGGTTGTGTGGTCAGCCAGACTTAAAAAAATCACCAAAATTCCTTTAAAACGTAAACAAATTATTTTTAATGTTATAATAACAAATTAATTATGTGATTCTTTGCAATAAATTAAGTACCCAAATATAAATAGTGAATCTTTAAAATCAATTAAGTACCCAAATATAAAAAGTGATTATTTACAATTAAGTACCGTCCTATAAATATAAAATAATATTATGATAAATTTAAAATGACGTAGCCAGACATTAAAAATCATTAAATCTAGTTATACACATAATTAAATTCTTTTTTGTATTAAAAAAAGGAATGCATGCATTATTTATCGTTTGCCAAAGTAAAAAACATTCCAACTGTTGCGAAGATTTGATTATTTACTCTTTTTAAAAAAATGCTATTATCTCAGTTTCACTTTTCTATGGCTGGCTGCTTTCTGCTTTATGCATAACTACGTTCATTTGATTAATGTACTTTTAGATAAACAATTTATTATAACGGACTTAGACATTTTTAAATTACATAATTCAGGGTATAAACGTGAATAGGTAATTTAATTTTTACTTGAAACCTTTCTTATCTTATTTTCGCTCTCTGATTTGCCTTTTTATTAAATAACTTTAAGGTAAACGTCTGTCTTTGATAAGTCTATTCAGGTCTTTTATAAATGCTAAGTTACATTAAGATTATTGAGAATAAAGGCGCCGCCCGTATAAAGGCTAATGGAAAACGTAAACGATATTACGAATACATGACATGTGATTTCTATTAAATGTACCGTAAACATTGGGACATAATCAAAATATTCTCGATTAGTTTATACATTTAGGTATAAAAATTGAAAAGTATTTTCAGGCCTTGCTGCATAGGTAAAATAATTCAGCCAGATGAATCTCGTCCCCACCAATAAAGGTTTCAGCTCTTTTACTTCACAAAAGTCATATAGAATAGTCGAGGAAATGTAGATTTTCAATCAAGTGGCCGCGTAAACCAGCTAATTACAGGTTATAAGCCCTGGAAATTCCTACACTTCCTTTTTTCCTTCTCAGAAATGTTTTTACTCTTTGTTGCATCAATAATATTGTTAACAAATTACAACAGGGATGGAGAAAACCTTAAATAAAGGGATAAGAAAGTCTAGGCATTTACAGGGCTTACGACCTGCCGTTGGCTGGTTTAAGTAGCCACTTTACACACTGTGTAACATTCACTATTTTGCCTATGTTGTTGATTTAAGTGAAGTTAAAGAGCTGAAACCTTTATTGCTGTGAAGAGATTCATCTGACTGAATTATTTCACATACTAGGCAACGCCTGAAAACAAGTTTTCAATTTTTAAACGTCTTCTTAGATCAGTTGGTTTCATTACAATATTTGAGTTTGTCCAAATGTTCGTAGACCAAATGTTAATGACTCCCGAGGGTGTGAAATCCAGTCTTTTGTCTACGAACTTTTGGACAAACTCAAATATTGTAATAATATTGTTGATTAAAGCTGCTGGTCTAATGAGAAACATAAAAATGTGTTTTCTGGTTTAGCCTAGAGGTAGAGATATTACTAGAAATACTTCGGATGAATCGTACCTGCATCAGTAAACGTTTCAGATCTTTTATTTCATAAAAATCGGCATATTTATGAAATATGGATGTTTTTTTTATTAAAAAAAATAAAAAAATCTGAAGATACCTTGTACTCGTATTACAATAATGACTCATCTATGTACATCGTCTTAATGTAAAACAACATTTCTTTTTAAATTCATTCAAACTCTTTTCATTCTTTTTACATTCAGGCATCTCTTCATACATTTTTAAACGTTTATGTACGTGCATTTTTATTATTCTTATTTTTCTGTTTAAACATAGGCAGAGCAAAATGGTTAATCTTATCTTATTCATAATTAATGTTTTGTTTGAATGTTGATATTTTTATTTATGTTTATGGCATAATTATTTTTTTGTATTCTTTAATAATATGCACGCAACACAGGGCCTTGGCCTCATAGAGTTAGGGATACGTCTTTTTTGTAATTTGTATATTTATATGAATAAATAAATTTTTAAACATTACGAGTGGAAGTTTTCTATATTCTAAGGACAATTTTCCTTCGTCTAAAAATGTATCATTTTTTATTTGGCAAATATTTATAAATTATTGCTGTTTTTAACAGTTTTTTAAAGATCCATCAAAATGTTTTAGGAAGTTTTTTACGGGTCGTCTCAAAATGCATAATTTTAGCAAATTATTTCCTTGTTAATTTTGCCATTACAAAACTATTTAATAAAACTGTTAGTTATGTAAAAGTATTTAGGAATGTGTATTTATGTGATTTAATTTGCAACTGCTTATGAAGCGGAGATTGCCCGAACCCGTGTTTGATTTACCGATTTTTTTCATTCCTATAAACTCGAATTTCCCATTCGGTAATAAATTATAATGTTCGTATGATGTTTTGTCGATAACATATTTGGTATTATAATATAAAAAAAGAAGACACCTGTAAAAATGCATAATTGTTTCAATATTGGATAGGAAATTAACGTTTACAACGTCGGCAAATCTCTTAAGCTTCCTAATGTATACTACAAACATTGTTGTGTGCTTACATACATTTCTTACCCTCGTCACTTCATGACTAATGTGAAGTCAAGATCATGCAGAACAATATATCGTTAACTTGAGGATTGTGACAAAACAAATCAAGAAATAATATAACTTCAATGCGCGAACAATGTAAAGTAAAGGCTTTAAAAATAAACACAAATCACAAAATCAGGGTTGACAAGGTTTAAGTCGATGAAAATAAGACGATTATTTTAACGAACATTTTTGTTTTAATAAATAATAATAAAATAAATAAAACAACTTTGTTTTTAACCACTATTTTCCTATTAATTCTTTTTACCGACCGGTTTCAAAGCAAACAAGCTACTTCGTCAAGGTTTACGTAACTAATGAATTCTTTCCTATTTTATTTTTATCATGTTTACTAAATACTACACGTTTATTTTATTATAATGAATAACCACAAAGTTAGTGCTTCAAATATAAAATTTATATATATATTAGAGATATTTTATTTAAAACTTCGATTACAAATAATAATTACTTTGGTGGACTTATTGCTAAAGTATTATATTCCAGCTAACCAAAAACAGACTTGTCAAAAGAAGAGTTGGTCAAAAATTTGTACTTAAAACCATAAATATATATCAAAAGATACACACATAGAAAAAAAATATTAACTAAAAATAACAGCTGTTTTTCAATTGGGAGATAAGGCTTGCACGTATAAACTTTTTTTTTAAGTACATTATGTTATACTTATTAAATGATGAGGAATTTGGTATCAGATAATGAGTTTGAAAGTAGAGAGAAAGAAGAACCAAGAAAAGAAAATGGAAGAAAAATATATATTTAAAAAAACAGTAAAATTCAGGGAGTTCAGGATTCTGAGGATATATAATAATGTTTAATGCGTACTTATTTTAAATACTAAAAAAAAAGGAATATGGAAATTCAGATTTATGATCTGTAACCAGCAGTTCAAGGTTATTACTTTACGCATTTTCTTCACCATTCTGTGCTGAACATGCTTTCGGTCATGCAAA
Source organism: Micrasema longulum (assembly GCF_059751315.1). NCBI lineage: Eukaryota > Metazoa > Arthropoda > Insecta > Trichoptera > Brachycentridae > Micrasema > Micrasema longulum. The sequence continues at coordinate 2,990,098 of NW_028277303.1, forward strand.
TAATCATTTTAAATACGTTAATATTAATATTTAAATAAAAAGTAAATTTCTCTGCATGAGGGAAGTTCAGCATGTAGAATAGTTAAAGGGGATTCACATCGTAGTTTGCTATCTCAAAAGGCGTGAAACAGGGATGTGTAATGTCACCATGGTTGTTTAATCTATATATGGACAACTGTGTGAAAGAGATAGAATGTATGGGCATTGGAGCAAAAATTGATAATTTTTCAGCAAGCTGTTTGTTGTACGCCCATGATGCAGTTCTTTTAGCAAGCAGCAAGGAGCATTTGCAACAAATAGCCTCTATAATGTATGATGTACGAGTATGCCTTGAGAGCGAATTGGTGATGAACGAAAGTAAGTCAAAAGTAATGGTATTTGAAAGGGGAAGTGAGGTTACTGATTGCATAATAAATGTAAACAGCGAATGTCTTGAACAAGGAGAAGAGTTTGTGCATCCGGGAACTATTTTTTTAAGAAATGGAGAAGTAGAAAAATATGTTGAAAAGAAAGTGAACGCTGGCAATAAAATGAACGGCGCACTGAGCACAGTAATTGATAATATAGTTATATAATAATATTATAATGGAAATCGAAGCTAAACTAGCAGTGCACAATGGAGTTTTAGTCCCATCACTTGTGTTTGGAAGTGAAACATGGAACTGGCAGAGGAAGGATGCAAGCCGAGTAAATGCGGTTGTTATGCGATTTATGCGATAAAAGTGTGAAAAATCAATGTATGACAGGGTTCATCATTCTATTTCCGCAACTAATGGTGCATAGCGCACTGCATTGGCACACTAATCGAAGCGTATCTTGATCATTTTTGTTACATGAAGGTAAGATGATCAGTCCTACGCTTCAGGTACCAGTCCAGGGACTGTGAAATATTCTAGTGTAAAAACACGCTTAAAATAAATATTTCATATCCACCATGTCGGGAATCGAACCCGAGACCTCTTGCGTGGTAGGCAAATGCGCTGATCATTACACCGCGAAGCCGACAAACGACAGAGTTCCGAATGATGAAATCAGACGAGAGTGTAAATCAGTGAGTCGGGTATAATTCATGAGATTAAGAAAGGGTCACAGAAAAGGTTTGCTCATGTAGAACGAATGGATTGCGATATAATAGTAAAACAGGTATATATGGTGAAAATGAACGGTAACGTGGGACGAAGACGACCAAGGAAGTCGTGGCATAATCAGATAAACTAAAATCTTTAGTCTGGTTATGTCAAAAGCAGGCAGAACCGAAGGGTATGTATGACGAGATGTATGAATGTGGAAGGAGCTAGGAATGTATGCCAGGATAGAAAAGTGTGGCGGTCCATTCTATCCGCCTATCCCTATTGGAAAATAGCGTGATTTAGTAGTAGTAAAAAGTAAATTGTCACCCGAATCCCGTTCAGTAATATTCAGTGTAATAAAGAAATTAATTGCTATCCTACGAGCACACAAAAACAAGAATCAAGGCAGCTCGAAACAATCTGTACTATACAGTAGCGTTTACACGAGGACAATACAATATTGTTTTGTCTCATGGTCCGACTTATTGTCCAGGTGTGAACTGCTATTTCTGGGGCAGAACCATTGTTCCGAGACATTGTCATAGAAATAGCCGGGTGGGTTATCCCCGCAAGGCGATGATTACCCTCACCACCGCGTGCGGCCGCATTGTCCTCTTGTGAACGCACACGACAGGACCGTATGACAATAGCGATTTGCTCGTGCGCATATTTCCTGCCGATAATGTCCGCAGAAAAAACACCCTGCTATTATTTAGTTTGTCCTTCAACAATTCCAGTACATTTTGGGATAAAAGAAATAATATTTTTCGCGAACCCGCCGCCCGTAACAAACGTCGCGTTGTCGTGTATTCATTTTTGCAGCGGTCACGTGTGAACTACGGCTGAATTTTTACATTGTCCCGGAGTCTAGTCCTGCGCGTTTGAGGTCTTTCACAGAGCTGGGACTAGACTATACTGCCCTACATATTGTATTGTTCTCGTATAAACGTTACTTTAAGGACTAAAGATGTTTAATTAGTTGCCGAAAGAGATAAGTGATGTTGGATCTCTCGAATTGTTTCGTGGAGTGGCAATGGTTTTCGATAAAAACAAACATCCATATACTCGTAGGTTATTTTATTAATATTTAAAGCATTAACTTTGTTACAATATTTTGAGTTTGTCCAAATGTTTGTAGACAAAAGACTGAATTTTACCCGCTAGGGAGTCATGATTAACAAATTACAACATAGATGAAGAATATTTTAGAGAAGGTTATAAAAAAGCAATAAAGGTTTCAGCTCTTCTACTTCACTAAAATCTACGGATGAAAGAATTGAAAAAATTAAGGTGTTAAAACATAGGAAAAATTGTGAATGTTACGCAGTGGCCTCAGCCTAGCTTCAGAATTCACATTTATATAATGTATATATAAATGTAAATCTCCAACTAAAAGGTGTCAATATTGAGAGAGTGAAACAGTTTAGGTACTTAGGCAGTATCATCATTGAAAATCTAGACCCCGACATTGAGTTAAAATGCAGAATAGAAGCAGCCCGAACAGGATTTAATAAAATTAAAAATCTTCTTTGTGACGATAATATAAACCTTAAGCTGAGACAACGAATGGTCAAATGTTATATATGGTCTGTCTTACTGTACGGTGTAGAGGCGTGCACTCTAAAAGTTAATATTGTAAACCGCCTTGGAGCATTTAAAATGAGGATCCACCGTAGAATGTTAAGAATATCTTGGACCGATATGATAACCGACAATGAAGTATTACGTAGAGCCAATACTAATAGAGAACTATTCACCACTGTTAAGCTCCGTAAGATTTCATATTTTGGCCATTTGTTGAGAGGTGATAAATATGCCATACTTCAGCTTGTCATGAAGGGGAAGATCGAGGGACGTAGAGGGGTCGGAAGAAAACAGCTTTCCTAGCTTCGAAACATCCGAGCATGGACCAGAATAAGAACTGTGGAGGAGCTGTTTCGCGCTGCTCAGGATAGGGAAGCTTTTTCCCAAGTGATCGTCAACGTCGGGAGGACCCGACATGACACGTGAAGAAGAAGAATAATATATGGAAGCTAGATTATCAAACGTCTTGCAGCTACAAGGCGCATTAACATTTGTCAAACAAATTATGTTATTTGAAATCTATGGTGAATTTAATATTTAAAAATGATCATGATTATTATTTTACAAATAATATTTCGAGCACTCACTTTTGATTTTCTATGTTAAATAATGTAACTAAAATATTAAGTTATGTGATTATTATTTTTGAAATGACTTTATTCCAACCCTTATGGTTGAGCGTCGTGCGCTACGCCGTGAATTAATGACGTAGATAACACAAACTAATAATTCTCTTAGGTTCTGTCCCGAGTTGCAGCGCGAATAGTGTATTGTTCGCCTAACTAACCACAAAGTCTCCACAACACGTTGTAATTCCGTCGCTTTAGTTTGTTTTTGTCCAACATACCATTTTTAACTAAACTAAGTTAAGTGAACGGGAGTTATGAAAAACCTATATTTATTTATTTTATTTATTTTGTTTATTAAGAAAAACAACAGCAATACAAAGAGAAATATACACAACATTATAAAAAAAAACATAAAATAAAGCCAAATCAGTTTTCCACATAAGTACAATTATAAAAATCCAGTTCAGTTAAATATAATTTATAGAAGTGCATGTGTGCGAGTTTTTTTTTTGTGTGTGAGGATGCGTGTGTAAAAAAGTGGAGTGTGGTTTTGGTAGGTATGTGAATATGTGTGTGATTGTATATGGGTGTGAGGGTAGGTTTAAGGTCAGGGTAAGTGTGTCTTTGATATGAGTGAATAGAAACAATTTAAAATTATAATGTAAAAATATATATATAATTTTTTTTTATGACGAAACATAATTTTTTTCAAATAATAGTTTTTTAATTTTGGTTTTAAAAGTGAGTTTACTGCAATTAAATATGTCTATGTTATTGAAAAATAAATTATAATTACGCGTCAAGCGAATCAGAGGAGAGTTCTGAGCATAGTTGGTGCGAACTGTGGGTACATGGAAAAGAGATAGATTCGTGTGACGGGTGCGGTAGCCAGGTACGTTAAGGGCCAACTCAGAAACCAGAACAGGACTATCAAGACGTCCATATTTATAAAATCAAAATATTTTTATATATTTTTTATATTGTTTTAGTCAGAATTTTGTCTTTAGTTGTGGTCGTTATTTATGTCTATTTCAGAAAAAAATATTAAAGCTCTATTTCTGCAGATTTGTGTCTTCGTCTGTTGGGAAAAAAACGAACTGAAGCGACGATTTGCTGAACATATTAACATTCCATATTTTCTTCACAAAAAAGTTATCTATATCTGAAGTACGTTATGCCAATATTGATAAACTCCCTAGGGGGATACATTCAGGACATATTTATTTATTTTATAAACATAAACGGCAAATCTGCCTTTTACAAACATTTATAGTATTAACATATTTGGCTTAATATTTTTATTTTTTTAAAAACATGAATTACTTTATACCCAAGATTTATAGAAAAAAAAAAAACCAAAAATTATACAGCATATTCAGTAGAATGTTTAAATAATAAAACATTCTACAGTAAAACAACAAGAAAATCATAAGTACTGTTTCACACAGCTAGGACAAGTGAACAAAAAACTGTATTTAAATATATTATGAAATGCATGAATAAATAAATATAAAATAAATAAATATCTACAAAGATTTGAAGACAAGAGAAGTCGTCGTCATGTAAAAATGCCTATGATAACACATATTTTACCACTTGGTCACTGCGTGAGCGTAGGCATCATCTGGCGACGACTATACTTCATATATTGTTGCACTTTTTAGTTTACTTATTATTAGTTTACTTTTTAGTTGTCTTCTTAGATTACTGTTACTTTAATCACTTGAGCAAAAAAATGCCCATTACTAAACCTAAATCAATTATATAAATCAGTTTTTTCAATTTTCTCAATTTCTACTTTTTGCTAATGGTGCAAAGATCTTTGTCAATATCAACGATATATTACACTGTAAATATTCAAGAAGATCTTGATGGTCTGATTGATTACTGTAATAAAAATTAATTGTACAATAATACCTCAAAATGTTATTCAATGACATTTGCTAAAAGTAAAAATTTCATTACGCACAATTATGCGATCAAAGATATTTCCTGTCACGGTGCAGCGAGTTTAGGGACAGGATTTATACTTGATAGTAGATTGCTGTTTGGGTCTCACATAAATGTTATCGTTGAAAAAGCTTACCAAATGCTGGGCTTCATTTTAAGAATATCCGAACCCTTTAAAAACCTAATACATTGAAGACTCTATACAACACTTTTGTACGCTGTAACTTAGAGTTTGCATCCGTTGTGTGGAGCCCACAATACACAACATACATTGAAAGGATTGAAAATGTTCAACGAAAATGTTTAAAATACCTAGATAAAACGCTTTGCTCTAACAGTGGATTTTTTAACTTTGAAAATAGACGCATTTTATCTGAATTATGCTATTTATGTAAATGATTAAATAAAATAAAGTAGACTCTTAAAATCTATTCTCTAAAATATTTTTTATGTCGGTTTCGCGTGATAACAAGTAAATATTTATTTCATCTGCCAGTCTGCAGCACTAACTATGCACAACCCTCTTTCTTCTATCGTTCTTGTTCAAACTAAAATAGTTTTTTTTTTCATCTATCCCCTTAATTTATTCAAAAAATTAATTTTGACTCATTCTATCTAAATAACTAAGACTCACATATTCTGCGATACGCTCCCACTTGCTTTTTAATGAACTCACGCATTACACACACCTGAACTACTCCCACACAAATACACAAACACACCCTTCTGTTGTACCATAATTTAATATGTATGATTTTTATTTAGAAACCTCGCTGGTTTATCTTTATTATGTCATTTAATCATTGTTGACTGTATGTTTCTGTAAAATAAATGAATAAATACAAAATATTTTTAAATGGCGCATTGGGCACATACGGAGGAGACTAAAAATATAAAACTAAATGCAGAAAGGCATCTTAATTCCTCGACACCCCACGTCATTCTTCAGCAATTCGTTTTCTGTTCATAGTGCCAGACTCTGAAATGAGCGCAAAATGTGTGTAAAATGCACATTCTTTGATCGCATGAAACGCCCAAAACATATTAATATGCCTTTATAATCCTAATTTTCCATCATTTCATTCCTCTTTTTTCCGGGATCTACTTCTTGTCTCCTTCCAAGCTCCTTAGCTGATCCCACATCCATTGAATTCCTAATCTCATCATGTAAAATGTGATAGAAGTTTTCTTTAATACGTCTTATATTATGTGGGTTTATGCTCCATTTGTCCGCAGTGCCCACAAAAACATCTGAAATAATAAAAACATTAAGTAATATAAAAATGTTAAAAATACTAATTTTGATCAATTCGGTGTGGTTGTTGGTTTAAACATGCAACTTATTTGATCTTTTTTTGTTTCAGCTTCCTGTAGCGGACCCCTTTCTCGAAAAAGTGAGCTTCAGTGATCTGGGTAAGGATAATTATATAAATTAATGTTTATATTATTTACATGTAAATTCAATTCGTACAATCACTACAACTAGGGTATAGGATGGGAGAGGAATGGTCAATGTGGTCTGTTATGCGGACGATGCTTTAATCAATAATATGACCTAAAAATAATGCTAGACAGACTACACGATGTTTGTAAAAAATATTACATGGTAATTTCCATCGAAAACACAAAATATAACAACATGTATGATCTTACCCAAAACATCGAGAACGTGTAACCTGACTGCAGCACAAACCTATAAATTAACTCAGCACCTTGAGATATTTAGGCATAGACCTAGTCGGAGGAGCTGATCTGTGTGAGGAATAACAGGCCCACGTCAACAAGGTAGCTGCCATCTCTGGTGCTCTGAAATCCACAATATGGGAAAATTAAGATATGGCCACTAAGAGTAAGATGAGAATTTACAAACCACGCGCGAGACCAATAATGTATATGGCGTTGAAGCGAGGGTAGACACAAGCAGGACTAAAGAAGTATTGAGGGCTTCTGAGATGAAGATACTGAGGATGACATCGGGCAAAACTCTTAAGAGATCGTGTGAGGAACACCGGAATAAAAGATAAATGTGAGGCTGAGGGCATTGTAGGAGGGAGTAGACAGCGAAGGAGGAACTATTACGGTAAATTCTGAAAATTGGACTCTACCAGACTCCCTTACATTGCACTATATAATCAGCCTCATTGGACTTGTCCTCGCGAAAGACCTCCTGTAAGATGGAAGGACAGCTGGAAATCCACCCTACAGGAGGTGCAACCCTCTGGAGAAAATACTTTTTTTTTTGCAATCATTGGCTGGTTTAAGTGGCCACTTAACATTCACTATTCTGTCTATGTTTAAAAATTCATATTTCCTCAACTCTTCGCCTGTTGATTTTTGTGAAGTAAATAGCTGAACTCTTTATTGATGCGGGTAAGATTCATTTTTCTTTTTCATCCATTCATCGTTGTCTACAAACATTTGACATGCGCTAAATATGATTGCTAAATAATTTCAACGACGCACCCTTTATTACAACAATACATACGTGGGGTCAGTGGCTTTTACAAAGACGCGTGAAAGTTGAGTTGACAAGGCTGAGGATGAGGAAAAATTTTAGCGGAAGACGGATGTGTGAAAGAGATGGTTTGCAACATCAAATTATTTTTAGTTGCGACTCATTTTGAAAATCGACGCAAAACGTTTGTCGATTTTTCGTTTGCTGTAGCGATAAAAATTTCAGCGCTTTAAGTGGTTCATAGGGCACTGCATTGGCTACGATTAGACGTTCGTCAGCCAGTTTGGTTGGCGGGTGACGGGGGACGATGGCTTTCGGTCGGTGTATCTCGGGCGGAGTTCCCTCGGGAGTGGGGGGAGGCGTGCACGGGCGCCCTCTCCGCCGGGCGCGCAGTCGCCGCGCAGACGGCGGTATAAATAGCGGGCGCGGGCTATATCTGGCCGGCCGGGCAGGCGGCCAGTTGGGCCAGCGTGGCGGGCCCGCCGCACCTCGTGTACTACTCGGACCGCGCCGCCGGGGGACCGCAGCCCGAGCTCGACGTGTACCCGCTCGACCTCATCAAGGAGTTCGAGGAGATCAGCCGCGCCTGGAAGCTCTGGCTGGCCGAGCTGCTGCGCAAAGGTTGGATCGCGCGCGCACGCATACCCTCACTAATACTAATCCGCACCCTCGCCCCACTAACCACTTTTATAACGAAACCTCGCTGAGCCTCCGTGAAGCTCAGATATTTCTTTATACATGGGTATTATACTATGTACAGTTCAGACCTTTCGTTTGAAATTTCTTCGTGTGACGGTCGCAACCGGTATCAGTTCAGAAACGAGAATGACCTCTGAATCATTTATGAATGTCCGAGACTCGAGAGTGATTACAAGTTAACCTCATAATACATTCGGCTTCCTCGCATCAAAAGCATTATTGTGACTTGTGTTTGTTTACCTCTGTCAGTTTAAAATAATAAACAGTGGTTTATTATTATCTTTGTTAACGGGAATTTTCTGAATGTTTCCTACAGATCATTTACAAAATCTCACGGTGGGTTGTTTTGCTGTTATGTTTCTTAAAATATTAAATGCTCAATTTGATTGTTTGCAATCCGTGCTTGTTAACAACCCGAGAAGAATTTAATTAGTGTGTGTACTTATTAACAAAATTAAGACGCCTGTATACTCATATTATCCGACGGTGCAGAAGTGAATAAAATTTGTATTGTCTCGTAAATTTACGAAGGTGAAAATCAGGCTTACTATTGTGTAGAAGCTGCATCATTTTTTGTGTTTTTGTGATTCAACTTAGCTGGCGTTTTATTATAATGATTATTATACTTTATTCGGACAATAAAAAGCTACATTTATCATATTTAAATAACAAAAAAAACCAAATAAGCCAATTACAGGTTTTCACAAGTAGCACCACAGTAAGTTAAAATATATTCTCGAACATAAAATACACAATAATTATTTTTATGATTATGCGCAAATAAATCTATGTTTAATGATTTTGTTATTACGTAAAATTTATTAAAAGTTCGCCATAAACATGAATTTTGCCTATAATTAGATGTGAAACAAGAGGAATATGAAGAAGATTATTTCTAAGAACTTTTAAAGGAACATAAGCAGAGAGTTTGCATAGTAGTTCAGGACAGTCAATTTTATTACGAATGCTATTTTGAATTCAGTTCATCTTTTTCATTTCTTTTCTGGCGACTATTTTTACTATTCGAATTGAACTGAATTGGCATATGAAAGTATAATTGTGTCGCAAGCTTAATATTATGTAGGTATAACTAATCACTTGTCACCATTCTGTAAGCATGATATGGGACACTGACTCGAATTCAGATATTTCGAAACGACTAGTTGTGAGAGTCAATAGAATTTATATAAATTCATACATTGCATTATTGCTCTCATTTACCCAAAATGTTCAAACGACATCATGATTATTTAGTTATTTATTGTTATGATTATATTATTCATAACTTGATTGGTGAAGTGGTGACATTATCGAGTCTTTTATTTAACTTGTTCCGAAATCGGCAAATAATTGTAATGTGTGAAGCCTATGTAAAAACTAAAATATGTTATATGTTACTTTGGGGAACGGGAAATCAAAATGATGTAATTATAGTACAAAGACATAAAAAATAAAATTAAAGTTTATATATGACCCCCCTTGTCTAATAGAAACTAAAGAACTCTAAACAATTACATGTAACTTAACTTTTTCAACTAGAATTCTTATAATTCATAAATAAATTAGCCACTGGTGTAATTGTAGACGAAGAACTAAAACTTGAAAAAAATTGTAGTGAACATGGACACAATACGAGAATTTTAGAACAATATCATATGCAACAATCTAAAACGAGACAAAGACAGTCGAGACTTCTTAACCAGGGACTGAAATTATACAATAAAGTACCAGACAAAACTAAACAAAAGACTCAGACAACCTTTACAAAAGATGTTAAAAGTATTATCATTGACAATAGAATGTGAATTTAGAAAAGGAAAATTATTTTGTCAAATGAATGTAATCCGCAAGGGTTTATAAATAAATAAAAAAATGATTAAGGGGGGTGATTTTTAAAGTTTTTTTTTATAAATATGCCCTTCTTATGACTAAGAAAAATCATTGAGCCAAATAAAGATATTCATCTAATGACCAATATTTAAAGTATGTCCAAATGTTTACTGACAAGGCTGGATTCCACCTCCTAGGGAGTTATCAAAATTAAAATTGATTGCAACGGAAAGGGGGGAAATATTTTTGGGAAGGGAATATGGAAGTTTAGGCATTTACAGGGCGATATGAAATATTGAGTTAGTAGGCGGTTTTACACTGCAGTATTTCATTTAATACAAATAAACACAGTTTTTCTACCATTTGTGTAATTGCAATTTGGTCGTGAGGAAGAATGACAATATCTGTCATACGACTTCCATGCAATTTGTCAAACTCTCAGTGAAAGGGGAACGTTAATGTAAATATATGTATTCAATTTATATAAAAATTGTATTTACTAGTAATATCGTATACTAAAATAAAACTATTTATTTATTTACAAACAATGAAAAATACAGAAATATTCAAATAATTAAAAAAAACACTACTTATTTTACATATTTTACATAACATGTTTATGTGTGCCCTATTTCAAGATTCAAAAATAAATAAATAAATATCGCAAAAATCATCATTATGGTGTAATATTTTATGTGCACCAATTATTATATTCAACATCAGGAATACATATATGGCAAATGATAGTATTGTATGTAGATACTGTGGTTAACTATTTATAACAAGATAATTTACTTAGATACTCGTAGCTAGCTAAATGATTTCTTGAATACATTACCATATGGATATTATTATATATATTGAGATGACCAACAATTTCCACCGCAGACCTGAAGGCACCATTGAAGCAATGTAAAACTCATCTAACACACATACAAATTATGTTTGCAGGTAGCCAAAGGCTGCTTAGTAAGTTAGACGTATCTTCTCTCACTCCTCTCAATGTCCATAGTTCCAATACCCGATACAGGAAATCTGTAAATTATTTAGGCGTACTAATGGATGAAAATCTATATTGGCAAGCTAATTGAATCAATCGGTAAAATATTTTTCAGTTTATACTAATTTGGAAGGCTACAAAAATTATTTCCCATTATTATCAAATGATGTTTTAATTTTTATTAAATATTTAATTACATTCATAAGTTTATTGTACATTATTTGAGACATAAGCCCCAACTCCATGGGACTAAAAGTCCTGTGTGGCTGCATTACCCTTCGAACTTCTGTATAGGTTCGAACGGGTTCAGAATACCTGCATCAGTTAATTTGTTTGGTCTTAGGTAACATGACTACATATCTGATTATCATAGGCACTGAAATGGCTCTTGACAGAGACTATCACGTCCTCACACTACCTCATAGTCCAAACTTTATATTTTACTTCCGTGAATAATGTCAACGCTTGTCAAATCCTGGCTTACTGCTTCGTTCTCATTCTCAAAGCCACCTTTTAATTACATTCTTAATAAAATCATTTATTTTCCATTCTTTTATTTCTTTCACTGCCCGTTTTATGGCAAAACGATGCATCTTAAAGAAGGTCGGACTGAGATAATCGTCTTTAAAATATTTAACGGCATTTAAATCATAATTTTTCCATGCTGCCAATTGACAAGGAAGCTTTATGAAAAATAATCTCAAATACCATATGATGGATCTCCCATATGGTATTTATGCCTTTATTAGTACGCGATCAGTGTGTTTTTTTTTGTCTGTTTTAAAATATATATTTTAACCCCCTCACTGTGCATTTAACCCCCTCACTGTGCCATCTTAACGCTTCCTAATTTTCTTTGTATCTTCTACTGCCCCCTCAAAGTCTCAAACGCTCACAAGGGGGCGTCATCGCCCACGTTGAGAACCTATGCTTTAGTTTTAGATCGAACATTTCGGAACTCGATTGCCGCGCTGCGCTGCCCCGTTTTCTAATGGATTATGTAAATAAAAATATTCTGAGGCACTGTACTCAATAAATCCATTTATCCCATTCTGATTGAATACATGTTATTATTTTTGACGTGTTTTATTGTTAAATGAATATGTATTTTGATCGTCAATTAGTTTCATTATCCTCCATCGGATACGCATTTGCAACTTTTACGAAGTAGAAGAAAATAATTAAATGTTTTATTGTATTTTGCGAAACTTATTATCCTCGTCGTAATTGCACATACAATCTATAATCAGTAAGCAATTGCTATTTCAACGGATGCAATGTGTACATATTACATACAGGTACCCTTTTAAACAGAAACGGTAATTCACGTTCGGCATTTAATGGCTGCTGCTTTATACTCGAAGATTTATTGTACTAGATTAACAATCAATGTTTCGATTAAAGGAAAAGTAATTTTTCTATAAAATTTATATTTGAAACACTAACTTTATTTTTTTCCGGGCATACAATAAACACGCAGTTGAATTATTAATTAAGAGGATATTCGAGAGCGATTTGATGAATATAGGTATTTGAATAAACTTTTTCTGTCAATCTCTCGCAGATGCCACCCCGAACACTGTGCGAAAAACACAACTGCACGTCGGGCTGATTTTGCTTAGCTAAAATCGACAAAATCCAGGTCTCGTATTCTCGTTTTCCGCACCCCAAAACTGAACCGATTTGAATACTTTCTTTAAAAGATGAGTATCAGAAAGAAATTTTCTGCGTAGGCACTTTTTGCTTTTAAAAAAATTATTTAACATACATTTGTATACCGTAGATCCGAAGACAAGAGATAAAATTAGACACCTTAAGGTTTTTTTGTATGATCCTAGCTCGTATTAGAACAAAAAAAATGCTTTCGGGACTCGCCAATGGTGGATATCTATATCTATAATGTGTTAAAAATATCATCGCTCTAGTGCCATAATACGGAAATATGTTTGTATGAAAAAAGATCAGACCGCGCATCCTCTTAATGTCTGCTGTATCAAAGTTTAATATCGGCCTATGAAGTTTAGTAAATTTCACACAACATTGCCCCGAGTTAGAGTTATGAATGCAATATGCGTTGGAATATACTATTCAGTCATATCATAAAATACACTTCTATTATAATCTCTTACTATTTTACTTTGAAAACATATACGAAGTGTGTTCAGAAAATAACGGGAGTTGTCGTTTTTTGGAAAAAAATATTTATTCATTCGTCTACATTAATGTTGTCGTCTTCAAAATAGTCCCCATTAGATATTATGCACTTGTGCCAGCGCTTCTTACAATCCTCGAAACACTTCTTAAACTTTATCTTTGCGATAGACTGTAGCTCTTTCAGCGATGCGCTTTTAATGTCATCTATGCTTGTTAAACGACGGCTTTTTAAGGTTCTCTTTATTTTTGGAAATAGGTAAAAGTCATACGGAGCCAGTCTGGTGAATGGCTGGGGCATCGTTACAGTATTCTTTTTGGCCAAAAATTCACGAACTAGCAATGAAGTGTGAGCAGGTGCATTATCGTGGTGCAAAAGCCATGAATTGTTTTGTCACAAATCCGGGCGTTTTTTCGGATTGCTTCACGCAAACGGCGTTGAACTTGTAGGTAGTACTCCTTATTGACCGTTTGACAGTGTGGCAAGAATTAATGATGCACTATGCCATTAAAATCAAAGAAAACTGAGTTTCCATCGATTGTTGATGTGCTGGGGCGTCCGGGCCCGTTCGTCATTTTCAACGTCTTCACGGCCATTTTGGAAATATCTGCCACTCGTAAACTCTTGTTTTACTCATAGCAGACTTATCACAGGCATTTGTTAACATTTCACACATTATTTAATTTTTTACACAAAATTTGATACAAATTCTTTGATCCATTTTTTTAATAAACAAAAATCGCCGAGCTCATAAAAATACGTCTAATCTTAGCAGTTGCCATAGACAAAGTAAACAATGAATACAGCTGAAAATTTTAGCATATTTTAGGGGCAACATAATAAATAAAATAATAAAATGACAACGAATTCTTCAAACCCGCGAAATTAAAAAAATCCCGTTGTATTCTGAACACACCTCGTATATAATATTGCATTTTCAATTGAAGACGTGAAGGCTGTATTAAACTCGAACATGCTGTATGATTTATAAAGTATTGGAATAAAATATGATTACTTATTATTTTAATTCTATGGTTTGATAAAAAGAAGCTTCGTTAGATATGGCTATCTTTAGTCGGAATATACTTAAAAAAGGTTATCAATAAAACAAAAATAGTTATAAAATATATCCCTCTGCACGGGATTCCCTACGTAGGAAAATATTGTTATCAAATCATATCATGTTTATCATCATCGTTTCCCAATCCGCACCTAGTGGAGCATAGAGCACTGCATTGGTACTAAAAACGTATCGTATTTGGGTCATATGTTACATAAAGATAAGATGATCACTCTTACACTCCAGTCCAGGGACAGTAAAATATTGCAGTGTAGAACCACCTTTGAATTCAATATTTCACGTCCACTCCACAGGAATCGAACCCGTGACCTCTAGCGTGGTAGGCAAACTCACCAACCACTACGCTGCGAAGCGGACGCATATTGTCTCCACTCAAGTCAAGTACATATTTCTCGGACTTTATTGATGCTGTTAGTCTCACTGTACGGTATGCGTTTTGAACCTTATTGACGTGATTGAATATAGAATATTAACAAATTTCGCTACTGGTGACATCAACGTCCACATAATAGCCCAGATGTCAGGTCGGTAAATTGCACTCTAGCTGGAAATAATTCAGGAGTTTTAATCTAGTGGGTTAGACTTTTTGCTAAAACTTATAATTACCTATAATACAGATCAATCCGCGCTAAGCCGCGCACGCGCCGAGCCGCGGACCTCAATATCGCTCGCTCGCTACCCGTCTCAGGCTTCCCTTCACAAAAAACCTTCCATTCATGTAATGATGATTATCAAATTCTTATATTTAATTAGCTATGTATTTATAATTGAGTAGTTTCTGTGCTTTTTAGTTGTTATTGTGTTGTATTAAGAGTCATTGACACATTTCCGGTCATGCGGTTACAAGAGGAGGTCATGTAGGGTAAGCAGCGTCAGTGTGTTTGGCCTATTTCACACGTATCATTCAAATCCACACAACACGATAAAATTAGGGTGGATTAATATTTATTTTATAATTTATTTATTAATTTAGTGGCTACGGAAATCGAGTCGAACTGGTTGGTGCGTTTGCCTGTCATCAAATAAATAAATAATAGAATTAACAAATCACAACAGGGATGGAGAATACCTTAAAGTAGGGAATATGGAAGACTAGGCATTTACAAGGCTTATAACATTCTCCATTTGGCCTATGTTTGAACATCCTTATTTCTTCAATTCTTTCATTTGTTGATTTTAGTGAAGTTAAAAAGCTGAAACGTTTATTGTTGTGAAGAGATTCATCTGACTGAATTATTTCACATACTATGCAACGCCTGTTCACTCTATCCCTGTTGTAATTAGTTAATCTTAATGACTCCCGAGGGGGTGAAATCCAGTCTCTAGTCTACAAGCCTTTGGACAAACTCAAATATTATAAATAACAAAATGATAATAAAATGGCACATATTGATCCACCTTATGTAGTTTCATTGTACCGCGTGGATGTTTACCACGGTACGAAATTGGCCTTTGCCTGCCATGCATGAGGTCTCGAGTACCCGCGATTTATCAAAGTCAACATAAGATTCGCGCAACAAAGGATAAAATTCTAAGTGGATTTTTTCTGCTTTCAAGAAGCTTCTATCTTATTTTTTTAGTGTTGGGGGGGGAGGGGATATTCTGTAGTAGGGTCAATCGGGAACTTCTCAGCATTTGCTCTTGTGAATAGGAAACCACTCAAAACTCTGCAGAAGAAGTTCCACTTGAAGAGTGTTCGGCATTTTGTGTCCTACTTTGGTTTATTTTGCCTATGTCCTGCAGTAACCTGACCACGTAAGATACCACCTCTCGTGTGCATTATTTATGAAGTATTGTATCTGAGCCCTATTCGTATCGTATGAGCAGGAACGCGAGCGAAATAAGCTTTAGATTGCGTTAGAGTGAGATGAATATGTCGCCGCCAAATAGATAAATCAGCCACTCCACTGAGCGGCTAGGCTGTTTATTAAATGCCAGCATTCAATTAAATGGCCAGGTCATTAATTTAATAAACATTTGACGAAGGGGTTGAATGCCGCGCCGCTTAGTCTCTTTATTTTTAATACAACAAAAATAATTTTGTAATTTATTTTGTTATGTGAAGTTTGGTTTGGCCACAATGCAATGCAATTACAATGTTGGGTTATGTTTAATAATAAACAAATAAAACCCTCTTTTTACTTGAATTAAATCCGTAATTCGACTTAATAATTAATCCTAAACTTAACTAAGTAAGTTTGGTGAAAGAACGTTTTTTAAATTAAATTGAATATTAAACTTAACCCAACCTATCCGAACCTAACCCGGTGGCGTTTTTGTTCGGCCGTTTTCAAAGGGCTAGCTTTTAACCAGGCAACACGTTGAATGATAAGTTATCTCGATCAATTCAATGAATAGCTTAGTCATTCAGTTGAATGCCGGCATTTAATGAACAGCCTAGCCGCTTTGTTGAGTGGCTGATTTAACTATTTGGCGGCGGCAGATATATAAGCGACGAACGAGCTTATGAAACGAAATTATGACAGAATAAGGGCTCTGAATCATATCATATGAACTAAAACAAGAAAAATATTATTTTGTTTTATTCACCATTTTGTGAAAAGGACCTAAAGTATAATGTTATGGTATTTGTTACAATCAATATAGTGTAAAGTTTCCGCAAACCAAGTTTTGTAAAATTTCCATTGAAAATTAACTTAAAAATAGCATTTTTCAATAAAAAATTATAAAAGCGCCATCTATGTATAATAAGTTTCATATTTTCGTTTAGAATCACCTTGAGTATAACGTCTCGGTATGTACCGATGAAGATAGCATTTTTTGTAATATCCCCTCATAAACACATTTGGCTAATTTACATGTTTAGTTGACAGATTAAGTTCAATCTATTTTACCTCCACCTACAATGTTCATCAGTAAGGGATTTTGAAAAACCTGTAAACTAGTTAGTAAAAAACACGTTGTTTGGGTAGATATAGAGGCCATATTAAGGCAAGGAGTTTCAAGATCGTTTAGAGGACGTCAAGACCAGACGACGCATTTTAACTCTTAATGAAACGAAAGGGGTTAGTTTGCCTTGAGAACTCTTCCAACGGAAGCTGCTAATTAGAAAAGTACCCCCTTTCATTTTAAATATAATATGTGGGTACTTTGATAAAGCCGAGAGGGTAAAACCATACTAAATCTATTATAATATAGGCATACGATTAGGATGGAGAAACATTTCTTTACATTTTCTAAACCACTTAATGGGTATTCTTGTCAATAACATATTTAACGTTATGTGCGTGGTAAAATGGTTTTGCTATAGGGAACTGACACATTTACTGTTGAAAAATTAGGTTTTGTTAAAATGTTTATTTGAATATAATTGCAATGAAAAAATAAATATTTTTTCTTGTCATTTGGCTTGCCAACCGCCGGCTAAATGCAATAAATAACATGATAAATAATAAATAAAAATAGCAGTTTTCGAATACGTTCCATATTTACACCGGTGAAATTCAAATATGTGATTGCGCAGCAGGATTATACGTCGCGAAACGTACATATTTTGACATTTAATATTAGGTGTTCACGGATGTTGCATTGTGATCGCGAATACAATGAACAACAATTTTGAGAAATTGTTATCACTAGAAAATTCGCTTATTAGCACGTCGATACTTATTTGTGATTGAGTTACAGGTGACTAATTTAACTTAACTAACTTTGACTGTTCTTGATGATTAAGGGATGTTTTATGAAAATATTTTTTTGTTTCTAACTATTACGAAATGTTTATTAAAATAAAGGATCCATATTCTTGAATTTATGTTATAAAAGTTGTACGCAATATTTTGGAGAATTTGCGCGGAACCATGTGTCATGGTTCTATTAAGCAATATTAATTCAACTACGAGGTTAGTGCGAAGACGGTTCTTTATTATGTTCACAATGTTTTAAGTTTGTCTTAATTTTTGTAGACCAGATTCAACCCCCTAGGGAGCTGGTAATATTAATATATTACAGCAGACATGAAGAACGTTTTACAATAGGGAATATAGACAGAATGGTGAACGTTACACCGTGTGTGTCGCTCAGTACGCAACTCCTGATTTGAATTCAACTATGCCGTGTTGTGTCCTTTTAAAGTGTAGAAATACTGCTAGGATCTTAAAGAAACAGGATGGCATCACATTTCATGACATTGACAAACGAATGTTTAAGTAGCAAATGAATTACTTAAAAATTGAATTATTTTTCTATCTGTCAGATTGTCGAAGAAACAAAATAAAAATTTCGTTAGAATTGCCAGGGTAGATTTTTTTTACCCTACTTTGCTCATTTAATAAAAGAACTAATAAAAATTAGACCTCGGATTAAACAACGCCGTGGGCGACATTTGAACGACATTATCTTTAAAACATAAAATATTATATAATATGATATAAAAATATCCGTTTTGTGTCAAATAAAATTTGTTTTATATTTTAAGTCCAAAGTTCATAAATTCAATTACTCTTATTAAATGACCCTTTATTTATCTAATCTGTTGTTCCAATCAATGTTTCCGTGTGCACAATAAAATTTTAGAGAAATCAACAGATTGCTTTTTTTACCTTACATTTGTGTTATGATTAATTTTTTTTCCCATCAAGCAGCATTACCAGGCGACTTAACGTTTGCGCGCGGCGAAAGTGTGTCTAAGTGGGGGAATTATTAGACACAGTCTGATGTATTCAAATATGATTCTACGCTCCTTCTGGACTATTCTTAATTCTATGTATTCAACACTTTTTTTTCGATTTTGTCACTAGTTCCCTTTTGCATAAATATGTTCAATTTAATTTCCGTAAAATTCACAGTCGAAAAATACTACAGCAAAGTGTCCACTTTCCCACAGAGGAAATGTAAAAGAAAAACATCCTTCTTCCACGAGGACGAAAAAATATTTTTTGGTGGAAAAAGTTATGCCAAGTAATAACAATTCATAATAATGAAGCAGTGGTGACGTTCACAAAATACCCAAGCTAAATTAGGTTTTGTTTTCGAGCGACACAAATTTGACACCCATATTAAGTACCCACCCAAAAAATAATTACAACCTGCAACCGAGCAAACTAATTTGAATTTAAGTACCTGCTGAAATGCTAGTACGAGTAGGTATGATGCTTCACTAATGAAATGTCTCATTGCGTCGTATTAATTCGAGACGACATGTGGCGTAAGCATAACATTAAGACTATTTAGAATGATGTTACACGGTGTGTAAAATGGCTACTTAAACCAGCCAATGGCAAGTCGAAAGCACTGTAAACGCCTTGTCTTCCATATTCCCATCTCAAAAATGTGTTTCCTGTATGTTGTAATATTTTTTATTTTTTAAATTAATTTTTTAATTTAATTTTTATTTACTAAGGAAAAACAACAGTTGTTATATAAGAATACAAAATATAAAAAATAGTACATACATCCAGTTAAAGTTTTTCACAAATATAATAAGAGAACATGTTGCACAGTAAAGAGAAAAATAATATATTATATAAGACATGAGAAAAAAAAGAGCTCTTAAGAAGGTTAAGGAATAGAGTGATCTTAATAATTCCTTAGGGAGGAAATCCAGCCTGTTTAATAACATTTGGACATACCCAAAACACTATTCTTAATTCTATGCTCAAAACATTGTTAAATTATTATTCATAGTCTCGAGATATAATTTTTTTTTACGTATAAAAGAAAAGGTTCTTTTTTCCTTCATATTTTAAATATTTTTTTTAACGTATTTTATATCATATCTAAAAGACCTAAAAATCACTAAATAAATAAATACGTTCATAAACAGAATAAAAAAAGAACACAACATATACCTATGTAGATAGTTTTTAGCTACGCGCCGCGATGCGCCAATGAGACGCATATTATTAATATGATACTAGTAGATAAACTCGGTTTAAAAGCTCGGTTAATCAGCCCTCCGGTCCTAAGTAATCTTCCAATGAACCGTTTGTAGTTTTGCACTGACTAGGTTCTTGCGATCTGCGCGAGTTATTTTAATAATGTTTTCGTTCTTTGTAAGTACGAGTAATATTACTTTGTAATATCATTACACCCATTTAACCCCCAAGCATTCACCCACTCTTTATAATCACGCCAATAAGGTTCAAATTGCTTTTTCTTCAAGTAGATATGCGTACACAGATTCGGGTTTAATCTTTAAAGCCCAAACGTCGGGTAGTTTTGCCTAGAAATAATTCAAGGAGTTTTAATAACTACATAGTAAGTTAGATAGAACTGGGAGTTGCTAATAACACATTCTGTTTGAGATCTTGAATTCTTAGTGGAAGTTTTTTAAAAAATGCAAAATATGCTCGAAATTCTGGTTTTTTGAGTATATCTCGACTTTGGCTTACCCCAGACAAACATTGGCGGCCTCCGTGGTGTAGTGGTCAAGACGCTTGACTCACGCACGGAAGGTTCCGGGTTCGATTCCCGGTGAGAACACAAAAAAATTAAAATGTGATTTTTCTCAAGCCTGGGTACTCTGTGATGTAATTCACCACTGTAATTAGGCCCCCTGGCTTGTTGTGGTGCAAAAAAAAATAAAAAAAATGTATGTATGTATGTATTGGTAACTACAAAAATAATGAGCTATTTAATTTATAACTTAACTATTTAAACTACATGTAATTCTTACTCGACCATTTGCTAAAACTTACTTATAATTTATATATAAAATAAATCAACAAATTCGCGCACGGGCCGTGCACGCGCCGCGTCGCTGCAATTACAACCAATAGCACCTTTTAAAAAACGCAAGGCATCTGGATTATAATCTGTAATTGTAGCTGATTAAGAATCGGTACATCCACATAGTTGAATTGTCAACGTATGCTTTATTGTGGCTTTATAGAAAATGGGCGAACCTTCCTTGTATACTGGCTGGAATTCCGAACGCGTTTACAGCGCGCTATAATGTGTATTTAGTACGTAAAAACGCGCTATACCGCGCTATAATTTCGTTTGGATTACCAGCCCTGGACGGAATGGCTTCATGATGGAAGTGACAAAAGAGATGCCTTTTGTTAAGTCTAAAATTGTATGCATGCCTTTCAGTATCGCCCCGCCGAGTGACAATGACACGGTATATGTCGTGCTTCTTTACACCCGAGTAGTCATCAAGTCGAAAACTGTATTCTTCATCCCCCGGACACGAATAACAATTATTATATCAATATTATTAACGTTTTTACTATTTTTTTTGTTTCAGAACAAGATGAGAGTCAAATATTTGTCAAGTTCTTCAAATTTCACAAGTGTTACGACCTGATACCCACATCTGCTAAACTGGTCGTATTCGATACCCAACTCTTAGTGAAGAAAGCCTTCTTTGCTCTTGTGTACAATGGTAAGTTCCATATTTAAAACATATGAATTTATATTACTTTGTATTATTAGTATATAATACATTTTTTTACATTAAAGGGGAGCATTTTACAATATTGACAGCTATTTAAACAGAAAAACCGCTTTGTGAAGGGAATATGAAATTGCACAATCAGTTTTTCTAGGTTATTATGCTGTGTGTCGTTCGCACCCTTTTCCAATGTTTCGGATCGCATTAGATACAGTGGGTTGGTGTTATTTGTATTGATTTGAATATATGTAATGTTATATACTAAGGATCTGTACCGTGTCACAGCCGTCGCTATAATCAGCTTGTCAATCTGCAATCTGTGTCATTTCACAGTCTATGCTTTTATGTGATTTCTTTATTACTGGGAACTAGGATGATTTTAATCACATCCCACCAGCTCTGTTTATATTGTCGGGATGTTTGTGAATCTCTATCGATTTTTTTCTTATCGAGTTTAGTGACTTCAGTCTCTCTTAGATTACCGGCTCAAAGGGAAACTTATACCCCGCTTCTATGTGATGTTCGGCCAAAGCCGATTTTTCAGGGTAGCCGTCATATTTTTTGGAATTAGTTATAAAAAAGACATTTATTTCATGAAAATGATATCCGACAAATAACGTCCTCTGTGACCCGTGACTAGTAGTTGCGTAGCTCATTCTGTCTGTCCAATTTTCGGCCACTTTTTTCAACAAATCTTGCGTTATTCCGAAATGGTGCGTGTTATATCGGCTTCCAATGCTTCGTTGTTGGTTTGTTTCCTCAGACTATGGACTTAACGTAGCCGTGTAGGAAATAATCCAATAGCGTCAAATCACTGAATCGTGGAGCCCAATCAACAGGATTGTTTCTGGAAATAATGTTGTCGCCAAACTTCGTTGTCGTAAATTTCTACAATTTGCAAGCGCTCTTCTAGTGTAAGGCGTTCCATTATTAACCCAAGTATTATTACATAGCACATATGTAAAAAAAACTGATATCTTAGTTTGACATGAGTCAGTTTTCTTCTTTGCAGTCTCAATCCTGGGGATTGGTTTGCATCAAAGTCCCGCATCTCGTCCTCCATTGGTCTCTATTTTCTGCAGCCCTCTTCAGCTCGACATATGATTCGCAGTTAAAATCTTCGCATACTAGCTCCAAATATTCCCGTCGGGGGCGCCCTCTATAATTTGTCCCCTCAGCCATTCCCTCTATGATATCATGCAGGAGACCCTTATGGCACATAATGTGGCCGATCCATCGGGCTCGCCTCTCTGAGATGGTTTTAATTAGTTGCCTACCTTCTTCGATTCTGTTGAGAACCTCGTCATTAGTGATGTGGTCTCTCCAGCAAATCCCTAATATTTTTCTGTAGCACCACATCTCGAAGGCCTCTAGTCTTTTTTTATCTCTTTCGGTAAGGCACCATGTCTCACAACCGTACATCAATATGCTCCATACATATGTCTTGGCAAGTTGCTTGCGGAGTTTTAGATTGATTTTATTTTATTCAAAAATCTTTGATTTTTTGTTAAACGCAAGCCTTGCTTGGTGTATGCGGCAGTCGACATCTCTTTTTGTTCTCCCATCCCAGGTGATCCTGCTTCCAAGGTACACAAACTCTTTCGCGTTTTTCAAAGTTGCTCCTGACATTACTTTATTCATTCATTGCTCATTACGGGCCACAGCCATTACTTTATGAGTCAGTATTTATTACCAATCAAAAGTTCTATTACGACAAAAAAACACTTATTATAATGGATATAAAATAGAAAATCGACAACACAGCTTGCAAATTGATACAATTTTGTCATATCATGTCAAGCTCGTGATAATTTCATACTTCAATAGATTGTATGTAAACATGTTTGTTGACATCATTTGATAGGATG
The DNA here is from genome assembly GCF_059751315.1 of Micrasema longulum. Lineage (NCBI taxonomy): Eukaryota > Metazoa > Arthropoda > Insecta > Trichoptera > Brachycentridae > Micrasema > Micrasema longulum. Next base: position 3,013,713 of record NW_028277303.1, read on the forward strand.
TGTTCCGATATCATTATAGTTGTTAGGTATCAATACGAGTATAATGATGTACCTACATTGAGTGCGCTTCTGAATCGCAAACCAAATTGGTCATCAGATACCGTACTAGTAAATATTACACTATCAGCAAAACGATAACATTTTAACCAAGTATGAGTTTTTTAAAATGAGCTGGTCATAAATCCTGTAAACGCTTAGACTTCCGTATTCCCTTCTCAAAAATGTTCTTCGTCTCTGTTGTAATATATATATGTATAATATTTATACTTTATAAAAAATAAAAACAAATAAGAAAAATAAAACAAATATGATGAGGAAGGAAGCTAAGGGAAATGTCAATAATTAAGAAAAGCACGTGTATGTATTGATGAAATGACAAGCGCCGTGGTGCAGTCGGTTAGATGGTCAACTGTGATACTGGCATTATGGGTTTGATTCGATTCCCGTCAGTTGCAAGAAAAAAATTCAAGAATTTTTTTTTCAATCGGGAATGTGATTATTTCGGCTATTTGACTATTAGATAGATTATTTGACAAGATTTCGTCTGAGCTTTATTAGTTCGAAACAAACCTATGCGAGTACTCCTTTATCAGTTCCTCCGCGTGGTGCTGACCAGCTACTTTTTGCCAAAGCATTATCCTCCGCTTCCGAGGAGCACATTTAGGCAACCCACAGTAGTGCTCAGGGTCTATTGGCTGTCTCAGCTCCCAACCTTGCCAATTCATCAGCCGCCTCGTTACCGTCGATGCTCGCGTGTCCAGCAGTGGCGAGCGGTGAGTTTTTAAATTGGTAAGCTATGAAAATTCTGATAAAATGTCCATAGCGGTAGTATGGCATATAAACAACAAGTCTATTATATATTTAATAAATAATTCCTTACAAATGGCTCCAGCGGCTAATATTTTCCGCAAAAATATTTTCTAATGTAGCACAAACATTTGATTTAAAAAATACAATTTAAAGAAACATAATTGTAAAAAAAAATTGGAGCCCCTGTGGACTCAAACCCCCGCCTACGTCATTAGATAGCAACGACCCATCCGCGCAGCTATTTCGCGTTTTGGGCCAAGCGTCGAAAAAGTAATTAATAAACTGGATAATTCATTAGCGCACCGGTGCATCTTTGGTTAAGTCAGACTATTATAACTTGTCTCGAAATAAAACACTATTTCTTAATAAATGATAATAATTAAATAATTTAAAAGTATTCCTTACCGAGTACGATAGTTCACCAAACAAAACATAAATTACGTTTTAAGAATCATTGTTTTATCGACTTTTATATCACATTATTATTCACAAAACGACATAAGTTATACACATTATAATTCTTCATATATATTTATTCTTAACACTATACACTAGTAACGTTTTTATCATAACTCCAACTAAATTTTAAAAGTTTTAATGGATACTGAAGAATAACCTACATTATTCAACTGTCATCGTATGCACAAAAACGAATTACAATTAAAAAACAATTAGCGAATCTTTGTTTTTGAAAACCCACAAAAGGATTTATACTATATTATGGATTAATATATCAATTCGTTTCGATTAAAATATCAAAATATTTATTTATTTTAAAGCAAATTTACTTTCAAACCACCGAAACATAAGTACGCTAAATTACTTACTTATTATTGTAACTTCCGTGTAAGACATACAAAATATATTTGTTATCTCTTTTTCACACATAACGAGTGCGTATATTGTCACCTCCCTTAGACTGTCGTTAGTCAAATTGATGTATTTTAAAGAATACTAGCCCTTTTGAAAAAGTATTGAAAGACTAAATTGCATTAATGAAAGCTGCAAGATTTTACTGTAATCGCAAGTGTAATTTTTAGAACGAGATTCTAAAGTTTTAGGTTAAAGACGTATTTGAATTAGTGATTTTAAAGTGAGCAGAGTAATCTCGTGTAATCCAGTAGTAATAATTTTGGCCAATAGAGGCGCAACTGGTCGCTGTATGGAATAAAGGAATATGATATAAATTTAATAACCAAAGAAAAGCAATATATTTTTTTGGTGATTTGTTTTTTCCTAATAATACTACAGTATTATAAAACATTACTTACGATGTCAAAAAAATATGGTAAGCTGCATGTAATCGATTATAAGGAGCATTCGCCCCTGGTGTCCAGGTACCCAAATTAATGTTATTACTCTGTTAACTTCCCATTCTAACATGGGCTCAGGTAAATCAATAAAATATGCAACGAAAGAAAATAATATATTAAAATAACATTATAATATAAACTGACACTGAACATTTCCCCCGAGCAATATCTTAACATCCGCTTTAGAGGATACATTCATATTATATTAAAATACATTCAAATACAAGATAGACAAAAACCTTAATTGCTGATACTGGATTCAAAAAAATAATACTAATTCCTGGCTCGATATTTTATTTTATTTTTCTCAAAAAAACAAAACACATTATAGAATTTATACAATGGTTTCTATATATCGGTAGAAAAATATATATATGAAATGTGTCTCAATTAAATTACGAGGATAACTTTTATTATAAAATAATAATATTTATGCTAAGGACTTGTTTTAGTGTATAAGTGTTATTATTGTACATGATAGAGAGGGTGAGTATATATATATATATATATGTATTATGTGAGGGTGTGTGTTATATGTGTATGGGCGTGTGAGTATTGTATGTATGCGACAATGTGTGGTTAATATAAGTGGACTTATTGAACAATGATTATCAAAAATTATCTGTTTTTTTTCCAAACTTCAATGAGGAAATCTATCAACCACCTTATTTATTGATCGATGTAAATTTTTTTAGAACGCTCCGGCCTAAAATCCAAATTTTTAAAAAATGACAAAAAACCATAAAAAATATTATTTATAGATACATTTATGTATATATAAATAATATACACACATACACATATGATTACATGTATGTATGTATAATATGTAAATATTATTATAAGTTCAACTAGTGAGGCAGGTTATAATAAAAAAAAAATACGCCAAAAAATTGTCTCGGTGGTAAAATAAACTGAGCCACAGTGTCTTAGTTTTCAGTAAAATTACTTTTAAGTCGACTAATTAATACACATGTCGTAGTTATTGACATTTATTCAGCCTTTGCCGGATATACTACAAATTTTAATAGAAAGTGTTATGAAAAAAATTGTTAGAAAAGAGATAGTTTTTTTTTTCCTTTCACCTTTTTACAGTAAGAATATTCTATTAAACATGTAAATTAAAAATATGTTGTACATAAAAGAACAATGCAAATATGTATATTGTCATAAATACAACTTTTTTATTACATAAATGTTTTATTATGTTCCTTTCTTTCAGTTTCTTGTATTTGTGTTTCTTCATGTAACTGTTGTAATTGGCGTAGGCCGTATATATCTATTCTATATTCTATCTATATATTTAAAAGGCAATGTTCGAATGGTTCTCCTCGATGGACTCGATAACTACCGGACCGATTTATGTGCGGTTTTCAGATAAATGTACGTCTTTGCCGCTAGAAGGTTTAAAGCTCGTAAAATCTTTAATTTATTAAGTACAAAAAAAGTTAGGAGCGTAAATGTTTTTTTTTAATTCATCACCAGGGTTGCATTCGCCGAGAATGCGCGTACAAAAAAATGGATGGATGTTATTTTTTTCTGTATAAAAAAAGTTTGTTTTTGAATGTTTTTAATGTTTACAGACAGCATTAGTTTTTTTTATGGATCCCAATCAGATTATTTCATTGAATTCCTTATAATTTCTACCCATTTATTTCTTTTTACTGGATTTTTGGTTATACTAAAACAATATCACCAGACATTCTATACATTTTTGAAAATAGCATTCCTGACTAGAGTGCATCCCTGAGCAGAGTTTGACATTTGCTAAAAGAATTCTTTATTTAAAAATAATAGATTATTTTATGTTTTGGAATTCAAACATAAACAAGTACTTAGGTACCTACTTAAATTAATTTGAAAATGAATTATTTCAAGTCCTGGAATTCAATCATAAACAAGTACCCAGGTACCTACTTACCAATGAAAAGTTACAACAACTTTTTCACGTTTATCTGATCGGTATTTATTTAACATTTTAAAATAAAGTTTTGTAAGTATACTTAATTATGTTATACTTAATTAATCTTAAGAGCAAACGCGGTCCGACCTTTCTTCATACAAACGTATTCACATATTTTCTCTCTGAATTATGGCATTAGAGAAATGTTTTTTTTACAATAACAACGACAACAACAAACTATCACGCTGTTCCCCGTAGGGGTAGTCAGAGAGGATATAACGCCTCATCACTCTATCTTTGCATTCAGATTTCGCTTCCTCTACATTCATAGATCTTCTCATGCACGCGCGCCGTTTATTCCGACTTTTACCATATTCATCTTCGAGTACTTGTTGAATTTGTTCATGCCATGTCTTTCTCGGTCTTCCTTCATTTCTGCATCTATGAGCATTCGCATTGTAAATATTTTTTGCCATTCTTTCGTTGTCTATTCGCTCTGCATGCCCAAACCAGCGAAGAGCTCTTTTTTTACACATTATAGATATTTACCATTGGCGTGTCCCTTTATTGTTTCGTTTAAAAAAAACAGTTTATTATGGGAACTAGAACTATCCAAACCCTTAAAAAGGCACAGTTATATCTGCTGTCTTCTGGCGCACGGCGCATGGTATACAAATATAACTATTTTAAAAAAACGCAAAACATACCGATACAGAAAATTTTATTCTGATACTCTGTCTAAAAAAAATAACAAAATCGGTTCAGTTTTGAGGTGCGGAAAACGGTACAGCGAAACGTCGATTTTGTCTATTCTAACTAAAGGTCTCTGGACTCTCTACAGTGACAGGAAAACAATGTTCGAAGACCTTTTTATTAAAATTCTCTGTCCTCGCAATTTATGTAAATCGAAACACAAAAATAATAATGTATACGTACACATCTAATTTGGACTAAATACAATAATTGATATTTAACTTTGGATTATGTTAATTTAATCTATTTAGCGAGAACTCAAATCTAGCCATAGCAAAGCATTTCCGTGTTCAGCTCGTAGCTCATAAAACCTTAAATTTATTAAGTGAAAAAAAAGTTATGAGCGCAAATGTGAGCGAAATGCGTTCGCATACACATTAAAAAAATCGAGATTCGTGTTTTTGAATGTGTATGTACATTTCTACTACTAATTTTAACTAAATACAATAATTGATTTCAAGCTTTCGATCGTGTTCATTTAACATACAGGGGTTCATTAAACCCTGTCACATCCGTAACCACGGTGATCAGTATGAGCAAGAAGACATATTGGCACATTAAAATATTTTTATAGAACGAATAAAATTTAAAAAAATAAAATATCAAAAAAAGCAAATGGTTGCTTACTTCTGCAGGGGAGAAACGAGAAGGGGGTTGGGAGAATCTGATACTGCGCCGCGCTCCCCTCACTTCTCCCCTGCAGAAGTAAGCAACCATTTGTTTTTTTAATATTTCATTTAAAAAAAATTCTTCGTTTTAAATATATTTGGTTGCTTATGTGTATTTATCTACTTGTTACGATTGTTATAGCTATGCAATTTTATAATTTTTTTGTAATGTTTTTTTTTTTTTCATATTTATGTTCAATATATGTTAAAGGCAATTTATGCCGTTTATGTAAAATGAATAAATAAATAAATAAATAAATATGCTAATATGTCCTCTTGCCCATGTTGATCATTGTGGTTTCGGATATGACAGCGTTTAAAGAACACCCTGTATATATACGAGTATGTTCTCAAATCTAGCAATAGCAAAGCATTGCCTGGTTCAGCTCGTAATATATTAATAAATCAACATTTACCAAACTACCATTCTTTGTATTTCATGGATCATCATTTGACTCGAGTAGTTTTAAAGTTTTGTTCTACATAGTCATGGATGCCGGTAAGGTTTCTTCGCTATCATCATCCCACATAACTATTTGCTCTCCAGATATGGATATCTGTTTACCATGCGCGGTCCATCTATACATATATTGAATAGAGCCAATGCTTCCCGAAATTTTTAATTCTAAACAATTAGCACCTCATTTTTTTTATAAAATAAAAATAGTTATACGTTAACTAATATTTTTAGTAACTACAACAAATATTACATAGTTTGTTGATAATCGTTGCGTTCCGAGATGTTCATTCATTAATAACATCTAAAAAATTGCGACAAGCCCAATCTCAACCTTTCGCCTGCGCAGTTATGCGTGGAACGAAGTAACATTCACTGCGCTCCGTCTAATTTTGAAATGAGGAACTGCTTGTTGTCTGTTGATTCCTATAAGGCGGTCGCCAAGTTCTGAATTCACAAGTCTGTGCATGCGCAAATTGAGATCTTCAGTAGGTCTGTGGAAGCAAATCTAACAAACAAATACACTATATATATATTGGGTTTCATAGCAAATTTAGCACTTAAATCGGTAGAAACGATGGTATTAATTTAGCCATATAAAACCCTTTTATGCTGAAATTATAGCAAAAAATGCTTTTTTTTTTATTTCAAAGCACTACGTTCGGATTATTGTTACTATATTACCAATGTGCCTAGTACCACGTGACTGCTTCCCTAATCGAAAACCTCACCACACACCCCTGCTGTTTACCAGTCTTCATATAGTTTCAAATGACCAACTCGTTTTAGTGACCCCTTCTAAATCTCTTCAAATATGTCACCATCATCATCATCATCATTCCATGTTCGTTCCCCGGTTGGAGTATATGGCGGAGTTTGCTGCGTCCGTTCTCTTATTTCTTAATTCCTCACAAAGTCAAACCACCGTTCACCAAAATTCTTCTAAGACACCTATTCTCAAAACTTAACATTTTATTATTTTGGGCCCCAGTGAAGTGTCACAATTCGCATATGTAGAGGGAAATAGGTGTTATGAGGGAGTTATATAGGTGGCACTCGGTTTTTACTGAATAAATGACTTATATGTATGTCTGTACCAGGTAAAGTTTATTTACGATAGATCAATATCTCAATAGAAGTGATGAAACAAGAAGTTATTTTTAGGAGTTGAATGTGAAAGTCCATGCATTTATTTCGGTCTTATGACTTGTAATTATCTGCTGTATATGATCAATTTACACACTGTGTAACATTCACCACTCTGCTTGTGGTTAAAATATCCATATCTATTTAGTTTTAGTTTTATGTAGTTAGTATACTCTGATGAATTCCGCTTAATCCAGCACTTGTCAAAAAGATTTGGACATACCCAAAAAAATATTACTTATAATTATTGTTTGTATTTTCGGCCTTATGGTGTAATGGTCAGTGCGGGATGTTCGTGAACTTTGGGATGTTCGTGAACTTTGCTAAACTAATTATAGATAGAATAAGACCCATGAACAAGTAAAGAGGCTGGCACTCTATACTTGTCATAACAATCTGTGATAATAACAATATTAAAATGTAAACTAATCAAAATTTCTCCACAGATACCTCCCTTTCCTGTTAAGGTTTCTCATGGTTCCCTTAACACTTGGACGAATGTCAGAAAGCGAAACTAGCCCATGAAAACAGAGGTTATAGGTACACAAAACACAAACACGCAAAATGACGCACATAAAAACGAACACAAATAACAAAATACATAACACAAACAAGTATAGTCGCATTCGGGGGCGCTGACACATGTATTTGTGTTAGTGCTTTTGATGTGATTGTAAACTAATTGACAGTACACAAACACTCACACGTAAAATCATACACAAAGCACTAACACTAAAAACAGCATAAATATATCACCTTGATAAATAATAAGCAAGGGAAAAACAATGCAACACAACCAGGAAAAAAAAAAAAAAAATGGTCAGTGCGTCAGCCTGCCATGCAATAGGTCCCGGGTTCGATTCCTGACATGGTTGATAAGAAATATTTAGTTTAAAGGGTGTTTTCACACTAGGATATTTCACAGTCCCTGGACTGGTACCTGAAGCGTAAGACTGATCGTCTCACCTTCATGTAACAAAAATGATCAAGATACGCGGCGATTGGTATACCAATGCAGTGCCCTATGCGCCATCAGGTGCGGAAAGAGAACGATGATATTGGTCATGTTGTGTAGATGGAATGTGTACAACTAAATCTGTGGCTTGGATCTAGAAAGGCCAATGTAAGATTTCTTTTTTTTTCTTGCAAACTTATTGCAGAGGGCCAATGTAAAAAAAAAAATCCTAACTATTTTATATACACGTGCATAAATGTGGTAATGTTTCTTAAAAATTAATATTAGTTCATTATAACGCCATTAAATGGCTGAAAAATTGCTCTCCTTTAATATTGCAGTTTACGACATTGGCCCCTTTAGGTCCAAGCCACGGATATAGTGTTTTTGATTTTTTTTTAAATCTCTAAACTAAATAAGTAAATGTTTCTTAGCAATTATCAAACAGAAAATATTGAATCGGTTTTTGTTTTTCCTTTCAGGGGTACGCGCTGCTCCCCTGTGGGATTCCGAAAGTCAACAGTTTGTGGGCATGTTGACAATCACCGACTTTATCAAGATTCTCCAGATGTATTACAAGAGTCCCAATGTCACGATGGAAGAACTGGAAGAACACAAACTGGAGACCTGGAGAAGTAAGGATAAAGATTTATTTGATCCATCGCAATAAGAATCATCTACTCGTATTACATCGTTGAAGCTGATTTCATGGCTTGTTTTCTGAAGTCAGCTGAACTATCTCAGTTTGTATGAAAGTGGGATTCTACACAATCAAATATACTGTCACAGCAAAAACATAGTAATACAATTCTCCACTTATACATTTTAAACATTATTTCAAAATTACAGCAAATAACCTTATTTTGTATTTGAATTTCACTACCGTATCTCAAATACATGATATAAATTGATTTTCAAAGAGACATATTTAATGTAGGAAGGCCAAAAGACATGAGATATTTTTAAAACAAATATTTCACTATAAAATATATGAAAGTTTAATCACAAGCTTTTTCATCACATTTAAAAATGTCAAACACATATGTTTTTTTGAAATATTTTTAAAATTCAAATTGAAAACATATTATACATACAATAATGTAAGAAGTTTTACATTTTATTATTAGAAAGCATACATTAAGTTTAAATAGGTCAGAAAAAAAATGTATTTCAATGAATTCAAAAAATTGTGTTTTCCGATTATTAAAAGTAAATTTTTATGTAATTTTAGTGATAAATGAACTCATTGTCAGATGAATGTTTCTAGATTCAGGTGTAAATGGTTAATTTGATTGTTCTATTTTTTGGTTTAAATAATAATTATGGTAAATTGGTGGAATGTATGGTAGAAGATCTATCATACCTTTTTCCTTTTCACTGGTAATGGGAAAAGTGGATCCTGCTGATACAAATTATAAATCGGTCTCCCATTGTTCTCTTTAGTTAAATTTATACTGTAAAATGGCGTTTTATCATCAACAGTTACCTTAAATTTAATTGTAAAAGCCGATTCTTTTCAAAACATAGCTATCTAAAGTTGAGCCAGGCAAAGCTATAACCACATATATGTAGTTTTCATACATTTTGTAATGCATCAATACCAAAAACCAGTATGTATGATCCATCACCGAAACATTAAAATGGGACAGTACCAATTTTCTGTGGATTTAACCAAAGTACTTTGCCTATTATGGTGAATTATTTTAGTTTTTGAGTACCACATATAAACAAATAATACCATAAGTGGAAATTATTTGGAATTTTGAGTTTGTTCGCTATTGTACTGAAGGAAATAGATAAGTTATTTTAGTGAATGAAATCATATTATTCAAAACTTATAGTTACAACACTATTATAGTAAACAGTACACATCTCTATCAAGTCTTTTATGGAAAAAAATCTAACACAATATGTGATGAGAATTTTTTCTCAAGGTTTATTAAGTTAATTCCGATGCATTCCTGCATAGCTTTCGAAGATTGTACATAAAATAGTTTGTTTTGTAAGGTTGGTTATAGGTACCTATCATATATAAAGTTAGTGTCTTTATACACATATAAATTTCTCTAAATCATTTCTCAACTAACGGTTTTTCGTTCCACATAGATGTATTATGCTTTATTTTAATGTTTTGTAAATTATCTTCATCAATGTAAATAAAAAATATATATTATGTATGTAGTAGAACTGACAGTTATAATTAAATATCATTTGAAAAATCGTCATGCATGTGTAATTGAAAAAAAAACTCTTCTAAAATGATTATTTTCATTAATCAGGAAGAAGTTAAAAATAGGACATATGACAATTTGTTGTTCGAGAGGAAACAATTCTTGGCCTATTTAACACAACAATTTGTTACTTAACTGACAGAAAGGTGAAGAATGAAAAAAACATTGTCAATATGCATTAGCTTATATTTGGAAAATAACTCCAATATTGGTTTCAACATCTCCTATTTGATGATTTGGATATATATGTAAATATATTTTAATTAGGTATATTTGTTTGGCAATAATCACTGCTGTCCCAAAATGAATTACTAACCCATGGAAACTTGTTGATAACTCATACTTAACTTTAACGAAAGCAATTTTTTTGTAATTTCCAGAGGTCCTCAAGAAGTCGATTATCCCGCTTGTTTCAATCACTCCTGATGCATCTCTCTACATAGCCATAAAGATGCTAATCACCAACTGCATCCATCGTCTCCCTGTTATAGATCCTGCTACAGGAAACGTTTTGTACATTCTAACTCATAAGCGTATCCTTAGATTCCTTTTCCTGTATGTAAGTATAATCAATAATTTATTAAAAATAAATTTTAAAAATCAAAAAAGTTTATAATCAAATCAAGAGTTTTGGTTATGCATCTTTAGCTTGTTCATTATGAGAATATTTTTTACACGGCTTTGGATGAAGTTGCTTCATAAACACTGCGCCTTTTAAATTATAATGATGAGATGATATTAAATGAGCTACCTTTTTGATTAACGTTACATTATTGACTCTTATCTTTTATCCCTTCAAGTAAATAGCTTTCTCATTTGTACATGTTTTGTATAAGAATATAATATTCCATTTAAGTGAGTAAATGTTTGTAACTTGAATTAGAAGAAACCCTTTACAATGCAATCGTAATATTAGGCAACCTTCATTAAAACTTTGTATAGTTTAAAAAAACGTAACAATAAATTGTGTCAGACATAAATTTACGGCCTCAACGATGTTCTTTAATACTTATTTTACTTTTATGGAATTTGACATACATGTATTTTTTTTTCAGATTAATGAGCTTCCTAAGCCAGCTTACATGCACCACAAACTTCGAGATTTGAATATTGGAACTCTTGACAACATTGAAACTGCAAATGAACAAACTTCCATTATAGATGCACTGAAAAAATTTGTTAATCGCCGAGTATCTGCTTTGCCATTGATAGATTCTGATGGGAAACTTATCGATATTTATGCCAAATTTGATGTTATTGTAAGTATTTGAAATATAAACTAATTAGGCGTCAAGATTTGGGAATATTTAATAACAACAATATGATACTAGGTACGCAACTAAGTTTACAGGTTTTTTCATCAACAAAAAATTGCAAATTTTGAGAGAAATATTAAAATTTGTTAATTCATAGTATCGCCCCTCACTAGCTATACATTTGTGCCATCTCTTTTTTATTTTTAAAGGAATAACCCACTAAGCCTCCGTTTAGAGGAGGCTATGAAAAATACTTCACAATACCCAGACCAATTGAAAAAAACATATTCTTGGATTTTTTCTTGCAACTGGCGGGAATCAAACCAGCGACACCAGTTTCACAGTTGGTCGTCTGACCTACTGCGCCATGGCGCTTGTCAATAATACATGAATACCGTAACGATAAAATGACATGTCTTTGGACTGAATCCATTCATCCAACCAATTTTGCACTTGCAGTGTTGCTCAGCTAAGCCATGGGCCATCAACCGGAACACGTTATAAATAGAAGGGGCCAGATCTGGCGAATATGGTGGGTGCAGTAGCAGATCCTATGTTAGTATTTTGGTGGTGATCTGGACGATGGAAGTGCAATGGCATGGAGAGTTGTCCTGCAGCAATATCACTCGTTCGTGTCTCCTGTCCATTTTGGCCGTTTTTCGAGCAATGTATGATTTTAATTGATTATTTGTTGTTGGTAGCGATGCTTACTAACAGTTTCACCCATTTTCAGCAACTCATAGTACACAATTCCTTTCTGGTCCCACCAAACGCATTGGCCGTGCCGTCGATGTTGATGGTTCATCGGGTGAAAGCCACGTTTTTGCATTTAGGATTCTCGAAATATATCCACTCTTCATCGCCAGTAATAATTCTATGCAGGAAACGCAAAGTAAAATTTCAGAGATGGCTTTTCAATTTTCCATGTGTCTCTCAGTCAACTCATGCGGCACACATTTCCCTTCCCTTTGAACTTTTCCCATGGAATGCAAACGTTCGAAAACACCTTGTTGTCATTTTAATGCCTCTGAAAGTTGATCTTGTGTTTGCATATCATCTTCATCCAATAACGCTCGGAGATCAGCTTCCTGAATTGTTTTTGGTCTTTAGGGGCGTGCCTTGTCCTCAGTGTCAAAATAGCATTTAAACCAATCTTCACAGGTATATTTGGATAGTGCATGTTCGCCGTAGACCTCCTCAAGAAAATGACGTGCTTCAGTTGCATTTTTTAAAAAGTTAAAGCAGAAAAGCAAAGCTTCCCGCAAATGTTGTTCATTTGGCCCAAAAAATTTGACATCCTCGTTGTTGAATTATATATTTTTGTGTTGCGATGTGTGTTAGTATTACGAATGATTATTGTTGACAGCTGTTTAACCTATAAAACAAACACAGCCTCTGACATGTATATCTACACGTGCCGCTAGGGCCATCTATGTGCTAATACCCAGAAACTTAGTTGCGCATCCAGTACATGCATTTATTAAATACAGACATACAGCTTATAGTGACAACCAGTAACTACCGATCACTGTTCACGATTCACTGTCTTCTGTTTCAAATGAAAGCTGCTACATTTTTACTAAAATATGTCTCTGCTCGAATGTTCTTACTTTTTATACAATAGTGATGGAATTGGTACCCAGCATATTTGTTTTTCCAATTTACACCAACTATGTTCTCAATTAAAAAGTTTTTAATCACTAGCCCAATTTGAATGTAATATTCAAAGGGTACATGGAGCAAAAGAATTACAAGGCTGAACAGAAGTAAATTAGGCTACTCTGCAAACTACATCCCTATCAGAATTCTTAGTTCCAATATTAACTATAATGTCAGATAAAAAATTCATACATTCATTTATTTTTATTTAAAAGAAACACTTGTTGAATTGTGTACATTACTCTAGGTACAATCCGTGATAATTTGAAATGTTTTACAAGTTTTAATATAAAAATGTATATCTAAATTAAATATCTAAAAATAAAATAAATATCATTTAATTAATATAATAAATATTACGAATATGGTGTTATTTTGAATAGAATCACAGCAATTGAAACTTAAAATCAGACAAAATACCCTTTTAATGTTAAAAATCATAAAATATATTTTTTTAATGTTAAAAAAAAAGTTAAAATTTAAACGTGCCAAAAAATATCTAACTTACAATCATCTCAACAAAGATGAAGGACTTTTAGTAGAAAGGTGGAAATTTAGGCACCCTTTCATTGGCTATTTTAAGTGATCGCTTTAGATGATATTTTAAGAAGGTTAAAATTCCAGTAGTAGTCTACAAATATTTAGTCATACCTACTCAAAATATTGTAAACAATATATTTGTTGTTTCATAAATATTAATTTAAATATTTCTGTCTCTGCCTAGGTTCTATATTCAAATTAGGCCAGAAAATTTCCATCCATTAATGAAAGTAATTTTTTTTCGATTGGCCTGCATTATGTAGATAAGCATTATTGTGTTTATATCATATCATCATATTTTCAGAATCTAGCTGCTGAAAAAACATACAATGATTTGGATGTCACATTGAAGCAAGCTAATTCCCATAGAAATGAGTGGTTTGAAGGTGTGCAGAAGTGTACATTGGACGAAACTTTGTTTGAAATTATGGAGAAAATAGTTCGAGCTGAGGTTAGTAAAATTATAAACATTTTAATCAATTTATATGTAAATATGAATGAGATTTATGATTTTGAGTACTAAAACTACTTGACGCATTCTTACAAGTATTGTTTTAGGGCGAGACAGCTTGTTCTCAATACTCTATGTGGCAGCTCTGTTTAGAGACTATAATTGTGCTATGTATTATGTTAGTTTTCTATTCTGCAGATAAAATGCTTTCCTCTAAGAAACATAGAGGAAAAATAGTTTCCTCTGACATCCTACTTTTATTAAACCTAACAATTTTCATCCTCCAATTCTAGTTGTGAGTTGTGCTAGAATAAGGGAGTCAAATAGCTTTCTGTGAGGCCTTTTTAATGTGTTTGAATGTATATTTTTTAGGTTCACAGACTTGTGGTTGTAGACGAGCAAGAGAAAGTGATTGGGATCATATCCTTGTCCGATCTACTTCAGTACATTGTTCTTCGGCCTCAGGGTGAAGGAATTCAGTCCCTTCGAGCTCTTCCAGACCAATTGGAGGAGAGTCCAAAGCCTCCCGAAGTAGAACAACCCGAAGTGGAATCTGCAGCCAGCGAGGCTGTATCAGAACACCAAGTTGAAGCAATAATCCCAGACCTGTGTGAACTTGCTTTAGAAGAGGCTGCTGAGGAAGCACTGGATTCGCTTTAAGTTAGCCTTAATAATACACAACGAATATACGGCTTGTGTGCATTGTCGGTGATAAAAGTCCAAAGTTATTTCATTTAATTATCTTTGGTTTGTTACATTCATTCTAGGTTTAATTGTAGGATCTTAAAATTGTTAATTTATTGTACACTGGCATTGGGAACATTTGTGGTCTGTGGATATAATTATTATGGCATTTTGTTCTGTAATCTTTTGCATTAAAAGCCTTTGTGATGCTAAAATTTGATATTTAAATCATGTTTCATTATAATCTCATTGCTTACTGAATGAAGGCTGTAAACTTGATATGTGTAATTCTTCAATAAAGTTGTTTTAATAATTGACAAATTGATTTGATTGTGATTGTCTTGTGACACAAAAGAATCATTTAAATATATTTATGAATATATATTTGAGAGTATTTTACTTTTTCATTGAAATAATGACTACAACTAAAGTTTTCTACGCAATTCAGATTCAAATTAGTTTTTACAAAAATAAACTTCAACTCTAATAGTTTGTGAGCTACTTCGAAGAATGTAAATCTACTAGTGGTATCAGTTTATTTGTCATACAATATACACGAGTTCATTTTTATAACACAAGTACTTAATTCTGTACCACTGGAATTGTCTTTGACAGATAATACTGAATGTATTTACCAAAGAGCGTGTATTGAAATGCAATTTTACGGGTTTAATATAAATGCGAGAATTATTGACTTTATGTACATATTGCCTTAATTGATATGGTGAACTCTGTTAAAACATATACAATAGGAGTGGAATGGTTGGTAATACGATTTCAGAGGTATGTGGCATACATTAATGCAGATCTTCTGATATGACAAATCGCGTTGGTTGTTAAAAAATTTCATTGCACTATTACAGTGCAGCGTGCGTTGAATGCAAACATGTTTTACTATGCGAAGATTTAATATCAATTTAGAAATATGCACATTTTGCGACTGTCTTCAATTTTTGTTTTTATTCCACTAGTATGTTTGAAACTGATGAATATACCTCGGTAATTTTGTATGCCTACAGGGCAAATGAATGCGGCCGATGGGGCATCTTCAGGAAAGGCAACGAGCCCCAAATTAGTAACAGGGGGATCCCTAATCTCGCGGTGCGGGCAGTCTGACGATGTTTATGGGCATATCAGAATATTGTCCATCTTGGAAAGTGGATAAGAACCAGAACGATGAAGCTACTGGTGACATGAAAAGCCTACAGGACCAGCCAGCGTTCACATCCTGTGAGGAAGGAACATACTGTTATTTACAAAGAACAAGATAATAATAATCTCTGACTGATGGAATGCACTATCAATCCAAAATAACGTTTAAATTACTTTGGATTAATGAAAGTTGGTCTTTTCACATATTCTCCTCAACAGTCTGAAAATGTAAGTCCCGCAGATTGATATTTTTCGCCTCCCGTAACAGTAAAAGCTGCTATTTATCATTTTTTTAAGATTATCATTTACAAATTTTTGAAAAAACTGTTGCATTTTAAAATAGTTCAAACTTTACCCATTTCAAACAATGGAAATTGTTTTACATTAAAAGTGTTAAGATTATTTTTTACATTAAATTTTTATTAATTAAAATAAGACTGCAAATAATTTGACTAAAGAATATGGTTACATAATCAAGTGATTAACAAAATATATACGGCAGAATAGCAACTGATTATGGATGGTTTTAAATTAAAAAAATTATGTGTTTGTGATTTTATTAAATGAGGAAATTTAGTGTTTTTATGTTATTATGTAAAGCCATTTTTTTACTTGAGTGTTATTTTGACCATTATATATTTTTAAAACTACTATTTTTCACTCGCATTTTTATTTGTGATATCATTATTGGTGTCCTAGTTATTCTACCAAATCTGTGAATTTTTCTACTTTGGTCAAATGGGCCTTATGATTGGCGAAGTAATTTGTTAATGATGATGACATAGGTATGCGTATTTAAAATGTTTTGTTTATTTTTTTCACACATTTTACAGGAATTTCACCAAAACATAAATGTTCTTATTGATATTATGTCCATGAAAACATTTTTCAAATATAATTTACTTTATCACTAAACTTCCTCATTTTAGTACCGTCAAAATGTGAGTGATATTAAAAGTAAATGTCCAGAAAATTCAATAAAAAGGTAATAAATAATATCTTAATACATTTTACCAAATTTTGATTTATTTTTAAAATAATGAACTTTGTTTTTTTTATTGTCTAACGATACACTGTCTCTGGGATATACATGCACGATGAGTATGTATGTGGTGTTCTAACATTCAGATTTAGCTCTCAAACAATTCAAGTGAAAGTTCAAAATGTATGCCACAATTTTTTTTTATTTATGTGTTCCGTATTTAACAAAACAAAGCAATGCAATTAGTGTGTGTATTATTGTTTATTCAAATTAATCTGATGTTTACATAGATAAATTTTGATGAATATTTGTAGGTTTTCAAATCAAAATTTCGAATGTAATTTCTACAATATTTCAATATTTAAAGTTCAAATTTTACGAATTATCATCTTCCAAAACTATCTAGAAAATACATTTCCTGTCATGTGTATTGGTTTTCCCACTAATTGTTTACGAAAATCGACTTTGAAAATGTAAACTTATCTCAATAAAATGAATTGATTTATTTTATTTTGCAATATGAGTACCTAATATTTAATGTGCTGCATAGTTAACTGAAGAATCACGCAATAATGACGTAATTTACGTCAGTATCAATGTCAATAATAGGGAATATACTAAGAATTAAAAATAATTATCTTTCCTGTGCCTAATGCTAGTGTGTGTCAATTTTATGCTTTGAGTTAGGGGACATTATTTGTAATTTCTATTATAAATGTTGTTACACCTCTATTAATAATATGTATGAGATTTTTTAAAACTTTATATTAATTTTCTATTTAAGAATATAACATTTTATCTTGATTTTATCTGGATGTTTCCTTTCAAACAATAATTTCAACTTCTCTTTTTTACATGACAATAAACATTTTGATGTTATACTTTCATATTGTAAAAATATGTAAATTCACTAAAAGTATTGATCTTGTCCTGTTTTGTCTAGTGTTAAATAAACCAAATCAGAAAACAAAGAGAACTTAAGGTTCAATCAAGATTTTCACTTGCCATACTGAACAATATTATAGTAATAATAATATGCTGCTTGCTGTCCTAATAATTTAGTGATCATGTATAGTAACTGAAGTAATAAGATCACTACTGTAGATTAAATTATGAATGTAGCTTTACTTGTATTCACGTAAGTTTGTAAAAAAGTCATTTTCAAAATTTGCAATATTACTTGTGAAGTTGTTGGGTATTATTATGATCTTTTTTAAAAGCGATGTAAATTCCATTTTAAAATCTGTTTCGTTTTGATAATAAATGCTGTCTGTGCTGGTTGTTCTCTTAACTGATATTTTACACATTGGTATAAAATGGAATATGTCCGATACAGCGAATTTAGAAGATATAAAATAAACATGTACCTGCTTGAAGAAAAAAATAGATTAGAAAAATAAATTGTCAAGTTTGTTATGTAATGTTTATTGTAGAATACATGCCGAATGTAATGATTTAGTGTAAAACTGATACTTCCAAGTTATTACTTTTATTATGTGAATTTAAGCATTGTTGACCTGAAGTCTTATTTATGCTTTTCTTTCTACATAGGTAGTCGTAATTTATTTTTGTCACGTGCGATATTTCATTAGATCTTTAAAGAAAGATATGTTTAAACAGTTGCCTTATAATATGTTAATCTTAGAGCAGATATTAATAATCGATAGAGGTTAGGTCATTAGAACGTTGCGTCTAAAGTGATTTATTACGTATATTAATACTTACTGTTTGCCTAGTAAATGATCGTAGCTTACTCATGGATATAATATAATATTGAAAATATTTAAGATTGCCTTTAAATTACTCTTTTTATTTTTTACTAAATGCAATTATTTCCACTAGCTTTTCCTGTAATTGACAATACACTTTTCCTGTATGCAAATTGTGAAATAATATATAGCTATTTTTCTCAAAATTCGTTGATTATATTTTGGTCTCATTTTAGTTTATTACATAATATACATAATATACGTAATATTCATTTTGTTTGTTTCTATTTTTCTTTTTTGTTTTCTGTTTAGATGTAGATTTTGTCTATGCCATTTTGGGTAGGAAGATCATCTAAGCTAAGCAAGTTAATCATTCGAATTGGATTAATGTAATGTACAAATAAATTTGATAATATTTTCATAATCTTTAATAACGTAAAATAAAGTTATGCAATATTTATTTACCACCTTAGCAAGTAAATCTTCTCATTGCCTTTTGCGATACGTTTATAAGCAATCAGTGGTTCCAAAGTAAAATTGAAAAAGTTATTGTACAATCAAACCATGTTTCTACAAAATATTAGTTAAGCCCTAATGTTTGGCTTACCAAGATAAAAATAAACTAATTTATAGTAGGATATTGAAGATATGCATGTAATAAAATTAATTCATAGTGATTATGAATAACATATATTAATTATATTTTAATTATTATTTTAAGTATCACATACAACACTTATATTAATATGATAATATGTAATTCTAATTTCATTAGCTTGTTTTACATTTATTAAAATGAAAGAATTAAAGTATTTTGCAAAATAAACTTTTCTTTTATTTCCCCGAGAATTCGGTGGGATTTAAGTCGAATTTTGAAAATGTGAAATTTTTTTATTCAAGATGTGTCCACCTAACTGCGTGCGCACAATTTTAAAGCGTGATTCCACGTTACTGCTTACATGAAACTGTCATTGCACATTTAAGGTTTCACAAATGAAGACTTTGATACTGTTTGCCTAAACAGAGTCCCGTGGTACAGTCACTACTCACAGATCAGAGGTCCAAGATTCGAACCACAACTTAACTTTCGTTTTCTATCGTTGAATATTTAAAAATGGTTTTAAATGGCTCCAAAATTGAAATATAAGGGTTGATCATACAAGTACATATCCAAAATTGAAATATAAGGGTTGATCATACAAGTACAAATATTACGCCCTGGCCAATGACATTCATATAGTGTATTACATATCGATGGTCTAGAAGACAAACATGCTAATTACAGAATTGGTAATTTTTGGTAGAGCAGTTTAAAGTTTGGCAAGTTGCTTTTTTGTCTTTGTTTTCATGTCACTTATTATGTATATGCAACTACGTAGAAAGAGATGAAAAATTAGTGTTCTAGTGAGTGCAAATGGTACAACATACACATTGAATACATTTGCCATTTAAATGGCCAAACTCAATTTGTTTGTACTCAACACGTTTGTCTTTTAGACCATCGATATATTGCATCCGACACCAGAGGAATACTTTGAGCCAGTTTGATAAGACTCCAGAAAACCGGCAAAATATGGAACTATTTCTCGATTATTGCAGAGATAGAAATCATTATTGAAAAAGGAATGTTGAAGTTCAGCCAATAGCAACGCTTAAAATTTTTCATTGGTATTCAGCCTTTTATTAGTTTGACATCCATACTTCTACGATAATTGTGAGAATAATTCTTCCATCTGTTAAGTTTTGTTGAGCAAATGAGTTGAAACCTTTATTGATGTTGGTGAGATTCACCTGTCTGAATTATTTCACTTACTAGGCAACACCTGTAAATACTTACCTATACATTTTTGTACATCTTTGATCAATTGGTTTAATAAACTATATTTTGATTACGTCTAATGAGTAACCAGTATACAATGAGGTGGACAGTATTCAAAAACCTTAATAAAAGGTAAGAAGCCTTACATTATTTATTTATACTAAAGTACATATACTTAAAATGTAAATAATTAATTTTATTAAGGTTTTAACTATTTTATAATGTCGCAATTGGTAATCAAGTCCCGTATTCTAAAAAAAGAACAAAAAAATTTAATAAATACTCTCGAGTTTATTCATACTTATTCTTATATAATGGTCATATCCTAACAAAATAAAACTTTTTTCATTATTTGCTTTATGGGCCAAATTATTTTAGGAAAATGTTTTTTCTCAATGTTGCGCTATCTTTTTTATGTATGTAAGCGCATAATATGCGATAGTATAGTTGGTTCAGATTAGAGATACATCAGTTAAATTCTTCACACCTATTTGTACTTTCGATATAATAATGAACGTAATATATTTTATCTTCTAGAATAAGATATTTTAATAATAACCTTAGACTCATTATCTCCACAAATAACTCAGTGAAATGAAAGACGTACAGTTTCTTTATATTATTTCAGAATTTACATACCATATTGTTTTAAAATGTCTCCTTCAAGTTTAACGTGCATAATATTGCGTCATAAAGACAAACACCCTATCGACTTAGGTCATGTATTGTGTCTCATCATCATCGTTTTGCTACCGTGCCCGTTGCTGCGTATGTGCGTATCTCGATCATCTTTTACATGGAGGTAAGATGATCAATCCACGCTTCAGTCCTGGGTCAATAAACAAACAAACGAACTACAAAATCACCTTCCATCTACCTCTACAATGCAAGGAGGACTCATCTCCACTCCGTTTATTTTTTAGGAGTTTTACCGAGTAGTCGTCCAGGATGCCGGTTGTATTATTTAAAATACAGAATTGTAAACATATTACAACAGAGACGGAGAACCTTTTAGAGATGGGACTATATAAGTCTAGGCATCTACAGAGCTTATGACCTATCATTGGCTGGTTTAAGTGGCCACATTACGCAATGTGTAACATTCACCATTCTGCCTATATTTGAACTATATTCCTTAAATTCTTCCATCTCTTGATGTTTGTGAAGTTAAAGAGCTGAAACCTCCGTTGATGTGGGTGAGTTCTTGTCTACAAAAATTTGAACCAACTGAAAACATTATATAGAATTGTATTCGAAAAGAATCTACTGTGAAATGGGAAAGTGCAATGTTACATTCTTGCAATGTAAATCTGCATTATATTTTTTTAAATATTTATTTATGCCTAAATCATTATTACTATTTAAAGCATTAACTTTGCGGTCAAACATTATACGAAATGTTATTAAATATTACTTACCGACTTTTTCGTGTCTACCGGCTTCGAGACAACATGAAATATTTTCTTGTAGGTAGTTGGTTTTATATTTTTGTGCAACAACTACGGTGAAGGTGTATAGTAAGTTTTGCATGTTGGTTTTGTTGGTGTCCTGATGAAGAGACGGGTTTGTCTCGAAATCGGAAAACTTAAAAAGGTCGGTAAGTGGTTTTACACAAATATTTAATAACATTTAGTTTACATAAATCTATATAATTTACGTAACTTGGAAGTTAGACACCAGTTAGAGACAACAGAAGAAAATGGTATTGGAGATTTGGTATGTACTCGTATTATTACCATGTTTATTTGGAAATATAATGTCAGCTAAATTTAAGGGAAAGGTATTTGAACATGGTTTTTTTGTTGATCACTCTCACACAAATGCCTGCACATCGGACTGATTTTGTCTGACTAAAACCGACGTTTCGTTGTTCCGTTTTTCGCACCCCAAAACTGAACCGATTTTCTTATTTTAAAAGAAACGAGCTAAACCCGGCAATGCTTTGCTATTGCTTGATTTGAGTAAATACTCGTATATATATATTAAATAAACACAATCGAAAGTTTGATATCAATTATTGTATTTAGTCCAAAATTAAATATGTACGTATACATTATTATGTTTCGGTTTACATAAATTTTAAGGACAGAATATTGATAAATAGGTATTCGAACTTTGTTTTCCAGTTACTGTCTTGCGATGCCTCCCCGGTACTATGCGAAAAAGACAACTGCATGTCAGACCTTTTGTTAGAATAGACAAAATCAACGATTTGTGGTCCCGTTTTCCGCACCTCAAAAGTCAACCGATTTTGTTATTTTTCTTTAGACAGAGTATTAGAATAAAATTAAATATAGTAGTTTGTATTCAGTGCGCCCGAAGACAGCAGATAAAACTGTGTCTAGTTCCCATAACAAACCATTTTTGTAAAAACGAAACGTAAATATCTCTAGTGTGTAAAAAATCACTGCTCTAGTGTCATTATCCAGAGAGAAAATACAGGAATACGTTTGCATGAAGGAAAGTCGGGCCGCGTTTCCTCTTATGATAAAAAATTAAATTTAAAATACATGTTTTTAAATATGTTAAAATACAACATTCTTCGAATCATCCAATATATATGAATTTTAGTCGAATGCAACCCTGAAAAATCGACAAAAAACACATACGCTTCTAACTTTTTTCCACTTAATTATTTAGAAAACCTCTAGGACGTAAATTAGAAAATTTTGCAAAAAACCGCACGTTAATTTGTCAGGCCATTTTTGATCCATCGCTAACGAGACTAATAACGGCGATTAATTTGTACATATTGGTATATAGATAGATAGTATAAGAAAGAGTATTGTTCCTGCGTTCGTCTGAATTTCGCTTCAATTCTTTACAATAAAATTATAATAATATATATTTAATACATACGTATTCTTCGATATTTGCCATTATCTTTTATTATTATTACACAAATATTATTACTTTGTTTTTTTTCTAACTGCGTACACCATTGCGCCTTGGAAATCGACAATGTGTATTTCACAAAAATATTCAGGAGAAACAAAAAGCATCGCAGATTTTAATAGAAATGGCGGGGAACCATAGCAATAATAATAGTCCAGAAACCGCATACGCACATCAAACAGAAGACGACTAAGTACAAATACTGCTAGGATCTTAAAGAAACAGGATGCAAATACATTTCATGTGTAATTATCAAATGAATGTGTATGTTACAAATGCATTAATTAAAAATTGAATTATTTTCCCATCTGTCAGATTGTCGAAGAAACAAAATGGAAATTTCGTTAGTGTTGCCAAGGTAGTAAATTTTTTTACCCTACTTTGCTCATATAATAAGAGAAATAATGAAAATTGAACCTCGGATTAAACAACGTCGTGGTGGACACTTGACCGATATTATCTTTAAAACATAAAATATTACTTAACATGATATAAAAATATACGTTTTATATTAAAAAAAAATTGTTTTATATTTTAAGTTCAAAGTTCATTAATTCAATTACTCTTATTAAATGGCCCTTTACTTATCTAATCTGTTGTGTCAACCAATGTTTCTGAGTGCACAATAAAATTTTAGAAAAATTAACAAATCGTTTTTTTTTTTTACCTTACAATCGTGTTATGGTTACATTCTTCGCGATCTGGTAATATTACACGGTGACTTCAAGTACGCGCGCGGCGTAAGTGTGTCTACGTGGGGGAATTATTGGACACAGTCCGATGTATTCAAATAGGATAATTCTACGCTCCTTCTGGACTTTTCTTAATTCTATGCGGGGAACATTGATTTTTGTTATGATTACTCAATTGTAGTACATTTATGAAAATTGGTAAAGTATTATTTAATTGTGGTTGAAAATATTAGTTTGGTGTAAAAAACGTGTTTAGTAAAATTAGTGCATATCGCCGGTTTCCATGGTGCTACTACAATATCTTTGATAACTTTTTAGCTATAACCCTTTATTGTAAATACGTATTTACACATACATAATAAATTACCCATATTATAGGTTTGCCAAATACGCAATTAAATAAATAAATAAACAAAGAGCGAAAAAAAAAACAATAGTGGGAGGGTGAAAATATATTTTCTCCAATGTAACTTAACTTGCATTTTAATTACAATGCTAAAATTTTTATCATCACGAACACAAAATATTAAATAAAAAATGTACTAATAAAAAAATATGTTACATTTTCTTAATCGATTTTTTTTCATACTCGGACACAACCTTCTATATATTCTGTATAGAATATACCACATTTGGTTAAAATTAAAGGTTGCCTTTTTTAACTCAACATATAATCAACACAACCGTGTGAGTTTTGCGAACGCGCCAGCACTTATTTACTGTCCAGTAGTACATTGTTCTGCTTATTTTTATTTATTGAAAGAAAACAACAGCCATTGTAACAAAAAAAAAACAATATTTACAACAGCCAAAATTATAGGCCAATTTTGGTTTAGTTTTAGGTAAATACAATACAAAAAAGTAAGAAAGAAAGTGTACCCGTGAAAAGTCACTCCGTATAATTTATTTTTTACATATTTATGACAGAAGTTTTCAATGAATTATTTATACAACAAATTGATTAAGTAGTAGAAGTAAACATACATATTTTTTCAATTTTGCTGGTGGTGCAATACCACTTGTAAAACAATAAAATGAAACAATAATGATGAAAAATAACATATGGAGAGATTTTTCTTTGTTGACTCTGTCTTCAAAAAATCTTTTATCAACATGGACACGGAGTAACCCCAGATCAGCCTTCCTCCTTCCTTTCTTCTTTCAAACAAAAGAAAATAAATATAATATGAAAGTTTACAAAAAAAAGCGTGTAAAAAGAAAAAAAAATATTTATCACAATATAAATACTTTCTTATACCAGTACGCAGAGACAAAACTTAAGGTGAGGAAAGTACATTCTATTGTCTTCACCTACGGGTTGTTTTCCGCATTTGAGATTAGAATGTACTTTCCTCACCTTAAGTTTTGTCTCTGCATACGGGTATTAAAATGGAATGTCAAGTAGATGAAAGTGAGCATTGTCGACGCCTTCTTCTGTTCGCGTTCAATCGAGGAAATGAAGGAGATAACAAATAAGGAGAATACTTTATTGACTAATTTGTCCTCTTGTTGTTATCATTTGGAAAAAACAAACACCCAAATTTTTATTGTTTTCCGAGTGTTTTTTTATGTATTAGTATGTAGTTTAATATGGAAAATAAACTATTACCCGTATGCAGAGACAAAATTTAAGGTGAGGAAAGTACATTCTAATCTCAAATGCGGAAAATAACCTGAAGGTGAAGACAATAGAATGTACTTTCCTCACCTTAAGTTTTGTCTCTGCATACTGGTATAAGGCTTGTAATCAAATAAAATAATACATGGAACGAAACAGCAAACATATTTATTTAAAATAATGTTTTCACACTAGAATATTTCATAGTCCCTGTACTGGTACCTGAAGCGTAAGACTGATCATCTTACCTTCATGTAACAAAAATCATCAAGATACGCTGCGATTGGTATACCAATGCAGTGCCCTACGTACCATTAGGTGTAGAAAGGGAATGATGATGATGAAAAGCAAACACAATATATCGTAGAGCAGAAAATTTTATTTTGAGTGACGTATAACCTTAACTATTGTGTTTTACTTATGATGTTCATTTTTAAATTTGGAAAAAAACGGACACAACTTATGTTAACATCTTATACATTATTATTGAAGAAATGTGGATGTTCAAATATAGGCAGAATAACTAATGTTATACACTAAGTAGCATAATCAGCCAATGAATGGTGGTATACCTATTTGAATACGAATTTTTTTATTCCTCCCGGACACGGAAATACAAGCCTTAACGGTTAATTATGTATTTGCATATTATTACTAAACGAATTGACTGTAACTTAGAAACATACACTAGTCTATCATTGGATTATTTCTGTACATGAACAATATTCTTTTCTAAACCTGTTTTTGATTCGAGTTTCACTGAATATTTTGTTTTTTCTCATTTTATATATACTGAATTATTAAAATTTTATGAATACTGAATGAAGAAGTTCAGTAATTTTTAGATTATCAAACTAAGCCAAAAATTTCTATTTTTAAGTATCGTATTATCATCGCTATGATTATTTAAAGCATTATAATTTTGAAATTACTCCGCCCGTGACGTCACAAGTTCTAGTCGGAGAGTTCTGCTGATTGGTGGATTGGCTTCCCAGGAACCGGAGTTCTATCACAGCAACAAACGGGAATTGTTCGCAGACAGGAGAGATTGGAGAGATTTGGTGGTCGACATAATATGGAATGCACATAGGGAGCGTAAAAGGATTAAGTAAGTGAGAATTATTATAAAATATCAAATTATTTTAATAAAGAAAAAATAATTGAATGTACTTATACAGAAAGCAGCTTGCCATAGAAAAGTGTAACTCAGATAAAAGCACTTTTGTAAAAATAGTGAAAAATCAAATCTTCACAACGTTTGGAATGTTTTTTACTTCGGCAAATTATACATAATTGATGCATTACTTATTTTATAATACAAAAATAATTAAATCGTATATTTGACTAATTCTAATTATGACATTCTAATGAAGTCCGGCTGATCACACAACCTAAGATGTGCATTTTGCAGAAAACAGCCAGCCCTAGTAAAACTTTTATGTATGTTAT
This sequence comes from Micrasema longulum, assembly GCF_059751315.1. Lineage (NCBI taxonomy): Eukaryota > Metazoa > Arthropoda > Insecta > Trichoptera > Brachycentridae > Micrasema > Micrasema longulum. Next base: position 3,040,855 of record NW_028277303.1, read on the forward strand.
GTCATTTTGTATTGATCATATTATTTTATTTTTATATTAGGGTACTTAATTGCAAAGAATTTCTTTATTAATTTGTAATTAATGAATAAGTTTTCGACCTTTTCCAACTCAATAACACCAAGATTCCATTTTTTCCAAATTCTATTATAATTACGTTAAATTATAAATACCTTTAAGTAGTGTATTGTACATTGCGGCTACACTATGAACTTAATGGATACATTTCCAATTAGGAATAATGATTGTTTTCGTTATTGCTAACACGCGGTGGGGTTCTCAAGACGAAGAGTAAATGAGTGGTCAAATGAATGAAGGCCGGAACTACTTTGACATTGATGAGCGTTGGTTATGAATGAGAAATAGTACCTAGATAGATTTTTATAACACGCGAAATCGCACGATTTAATCTATTAAATTTAAACAATCATTCATTTGAATGAATGACAATATTTGCTGATGTTTTTTTTTGAACTACCCTGCAATTTATTCAGACTCTCTTTTTCATAATATGTATTACTTATCATTTTAATCATTATGTTCATAAGGTAGTTGGAAGTAAAGATAATTTGACATTAGTTGAATAACTATTAATTTTAATAAATCATCTTCTTTTCTTTTTGCGGTCCCTTGCCAGGTCTCCCTGACGTTGGCGATCACTACAGAGAAAACATCTCGTTACTATTTTATTCGCAGCCAGGACAACTGTTTATTGGATGTATTCGCCATCGTGATTCCTGAAAAAAAACGACCAGAGTTGTTTCCCATTGTCTTCTCTGGTGGATTTTTGGTCGGGGTCACCTCCCCTCAGCTGGTTGGTTTTGGTTTTGAGGAGCCAGAAACTCACCTTTCATCCTCTGGTTATTTGCCGTGAAGAGACCGTTATGAGTGTGATTCCATTGCCCGGGGCTCGTGACGTGGTCGCTAACGAGTTGGACTAGTCAGAAGTGTTGTCGGTGGAATGCAACTGGGCATTCGCGGCATTTTATAGAATCACACCCTCCAGCAAGATGAGACTCACTGCGACCCTACTGACAGTTTATACCCTATAATAAATAAAGTAATGTTAAATTTTGTACACTTTTTCTGGATTCAAGGGCCACGTTTTGAAATGTTTTGGTAAAACTCGGAAATAATGTGTATAAAAATTGATGCGTATCATTGTTGTAATATTTAGTAGAATTAAGAATAAAATCACTCATCGTCCCATCAAATCGGACGTCGCCATTGCTTCTTTCAGATCATCACATCGTATTTCCGATTAAATAGTCTGATTTTTAATATTATTTTAAAAAAGACAAATAATCGTATTTACAACACATCGACATTGCTTTAAAGGGTGAAAAGAAATACAAAAAAATCTTTTAAAAATTATGATATCGATTTAGTTTTTAGGTTCTCCCGGAAATTCTGCTATTTTGAGTTATGACTCTATTTTATCGGACGTTGAACATGTAGTCGAGCCTATGTAAAAATAATGTCTAATGGCCGTATTACATATATCAGATAACTTTCAAATCTTTACTTGCTGACATACACGGTACATTATTAAAATATATATATATACCTACCTGCGTAATCTTATTTATATATATATAGTTGGATAATTTATAAAGCGCCATTTTTGTGAAAATCACCTCAAGGGCGCTGTACAATTAATAAATATCCCAGTACGTCTTGCAGCTACAGAGCGCATGGACGGTTGGGATTCTAGTTCCTCGTTTTCAATTAAGATCAATCAAAAATTATAATAGATAGGAGCTAGATTACAGGACGTCTTGCAGCTACAGAGCGCATAGACAGTTAGAAATTTAGCCCCCATTTACACATTTTAAAAATTGACAAATAAATTTAGTGTATTACAAAATAATAATAATATGAATAGTAAAAAGGAGTAAGATTACAACACGCCTTGCTGCTACTAAGCGCATAGACGATTGGAATTCTAGACCCCGTTTACAAAATTAAGGTATTTTAAAGTTGAAATATGAAAGCTAGATAACCAATCATCGTGCAGCTACAAAGCGCATGGATGAGAGGAATTCCAGCAAAGTTAAAACAATATCAATAAATTTATAAAAAATAGAGTATAGTAGTAAATTGGTCAAGTGTTCATACCAAGAAGTAAGCAATAAAAAACTAAATAAATAAAGCACTGTATCAACTCCATGGTTAACAAAGGGAGATAGATGTCCGAAGAGAATCTTTTGTAGACAGTAAGTTTATCGTCACCATGTGGTCCACTAGGCTGCTGGAGAATTTCTGGAAACGCACGTGTGTAGACCCCAGGATTACGCCTATTGTTCCAACGACTTGGTGTCCATTTTGGTCCGTATTATTTCGTTTTATGAGACGCAACATTCCTGTTCAAATTCACTTCTTTACATGAATATTACACAAACGCGTGTATAAGCGGTTTGATTTATAATTTTGTATATTATTAGAAGGCAGATATTTGAAATATTATGTATTTATCAATAAATGTCAGTTCACTTTTAGTAGCACTGTTGTATTTTTTTAATTATGGGTGTAGTGTTCTAAATAGCAAAATTTAGGTACTTTCGCGTCAAAAACTGATGCATTCTTAAACGGTTTTAAAGGATTCATATAAAATTTTATGATTTTAAGGTTACAGACGCACTATTTTCGTAAGTTTCCATTGTTCACTATTTGTCACATATTTTGTTAAGAATAAAGTATAAAACAATGCTATTAAATAAATAGTCTTCTTTTTTCCACTGTTTGTTGAAACATGACTACACTACTACACACTAATGATTTATAAACATAAACTCATTGTTTTCTAACATATAACAACTTATTTTCAGATTTATTATAAGATTATAAGCTACGGTTGGGGAGGAACTATATTTCACGCCCAGCCCGTACGGTGGCTGAGCGTGATTTAGTTTCAATCCTGGGAATTAATGGACTCCACTCCGCTTGGTCTTCAGCGATCCTCAGCTCTGTACGGGAGGTGCAGTCTGTACTGTGGCATATTTGCTCCAGATACTCTCGGCGAGGACGCCATTTGCCGATTGATCCCCCAATCATTCCCTGTATAAAAATATCCTGCACAACGTGCAGGATATTTTCATGTCGGAGCATATGCCCCTTCCATTCTGCACGCCTTTCCGATATGGTGATTGAAAGGTGCCGGGTTTATTCGATGCTGCTGAGAACCTCGTCATTTGTGATGTGGTCGCTCCAGGAAATTCTTAGAATTCGTCTATCTTTTTCGCCTCTACACGGTGTCTAATTACCACACATATGTTTTGACTAATCGGTTGCGGAGCTTTAGGTCCATGGATTCGAAAATCTTTGATATTTTATTAAGGGGCAGTTTTGCTCGGTGGATTTACTGTCAACCTCTCATTAGTAATGCAATCATTCGATGTGGAGTGAATATGCATTATGCGCACAATACTGGAGTGGAAATTGGATCAAAATTATGTCGTCTTCATCCACTCTGTTCAATAAAGAACACAATATTTTCTGAGTCGAAATCTGATCTGTTTTCGGTTCCGTATAATACTGACTTACTACTATTTGTAAAATAAGGAAATCGTTTGTTGATTTAATTTTGAGATAAATTTTAAGGTCATCAACATTACGCAAATATTTAGCAAGCTGTAGACATGCCATTTATTGTAAAGTTCTGATCATAAGCGTACTCAATGTACGCAAATTATTCACAATCACAAAGCCACTAGCTATAACAATTAAAAAATATGAATGCTTTACTGATTTTCGTTTTCTTTCTTCTTTTTCAAAGTTGGAATGACTAACCTAATGTGTCTAGTGCTACCAGTTTTAGGTAATATTTTGGTAAATAAACACTATGAGTAATTAAAAAAATGTCGAACTAATTAGATTGCACTTTTTTACATCAACATTTTCAAAGTGTGGTACTTGGATCGATTTCGGAACATTCGGCATTGGAACGCAATGCTCTAACCACTACATTATAGAGACGGTTTGTGAGAAAAGTTGAGAAAAAATCTTTTTTGGATTTTTTCTTGCAACTGGCGTTAATCGAACCCGCGACGTGCGATGTAGAAGTCTGGATGAAGACCTAGAAGGTATCGTAACAGTAATGAGTCATACGTACTTACGAGTTAACATCATGCATGGTAAAAATAGTAAAGGTAATTGTTAAAATAAATAAAAATAGGACACAAAATGCCGAACGCTCTCAAAGTGGAGCGGAAGGTCTGTTGATGCCTGTCAATAGTCCGGCTTCTCCTGAAAACCTAACTCTACATAGGTACTAGGACTGCGTCCTCAATAACACACCACGGCGGCGAAGGAGCAGCCCAGCCCGACCCCCGACCGATACACGCCTCCCAGCCCTACTCGTTAGTGTATATGTAGATAAACCCTCTTTCCTTTTGTGGAAATAGACAACACATGACTTTAGTTCGCTTTTGCATTGTCTCTATGAAGATCATCCTATTTAATTCCCGTTAGAGCCAAAAAAACAATGCGCATTTAGATTCGTCGAAGGGCATCCCACTTTTTCGGATGCGCCATCAAATTTTGCAAGTTTACCAAAACTGTTTGGATTGCAAAAGAAATCGGAATTCCATGTCGGTCTCATTGCCCCTGTCAAGCCATCGAGCATCGTCTCTCTTTCTACGTCAAGAATAAGACATGTTCAAATGATGTTTTTAGCCGTCTGCATGCCCAACCCGCACACGCAGTCCGGAATTTCGGCAAAAACGAATTCATAGAATTTGCCCCTGAGTTCACCGCAATTCGCTACTAGTTAGATTTCGTAGTGACTCATGTGAAGGGACTTAAACTCCATTTTGCTTCGGATTCTCGGGATAAAACAGTGATTTAATTACCCTGTAGGCGCTGATACCCATCTGATTTGCCTTCATCCTGACAGCAGCAGCCAGTGGAGCCAGTCGGTCAGCCAAAAAAAGATGAGGAAGTAGATTATTTTATCGTAACCTTACAGCGGCGTGAAAATGACCGACTTCATTCCTTACAAAGCCAAACCACCGCAAAAACTTCTCAAAACTCAGAAGTTTGCTGTTTTGAGCCCTGGTGAGGTGTCAAGATTTGCATTCGTAGAGGAGAGCGGGTGTTCTGCAGGCATTACACAGGCGGCATTTGATTTTCACTCAGTAAATTTCCGATTTCCAGACAGCTCTTATACTGTTGAATGTGGCACCTGCTATTCCTAGCCGCACTCCTAGTGCTTTTTGAAAGATGCCATTTTCCGTAACATATACTCTCAGGTATTTGAAACTTTCGACCTTTTCGATGACTTGGTTTGACAGATCAAAAGATTTTGGTCATCAGGGCATGTACATTTATACATGGGTAACAACAAAGTACATGGGTACATGAATAATATAGGTGACTTAAAAAGTTTAAGAAATTATTTTTTGGGGACTGAATAATATTATTGCTGTTTTAATAAATGCAGTTGCAAGAAAATAATTCCAGGTACATTGAAATATTCAGTTTTTCCAAAAAAAGCTTAGAATCTAATAGAAAAAATTGCCTCTAGCACTTAAACATACATATCAGCCATAACCTAGATATGTCAGCTGAAATGATATTTCATTTTTTCACAGTAGAAATTGTAAGACAATGATATACGTTTTTATAAGTAATACTGTTAATGTGTCTTTATTATTGTGATGTTAATGTTATTATAAATATCATAGACAGTGTAGGAAGGTTACAATTTATTGTTAGCTATGTTATTATAATTGACACGTAACATAATAAATATATTATGTCATGCCTTAACCATATATTTTTGTATAATTTTTGCCTTGAAAGTTACATAATATTCTTATTTCAATTAAACAGAATATTTTTTATTAAAAAACATATTTTTGAAGCATTTAGATAAAGTATTCATAGTTTTTGTATGTGCAATAATCGACGGTGATGTTCTAATTTAAGTTAACCTTCTTTTTTTTCTTTTTTTATCATGTTCACTAAATACTACACGTAAACCCAATAAATCAAGTCGTTTTTTTCCTTACACGGGGGGTAATTTGATATCATTATCTTCGAAGTAAGACAGGATAAATAAAATAAAAAAATCTGAATTCGCAAATCATCTGATAGAAAATAATCATAACTTTAATAAAGACACTGGATTAAAATTACTTCATGTTGTAAATAAAATATTAAAATTAGGCAACTTAGAAATCTTAGAAATTAAAAAAGCGATTCATAATAAGAAAACCATAATTAATAACCAAATAAACAATATTTCTTTAAGTCCTCTCCTGTCTTACTTCGAAAATAATGATATAAAATTACCCCCCGTGTAAGGAAAAAAAATACTTGATTTATTGGGTCCACGTGTAGTATTTAGTGAACACGAAAAAAAAAAAAAAGGAATCAATTCATTAGTTACGTAAACCTTGTTTGCTTTGTAACCGGTTGGTGAAAAATAAAGATTAGTGGTTAAAAACAAAGTTGTTTTATTTATTTTATTATAATGAATAACCACAAAGTTAGTGCTTCAAATATAAACTTTATAAGTTAACCTTCATTCATTTACTAAATCAAAGATTGTGCGCTTACATTATGGTTTTAAAAGGATTGTTTCTATATGAAATGATAAAACTGCCGTTTGATAATGCCCTGGTAAAGCCAAATGGCTATCTTAAATTATTATTTTTGTTTTGCTGATGTTTCGTCGTTTCTTTTAAGATGTTTGAATTTTTTTTTATTTACATTTTTTTATTTTAAAAATAAAAACATGGAGTTCTAAAAGTTTTTATTATTATTATTATAACTAACGCAACATAGTTTAATCAATGCAGCGCATTTCGATTATTTGCGCTAGTCCAGGAACAACGAAATATTGCTGTGTAAACTACCTTAAAGAAATTAAAAAACATGTCCACGTGTCAGCGAACGCGCCTACAACTACAACATGAGGCGGACCCTTCTCCCAATTTCCTTTTTTAAGATTTTTACCTAAAAGTAGTCATCGAGTCGAAAACACTCGTCCAGGATTCTGGTTCTATTTCGCACACGGCCTCCGCGGTGAAATGGCTAAGACACTTGACTCACGCACGGAATGTTTTGGGTTCGATTCCCGGTGAGAACACAAAAAATGATGTGATTTCTTAAAGGTGTTCTGTGCTGTTTTTCATCACTGTAATTGGGCCTCCTGGCCTGTTGTGGTGCAAAAAAATAGCTGTGTTCTTCGTCCGCCCGGATACAGACTAGTAATCTACCAATGCGATAAAAAATTATTATTTTGATTGATTTTATGTTTTATTGGTGATTTCCTGTGTTAACCTACACAAAATTTCCTTGAAGTTATTTATTTATATATTATTTATACGGCCTAAGCCTATTTAAACAGTTAAAAGAAAAACATATGTACAAGAAACTGAATAAAAATAACATAAAACTATTTAGCAAAGACAAACAAGGCCGATAAAAAGTATACAATATATTAAACATGATCAACATATAAGACTTCGAGCTTACCCATGTCAATCCATCTTCACCCCACACTGTGTTAATGGCGAAGAGATCTACAAAAAGCCGTGAGATCTATCTCAAAGAATTCCAATAATGTATTAAAAATTATGCAATGAACAAAGGGTTCAAACTTGAATTGACTTGCAAAAGTGCCACAAAATATAGTTTTTTTATGCTCAATAGTAGAAATCGTGCTAATTTTTATCTGTATTACGGACATAACTGTATATAATTTTTATAATAACTTTTTTTAAATGTAAAAAGCCTTATTTCGTCTAAGATTCTTTTAAATTCGCGACAAGATAGTGGTGTGTTCGTGTAGAATTTGTGCAAATCGATTTGCCACACGATTTTTTATTCTATCTAATCCGTTTACCCAAAACAAAATACTTATTACAATATTTGAGTTTGTCCAAAGGTTCGTAGACAAAAGACTGGGTTTCACCCCCTCGGGAGTCATTAAGATTAACTAATTACAACAGGGATGGAGAATACCTTAAATAAGGGAATATGGAAGTCTAGGCATTTACAGGGCTTATGACCTGTCATTGGCTGGTTTAAGTGGCCACTTTACACACTGTGTAACATTCAATATTTTGCCCATGTTTGAACATCCGTATTTCTTCAATTCTTAAATTTGTTGATTTTAGTGAAGTTAAAGAGCTGAAACCTTTATTGTTGTGAAGAGATTCATCTGACTGAATTATTTCACATACAAGGCAACGCCTGAAAACAATTTTTCACAATATTTTGAGTTTGTCTAAATGTTTGTAGACAAAAGACTTGGTTTCAGTTGGTTTGTCATTATGATTAAAATGTGACTACGGGGATGGACAACCTTTAACTTAACTTAAATCAACAGATGGAAGAATTGAAGAAATATAGATGTTCAAACATAGGAAAAATGGTGAATGTTACCAGTGTGTAAAGTGGCCATTTAGACAAGCCAATGACAGGTCATAAGCCCTGTAAATGCCTAGACTTCCATATTCTCTTATTTATGGTATTCTCGGTACCTGTTGTTGTTTGTCAAAATACTTATGTTGATTACTGAGAAAACATAATTGAATTATGAGTGAGTTGAGCTGGCGGTCACTATTTTACGCTGGCGGTTATCTCTTGCATACGAACTCACCGCGCTGGCATTGGAAGTTCACTGTCTCGACTCAATTGGTATTTTGTAACAATATTTTGGTTGTGAACGGAAACTATCAGGCCATGGTCTGATCATGTCGTGAAGTGATCGCGGAGATTGCCCACTGAAAGGACGAATTTTGCACCCGATGGAGAAGATCTAATTATTATTGCTTAACGTTTATATTTATAGCCCCGTCTCACGTAGGAAGTGGCCGATTAAACGTTACGTTTATAGAATAATTAAACGCTTATTTATATACATTTATGTACTCTTCTAATAGATATAACATCGTCGTTCACTCATCATACCCAATAAAGGAATAAGAAAAAAAATGAATAAAAAAACCTTAGACAATAAAACAAAATACTTATAAAAACTTATGAAATAAGAACTTTTTTTATTTTATTTAAATAAAAGAATTATAATATAATTCAATTGTTATATTTTTACAAAAACTAAAATCTCACCAAGCCACTTTCTGTAGCTTGTTGGTGGAGATTATATTTATACTTACTTATATAATATTATTTACATTTATAAAAACAATGAATAACACAGATATAAATTGACAGCCGGAAAGATCAGAATATACATGTATGTACAAATAATAATACATAAATTTATTTTTTAAATACAAAGAAATATATGAAAAATTAAAATATTTACACATAAGATACTATTACTTTTATACTACAATCGTTGTTGAAAATAACATAGGATAAGATTCATTTGTAAAATGTACACATTGGCAAAGAAGCTTCTGTAGATTTTAATTCGGTTGGTAGAAAAAAAAAATAGTGGCTAAAAACAAAGTTGTTTTAGATTATTTTTTTATTTAGAGAAGTGTTTGTTGGAAATTTATGGGAATTTTTAACCCTCTACCAAGAAGGTTTTCCGGTTAAGTTATCTGATTCCAGAAATTGTTATGTTTTTGACAATTTGAGCAATGATTAGACAGTTAATTTGGATCTAAATTTAAATACTTTATCTCCAGTTATAGTATTGCTGAATGTTGGAATAGTTTTTGTAATATGTTTAATACGATAAAAAATAATTAATAGCTTACATAATGCACAATTTTATTTGGCTTTATAAAACTTAAAAAAAAAACAATAAATGTGTGAAATTTAAATAAAAATAAAATGTAAGGTTTTTTAAACTTCTCTAAGAAGCATTATTGTGATAATTTTTAAAGTATAATATGGATTGAACCGGGCTTCGAAGAGGAATTATTATAAAATTAAAACGTACTTAAAATAAAATCAATTTAATAGAAAAAACGTGTAACACTAATAAGAACGTTTTTATTTTATAAAGATTCCTTTCTAAATGATGATACAATTTAAACATATTACAACAGAGATGGAGAACATTTTAAAGAAGGAAATAAAATCTATGGAACGCCTTTAAGAGAAAAGGCGGTGGGAGAAAAGTTGGATAAATAGGTATTCGAACATAGTTTTTCTGTCACTCTCTCGCTGACGCCTAACTATAATTGACATTTGGTTGTCACGTTTTTTGCACCCAAAAACGGAACTGATTGGGTTATTTAAGAAAGAGTATCAAAATGAAATTTTCTGTATCGGTACATTTTTCGTTTTTCTAATTAATTTATTATATTTTTATACCATACACCCAAAGACTGCGGATAAAACTTTTTCGGGTTTGTGGATGGACTTAACTTCTCATAAGAAACAATTTATCAAAAAATAGAGACATTTGCCTATGGTAAATATCTATGGTGCGTAAAAAAATCATTACTTAGTGACATGATCGCGCCAACACGCTTGTATGAAGAAAAGTTAGAGCGCGTTTCTTCTATAGGGAGTTTATCAAATTTGATGTATATTATAACACAGATGATAATATTTTTGAGAAGGCACTATGAATAGGTTTCAGAATGGTGAATATTACTTACATGTGTGTAAAGCAAAAGCCCCAAAATACCAGGAAACCCTTATTTTCCATATTCCTTTCTCAAAACATTTCTCCATTTCTGTTGCAGGTAATATTATATCGATCATAGCTATAATTCACTGGTTCATCCGTAAATTATTTTTAACGATACTTCTTGTGAATATCGTATAGTACCGAAGTTGGTTTTGCGTTTTGCACCTTCGCAAACCAGTTTGGATTAAATTTAGTGTATCATGCTTCGATTTACGTACAAGCCCAGTGCAGTGGCGTGCTTAGGTATACCCGCTCTCGACTGGCTGGTTCAAACACCTCTGCTCTCTTCACTCACTTGCCACTTCGACCAAAGTATAAGTTTAAATTCTGTGTTCACTCTACACCAAATTGTATTTAACCCTTGTGTACCTATACTGAGAAGAATCCATTGGAACGTTTGACTCGACAAAGGTATTTTTCGGTCTTCCATATTTAGGCCTTGTCAGCTAAGAAATTTTAGGATGTTGTCAAGCACGGGTTGTTTGGAAAAAGCCGCTATAGAATCGTTGTTATCGATTTTTATTTATTAGTTGTTGATTGAATTTATTAATTGTGGAATTGCATTTTGTAGATCTAAATTTGTAGCAACAAAGAGGAAAAACATTTCTGAGGAGGGAATATGGAAGTCTGGCTATTTACAGGGCCTATGCCCAGTCATTGTATGATTACATTGGCCGCTTTACATACAGTGTAACGTTCACCATTCTGTCTACATTTAAACATCCACATTTCATCAACTATTCCATCAATTGACTTTTGGGAAGTAAAAGAGCTGAAACCCTTATTGATGTGAGGAAGATTCAAACCAGCCAATGACAGGTCGTGAGCCCTGTAAATCCCTAGACTTCCATATTCACTTCTCAGAAATGTATTCCTCGTTTGTGGCAATAAATTTAGATGTCAATAAAATATTTGAACATACTCAAAACATTGATGCACTGTATATAGTATATTTATATATATATACTATAAGTCTTAAATCGTGTCAGCGTCAGTTAAATTGTCTCATGAGACGTAAAAAACAAACAATTTTTTTAAAAATGTAAATAAATTCCTTATTCATATTTTAGACATTTCATATACTCATGAAACCTTTAAATCGTTACAATATATAAAATTTTGAATAAAAATATCTTGTGAATTGAATTGTTGGTTTTCACTACAAAGCATTTTTTTTAAATTAGTACGTTTTTATATATGCTAACTTTGAAAATAAACATCGGAAAATTTATGGAATTTTTTTCAGTTGATCAAGCTTTGAAAATAACACACTTGCGTATAACTGCATTTTTAACTTGTGATCCTAAATTTTGTCATTTATAGGGTTTTATCAGCATACCGACAATATTATATCTGTGCCTTAGATGATAAAACACGGGAGTCCACTTATTGCCATGTTGAAGTTAAAAATGCAGAAACTATCGCAATACGCTATTTCGTTCGTAAATAAGACACTGAAGTCCACTTTAGTAAAACACATGCTTTTTAAAGTTAAAATAAAAATCTTTAGTACAATTTTTTTAAATACAAAAAACAGGCGCCGTGGCGCAGTTGGTTAGACGGCCAACTGTGAAACTGTGAAACTGGCGTCGCGGGTTCGATTCCCGCCAGTTGCAAGAAAAACATTCAAGAAATATTTTTTCTTAATTGGTCTGGGTGTTGTGGCGTATTTTTCGTTACCTTCTTTCATATCTCCTCCATCCCACCTGCTGACAAGCCTCAAAATAGAGGTTTAGCGGGTTATTCCTTTAAAAAAAACCAATACTCGCCGATACGTTTTTTTAGTTATATACCTTTACTTAAAAAATGATTATTATTTTACGTTGAAATTTCTCTTTATAGATTGAAATTGTCTGATTTGATTGAAAAGTTATCATGTTTTGGAAATCGCACACAAAATGTTGTTTCCTGAACATATCGTTCAATGTGACTCCTGCGGTTTACCCTTTAAGGTATCTTACTTTATTTTAAAAATTAAGAGATCAACAAATTGTATTAGAGGTGGAGAACATTTCAGAGAAGGTAATATGGAAGTCTAGGCATTTACATGGCTTATGACCTGTCGTTGGCTGGTTTAAGTGGATAATGATTTCTTAACAATTTTTTAACGATTTCTTAATGATTTCTTTGCATCGTTCTTGGAGGGACTTTTTAAGACAGCCTTTTAATAGTTAAATGCTAGTAAAATATCGATATTTTTGAGGAAAACAGCAGTACCCTAGTCAATTTAGGTTATTTTGAGTGTGAGATAACTCTTTAAAAATGTTTCCTAAATTTCCTTGATCATTATTAAATAACTTTTACGAAATTATATAAAATGCTTGTGACGCTAAAAAAACAAACATGGCTGTCTCCATCGTAAGTTTTAAATCGGGTTCTGGTTCTGGGGCTAGTGTCTCGGACTCACGGACCAAAGGTCTGTGGTTCGAATCCCACTCTACCCCAATATAACCATATGAGTTCCTAATGCTTTTAATCTGTTAAACAATATAAGCAGTAATTTGACCAAAAATCTAAAAAATTACGATGGCTGGATATAGCCACTTTTGTTTTTTTGCGTCACATTTTCTGTTATGTGCGTGTATAAATATTTACGTTTGATTTACGTAGGAAATGTATCAAAATATCTCGATTTGGGGCCATTTTGAGTTAGCCGTAAATAACCGCTTGATGTTCGAACCTCAAACCTCCTGATCCGGAATCAGCAACACTACCGCGAGACTACTATCCGTCTCATTATCAACATAATTTCCCTATCAATCTCAGCGTATCTAGATCATTTTTGTTATGTGGAAGGTAAGGTGACTAGTCTCACGCTTCAGGCGCCAGTCCAGGAACAATGAAGTATTGTAGGGTAGAACCATAATCAAAACAGGTTTTTTACGTTCACCCTGCCAGTAATCTAACATAGGACCTGAATAATGGTACACAAATTCGCCAACTTATTTCCTCTCTATTTCCTTTTCAGGATTTTTACTTGAGAGCAGCCATCGAGTCGGAAACACTCGTCAATGGTTTTGGTTCTATTTCACTCACAGAACTGTATTCCTTATCCCCCTGTATACAGAAAAATTTGTAATAATAAATATTTTGTTCATCGCATAGGTATGGAATTGATGCTTGTAAAATAGTTTAAATTAAAATAAGTACAATTATGAAGTGAAATATATTTTTTAGCATAATCCTTCTTTTTATTTTTTGATGAAGTGGGCATCAGTAGAATAACAAACTAACATTTGTTGGTTGATAATATGTATATTTATTTATTTATACATCAACGGTTTAAATAACCTTTTACAAAAAATAATAATTTACAGAAATAATCACAGCAGTGCACAATAATCATGTGGTACATAGTATGAAATAATAGAATAATTAAAATGAAACAATTTAGTAAACATCTAATATAAAAAATAATATGTTAATACACCCAATAAAACTTGAAGATGAAATACCAAGGTGGCACAGTTTAATTAGAATCTCAAAATAATATACGTTTAATTCGTATTTTCTAAATCTTAAACTAGCACATGCTATTGAATGTTTTAAGCCTATGCACTTGTGTTAGTATCTGTCGGTGAACTAAGTTAACATGCAAATTTTGTTCTTAGAAGATACACTAGAATATTTTAATTGAAAACGTTCAAACACATAAGCAAAAAAAAAAAAATGGACTGTACATTACAAGATTTTTTTAATTTGAACTTAAATACTTAAAAAAATAATATTATGTACACATATCTGTATATCCTATACACCTAGATGTGAAAAAAAGTAAAAAATATTCGTTTTATATATTTTTTTATACTTTATTCAGATAAAAATAAACCAATTTTATAAATGTATTATTCTTATTCTTAGAGGTGGGGGTCAAGGCTATGCAAGTTCCTAACGTCACTGCGACCTGTGAATATCTATTGTGACGGGTCCTCGTGAATAGTTCTCGCCCTCCAAGCCCAGGTTTATAAAGAGCCTGATGGTGGTGGGTGGAAGGTGAGAGTTTACATTTTGTTAAATCTCCTGCTCCACGCCTAGATCCGTAAAGTACCGGGCTATTAGTCAGGGAGCGAGTTCTTTAACATCCTCAGGTTTAACCAGTGGTCCCCCGAGGATGAGGGTCCTTTTAAAATGCAAAGCATAACACTCGCATATAATGTGTATAGGTGTTTAATCATCCGCGCTGCAGAACCTACATCTAGAAGTTTCGGAAAAGTTCATTCTAGCAAGGTGCTTGTTTAATCTGTAGTGCCCTGTAAGGGCTGTAGTGATAACCCTCACTTGATTTCGGCTGAGCTTTATTAGGACAAAGGCAAACCTTTGTGAGTACCTTTTAATGATGTATATATGTACCTATTTTTTTGTTTTAAATTTTAGTTTTTTTTTTAAATAATTTTTTTCGTTCTTATGATTTACCCACATATTTTATTTGAAGGCTATTCCCAACGAGTTAAAAACAACTCACAATTAGAAAATAGGAATCAAGTCGAGGTAGAGTGGGGTTCGAACCACGGACCTTTGATCCGTTAATTCGAGACACTAGCCACGGGACTACAACCCAATTCAAATTTTTATTTTAACGTTTCCCACAACTAAAATTAAAAGTAAAAATAGTTCTTGTGTACTATAATGGAGCGCGATGACTTACAATAATTGTGTTTTTTCTATTTATTGTCTTATTATAATTTTTATTTCCTTTGTTCGTTTTATGCCAAAAAATCATTTGTATACTGATGTCCTATTATAGTAATTAATTTTGGAATTAAGATTATTGATTATCGATTTCTATCTTACATTTTGTGACACAGAAACATTATTACATTAAATGTTGTCCTTATGGATTTGAAGTAAACAATTCTTATATCTATAACCGTGAATTTCAATACCAATTGGGCAGTGGGTAAAGTAGATGGTTTTTTAATATTACTTTTGTAATTAAGTGTTGTATTTTTTTGATTGGTAACATATTTGTTAAAAAGCACCAGCTGATCTGATTATTCCGTACTGATACATAAATTGAGCTAACGCAAAGTAAAGTGATTTTGATATTTCTGTTGTTAAAAATTTCTAATTCAAATAAAGTTGTACCTTTATTAGTTTTCTTATTAAATTTACAATAAACAATATTAATTTGCCACTTTCATTTTATATTTAAAAGTCAACGATTAAAACTTGCTGACAAGCCGGTTTTGCGGTTTAGTGGGTTTCATTATTTTTCCTCTTATATTTTCTGATCATGTTTAACCTTCTTAAATAATAATAAATAATAATAAAAAGGTACAGTGCGTTCGAATGAATGTTTTATATTCCTAAATTTCATGTTGCTCCCTGTTGGTAAACCAAGTAAATATACATATTTCGTTTATATAAAAACTTATTGTTGTTACGCACACATAAAGCAAAGGGTTTTAAATATTTGAATGAATAATACTTAAATAAGATTTTAATTAGTTCTACTTTTATGTTTTTTGGAAAAGTATAAATTACGTATTCAATTGTACCCATATATAAAATATATTTATTTGTTAATTCAAAATTACACTCGTTTACATATTCATGAAATTATTAAGGCTTTTCAAGCTGTGCCCGTGTGAAGCCTTAAAAATTAACAATAAAAATTAATAAAATTATAAGAACATGCGCTGCAAAAGAATAAAAATCCAGAAAAACAAAGTTTAAATTATAAAATTGCAAAGAAGATAACATAAAAAAAAACAAATATAAATACCTACTAATCGGGTTGTGGTCCTGTGGCTAGTGTCTCATAAATCATAAGAACGTAAATATTTCTTTCTTTAAAAAAAATAAATTATCTATAAATTATACAATTAAAGTAAAATACAAAATCATGCATTCATTTACAAAATAACAGTATCATTGAAATCAATAGAAAAATGATACAAAAACATAATTGAAATGATAATTAAGATATGACTTCTATAAACTCACTCGATACTATAGTAAAAAATTAGAGTAATAAATACTATGCCAAATAACAATAAGTACTAAATTAATAATACAAACATAAATAATGAGAAATCAAGATATATAATAAGCAAATAAAAGCATGGAAAAAAAGCAAATTAGTAAATTTTCACTAGTCTCAAACCTTTAAAAGATTTACAACCTCGTCCCTATCGATGCTACGACCCAAATGTAAACATTTTTCTAAAAGAAATTGGCACTTGTAGATTGAAAAATTTAAGAGCCTCGAAGGTATAGCCAGTATTAAATGAAAATAGTTTAATATAAGCGTTCCACCTATTTTTTAAAATCAATGTCCTGAAATATCTATATGCAGCTAAAACTATTTTCAACAACTGAGACGAAATACAGAAAACTAGACATTTACAAGGTTTTTAAACCTTATGACTGCAAAATTCCCCAATCTGGCTATGTTTGAGCACCCACTTTCCTGAACTCTTCAATCTGTGGGGGCGAGAAGAGAGAGAGGGCGAGACGTAGACCAGTGCACCACATCATTGGAACGAGTCATGCTCCTCCCCTGCCAGTAAAATAGACTTTTACTAATGAAATTGTTTCATCACATTCCTAGCGTTCCCTATAACTAGAAACATAAAAAGACATCGTAACTGTAATAAGTCATAAGGACTTGTCACGCTAGGTAATATCATACATCGTAAAAATAGTAAAGGTAATTGTTGAAATAAATATAAATAGGACACAAAATGCCGAACGCTCTCAAAGTTAAACGGAAGGTCTGTTGATGTCTGCCAATAGTCCAGCATCTCCTGAATGAGTTTTCTGTGGTTTCCTCTTAAACCAATTGCGGAGAAGCTCCTTAACAAGGCCACAGCCGACTATTCCGCAAGATCTTTACACAGTGGTTAGCCTTTTTTTGAAACCCAATCAACGGACATATGGAAGTCCTAATAGATTGGGATTTATGCAATATAATATTAAACTATTAATGATATATAAAATTAACCTAACCCAAACAATCTTAGAATCTATTTTAATGTACAATATATATAGTTATGTTTAAATTAATTTCAACAGATAGAGAAATCATTTTTGAGAAGGAAATATGAAGGCTTATTACCGAAGGGAGGAAATCCAGCCAGTCTGCAAGCATTTGGACATACTAACAAATTGTTGAATTCACTACCTGGTAAAAGAAGAAGTACAAAAATTGGAAAATTGTTTTCAAGCGTTGCCTAGTAGGTGATTTGGTTCAGCCGGATGAATCTCACCCACGTGATAAAGGTTTCAGCTCTTTTACTTGACAAAAGTCAACAGGTGGAAGAGTTGAGGAAATGTGAATGTTCAAACATGGGCAGAATGGCGAATGTTACACAGTGTGTAAAGTGGCCACTTAAACCACCCAATGATAGGTCATAAGCCCTGTAAATGCCTAGACTTCCATATTTCCTTCTCAAAAAGTTTTCCCTCTTTATTGAAATATGAATAACTCCCTGAGGAGGAAATCCAGCCAGTCTGTAAGCATTTGGACATACTCAAACATTGTTATATGGTTATGGCCTGATCTAGGTATACATGGTAAGTGTGCCATTTCAAGTCAGGAGTAAACATCGCTTGTCTCTTGAGTGCTTGCCTTTGCTACAGAAACTCGTCGACAGTACTGTTAACTGAGATTTTGTTAACTGTTCTGAGGATTCTTGGCAGAGGGGAAAAGAATCCGAAGTTGGTTTTAAATCACAGCAAAGACAGCATTGGTACGCAAGTTACGGTGAGGTACATTAAGATAAATCAGAGCGAGGATATCATGAGCATCTCTCTATAGTGAGATTATTTTGTGAAAGAATATTTAACCATCCAAAACCCTTCTGAACTCTCAACTAAAAATGTGAAAGTATTTTAGATGATCTTACTAGTTATTTATAGAAGCATTTAATCCATTTCTTTATATTAACGTATTTCAAAATTTGCGTTGAACCGATTTAATTCGCATTATAAATATTATATCAAGGATTCAATTAGAAAGCCTTGTTTATTATAACCAAGAAAAAATAAACAATTCCCGCTGTAAAAAAACTAGGAATCCAAATGAGGAAGTTTAGTGCTACTGAAAATTGAATGCAAAAAATGTGGTCCTATGCGCGGTGAAAATTAGAGAATTATATTGTAGGGCATCGCAACACTCTAACATTGGCTGATTGTCTTCTAAATCAGCCAATGTTAGGGTGTTGCGATCGATTTCTGGTTTACGCGACGTCAATTCACCAATTAGCAGAACTCACCGAAGAAAAATTGTGACGTCAACACACCAATATATAATACATGATTCCGCCCACTATTGGAATACGACTGAAGCAACAGGTCAACGCGTGATTTCACAGTGTTCCCCTCCACTCCATGACCACCATTTTTGGTTCTGAAAATGCACTCTTCTACAAAATGTATCTCTATATAATCTTTAAAAAAAAATACATATATATATTTTACATTCTTTTACCATTTATAGAGAATTTTGTATTTGGATCCGCAGTGCGATGAGAGGATGGCAACGCTGATAATAAGCGTATTTTTAAACCCAAAGTGTTATTTTGGTTAAACACGAAATCGTAGCTTTTTCTCATCATTTCTCACTTTTATTCTGATGCCAACTATTAAGAGTAATATTATCCCGATTAAACACATTACACACATTTGTTTTCCTATTTATTTTAATTACTATAAACGTTATTAAAATCTCTTCTTATCTATCGGTAACTTACTTCTAAAATACCAGAAAATACACTTTACATCTCGGTAGGGAATTCTAACAGAAAGTTAACAGAGTTATCATCAATTGCCAAAGAAGAAAAATAGAATTTTCCCTATGAAAATTTGTATATTTTTGTAAGAAATTATAGTGTTTTTTTTTTTGGAAACCTGGAATTGGATGTTTCATTTTTTTTTAAATGAATCTTCTATTTTTCAACGAGTAAGCCCAATTTTACGTTACGTAAACCTTGACGAAGAAGCTTGTTTGCTTTAAAACCGGTCGGTGAAGAAAAAAAAATAGTGGTAAAAACAAAGTTGTTTTATTTATTTATTTTATTTGAGTATAATTCTGATTACTTTCCATTGTGATACAGGCTCTGAATGTCATGTGTATGTGGTATGGGAGGTGGTCATTCCATTTCGGGTTCTAGCGCAGGTTCAGCTTGTATTTCCTTTGAGTTTGTTTCCTCTGCCTCTGTCGCATAAGCAAGTTTTGATCCGTCTATTGTAACTGCTACATATCTGTGCTTTCTTTAACTCAATAAATAGGTTAAAACATAGGTAGAATAGTAAATGTAAAATAGCCAATTAAACCAATCAATAAAAGGTCTTGGTGGGGTTACTTGGTTTGACTTACGTAGCTGTGGAAAAGAGATTAATTCTGGTGAAGTTAGATGTAAATGCAGGCGAATTCTGGTTCTGCAGTGACCAACAAAATGGGAACCGCTTAGGACCACTATGTAAGGAGCTAGTCAGTAAGAAAGCGAGAAACTATTTTTCTCAATTATTTATTTATTTATTAATTTATTATTCTTTATATAAAACAAGGTACGAAATAACAATTAAAAAAGTAAGACCAATTACAGATTTCACACTAATTTATTATGAATGCAGGAGGAGAGGGGAAAAATAATTGAATTCTAAAAATATAAAAATACACATATTAAATAAAAAGAACATAAAAGGGAGAAGACATTGTATAGCTCCCACTCTACTTTCCTCCATCTCTCTCTGCTTCCATGAACATTTAAATTTATTTGTAAAAATTCACAACCAATAATAATTTCTTAGGTGCAGGTAGTAGATGTTTATATGAATAAGTATAAATTAATAGTTGAAATCAAAAGTTAAAATTTAAATCAAAAGTAATAATAAAAATTAAAATTAAAAGTTTAAATTAAAATTAAGCTAAAAGTTTAAATTAAAAGTTAAAATAAAAAGTAAAAATTAAGATTAAAATTAAAAAGTTAAAATTGAAAGATAAAATTAAAAATAAAGTTAAAAGTCAAGCAGGAAATAAAATTAAAATGTCTTTAACAGATCTGATAAAAATACGGTATTTACAATATAATATGTCGATGTCCCTAAAACTGTCATTATAGGTTATCTGTATTTTCTCTGCCTTATATAGTCCCTGTAGGTAGTTCTAAATATATACTAAATATGAATCTAATACACAGAAACCTACCCACAGAGGAACACTAAATCTAAAGAGGTCATAAGCCTTGTAAATGCCTAGACTTCCATATCCTCAAAAGTAATTTTCCCACTCAGTTGCAATAAATTTTAATCTTGATAACTCTCTAGGGAACAGAATCCAGCCTTGTCTACTTTGTACATGTTCTAAATATGGTCACATAATTTCTCCTCAATTTTAGAAAGGACAGTAATAAATAAATAATGGACAAACTACTTAGGGGATTAAATCCAGCAATTGTCTAAAGGTTTCAAACACACAACATTTTTTATGGTTAAAACATCAGGTCAAAAAGAATTATACTACAGCAATAGGCTTTCTAGCGTTGTGTGTTGCCCAGCTGATGAAATAATTCAGTAATATCTTATCCACGTCAATAAAGGTTTCAGTTCCGTGACTACAAAATCGACCTCATCATTATTTCATGTTCGCTCTCCAGTTGATAAATATGGTGTCCACAAAGAGTCTCCAATCTTTGGATCCTCCCAAGTCAGGTTCGCGTCCCGTAGTAGTGGACGTCTAAGACATCAAGATTATAAAGTAGGCGTGGTTAAGTATTTTAGGGGTAGTGTACATAATTTTTATATTAATAATCCAAGTTGTGGCTCGTCAAATCAAACCAAAGTCAATTGATGAAAGTCAATAATTAGAATGAAATAAATAAGAATATTCAAACAAGGGTAAATAATGAATGTTAGACATAATGTAGGTAAAGTGATAATTTAAAACTGCAAGACTTTTATATTGCGCTCTCAAAGTAGTTCTCTCCTTGTTGAAATATCTGTAAAAAATGTAATAACTAATTGAATCACCTAAGCTGGTATTCTGGAGGCTTTTATATCGCATATTTACGTACTAAATACGCGTTATACAGCTCTATAAAAGCGTTCAGAAAGCAGCCCCGGGGTGCTATTCTGGATTTTTTCTACCCTCTAGTTAAATACTGGACGAGTGAAGGCCAATGATGATGTCTGTCACGACGAAATCCACTCACTGGTTAAAATCATAAATAATAATGAATAAAACTAAATACAATATTGATACTATTTATTGCATTGACACATTAATATATAGAAATGCCCTAAAGAATAAAAAGTTGTGACTCAAAAGCTGACAAATAGTTACTCAGTTTGTTTATTTATACCAGGGCTGCATTCAATGATCATACATATTCTACCACAAATTAGAGGATACAGCCTCTAATTTGGTACATGAAAGAGTTTGTATTTTAATTTTAACAATCAACATTCCTTTTTGGTAGATCCCAATCAGATTCTACCCTTAAATTTCTTATAATTTGGACCCATTCAATTCTTTTCACTGGATTTTGGGGAATGCCAAAATAATCACGTTTCTTCAATTCAATTTTCAAAGGGTATTTCTATCAGTGCGCTCCTGTAACTAAGAAGAGCTTCGCAATTGTACCACCAGGCATTGTTTGACGTCTATAAAAAATATTAATAACATTTAATATGTATTGTTTTGAGCTTTGACTCATGAAAGAATACTTATACCAATAAAAAGTTTCACTTTTTTTTTTATAGTGTTTATACCGAAAGGTTTTAGTACACTTTTGTTATAGAAGGAGGCATTTTGGTTTCGATTCTAAACGTCACGCCTGACTGGCGGTCGAAGAACGACTAAATACGCGTTTCGCACGATCGTGCGTTCTGGCATCAGTCAAGACATCATTTTTGAGGACTCAGGGCATGCCTATGTATATTAATATGTTATGATTAATTAAAATTAAAATGCAGGTCCACTTAGAAATTCCAGTAGAGAAATTTAATCTTCTAAATTCATTGTGTTTTTTTTTGTATTGTTCAGTGATGCATTCAGTTTACATTATATGAAACAAAAAACATTATGAATACAGTATTTAGTTTTAGGATAATAAATATGACGTTTTCGTTAATAAAGGATCTTGACATTACCTTAGATAGTAAACATTCATAATATTGTAAACAAATCTCTCAAACTTCGTGGTTTTATAAATAGAATGACGACGGACTTCAAAAATATGAACCCTATCAAAACTCTTTACTGCTCACTAGTTCGTCCCCAATTAGAATAAGCTTCCCCACTTTGGTCTTTATTCTATGGGACTCATATTGACCATATCGAGTCTGTCCAACTCTGTTTTCTAAGAAAAGTAGAAATGTAAAAAGCTCGGATTACAAAGGGGTTATTATTTCTATTTTGAAAAAGAGCAATCTCTTAATCTGTATTCATTGGAGAAACATAGAATCGAGATAAAATGTACATTTATTTTCAAAATACTTAATGCTATAAGTAATATCCTACCTCTATTGCAATCAATTTATTTTTCATGTTCCCAACCATGTCACCAGAAGTCAAAATTTGTTATTTATCCAATCTTCTAAGATTAACTTTTGTTTTCATGTCCCAATGTCCAGAATGCGTACATTAGTCAATTCGTCACACACCTTGGAATTCTTAAAGATAGTTGTTCTGGATTATCATAGATATCTTCGCCACTAAAACAGTGTGCAATGAAGATGAATTGGTATGGGTCAGCACGATGTCGAATGTTGATTGTGTTTTTAAATATATGTAGTCCCTTTATACTAATATTTTATTGCCCTTGTTTGTCTGTGCTACATAGTTTTACGTTTTTTTTATTCACTATCTTTTTATTCGGGTGTGTTCAGAAAATACCGGGAATTTTTCAATTTCGCGGGTTTGGAGAGTCCGATTGTCATTTTTTTTGTGATGTTGGTATACATGCCCATAAAATGATTAATTAAATTAAATTTATGTATCCGTATATCCATTTTTGTCACCTGTTATAACATCATTCCTTTTCATCAGTCCCTTTCCGCACCTAATGGTGCAAAGGACACTGCATTTGTACACTAATCGCAACACATGTTCATCATTTTTTGTTACATGAAGGTAAGATAATCATTCTTTGGCTTCAGGTACCAGTCAATGGACTATGAAATATTCTGGTGTGAAAACACCCTCTTTAGATAAATATTTTTTATCAACCATGTCGAGAATCGAACCCGAAACCTCTTGCATGATATGCCAACACCATAAGCAACTTTTCTGATGGTGATTCGGCGAGCGTTCATAACTATTTCATTCGCTGTTTCTGCGTTTTCATCGGTTGTTGATGTGCTGGGTAGTCCGGGCCATTCGTCATCTTTAACGTCTTCACTCATAACAGACACACCACAGGTAATTATTAACATTTCATACTTTTTGTTACACTTTATTTTATTGTTTACACAAAATTTGATGCAAATTCTTTGATTCAATTTTTTTTACAAACGAAAATCGCCGAGCTCATAAAAACACGTCAAACAATTAATACAGCTGAACATTTTAGCATATTTCAGAAGCATATATAATGCCAACATAATTTTAAATAATTGACAATCGGTCTCTCCAAACCCGCGAATTTGAAAAATTCCCGATATTTTCTGAACACACCTCGTAAGTGTTTCTTCATGTATTTGTTGTTAATGGCTTAGGCCGTATAGATATAAAAATATAAAGTAAAATAAAAACAGTATTTCGATTTTTCACAAAGGTTTGTGAATTTCCTTTTTTTTCCGTAAATCAATGCTTTTGGCCGGTGTATTTTTTATAAAATGTTAAATATTTTTATAGAATGCCTGCATAATACATGTTCTCCATGGATGCGATACGTGACACCTCACTAGGGCCCAAAGCAAGCTTTTAAGTTTTATAAATATATTAGGTATCACAGGAATTCTGGGAGCGCAGTGATTTAACAATGGCAAACCCAGAAGCCATCGGCGACAACTGTCTCTAAGTATAGTGAATTAAGTTGGCTGGGTCGCAAACTAAAGATGCTTTCTGAAACAACGCTTATCTACGTTGACTATAAGGCTTTCTAGTTTTGCATGTTCACTGCATAGAGAATCCTGGGGGTTGTTTGTAAACATTATGCATAGTTCCCCTAGGGAGCAAACATAGACTACGTAAGTAATATCCTGTATTAAAAGAAATATTTACTCAACTTCAGTTCAGAATCCATAATATATCTGTTTTGATAAAACAATGTATGTGGGTTGATTTATTCCGGGTAGCATTACACTGGCCTTTGGGAGAAACTAATCAGAATCTCGTCTTATACACGTGGTAACATTTCTTATCTACGTCATCTCACAAGGTTCTTCCCTGAATAATAAATCTTATTACTATATTAAAAATATTAGACGCCAAGACGTTCAATTAAAGCCCCCGACTTAAAAAAAATACACATTCTAATTATTTTGATTTTACTGGATGTTTAATCTAGAATCTCTGAGCGTAGCCATTACACCGGCAATTAAGTAACGAAAAACATATTTCGTTAAAGGTTTAGGCAAATTCAAAACAAAATTAACATGAGATAATTGAGGATATTAGAAACAAACTTCAAAAAAACGAAAAACGGAAAATCAGTTATTGATGCAAAAATAAACCATAATGAAATACCCACCTACCTAAATAATAGTGTAATTCAAAACCATTTTTAAATACTGCAAAAAAAAATCAGTTATATTACTTGACACCGCAAACTTAGCGTTCTCCATTGAGTTAGTGAAACATAGTTAGAAAACTAACAATTATTTTTTCAAAATTTTTCACAAATATCTCAGTAACTCCCTTCAATGGAGATTTCCAAGTTTGCATCCTATACCCTCAATTATGCTTTTAAATTTCATTTAGTTACGGATTCGTTTTAAGTTCATTTTCAATGGTTTTTATTTTCTGTAGTAATTTTTGAAATTTTCGATCAATTTGTCATCAATAATACAGGAAAACGACATTTTGGGTTTTTTTTTAATTTGAAAATTTATAAACCCTTACGGATTATTACATTTATTTTACATAAAATAATATATACATTTTTCATTTATACTCTGTTGTTCAAAATAATATTTTTTATATCTTTTTAAAAGTTTGTCTTTTGTTTAAAAGAGTCTTTTGTTTAGTTTTGTCTGGTAGTTTATTGTATAATTTCAGTCCCTGGTTCATTAGTCTTGATTGTCTTTGTCTTGTTTTAGAAAGTTGTATATGGTATTTGTCTGATATTCTCGTATTACGTCCATGTTGACTTCAATTTTTTACAAGTTTTAGTTCTTCGTCCACATTAGTGGCTAATTTATGGATAAATTTTAATGATTCTAGCTGAACGAGTTCAGTTATATTTAATTGCTTAGTTTATTTAAAAAGTTCTCTAGTTGCAGTTAAATAGGGAAGGTCATATACTAAATTTAATATTTTATTTTGTTGTCTTTGTAGTCTGTTTATGTCATTTTGATATCCTGCTCCACATAGTAGTTGCGTACAACATATTTTAGTTTTTACATAGGCTTCATACATTAGAATTTTTTCCATTTTTGGAATAAAATTTTTGATTTTTAAAAAAAGACTCGATAATGTCACCACTTTGCTAATTAAATTGTTGATATGAATTGTCCATGTTAATCGTCTGTCTATTGTTAGTCCTAAGTATTTAACATGTTCAATTTCAGTAACGTTCCAACGTTTTGTACATATAATTGGCAGAAATGTAAAGTGTTGTAAGGGATAAAGTGTAATTTATTCGAGAGGGAAAAGAAAAGGAAATAAAATTCTGTTTATATTTAAACACAAATTGTTACAAAATATTTGTTTTAGTGTATTTAAAAAAAACAAAAAATACTATTTCTTTTATTTATTCTTTCCTCTATTGAACAATTTACACTTGGTGCCTTATAGCATTTCGATTTTCCGCGGGCAATGTATTTTGTTCATATATAATTCGTGCGTAAATAATAAAAGATCAATTAATTGAACATGTTTTTTTTTCTGCAGTCCATGCAGTTTTCCTTTGCAGTAAGGCACACCGAAGTTCGGGAAAGCGACATGAAAAGCCAAACGGAGGCAATATAAGAGTGGTCACACCGCCGCAGCGGTTTAGTTCCATCAGTACCACGCGAGCTGCAGTGCCGCTAACACCGCGTTGTCGTGCTACTAACCACTACCCAGTATAACAAGTGTTCAATTGCAAATATTTCCCTCTGCTGCCGAACTCGCGACTGGAACCTGGTCGCTGGCTAAGCTTTCGCGGAGTTACCCCGTAGGAAGAAGAAGAAGATCGAGGTAGCTGCGAAACATCCTGAAACGTAGGTTCTTCTAATTATTTTTCTAGATATATTTTTCGCGATTATTGACACTATTTTATAAAAGCGATTTCATGTGATTACATTTCAAACGCTGTGTCTAAGGTTTGACATGTGTTAGAATTAAATGTAGCGGTTTTAAATTGAATTCGTCTTAAAATTGCTATTCCATATTTTATACTGTAATATTTTGTGGGCATTCGTATTTTATTATAATTATTGATTTAAAAAAATGTTTAAATAATGTAAATTACATAACTTATTGGCATGAATATCCGCGGTTTTGTACGGTGACAGCGCGCTCGGTCGGAACAAAATCAGTGTTTTTTTTTTTAGTTTGCAAGAGAGAAAAGTAGTAAACGTAAAAAAAAGATAAACGGTAGACCAAACTGTTAGAACAGTAGATGTAGTGATAGCAATAGTCGCTGTTGCCGATTTTTCAGAGTTCCGGAGTGTTGCGACCGCTTATTAATGATTTTTCTGATTTTTTGCTTATTTTAACTTGGCGTGATAAAAAAATTGCCACCTGCTGTTGCTACTTTCGATTAATACTAATGAATTATGGAATTTTATATCCATTCTCAATCAGTATACGATAAATTTTAAAGACATAGCTCAAAAAATAATTATGGCTAGTTCGCTATCGTAAATTCGTCATGAATTGACGGTGGTAATGTTGGTTATTCCAATACCATAGCTGGTGTTATGTATCGCCGAGCAGGTGAGTGGCTACAGCAGCGAGAGGGGACCGCTTCGTACTGGTCCACACTAGACCAAACCAGAATCCCTCTTCACCATCATCCACGCATTACTGCTGGCTCTTTCGCTAACCACTCCACCACCGATACATTCCTAAACCATTTTTTGCTGCCACAAAAAAATGCCTAGCGTATATTATAACGAGGCCTATGTTTACTTTATTTTGATATCTGAGACGTGCTCAAAATTCGGCCTCAAACATTGGTAGAATTTTAATAATACTTAATAATAATATTTTAATAATAGCAAAACGGTAACCAATGTCTTTTAAACAATTCAAAATAATCCTATTCAGGAAGTGGATTGTGTATAATACAACCCGCGTCGCTGAGACACCGTAGCTCATAAGGCTTATAATATTTATGCCGTAGTTTCCAGCTAAAGTGATCTCGTATATTACTTATATAAAAATAAAAAAAACGTCAATACTTAATGTCGTTTTACAACTCTGAAGTTTTCTAAAAAATATATTGCACATTATTTTAAAACGAGCGCGAATAAATATTGACGTAAATTATTGTTACGATGTCTGTTAGATTATTTAGTCCAGAGAAAGAACACATGTCATGTTATTTTTGCGTCAAATGCACCCAGTGTATTGACGCCTTCCATTGATATTGTATACGGTCGGCGCGGCGTAGCAATATTCGATAATAAATGCGATGCGATGATGACCTTCTAAACTTCTTTAAACTTGCAATTTCCAGGTCATCGTCATTCCCTTTTTTGCAACTTATGGTGCGCAAGGCACTGCATTGGTACACGAATCGCAGCGTACCGTGATATTTTTTTTTACATGAGGGTGGTACGCTTTAGGCGTCAGGCCATGGACTATAAAATTTTATATTATACCATAAATGTATATTTCACGTGAACCGTGATGTATTAAGAATTACCCATAACTAGTTAAGTATAATATTGTAATTTTCATTCACAAAGGATTTGATAAAAAAATGTAATAAAGTTTAACTCGCATAATAAACAGAAAAACAGGTGATCAAAACTCGTTTTACAAGGGTTCGATACAATTAGTTACCCAAAGAAATAAAATAAATGAAAAGCCTCAAAATGTTTAAATATATTCTTGATAAAATAGGGTATTGAATGTAATGTTATCAAAATATCATATCGGTTTTTAAAATTATAGTACTAAATAAAGTATAAATAAGGATTAGGAGAAAATGTTCAAACCTATTTGAAACCACAGCTTAACTTATAAAATATTTTGGTTAGGGATACATAAATTTCAAATAATATTATTTAAGTTGTTTTTGACTATGAATACCTATATTAAAAACTGTAGTCGACAATAAAATTATATAATTTAAATTAAAAAGGAAGAGGAAATTCTTAACTAAAATTATGTTTAAGTGTAAGAATAATAATAATTTATTCCGGCTTAGTTGGGCGGGTAGCAAAACATCCAACCAGCCATTTATATATCAGTGGAAAGATGACCAAGCAATTGAAGCGTGATATTTACTATACTTTTAATAATTTTTTACGGAGAGCAATTTTGAAGTTTGATGGACTCTGAAAAATTAGAATTTTAGTTCACAAGCCTAATTCTAGCATCAATAGATGCATCGGAAATTTGTTTCCCCAGGATTTTTTTTCCAAAGCATGTTTACACAAAATGCTGAAAAATTCCTTTTTTTTTGGACTTCCTTCACATATCTTATTTTGCCATCTAAAATAGACTCCAAAATAAAATATGTTTAATATATTATATTGAGCCATCAAGAATGAAGACGGAAAGACAATATAAATTTGATATATTATATTTAGCTATCTCTAAACAGACATGACATACCATTTTAAGAAAATGTGTATTCGTCGACAAAATGCGATATGTTTGACATATATTCTGCCATCTAAAACAAAAACGGTAAAACAAGACATTTTATAAATTGCCAAATTACTAAATTTCTAAAGATAGTATGTCACGTTTGTTGTCGAGTCATGTTAGTTGTTAAGTGATTATACTCAATTTGCCATCCTTGAAAATAAAAAAAAATAGACACACATAAAGTGAAACGGCTTATATTCTTTAACACTATTAAACAAAGACATACCATATTTTGCCATATTGTTGATCTCATCGAGATGAATCTGGTGATATTTATAAACATAACTCAATATGTCTTAAAAAGAGACATATCATGCTAAGCCATCTTTCCACTGATGTATACATACTAGATACAAATAAATAAATATTAAAATTTAGGAAAAAATATTAAAACAGGATGCATATTATTATTAAAGCGTTTTTCAGCTCTTCAACTTCATAAACATCAACAGATGAAAGAATTGAAGGAATGTAGATGTTAAAATATGGGCAAAATGGTAAATGTTACACAGTGTGTAAAGTGACCACTTATGCCTAGACTTCTGTATTACCTTCTCTAAAATGTTCTTCATCTCTCTTGTCATATGTTTTTTTTGCACCACAACAGGCCAGGAGGTCTAATTAAAATGATTAATTACATCTCAGAACACCCAGGCTTGAGAAAAATCACATTTTAATTTTTGTGTTCTAACCGGGAATCGAACCCAGAACCTTCCGTGCGTGAGTCAAGCGTCTTGACCGCTACACCACGAAGGCCAATGTTAATATTAACAGCACCCCAGGGTGTTGAATCTAGACCTTGTCTACAAAAATTTGGACAAACCCAAAATATTGTTAAAATATTAGATGTTAACAAAAGTTGTAAAAAATGTATTCTCCATATTCTCCTTATTCTCGTATTTATTTTCTCCCTTATTCCCCCAATTAAACGCGAACAGAAGTAATTATCGAAAATGCTTAGTGACGTTTAATTTTGAAGGCTTGTAAGAAAATAAAATAAGACGTGTAACGTAAAAGCAAAAACAATATCTCGTAAAGCAGAAAATTTTCTTTCGAATAAGGTATAACCTTTACCATTTTGTTTAACTTTTTGCGCTCATTTTTAAATTTGTAAAAAACAGACACAACGTGTGGTCCGTTTTTTACTTTTTTACTTTTTTTACTTACCTGATGTTCTTATTTTTTAAAAATCTTGTCAAAACATAGTGTAAAAGTTGAAAATGTTTTTAACAATTTACCAGTCCTGAAGATGCCTACTTAGGCGAAAGCGCTCGCTGGTCAAACAAAGCAAAGCAAAGTGAATACTTCATTTTAAATAAAACAATAGAAAAATAACAACAAAAAAAAAGATTTGCATTTACTATGCGTACAAAAACATACATGTTATGAATAAACTTCGTCTGTATATTTTGGTATTGCAAACAAATAATTTTAAAAAAGTAGTTTAAAAATGCATTTTGATAAAATAAAAATATATATCGTTCATTAATAAAGAATTTAAAACATGAACATCAATCAAATTAATGTATTTATAATATTAAAAGTTTTATTTAGATGTGTAATATTTTTACATACCTACTTCAAAGGGTAAATTAATGTTTCGTAAAAACATCTGGTCAGCCTCGCGTTTGCCTGACATGCAAGGAGTGTCGGGTTCGATTTCCGACAAGGTTGATGTGAAATATTTATTTAAATGAGTGTTTTTATACCGGAATATTTCATGGTCTCTGAACTGGTACCTGAAGCGTAAGACTGATCATCTCACGTTCATGTAACAAAAAATATCAAGATACGTTGCCATTGGTGTACCAATGCAGCGTACCAATGTATGCACCATTAGGTGCGGAAGGGGAATGATAAAAATGATATAAAAACATAAATTAATAATGCAATTCAGTATAAATGCAAGAAACGAATGCATATATGTGAATAATCTGTTGCTATACACTTTGAGACTATGTAACAGATGATCGATATGTGGTCGGAGTATAAATGCAGACGGATAAGTAAAGGTAATGATGCACTATAATAAAATAAAAGAACAGTGTATGATTCACTAATTCAGGGAACGAATAGTGGCAAGAATACAGCATACGAGTATTTAAGAAATAAGTCGAAAATAATGTTCATGAATCTTTTTTTTTTGCACTGATAAAATACACCGTATATTCTTTTCTGTAATTTATATTTTATACTGAAAATATTTACTAATAAAAAATAAAATAAACTCATTATTGCAAGGTTTTTTCGTTTATGTAATGAAAAAATGTTAATACTAATACACATCACAATTTTTTTTTTATAAAAAAAAATGTATTTACTTTTAATATTATGTACCCATTTTTTTTTCTGAATAAACCAAATAATATTCGTAATGGCGGCCTGCGTGGTGTAGTGGTCAAGACGCTTGACTCACACACGGAAGGTTCCGGGTTCAATTCCCGGAGAGAACACAAAAATTAAATGTGATTTTTCTCAAGCCTGGGAGTTTTGTGATGTAATTCACAACTGCAATTGGGCTTCTAGGCCTGTTGTGATGCAATAATAAAATAATAAAATAAAAAAATATTTTTTTTTGCGGTTTTACAAAAATAAATATTTTTTTATACATTCAATAAAATACATGTAAATAGGACATTAATTAAAAGCAATACGTAACTATGTATATGTATATATTTACACATACAATGTATAGTTAATAGAATATAAAAATTTGCGATATTTTAATTTATCATCATCATCGTTCGATTTCTGCACCTAACGGTACACCAATCAAAACGTATCTTGATAATTTTTGGTACATGAAGGTAAGATGATCAGTCCTATGGTTATGCTATCTGCAGTCCAGATTATAAAATATTCTAGTGTAAAAACACTCTTTAAAATAAACATTTTATATCAACGAGACCTCTTGCATGGTAGGCAAACGCGTTGACCATTACACCGCGAGACTGACGATCTTTCAATTCACCCAATTAATTATATTTTTCGGCCATTAGAGTTTAAATAACTCACCATTAGAAAATGGGATTTAAGTCTTTTGAGTGGGGTGCGAACCTCGGATCTTCGATCCGTGTGTCTACGACATTAGCTACGGGACGGGGTTATATCGAATCCCCCCTTTTAGAATAATACCATTGTTTGAAATCGCACATAAAGACACACGTAAACAAATTGTCAATAAAATGTCTAGATAAAATATATTTGCAGCCTACAAAATCGTTACGTCCATCAGTACAACACTCGATTGATCGACGAACTTCATAATATATCTTCCATTCACTCAACAAAGTATGGTTTAAGGTCTCTATCACTGTCTTTGAATACAACAGATTAGCAGACTCTTACAAAAACTCTTAAAGTAAGCACCAATTAAAAATGCACTATTTTTTCTAATGGTATTTAAATGCTGTACCTCAGAGGCAGACGTATGCAAATCCTAACGTAAAATATTTAAAACACACCTAAAGAATATACTTTCTCTAAGTTATTTCTAATTATTTATAGCATTCATTTGTATTTTCAGCATCTTAATTTATTGGTTCTCTCATTATTAGACTTACATTTCTTCAAACTAAATGGACACGATCATAAACAGGATACGAGAATCGAAATATCATTTTATTAAATTCTGGATTTGCATCCGTCTGCCTTTGAGGTACAAAATTGTTGTTTGGTTTTCAAATAGTTTTTTTTATTGCTTGTGTTTCACAGTTTATAAATATATTTGTATCTACCGTTAGACTATACTATCAATTTATCTGTTGAGGAGTGGACGAGGTGAGAAGAATACCTTGTCCTATGAGAAAGAAAATTGAGTAAGTGGACTGTACCACTAACCTGCTGATAATGAGGCATGACGTGTGTGGGAACCAGCTGGCTGCTGAACCTGGCGGTCGTGAGGCGTTGGCACAGCTCGTATGTATAGAGCTGGCGGTCTAAATGGACGCTGGCGCAGCTCGCTTGTTGAATGATTTGTTAAGCACTTAACTTGGTTCATGTTAGATTAGTACTGCAGTTC
The DNA here is from genome assembly GCF_059751315.1 of Micrasema longulum. Classification (NCBI taxonomy): domain Eukaryota; kingdom Metazoa; phylum Arthropoda; class Insecta; order Trichoptera; family Brachycentridae; genus Micrasema; species Micrasema longulum. Next base: position 3,074,353 of record NW_028277303.1, read on the forward strand.
TAATGTAGCTACCTGCACTCACACTTAGAATTATTGTTGCGTGGAGTGCGTAAGGAAATGGTTAGGATTGAGAGTTGGTCGGAACAGTCCCACAGTTAGTTGTCAACTCAGTGGAATACAATTTATGTTTTTTTGATTGGGGTTGCTTATTTTTTGCCTTGCTTATTATGTACAAGGCTCATATTAACTGCAAAAGGTTTTTTATTTATTTTTTATCAATAAATTTCATAAAAAGTACATGTTTTTTAGAAATTCTATACATATCTACTTTTACACATCTAGTAAATGTTATCACTGTAACTCTCTAAAAAAGAGACTAACTCTTGTGCTTGGAGAGTGACTTACACTGTTGTAGTTGTTTATTTAGAGAGATTATATAATTTTAAATACGAGTACATGATAAAAAAAAAACATAGGATATATAATGAAAAATCATAAAACAATAATAAATTCATACTAATTAAAATTTAATGTAGTTTAAATTTTTCTTTAGATTTACTTTAAATTTATTAATCACATATTAGTTTTAATAGTTTTTAGTTCATTGGGAAGATTATGATAATTTTTTACACCTTTGAAGACAAAGTTATTTTGACCATGACTTGTGTGGAATTTAGGAATTTTTATATTATGTTGGTATGTGAGTGACTTATTCATTTCAGATTCTTTTATTTTTTCTTCTTTATAAATTTGTTTATTAGAACTTATTTTATAGAGTGTTTACTGTATGTACCCTAAATAGTTTATATAGACTTTCCGTATTGAATGTTGAGGGTTTCTTTGGAATTACTTTAATAATTAATCTTTGCACTATTTTAAGAGGGTTTAATATATTGGCATATGAACCACCCTACCCTACAATACCGTATTGTAACAAAGATTGTACAATTGAGTAATAAACTATTTTTAAATTGTTGATTTTTAAAATATTCCTTAATCTAATTTAGAGGAGCGATAAGTAGGTACGCAATAAATCATTCCGTTGACGACCATCCATCTCCGCCTAAGTTATCCAGATATGCCATTCGGCAATAAATATATTTAAACATTGATAGTAAAAACAACAAAAAAAATGTGGGTAAAGTAAAAGTTTTAAAAAATCCGTAATTTTAATGAACACGTAAAAAAAGTTTTCATTTCTCTTCCTTTGAAGTGGTCAAATTTGTCTTACGCGGTGATGGATTTTCGACGGCGATATTACAAGAAAGTAGACGTATGTATGTATATCAAATCTTCGTTTAAAAATTAAACGTAGGTCTGAATAAATTACTAGCGGCTGATATTCCTCTTATGGTAGGTACCTCCACTGCGGAGTGGTACCATGAGATGAATAATAGGAAGACAAATGGTTTTACAATACACTGAGGAAGTTCATTGCTACGGGAAATTTTTAATAAAAAATGTTTTCTTAAAAATTAGAGCACTTCATTGTACCGCGAAATTTCTCTAAAATGTATGAAAATAATAATACAAATGGTTTTCATAAAAACGAACTACTTTGAATGACGTCATGAGTTCTTGTGAATTAACCAATGATAGTGTTGTGGTATATTTCCGGTTTACGGGAAGCCAATTCGCCAATCAGCAGAACTCCCGTAGAGATCTTGTGACGTCACAGACGGAGTAATATTAAAATATATTGCACTAATAATAAGATTTATGTAATTTTTTATTTAATTTTTGGCTTAGTTTGATAGTAAGATAACCAATATAAAAAAAAAACGAAACAACTAATGAATTTTTTCATTAATTGAAAACTTTAAAAAAAACAGTTGATGCGTAAAAATCGGTAAAAGTTGATTAAACGAACGATAAAAAAATTTCATTTTATCTGGACAAAAAAATATTTTGATGTTCTATGCCGTTGTTTAATCACGCTTATATAAACGGAATGAAATGTACATATTATTGAAATCATTAGATGAAATAGCAGATGATGTACGAGAATAATCAACGTAGGAATTAGCCGAGTATCTCACACGATGTCTTTAATTTCGCGTTGTACGGGAAATAAGCTAAATACCGTCTTAATAATCCGATTATGAAAAATAGATACACTAATTTCCTTTTTTGACGTACGCCAAGTAGCAACTGACAATACATATATTGACTATCGCCTACAGTAGCGGCTGTATCAACAGCTTCACTCTATAGGTAACTAAACGTTGAGCATCTCGCTACCGAGTGGTGGTCGGAGAGCTCCAAGCGCTCGTATACAGCGGTGTCAACTCAGAACTGCTCGTGAGCACGATGTTTATAGCCGCATTATCAGAACACATAAAAATGCAAAAATAACATATCTGACCCACTCAAGTTACATCCGCAATTTCCGGCATGATTCGATTTTATTAGTTCAAAGAAGTGCGCATTGTATTCCGCTCCTATTTTCTGTTTATTTCTTGAAAATCACGAAATTACGAAAAGCTTTCATGTACAAAATAAATTCAACATGCATTTAAAACAAAACTGTGTATTAGGGATGTTTGTAAAAATTTAAATTATATTTAACGCTCTATTAAAAAAAAATTAAACAAACCTACTACTATCGCCAATCTTCCAATAGATTATAATAGATTGATGTACTTTTTTAGTAAAATAAACATTTTTACTTACTCAGAAGGTTTTGTTTCGTCAATAAATAAACACAGATGTTTCAGAATAAACCTTATTTATAAAATAATATAAACTTAAAATTTAGTATGATATCGATATGTTTCGGTTCTGAATAGTTACATCAAAAACATGAAACAGAAACATAGTTTCAGAATAATTCTGTCTCTTCTACCAAATTAAAACTGTTACAGACGTTAAAATATATTATTTTGATTACTATGAGTGTATGAAATATTGTTTATGCAAAATTAATTTAAGAATCCTTCTTAATAGGGAAATCTGATCGAAGAGAACTGTACAATGTTCAGAATTCAAAATTTTAGTTTTAGTTTTAAACTGTTTAAAGTTATTACCATGATTAACTCGTTAGCTTAATTTAATTCAGAATTACGATTAGCTTCCGATAAGAAAACTCTGACTTCGGCTAGATTCAAACGATTTGATCTAAAAAAAATTCCTCTGAATTATTTGCATATTTTTTTTATTTATTTATTTTTTATTATTCATGAATTTCACAAAAAGTACATGTTTTTGTAAAATTCTACACATTCTAACATCTAGTCAATGTTATCACTGTAACCTCTTTCTTCTCTAACTCATATAGTGTCCATGCGGCTCGACTGTGGAATCATCTCCCACCCACCATCAAAGATGTTACTACATTATCTCTGTTTAAATCACGTCTGAAAAAACATCTCCTTTCTCTTCCTTAATCTCTCCTCCTTTCCTTTTTCCTCTTTCCTCTTTTTTCCTTTTTCCCATTGAGTAATAGTTTTGATTTAAGGTAATTTATAAACAAATACGTTTATTTCTATTTTTATATACTTTTAGCTTTTTAATCTTTTTTTTCTATTGAATATGTTCAGTAACTTGAATTATAAAAATAAAACTTTTATTTTATTGGTTGGTTGGAAGAAATTGCCATTTGGCAATAAGCCCGCCAATGAACAAATAACATTATGTACAAAAGTTAAATAAATAAATAACTCTCCAAAAAAAGAGACTTACTCTTGTGCTTGGAGAGTGACTTACACTGTTTTAATTGTTTATTTATAAGAGTTTATATAATTTTAAATACAAGTACATGAATTTAATTGTTTTATACCATATTAAGCTCAATTAAAACGAAAAAACAGAAAATGCACAAGTTTGTGTAACTTACATTCAATAATTTATAGAGTTTACCTAATTAGCATATCAACACATTCATTATTGAAGATTTATTTTATTCCAACTGTAAGTTATGATTTACTAATTATTTTAATATTATATTCACATTGGTTATTTCAATATCCGAAAACAACTGCAAATCGCTACATTGATTATAGCAAAACATTCAGTAAAATTTTAGGATTATACAGAAAAGCCATTTACAAGTGAAAAGGTTTTCACATTTTTCAACGCGATTAGCTGAAAAACATTCTTAATAAACTACCCGGTAAAATAGAAGGAAAAAATATATGGTTTCTTGTTTCTATTATGATTGTTTCTTATATATTTATGTAAAACTTTTATTACTGTATACAAATTAATTTTGTACTGTATCAGAATGAACTGTAAAATTATACATGTACTTAATAAAATTTTATCCATATGAGTTTTAAGCAATCAAATTAGCGTTGAAAATGATTGCTCGGATTAAGTTTATAAAAACTTAATCCGAGCAATAAAAAAAAACTCGTTACCAATAAAAATGTTTATTTCCCTCAGAACTCACTCATTTTCAAGTACGCCAGAACGTTAAAAGGTATTGGTAAGTTATCCGGTAGTTTGAATGTGAAAAATGTTATGAGCGTCATAATAATAATGCACGCTTGAATTATTACAACTAATCGATAAGAAATTTCAGTATTCTACGAAATCGTTTGCGATAGTATTTTTGTAAAACAATTTTATTAAACAACATTGAAATTTTACGCGAGGTAAGAGAATTTCTATATATCAAAGTTCTATATATTGGAATAATTAGTTTTTTCCACCATCATCTACATTCAATAAAGGAACAGTTACAGGACTGGAGAATTGTCTTTTGTTTATTTAAATTTCAAATTCTAGTTCAAGGTAACAAACAAATGACAAAAAGCACTCAGATAATCGAGCCCGCTTTCTCATTAATAGATTTTCATATCATTTGTGAAGTTGAATATGTAATGCGAAAACTGCAACATATTCAATCTAGCAAATCTCGGTTTTAAGTTTTATGTCACTATTCTTTTGTGATAATTTTATAGCGATTTTTAAATATTTTTTATTTCTCTTCTTAACCTTATTTGGACGTGCGGCGTGCATGCGGCGCAACGTTACTTGAATTAAACTTATCTTAAATTAAGTGTTCTTCATCTCTGTTGCAATACGTTAATGTTAACAGCTCCCCAAGGAGTTGAATCCAGCCCTTGTCTACAAAAATTTGGACAAACTCAAAATATTGTTGATACATCCACCTGGTCCATGTAGAAGTATACAAATTAAAAAAATAAAATTTTCAAGATTCGCCTAGTATGTAGGTGAAATAATTCAATTAGATGAATGTCACCCGCATAAATAAAGGTTTCAGCTCTTTAACTTCACAAACATCTGCTGATAAAAGAATTGAAGGAATGTAGATGTTCAATTATGGGCAGAATAGTGAATGTTACACAGTGTGTAAAGTGCCCACTTAAACCAGCCAATGACAGGTCATAAGCCCTGTAGATGCCTAGACTTCTATATTACCTTTTCTTAAATGTTCTTCATCTCTTTTATTATTATTAATAAAACATATAATACAAAAATTACATATTATACTCCCAGGCGTTATTAGAAACTCATTTGGGACCGTAAATAAAAAAAAACATTTTTTTGACAATACATAACATTATACAAGTTAATAAATCCGAAATAAAAAGAAAACATCAATGTATAAGAAACATAAAACACCATCTTATATAAAGTACATTAATAATTATCAATATCAAATAGATTTAAGAAATATTTTTTAATTGCGACACTTCTGGATTTTTTATTAAGTTTTTCGTGTCTTAGCTCATCAGGCAGTTTATTATATTCGGAATGGCCAATATGTTATCTCGATAATTTTTAATAATTCAATGTCTATTATGTTGAGAATTGAACCCGAGACAAGCGTAATATCCAAATATGCATACTCGTACTACAAGGCGACACATTTTATTCCTTGAAAACTGATATATTAAGATTCAAGTCTAAAATTGCGCTAAGGCTTCTTTTGAACCGTTCTCTATGATCCGAAATTATCGGTTGTCTGTTACTTTTTCTTATTAAATTATTTTGACGTTAATTTCTAATATCTTTAGGGTTTTACATATAATTTTTGAATATACTAATTATTTTCAACGTCTCAGTTGGATGTAATTCATTTTTGTTTCGGGGGTCCCACGCTGTTTGACTCCCACGGAAAGTTTTTCGGAAAGATCGCAAAAATTAAATGTTTTTTTTCAAGGTGTCATTAGGCCTCTTGGACTTAAGAACGTAGTTTAACAATAAATTAAAACAATTAAAAGAGTGGCAAGATAATAATAAATAGTAAATATTTAAATGTATCCTATGGACGAAAGGAAATTATTATCCTATGGACGAAAGGAAATTATTGGATCGGCACGTGTTTATTTATTAATTATTTTATTTGACACTTTGTATACATATACAATATATATAGATATAATAAGGGCGGGCGGGCGTCTTAAGGCAATTTCTTCCTACCTACCCAAACCGTTCAGTTTAAGAAAATTATAAATACATGGACATTGAATCTTACAATTTTATACAAAAATTAAAAACAAAGATTAACAAAATAAATATATATATATAAAAAATTAACACTATACTATGAAGAGAGGAGAGGGTATGGGATGAAAAGAAGAAGGATGAAGGAACAATTTGAATATTTAGATGGTGACATTTTAATCTTGACTTAAATGTAAATAAAAAAGGGGCGTCTCTAACATTAGTGGGTAGATTATTCCATATTCGAGCGGCCACTACTGTGAAAGAGGAGGCAAGAAAATTAGAGCGATGACAGGGTATTAAAAGAGTTCTCTTGTTACTAGAACGAAGAGATAGTGTTTGTTCAGTACTGCAGTACTGTCGTAATATTATGTATAAATGAGCTGAATAACGTAAATAAGATTAGCTACTCGTATCCCAAGAGAAACAATACTGACCGATACGAGATAATTATTAGGAGTAACTGCATTACAAAATGTTATCAAGCGGTGTACTAAATGGACGGGAGAATATGTAACGAGCTTTCATTTCGAATATTCAAATGAACTAGGGAAAGAACCTTGTGAAATGGCGTAGACAATAAATTAATGTTAATACGTGCATAAGACTCTTGAGGGTCTGCGTAATACTCATCATCATCATTCTCATTTCTGCACCTAGAAGTGCATAAAGAACTGCATTGTACAACAATTGTAGTGCATCTGGATTTTTATTAGGCACATTTTTTTATTATTTTTTATTACTTTCTAGAAAGTCGGAACATTAATTTCATTATTATTCAATTTTAATGTTCCGACTTTCTAGAAAGTTCAGTGCCTACTTAGGACTCCTATTTATCTTTAATTAAATCATTTAGGTACAACGAAATGACACATAAATTTTCGTTAAGTTAACGGTTGTCCATCTCCGTAGTCATTTTTTAATCATAATGACTCCCTGGGGGGTCGAATCCAGTCTTTTGTCTATAAACATTTAGACAAACTCAAAGTATTGTGAAAATACTATTATTATTACTACAACTAGTACTTTCCATATTATTTACATTACTTAGTAACGTTTCAAAATATTAATTCATAGTGTAATAACATGTTTTATAAAAAACACTTTTAACACTTGTAAACACTTTGATACAGTTTATTAACGTGGCCACATTACACGCTGTGTCACATTCACTATTCTGCATATAATTAAGCATTCATATTTATAAAATCTTATTTCTGTTCACAAAAATCAACACAGGGTAGAAATATGAATATTACGCAGTGTTAAAAGTGGTGATTTAAATCAGTCAACGGCATGCCAGAAGCCCTTTGAATGCCCTGATTTCCATATTTCCGTCTCAAAAATGTTCCTAATCTCAGTTGTAACATGCTGAAATTGTAAATAATAAATGAAAAATTATCGATCTACGATGCAATTAGTTTACCAATGCAGTATCGCACGAGTATCCACCATAATAATTAAATGAATTAAAGAAACATCGTTTCGTAGCTTGATCGATTTTGTAAGTCTTCATATAATAGGTATTCTGTACATTATACGAAACCGTCATTTATATCATGGATACTGAAACATATTTCCATTTCAAATGTCCAAGTTGTGGTCTTGCGGTAGTGGTTTGAACTCACGGTTCACAGGTCCGAGATTTGAACCAAGCACCACTTTAATTTAATAAATTTTTGTCATAGTATAAGTTTTAGAACATTTAAACGAAATTAAGTAAGCAAAAAATACAAAATAAAAACGATAGTCAAAAATAAGAATAGACAAGTTCATACGAGTGTATTTCAATATTATGTATTTAAATTACGTGTAAAGTACACTTTACTACCTCTATAAGTGATTAAACATTTGGATTTACATAATATTTCTAATGTACATATTACTGTTTTATATAACTATTTTAATTTTTTGCATTTTCAAACATAAGTTTAGTTTAACTGAAATGTTAACTAAGTCTCATATTACCGGAATGGAAAATTAATTTAAAATTGAATAAATATGCCTTTTTAATTGACAAATTTCTTTCTAAACACCAAAAGCTTTTTTACCCATTTGTCGGTCTGCAAAAAGTGTTTGTTAGTTGACAGAGAAAGACGTGGAAGGTTTTATCGGAGTATGGAGTAAACGGCAAGCTGATACGGGCCATTGCGTCACTGTATAAGTGCAGCACAGCGTGTGTGAAGGTAAATGGATCATTCATATCGTGGTTTATGTGTCAAACAGGGATGTGTAATATCATCGTGACTGTTCAACGTAAACATCATTAACCATATGAAAGAACAGAGAGATTTTAAAATGGGAGTAAAAATGGGTGATTACACTGTCAATTTTCTTTTGTATGTTGATGATGCCGTGTCTCTTGCTAACAATTTTAAGAACCAGCAATTCTTGGTAACGCAAGTCTACGATGCATGCAAGGGCCTACGATTTGCTTATGAATGTTGATAAATCGAAAGGTTTTTGAAAGAAATGAAAGTATGACTAAATATGAGATCGCTGTGGATGGAATAATTTGAAACATGTAAAAGAATTTACGTATCAAGGAAGCATGTTTATTAGTTGCAAAAAACTCACAAAATAAGGTTCGAATCTAGGACCTCTTTTCTGTGGGTCCGCGACACTAGTCATGGGACCACGACCCGATTTGAATATAATTATGTTTTTCTTTTTCTCTCATTGCCACAAGTATTTTTGGTGCATTGAAGAATTATGTGATTTTGTTAATAAAACATTAAATAAAAATGAATTAAAAACAAATAAATTTGGCCATGTCAAAAGACGAAATGAAAGTAGAAGACGCTTAGAATTTATCCTAAGGTGCATGGAGCAACTCATCCTCTGTATATCTTTACGGAGAAATAAAAAGTGTTTAGAAGTTGTACATTTTATAATCTCTATTACGCACCTAGGAACTAAAATTTGGATGTGTATTGAAATGTATTTTAATAGAGTTTGGGACTTTATTTAAAAAGGAAATATAGAAGTCAAGCTTTATCTGGTTAAATTTTCTGTAAAAGACTGTTTACCCGTAGACAATACAATATTGTTTTGTCCCATGACTCAACCATTGTTCACGTGTTAACACCAATTTGTAGGATAGAAAAATGTCCGAGACATCGCCAACGATATAGACGGAAAGGCTATCTCTGCGGAATAATGATTGTTTCTCCACGGAATAAAGAGTTTTTCTGCTAAAAAAAACAGTTTTTATTATTTAGTTCGTCCTTTAATAATTTTAATACATCTTGGGGTAAATTTAATAACATTTTTCGTGAATTCGCTCGTATCGAACGCCGTCGTGTATTTATTTTGGTAGCGATTACGTGTGAACTGCGGCTGAATTTTTCAATTGTACCAGCGTTCCGTCCTGCGCGGTTGAGGCTGTTTACGAAGCTGTGACAAGAAAATATTGTCATATCTACTGTATAGTCAACATGTAAACGGCTCTTCCCACTCACCGTTCTGCCTTTATTTGAACATCCATATTTCTTCTATCTTTCCATCTGTTATTTTTGTGAAGCAAAAATGGTAAGACCAGAATCTCAAAATTTCCCCTTAGCTTTGCTAAACGCTGTATAAAACAAAATACCCAGCAGCGTTGGGAGGATCATTACCGCGCTTCTTCTACAGTTGAAATCACTTAAATGTTTTTGACAAAGCTGGCTGATGCAGTAAACTTCCGTCGTCATCACCAAAGTACTGTCGAAACGACCTAAATTTTCTCCGGACACGGAGCTATGAGAAGTTACCTATATAGGTTTAAATTAAGGAATGATGACTATTGTCCATGCAATGATATTTTTTTACAGAGTATCGAATATCTGTTATTTCAGTGCACATTTTTTAGTTTACAATGCTATAATCTTAAAACAGAATGCAGAAAAAATGGAATATCCTTAACAGATATCCACACTGTTGTTAAAAGTAGTTATCACGAGCCATTGTTCTTGGACTTTGCAACAATGGTGATTGGACATATAAAGGTAATAAATCAAAATCAGTGATCGAACATCCCATTTCCAAGACAAACCAAAACGATTTTTTCCGAGTACCTTAGCCTTGTACATGACACGTAAGGCTGCTAAATACAGGAGTCCAAAAATATATATAAAAAATGAAATAAAAATTTTAAGACCTAAGTATGTACGTACATGATAAAATATAATAAAGACGCGCGCTCAAAAACATTAAGATTTCAAACATACGTTGATTAAATTCAAAAGACAGTTATTTTAAAAGAGAAGTAAACGTTATGAAACCAATATTGATGCGGGCGAGATTTGCCTGACTGAATTATTTCACCCTTCTACATACTAGGCGACACCTGAACTTCATCTTAAAATGTTCTTGTTCTTCATTGCAATAAACGTTAATTTTTATAACTTCCTAGGGGTGAAATCTAGCTCTTGTCTACATTTTTTTTTAGCAAACTCAAAATACTGTATTTTCCTTTTGTTTGGAAAGATTTTGGAAATTTTAATTAAGGCGTATTTACTGTTACGTTTTCCAAGATATCGATATCACACAAATAGTTATGTAAATCGATTGATTAAAGATTTGTAAAAGGTAACGTTAGCTTTCAAGATTACAAGATTACAAGATCCACTTGAGTAATTATTCATCAACCGCACCGCTTAAGGTAGCTAGTTAGCGGTTGAGGTCAAGGTACTTTGCATTTAAAACCGTTTGTTCCGATACTCATAACCTTTCTAAATAATTAATAAAAATACATCACCTACCTTTGCAACGTATAAATAACGTTTTACATTTATTGGGTGTTAACACAATTTGTGTCCGTTTTTCTCCGAATTTAAAAATGAGCACCAAAATTAAAACAAAAAGGTCATTTGAAAAAAAATTTCCTTCCCCACAAGATATTTTAATTTTTTTAAATTTTATTTATTGGGGATATCAACAGTAATAGATGTGAAAATATATAACAAATAAAATATACAGAGAATAAAACCAACGACAGATATCCACAGAAATACATGAAATACTCGTACAATACATGCTAGTGTGTTTGTGTGAGTGTAAATGTGTGAGAAGGTGGGTGAGTGGGTGGGTGTTGCTTTTACGCCACATTTATTATTTTATTTGATTACAACTCTTCAGAATGGAATGTCATGTGGACTTAAGTGAACATTTTCGACCCGTCATTCTGTTCGCGTTCAATCGAGGGAACGTTCGGAGAGAGTAAGGAAATACATTATTGACTCATTCGTTGTATAATAATAAAAGATAATTTTCGATGTCGGTATTAAATAGGAATGCCTTTCTCGAAAACCGCTTTGAAAGTTTAATTATAAAACTTACCCAGAACAAATTAGTCAATAATGTATTCCTCTTCATTATTTTACAACAAATTATTCAATTATGCATTTTCCTTCTTTGTTTCCTCGTTTACTCCTTCGATTAAACGCGAACAGAAGAAGCTCTCGAAAATGATCGCTTTCGTCAATTTGATATTCCATATTTAAGGCTTGTAATTAAAGAAAATAATATTTGTAACGTAAAAGCAAACATAAAATCTTGTAGAACAAAATTTTTTCTTTCGAATGACGTTTAATTTTATTCATTTTGTTTTATTTTTAGTGCTCATTTTTAAGTTTTGTAAAAAAACTGTCGCAACTTATAATACACAATAGAAAACAAAATTGTTCTAGAATATTTTAAGAGTATTTTAATTATTTTGGATTTTTAATTTATTTCATGTTTATTTGGAATCCTTTTTGAAACATTTTTGTGTGAAAACAATATTAGTACATAAAAAAATAGAAAACATTGAAATAACATAAACTTTTTCTGAACGAATTGTGCGAGTCGTATGAAAATATATTTATTTTACTGAAAACCTGACCTGAAAGTTGGCGTCTTATTCTCTCTCCGCCGAAAGGCGTTCTGCACCCCGTAGAGTCTGGTATCTGAACATCTATATTCCTTCAATTCTTTCATTTTCCATCCAATGACAGGTCATAAGCCTTGTGTATATGCCTAGACTTCTATATTTCCTTCAATAAAACGTTCTTCACCTCTGTTGTAATATGTTAATATAAACAGCTCCCCAGGGAGGGAGTTGAATCTACAAAAATTTAGACTAACTCAAAACAAATTTAATTTAAACCCTTTCATTAAAATATGCCAGTTGATTTAAGCCTAAAAAACACTAATGAAGAAGTTCAGTGCTTTTTTATCTTCTTTTATTTGTTTAACAGTTGATTTCCCAAATAATATAAAATAAAATAAATAAAATAGACTATTAAACTAAGTTAATTTAAAAAAAATATATTTTTAAATATTGTTTTATCAGCGCTATTATTTTTTTAAGGTTTTGTATTTCTGAAATAACTCCGCGTGTGACGTCACAAGTTCTTCTCTGTCAGTTCTTCCGATTGGTTCGTTTAAAGTAAGCAAACTGGATATCGTTCAGAGCTCTCATATCATTGGTTGGTTCCTACGAACCAATGACGTCGTTCAAAGTAGTGCGTTTTTATAAAAATATTTTTGGTTATTTTTTTCGTACATTGCATAAAAAGCTGTAGAATTTAATGCTGTAATTTTTTTATCCAATTTCCCGTAGGGCTGAAATTCCTTATTGGTCCTTTCTGAAAAGTTGGGTCTTTGGACTTGCCTATTTACCTCTCGCACACAGTATTAATTTGTAACATATAAAAATTTTTAACTTTTTTTGAATAAATATCTTGAGACTGATGAGACAAGATGGTTGTCCAAAACCAGCATGAAATCGGATGACGGATAGTAAAGTAATTTCAATTTGAGATGTTTTCGTGACATTGGTACGGGGAAAAACTAAGTTAGAATTTCTTCGAGATGCAATATATTGAACGGGGTATGCCCTCGCTCGGGATTTTCGTGATTAAATAATCGAAATAGTTTTTTTCGCCTCAATGCTTATCTGATCTCGCTCTGGTTTTCGTTATTCTTTTTAGCAGCATTTTCTTGTATATTTATTTACTAATTTCAAAATCAGTTACATTATACATATATTCATTAACTAATGACTTTTAACGCTGTATCCGTGTTAAGTCATAATAATTATTACGGAAAAAAAGAAAATTAGAAGAATTAATAACATATCATGTAAAAACGAAATGGAAAATGACAGTCAACAAAATAACATTTTAAAAAAATTTTTTTTTTTTATTATATTGAAAACATATTATACATAATTATATACAATATTCCCAAGGAGTTTTTTAAAAAAAAACTCATTTAGGGACATACAGATAATAATTTTTTTAGAGACGTTTTTAAATTTTAAACTATAATATTATTTACAAAAGCAGAAAAATTAAAATTATGATATACTACAAATTAAAAAGGTTATGAAAAATACTTGAAAATAACAAAATAAACAGAATACTAGGCATGGAAATAAATTCAAAATAATGTTTACATTATGCAATCTGGGAAAGAAAATTGAAAAAGTTTAAAAATTACATGTATGTATATATACATACTGAACTAGTACAAAATAAAATCTTTTTTTTTAATTAACAAAATATGCGCACACCCAATACAGGTTAATTTTTTTTTTATCAAAAACGTTGAAAAAACATTGAAAACATTGAATACTTATTTAAAAAATTGGTTATTTTACAAAAAAAAACCTAGAAAGAATTAATACTGAACTAAAATATGATTATATCTAATTAAAGTAATAAGAGAAAAAATACCGATATATACATAAAACCATTAAAATATAAATTATACGTAGTTACAAACATGTTCAAATAATGAGAAAAAATTCTTGACTATCTGAATCAACTGTTAAAACATTCTTTTTCATAATCCTACATACCTAAATTTTAAAAATTCGAATAAAAAAAATTTGCACCGTTTTTATAAACACGTGAATATTTCAATAATGACTATCCGCCACAAAGTTTATTTATCCAGATTTCCACACTAATATTATAAATGCGAAAGCACGTTTATCTGTTCGTTTGTGTTTCTTTCACGTCGCAACGGGGCGACAGATTGGCTTGATTTTTACATATGGGGATAACGGAAAAAGATGTGGATTAATATTAAAACAGAATAACGACGCTACGTTGCCATTGACTAACAAAACGTCGTTATTTAGCAAAGCGATAGTTAGAGGGCCGGCAATCGACCAGACCACTTTTAATCTCAAAAAAAAAATCATATCATCGGAAACAAATGTGTTATTTCAGCTTCAGTAATCATTAATTTTATCAACTGACCATATATTCTTCGTAAAAGTGATTTAGTGAAGTTATATACTATGGTGCGTAGCGTGGGCTAAGAAATAAAATAAATTCGTAAAAAAACATTCATTTTTGTTCGTAATAGTTCATTTATAATATTATTTATTTTCACCTAAGTGTGTTCGGGAGTTGTCTTTTCTGTAAGTTAAGTTTACCCGAGTTATCTCGGATGTGGGAATTTTCGCACGTAATAGCCGCTATACAGAATGCCCAGGTTAGAAAAACATGGAAAAATTAGGAAAAGGCCTATATCCAGCAGCGAAGAGAAACGGGCTGATAAGAAGAAGAAGAAGAAATAACTAATCTCTCTCTAACACCACGCGAGCGATGCCGCGGGTAAAAGCAAGTAATATAATAAAATTACAAATGTATTACAAATTTCTCACGGGTGAAACGTAACAGGCTTTCGAATTATAAAAATAAAGAAAATTAGATTTACATTTTGAATCCAATGCTGATTTGCAAATACTGAAGATTTTTTTTGTGCTAAATTGTTGCAAAAAAGTATAGTTCATTCAAATCTTTAATAACCTCGGTATGTGTATGTGTGCATAATAGGTTTTCATATAAATCATTCCAGTGCGCTTACTAACACAAATGAACTTTATGTGCTTACTTGGCTCACCGATATGCACTTACACACTTACTGACGTAGACGGATTTGGAAAGGGTTTAAGCAATAGTTGTTTCCGGGTCATACAAAAATTTATTTACTAAGATAATATTGCATGTATTATTATCATATTTTGACGTTATTACATAAATATAAATTAAAACAAAAACATTACCCGTGATTTACAGTATGTTTTTCAAGATCAATAAATAGCCTTGGATAGATTGGGCTAACCCTGACCACTGATAACAAAACTGTTGTAATGTTTGGCAATGAAAATTCGAATAAAACTTTCACAGTACAATACCTAACAGGAAAGTAATGAAAACTAAAAGAAGTTCATTGACAGATGAAACCGAAACAGTCGGTAGAATTAATAAAAATGTGATGGCTGCGTACCCGGAGGACCATACACATACACACAGGATGTCCTAAACCTCAGCGTATTCCCTTCGAGCGCTGATATGTGCTCATCAGAATATGTGCGTATTTAACCCTAGAAATCTAACTTTCGTCGCATCGACGAATACGCGATAGCAAATACATTTTTTTTTTTTTTATCATGACCGTATTGTCGATTGTTAACTCGGTGCTTACCACGGTCTTTCAAGAAACAATTATGTCCAACGGGTAAGTAAACAAGTTTTCAACATTTAAATTTATTTCAACAGAGAGGGAAAACATTTTTGAGAAGGGAATATGAAAGTCTAGGCATTTACAGTGCTTATGACCTGTCATTGGCTGGTTTAAGTGGCCACTTTACACACTGTGTAACATTCACCCTTCTGCCCATGTTTTCCCTCTCTGTTGAAATAAATTTTAATTTGAACAACTCCCTAAAGAGAAAATCCAGCCAGTCTGCAAGCATTTGGACATAACCAAACATTGTTGAATTAGTACCTGGTAAAAGAAGAAGTATAAACATTGGAAAACTGTTTTTAGGCGTTGCCTAGTAGGTGATTTGGTTCAGCCGGATGAATCTCATCCACCTGATAAAGGTTTCAGCTCTTTTTTCAGAAGAGTTGAGGAAACGTAGATGTTCAAACATGGGCAGAATGGTAAATGTTACGCCACTGGTAAAGTGGCCACTTAAACCAGCCAATGACAGCCTAGACTTCCATATTCCCTTCTCAAAAATGTTTTTCCTCTCTGTTGAAATAAATTTAAATATGAACAACTCCCTAGGGAGGAAATCTAGCCAGTCTGCGAGCATTTGGACATAATCAAAGTTTTCAACATATTGCGAATCTACTCGCCGACGTTTGGTTACGGATTGTGTAAACTTTTTGGTAACAAGTACTTATTTAGCAGTTTTTTTGCCATGGCGATATGACGCGTTTGTTATTAAGGATAAAATCGGTGCATTAGGGGAATCATCTGACAACGAACAAGAATACAATGGGGATGTTGATGATGTGGAAAGTGATATTCAAGACGACTGCAACCCGTCCGATAATGAGGATAACCAACTGAATGCTCAATAACGATTCTCATCTGGTTTACTGGATCATGTGCTGTCTATGCAAAGACGTCTTCAGTAATTCAAGAATCTTGAAATAATCACAAAGTAGTATCCACAGTCGTACTCCAGGCAATGAATATTGTACGATTTGCTAGATGACCAGCTCGTGCTACAAAGAGCATATACATTTATACTTATCATTGGACTAATTCATTACTTATCAGATATGAGAAGAAATTGGGAAATGGACAAATTCGGAGATAGCTAAAAAAAACATAACAATAAGGCCTAAACCATCAAATGTGGTTTAGGTAAGTCAACGTCCAGCAATGATCCTCAACCTACATTGACACCAATACTAAATATGTATCAATAAAAATATTTATTCCATATGTTATTCATGTGTTATATCATGTTATTATTTGAAATTTGTGGTGAATATAAAGTTAATTTTCACGTAACTTGAGCTTTTTTCTGAGTAGTGAGAATCTTATAATTTTAGTTTACCAAAGAAAAAAAGCCTTTTTTACGTTATGTTCTGCGAGTTCTAAAAATTAGTGCCAGACTAAAAAATATTCTTCAAAAAATATGTAAAACAAAATTTATATAAATGTATTTTTTGTTAATGTAACTTTTAACAAATTACAGCAGGGATGGAAAATACCTTAAATAAGAGAATATGTTAGTCTATGCATTTACAGGGCTTATGACCTGTCATTGGCTGGTTTAAGTGGCCACTTTACACACTGTGTAACTTTCACTATTATGCCTATGTTTGAACATCCATATTTCTTAAATTCCTCCATCTGCTGATTTTCGTAAAGTTAAATAGCTGAAACCTTTATTGTTGCGAAGAGATTCATTTGACTGAGTTATTTCGCATACTAGGCAACGCCTGTGAACATTTTTTTAATTTTTAAGTTCCTGTAAATGCGTAGATTTCCATATTCCCTTATTTAACGTATTCTCCATCCCTGTTGTAATTTGTTGATCTTAATGACTGCCAAGGGAGTGAAATCCATTTTTTTATCTACAAACTCAAATATTGAAATATAACTTTTTCTTCATATACTCGTATGTATATAATAAACATACCAAAACATATGTTTTTAATTAGAAATATCCACCTTCAAATTTTTTCTTCGAATCAACGAAAAGTTTGGTCAAAGGAGTTCGTACGAATGTGAGTGTCCAGGGTTGAGAACTCGGTAAAAAAATTACGGCAATTAACGGAATTTTTGATTATTTTATTGTAAAAAAAAATCACGGCCCAGCGATACAGTCGTCGGAATTTATGGGCTTACTTGGGTGTATTGTAAATACAAACTCACTTTTGACTAACGTGTCACCGTGCCGGAAATTTTTGCTGTGTACTGACCTTAATTGAATTAATTTTTTAACCTCTAAAATGTAAGTATCAAAACTAGGTATATGAATGAGTTCTCTGTTTTGTTTGAAATTTGTGTTTTGTTTAGTTTGAAATAAACACCGGCCACTTGAATAAATTAGAACAAGTGTTTACATTCGTAATCTTAATTAACAAATACTTTGCAATGAGCTCCTTTTGCAGTAAAAGAGCGATATGTTTTTAAAAAAATCTCTAACAATATAGAGTGCTCATTCCTTTATCTAATTTTAATACGTACATTTCAGCAGTTCAAATTTAATTTAATTACGATCAATACAAATGTACCGTAAAAATCACGGTGACACATTGTTCTAAAATGTGTTAGCATTTGCAATACACCCAACGACGAAGTTCAGTGCTACAAGAAATTGGATGTAAAAAATGTTTTCTTACACGCGGTAAAAATTAGAGCATTGAATTGTATTGAGAAGTTTCTCGAAAATGTACCTTGTAAATCAACAAATGATAGTGTTGTGATAAACTTTCGGTTTACAGGAAGCCATTTCACCAATAAACAGAACTTACCGTAGAGAACTTGTGACGTAACAAGTGGAGTAATTCCGAAATTTCACTTTAAAAAATCATAGCGCGGATAAAACGATGGAAAAATATTTAAAAAAATATTTTGGCTAAGTTTGACAGTTTATTAACAAATAAAAAAAAACATCTGAACTTTCTCATTACGACGAATGTGTTGTCGTTCCAAGATGTTTTTTTTTTTATTTAAAAAATAAAATTTCGTTAATGCCGTAAATTTTTTACTCAGTTCAAAAAAACTTTTGTATTCTAGTGAGTTGTGAACTGGCATATCAGCCTTTGGAGGGAATACGTTGAGTTTTAGAACATCCTGTATATTATCGTGTACTATTAAATAATTAAATAGATTGCATTTCTAAGACTGAAAGCGCACGAATTTTAGTCGTGTCAAATATTTTATCCGTTGAGATACATACATATACGTATATATACATATATGTATGTCATTTAATTACCGTTTGAATAACATTGAACGCAGACAGGGAAGTCTTACATTAAAGTAAGATTTTATCTTCGGGTAGTTTTATTGTGTTTATTTATTGTATCCACTACAAGTCTTCTGTCCAGCTATATTACTTGTACATGTATATCTTAATCAATACGATTTACACCAATCATTGACAAGAAGTTAGAATAAAATATTGACGGAACCAGGGCCTCGATTATGATGGAAAGATAAAGACGTCATACCTTTACCTTGACGGTATAAAATTCTCTCTAGCGATGACGAAGATACACTACCGACCCCCCACCTTTCAGTTTTGGATAGGTACATCGATATGAAACTAGGAGAAGCGTACGTCACGGTACACATATCTACGCACTGAAATTACATAGCTTTAGTATGACGTCATAGTTGAAGATAAAAGTCTCCTGATCGACTACAAAGATATACTCTCGATCCCCCCTTCATCGAGTTTTGATGTAAGTACACGTTTTATACCGAGGGGTCTAGAACCCCACGATAATTAAATTCTGACTTAACTGTCAGTTTCGGAAACGAGTGGCTAGACTAACTAGATGCTGCCCGATTAACACACAAGAGCATTTGGCCATAAAATGAGTTTTTATATTTTTTCCGTCTGTTTTTTTATCTTCTAGAGTGTACGTATCGAGACGTCAAAGGAGTCGGGTTCGTAATCGCTCGGTAGATAAATACAGACAATATAAAGAATACCGTTTAGGCGATTGTCAAAAGTCTTTTAAAAATCATGTTCAAGCGACCGTTTTTTGCTTGAATTGGGATTTATTGGAGTTTATAATCGCTTTAAAGTGGGCACTTTCTATCACAGAAGCCTATTTAAAATGTAAATGAGAACTATTTTAGATGTTAATGAAGTAAGGAACGCGAACTAATTTTCGCGGTGATTCATTGGTTCGTTTCGATCATATGATGTCAATATGGCAAGTAGGTGGAACCTACCGTGGATGATACAAATAGTACAGAAGTTAAGTATACAGTCTCGATATATATAGATAATGATAGCGCTCATAATCGAGGCACAGGGCCGCGATTACACACAATCTCCATCAATACATATCAAGACGGTATAAAGTAAAATCGATCCTTAAGTACAAAAATTTGTATGAAAATTAAAATATGTTCTTCGGTAACCTGTAATTGAACACGTTTAGAAAAAAATAAATACACATATTGTATTATTCATACAGAAAACTTAGTTTTACTTTGTAGATAAAGGTTAACTTCCTATTCAAATTCGGTCCCAAAAAGGAAAGATCTGTAAAGCGAATAACGTCTGTGAATTAACATGAAAAAGATAAAATTAATATTTAAATAAATAACTTTGGGTTTAATAATATAATTTCGTATTTCCACCCCGTTAAAAATAAGTTTTTCGTAATAATTAAGTGTTTTTTTCCATCAATACAATTTCATGTTTAACTTTTTTATTTATTGTGTTTATTGTGTTTTATTTTGGATACATTACCAAATGTAACTTTTTTATTTGTAATTATTTGTAATAATAGCTGCTATTTATGTAATAAAATATATTTCTGCTACTACTTTATTTTATCACTTATGCGATTATGTTTACTGTTTAAGGAAGTAATTTAGCGAATCGTTGAATGCAATATATGTGTGTGTAAAAAATAATCTTTGAGAATAAAACATGTTTTTTTGCACTCCAAGGACCGTTTTATATGGATTAGAAAACTAAATAAAAAGTTGTTTAAAATCTTGTAGTCATTTTGTAAATTTAAATTTCTCACGGTTCTATTTTCTACTCAGAAATTAGGGTGCGCAGTTATAAATTTTCAATGAATTTGCGTTGCACGCATAGTATGCCCGCAGACAATAAATAAGAAAATAATGAATTTGCCCAAAAAGTGTCATGGTGTCACACTTCTATCCTGACAAACATACCTCGCTTTTAATTCATTCATACATATTGTCAAACATGCCCATCGGTCGTCTCTGCGTTTGACAAGACGAGACTTTAGATTTTGGTTTCTCTGATGATGGCACGTCTTTTTTGGTCGTCCTCGTTCTGCGTTAATGAAAGTGTATATCTGTTTTACCATTCTTTAGTCATCCATTCGTTGTACATGACTACGCCATTTCAGTGACCCTTTTTTAATCGTATCAATTATACATGTCTCAGATTTACACTCTCGCCTGATTACTGTTATTTATCTTATACCTAAAATAATATGAAAATATTGTCAATAAATTACCTGGTCCATGAAAAAGTATAGACACTGAAAAAATAACATTTTCAGGCGTTGCCTAGTATATAGGTGAAATAATTCAATTAGATGAATCTCACCCGCATAAATAAAGGTTTCAGCTCTTTAACTTCACAAACATCAACAGATGAAAGAATTGAAGGAATATAGATGTTCAAATATAGGCAGAATGGTGAATGTTACACAGTGTGTAAAGTGGCCACTTAAATCAGCCATTGACAGGTCATAAGCCCTGTAGAGGCCGAGACTTCCGTATTACCTTCTTTTAAATGTTCTTTATCTCTGTTGTAATATGTTAATTATACCCAAATATTTTAACGTACGTACTGATGATAACGAAATATAATATTTCAAAAAAAAAAAAATTATTACAAATATAATAATCATCATCATCATCATTCTGCTTTCCGCACCCAGTGGTGAATAGGGCACACAATCAGTAAACCAAACGCAGCGTATTTAAACAATCAGTTACATGGAGGTAAAGTGATCAGTCTTACGCTTCAGGTGCCAGTCCAAGAACAATGAAATAAATAATGCAGTTTAAAAAAAATATAACAATATTTTATGTCCATCTTACCAGGAATTTTACTATCAACCATTTTACAACGAGGCAGGCTTATTTTCACTCGATTTTCTTATTCTGAGAGCAGCCATAGAGACGAAAACACTCTTCCAGGGTTCTGGTTCTATTTCAAACACAGACCAGTATTCTTCCTCCGCCTGGATACAGAATATCTAATACATTTTTAATATTCTCGGTACATTTCCAAAACGCGAAAAACTCTTGTGCTTGGTGAGAGATTATTAAAATATTAAAACATTTATTTACTTTATTGAATTGATAACTAACATAACATTAATAACTTTTGCATTATTTTTTACCGAATGTACATGTACAAATGCAAAAGACTGGGTTGTGTGATTTGCATGATAATTCGATGCAATAAATTATTTTAAAAACAAAAATTATTACATTATATTCATTGGTAATCAAGACACATGAAAACAGTTTTTCTTTGATACGAAATTATAATTGTGTTTCCAGTGCCATATTTCAAAGCGTTGATATTTATTTGTACAAATAGCAGAAATATTTTTTGTAATCGTGCTGTATAAAAATGATTTATTTGTGTGCAAGCAAAAGGCTTTTTTTTATATTCGTGTTTTATGTTTTTTGTTGATATTTTGACATTTGTGTCCACCTAACAGTGTAATGTTTAAGTATATTTTACAAGTAACTCCGACTGCTTTCGAATAATTTGTTTATATTTAAGAATTATTAATGTACGATTTGGCCATGTGAATATCACGGACATTGCAAAATGCTACAAGGAGAGAAGCATTTAGTGCCTCTGGGTAAATATGAGATATGATGTCAGATGAAAGACATTTTATCTCATATAATAAAATTGATAAATGTCTCACAAATTATTAATTTTGACGGTTATACAAAAAAACTATAGTGCAAATGGCACTGCATTTTTACACTAAACGCAGCGTTTATCGAGCATGTATTAAATGAAGGCAAAGTGACCAATCTTACGCTTCAGGTGCTAATTCAGGAATATCAAATAACCCACTTGATTTATTTTCAGTTCACAAACAGTACAAGATACCACAATATATATACACTTCATAAAAATAAAAAAAAAAGAATAACACTTAACATCTTTCACAAATTATATGTGAACACCAAAGAATGTTACATAGATTTTTATGTATTACAGAAATAATTTATTAAAATTTAATTAAAAATAGATGTAATTTACACAGCTAAAAAACGAATAAAGAATTTAAATATTAATAATTTATAAAGAGTCTCGTAATAGCTATAAGTTTTTTTCTATAAATAACAATATTTTTAGTAATAATCATAACAGTACATATAAAATAACAATAACCAAAAATATTAAGGAACGAAATATTAAATTCAGTTCATAAAGGTAAAATAGTCTCTAGGATGTACGATGTATGCTCGGAGAGCGAATTGGCGATGAACGAAAGTAATTCAAAAGTGATGATATTTGAAAGGGGAAGTGAGGTTAGTGACTGCATAATAAATGTAAACAACGAATGTCTTGAACAAGTTGAAGAATTTGTGTATCTGCGAATCATGTTTTCAAGAGATGGAAGACAAGAAAAAGATGTTGAAAGGGGAGTGAATACGGGCAACAAAATGAAAGGCGTACTAAGCACAGTAATTGCTAATTAAAATATGTCAATCGAAGCCAAACTGGCAGTGCACAACGGAGTTTTAGTCCCAACACTTATGTATGGAAGTCAAACATGGAACTGGCAGAGGAAGGATGAAAGCCAAACTAACGCAGTTGAAATGCGATCTCTTCGCCGAATGTGTGGGAAATCAATGTATGACAGGGTTACGAATGATGAAATTAGGCTAGGGTGTAAATCTGAGTCAAATATAACTGATAAGATTAAGAAAGGGTCACTGAGATGGTTTGGTCACGTAGAACGAATGGACGACGAAAGAATGGTAAAACAAGTATATATGGTGAAAATGAAAAAAATATTATCATTGCGATATGTCACCTTAATTGTTAATAATGAAAGACAATAATTTTGTGTTTCTTAGTAATACAGCTGTGTGTAAAATAGAAAAAACCCACGGACGAGTGTTTTTGACTCGCCGTCTACTCTCAGCTTACCCACCACATACCGTACACCTCATCTGAGGACATAAGTCTCCCTTGGCCACATACACGAAAAAATTGCTCGTGGCCGAACGAGAAAAGCTGCCTGAATAAGCTATCTGTAATCTGCCAAATCATATTTGTGCTAAAAGAAAGTTAATTTTAATGAGAAAACAGGGAAGCAAATTTTTTATCGACTGGGATTAAATTGATTGGACATAATCCATTTGTCGAAATGATCTTTTTGGAAGCCGTCAAATTTGTATATCTGACAGGACCTATAACAGGGCCACGGATAGTAGCGAGAAGCTCCCTTTGGTAATCTTAAAGTGAAGGAAACGGACAAGACTACAGAATATGTTTAGAAGATTAGGATATCTGCAGCAGCACGAAGAGGAATAAAAAATATAAAAAACAAATATTTTTTTGTTTAATTTACCATGACCTGAATAAAACTGCTTAGTTCAGTGCACGGGGATAACTCAAGAAAATTTTAACCGTTGATGCCTATGAAAAAGGAAATACGAAAGTTTGTACCGTAATTAACTTTTTTTATTTATTTGATTATGCTAACTATATTAGTTTTAGTTATGTAACGCATTTTTACCAAACATGAGACAAGGTTGCAATTATTTTCATACATTGTAAACAAAATATAAACTGAGATATAAGAGCAGGTTGGTAGTATTGCGACTGGCGGATTAGAGGTCCGACGATCAAACCTGTCGTACCTTAATTTGACTCCCTTTTCAAGCATCATTATTTTCTGTAACATACGGGGAAAACATTTTTGAGAAGTGAATATAGAAGTCTATGTATTTGTAGGGCTTGAGACCTGGCGGCCTCCGTGGTGTAGTGGTCAAGATGCTTAACTCACACACGGAAGGTTCCGGGTTCGATTCCCGGAGAGAACACAAAAAAATAAATGTGATTTTTCTCAAGCCTGGGTGTTCTGTGATGTAATTCACCACTATAATTGGGCCTCCTGGCCTGTTGTGCAAAAACAATTGTATACATGTATAATGTATGTACCTGTCATTGGCCAGATGCGACCGCTTTACACACTGCTTAATGTTTGCCATTGTACTTATGTTCATACTTTTTACATCTAAATTCCCTTAACTTTTTCATCAGTTATTTTTTACAGTATGTAAGGTGACAGATCATAAGCCATGTAAATCCCTAGACTTCTATACCCCCTTTCAAAATGTTTTCCATCTCTGTTTCAATAAATTTTAATCTGAATAACTCCCGAGGGAGTGAAATACTACCTTGCCTAAAACATTTAGAGATACTTATAATATTGTCAATAGTTGCTTTCAACTTGTTGGAAAAGGCTCCAAAATTGATAATCATCATCATCATCATTCCCTTTCAGCACCTAATGGTGCATAGGGCACTGGATCGGTACACCAATCACAGCGTAACTCGATCATTTTTGTTACATGAAGATAAGGTGATCAGTCTAACGCTTCAGGTACCAGTCCAGGGACTATGAAATATTCTAGTGTAAAAACACCCTTTAAATAATATTTCATATCAACCATGTCGGGAATCGAACCCGAGACCTCTTGCTTGCTGAGCGATCGCGCTGACCATTACACCACGAGGCTGACGGATAATCATATTTGCAAAAGGATTTAGAAATTTAGAACGAGTGTATTATAAAAAAATATATATATATTATGATCTAAAAACACATTTTAACCTTCTCCCCGAAATTTCTAAATCATAAATATTATTATTTTGGAAAGTTTGGAAAAAAATATAAGAAACAAAAAAAAAAAATTATTTCGCTGTCACTGGCGAGGTTAGTTGTTGTCTACAAAGGTTTGAACATACTTAATGATTATTTATGTTGTTATGGCGTTCTTTATGTTGTTTGCTGTTCTCATTGTAACATTATTGTGTTTGCTGTTTGAATCAGGCGGCCAATCGGGTTTGCTCTTGAAAAATATAATCATTTTTAAAAGGAAAATTGTTTGTATAGGCAATTGACGCCTTGGAATCAGCGTTCATTGGTCGGTGCAGTTGGCGGGCGTTGGTGGATGGTATTAGCGGTGAAAATATTAGTTACTTCAAACTTACATAGTAAATATAATATATTTTATATTATTTGCAAATGTACCCATTCAATGTACCAGTTCACAACACTTAGTCTTTAACAGGTCTTTAGGAATATTGATAAATCATATTTTGCCTGAGAATCCGAATGTTCCTGGGTATTTATTTATTTTACTTTTTAAAGTGATTCAACAAAGATGCGCAATAGAAAACGTAAAATTTGAAAGTATCCATCGGAGCGATTTTACATGCATATATATCTTCAATTAAAGATTTACATTTGTTGTTTATTTTTCTAAATATTTTTTTATTTTCTTATATAGTAGGGGAGAGCGGAAGAAATGGAGACTACTAAGGGAAAATATTCATAAAAACCACATTTGTTTACTTTGTTACCATTTTTTATTAGTTACTTAAACCAAGTTAATTTGATTATATTTTCATCCCAGTTTAAATCAATTACAGCCATGTATTAAGGTACAATGAAGATTTAATTTTAAAAAGTCAATCGCTCCCATTACCCCATACATGCGGGTAATGAGAGCCCATTTAACGCTCATATGGGAGCCATAATAGCCAAAAAATAAAGCTCAACTTATTTAAAAAGTAAATATTTCAGAATGTATTTAGATCTGAAATACTTTGTTTTTATTGATGTACGGTTGTGGCATTGGGCTTACAATGGACTCAATAGGTTCCCATTACCCGATGACTAACATTTTTAAAAGTAATAACACAAATATCTTATTCGACTTACAGTCACAATTTGACGAATAGCACTTATACAAGTACAAGTTTTTGATACCACTGCGACCTGCAAAGATCTTTTGTGACGGGTCCCCGTGAATAGTTCTCGCCCTCCAAGCCCAGGGGAGCAATTTTGAATCTTTTCTATCTCCTAGAGAGATGGGTAATTTGAGGGTTTTTTTTTCATACGACTAATTTTTGCTTTATGTATTATGGCCACACTGATGATAAAACGTCAAAAAATATGAACACGTAAAAGCAAACATTATGATTTTCATCACTTAATTGGATTGAATAGACTAAACCGTATTAGTTTTATTTCCGTTTTTGAAGCAGTTTTATACACTATTTGTCGTTTAATCATAAGTGTGGCCATTATATTAAACAGTGTCGTTGCAATTTGTTTTTTTTTTTTAAATCACTCTCTAGGGGGTAGAGAAGATTTAGAATACCACCACAGGTCTATAAAGAGCCTTTAATCTACCGTGTGGAATGCGAGAGTTCATATTTTGCTAAATCTACCCCTCCAAGACCTGATTCGTAAAGTATCGGGATTAGGTAGGGGGCGAGCTCCTCAACATACTCAGGTTCAACAAGTGGTTCCCTGAGGATGAGACTCTTATTATGACGTAAAGCATCACACTCGCATATAATTTGTTTAGGAGTTTCCTCATCCGCACTGAAGAACCTACATTTACTTTTCGTGGATGTACCTAATTATTATTTTTACCAGTTGACAGATTCCAAATTTTCTTACAGAATAAAAACGTATTTTGGTTAGTCAAAAGGAGCTGCGTATTTGTTGTAAAATAGATGACTGAGACTTTTTTAACCTAACGATATTCAGGTGGCATTTTTATCATCGGAGAAGTTAAAATTTTACACTTTACGCTTAATTTAAGTCTCGTTTTTCGGACTTTCCTTGGGCACTAATTCACAGGGACCCGTCACAATACACATTCACAGGTCGCAGTGACGTCAGAAGCTTGCAAAGCACTTACCCCCACCTCTATGAATGAAAACAAGAATAGGTACTAATACTGGACGATCGATATTAGTAGTTTTTTTTCATCAGTATCCTATTGAACAGAAATGAGAAATCGGTTTGTAAGGAAATATAATTATAGCTCTTTCAGCATGCGGGCCGATGAAAAATATTTAAAAAAATAATTTCTGAAAATAATTTTCCCAATATTTTTAATATGTGTACCATATGTTTTATATTATGATCTTATATACTTACTGTGAATTTACTTTTATTATTTATTTTCAATATTAATTTGTAAATACAATTTTCAAATTATTTTTTTTGTTTAAACTTTTAACAAGTTAATTTCAATTTGCTTTTTAATCCTAACATTTTTCTTATATCCGTATTTTTCACTTTAATTTTGCATTGCAGTATGTTTTTTCTGTTTCTACATGTTTACAAAAAAACCTGTTGTTTATTTTCAAAATTATTACTTACTTTGTTTGTACTTAACTGTATTATCTTTGTAAATGCCCCTTGGGCTAACAAATAAATAAATTAATGAAAATAATAGAGGGAATGTCTGAGGGTACAAATTACAGGGGGCACCCCTGACGGTATTTGGAGCGAGTGTGCGTGGATTTGAACTGAGTCGTATATCGAGCTGAAGAGGGCAGTAGATAATAGAAACCAGTGGAGGACGAGGTGCAGGACTTTGCTGCTAACCAATCCCCAGGATTGAAACTGCGGAGATGATCACTTTAACTTGTTTTTTGATTCAT
The DNA here is from genome assembly GCF_059751315.1 of Micrasema longulum. Lineage (NCBI taxonomy): Eukaryota > Metazoa > Arthropoda > Insecta > Trichoptera > Brachycentridae > Micrasema > Micrasema longulum. The sequence continues at coordinate 3,102,908 of NW_028277303.1, forward strand.
AGTATTGTGATCAGTGTAAAGGAAATATTTTTCTGATTACTAACTCGGACATCGACGACTTAGGCTGTTTTACCTTTGCGCTTGCAAAATCAACCGGCCAATAGTAATGTTAATAGCAAGGTCTTTGATAAAATATCAGAACACATAATTAAATATTCTTTGATAATTTATATACGTTAATCTAAAAATAACAATCGCGAACATCTGTATTTATTCAACTATGATCTACAGTTAAGAGACAAAACATAAAAAATCAATAATTTATAATGTATTTATTTATGCTTTGATACCTTAGTTTATAAAATCCTAAGAACTTTTAACATTTCATTTATTTCATTTTTATTTATTTGATCAAAATCCATTAGAAACTTTTTTTTATTTATTAAATTTTTTCAAACTCATTTTACAGTTTTGAACCCTTTTACTGAGAGTTTTGACACCCTGTTTTCTCTTAATTGATTATTTTATGTTTATTTTTCTTTGTGTCATATGTATAGCAATGTTTGTTACATTAAAATTAACTTTTTTTTATTTATTTATTATTTTGTAAATGAGAATTACATTTTATAATTTATGTACGTTTCTTTACTGCGAGAGAGCCAACTTTTAGACATAATGCATACAAAATTATATCTACATTTATTTAATGTCATATTCCCTGCTGTATTTCGTACATTTGAATGATTTTTTATTTCACACTTTTTTAATAAAAAAAGTATTGACGAAGAATAATTTATTTGCATGTTCGTATTTGCATGTTTTATAGGCGAGAACACTAGTATTTTTACATATCATATTTCTAAATCTACCCATTGTATTGCGAATGTGTTTTAAAATAAAATTTTCTATCTAAGAAAACTTAGAGGTAAATAAATAATATTACTTTATCAAAAAATTCCACCAAAGATGTAGAAAATTATAGAAAAGGAAATATCGAAATATTTGTTGATCTTCATAACTCCGTAGTGGGTGAAATCTAGTCTTTTGTGTACAAACATTTGAACAAACTCAAAATATTGAAATGTTATTATATATTTAGTGAAATAGATGCTATAGAAAACAATTTATTATTTTTATTTGTCTAGAAAATTTGCTAGTATTTTAAATTTTTAACTACAAAGATTCTAATGGAGTTTTTCTATGCGTAAACTACTGCATGATTATGAAATATTATTTTTTGCCAACTGATTTATAAACTGTGCGGGTATGAATTTTACGCCAAAATATTGCGCTCCATTACTGAACGCGAGATTTATTAATTTAATGCCGGCGGAAGTTTTGCCAGGTTATACTTTGCTGATTGATGCGTCTTTTCTTAGTAAAAATTAAGTTGGTACTCAATAAAGTAAAAATTTAACGGTCACAGGGCCCAAAAGTGGAGCTTTCAAGATTTATCCCGTGAAGGGTCCTTGAAGAAGACGCGGTGCGGCGCCTGGCGCCATCTAAGAATACCAGTTCCTCGTCAATGCATCATCGTCATTTGCGATAAACGTATGTATTTTTTTAATGATTCTAATACTCAAAGGTACAGTTTTACGGAAAACACACGTGTATCAAGTCAAACCAGTTTTTTTTTATCAATCACGTATTTGTAGAAAAATTGTAAAAAAGTCTTTAGAGTTATGTCGTTTAAGTCATTAACAATGATCAATTTTTAATGGAACTAAAAATGAAAAATCTTTTGCTATATTAATATTAATTTGTTTCTTATCGAGACCCAAAAATAAATCAAAGGTTTAAAATTGATTAATTTTTTAGTTTTTATTATTTACTTATTTTTCCAAAAAACAGTCTACTACCAATTTGGTAAAACATAAAAACATTATTAACAGAAAATTACATGTTATAAAAAAAAACGTTTTTGATAAGCCCAAGAAAAAATGCCGGCAAAGACTGACGTCTGAGCATAGACCATTATTTTTTATTATTTTATTCGAACTTATAGCACACGATATTTGTACAAACTTACAAAAAAAAGAATTTATAAAAGGATACATAAGTTTCCGTAGTTGATAAGCAAAAAAGAAAAACATTATTAAAGTGCAATGTCATACAATACATATAGAAACACATATTTTTTAATTACAAAAAGAAAACAGAATTAAATTGTATTGGCAAACAAATTTTTATAAGCATGACTTCAAATTATACAGAAAGAAAAGAAAAACAAAGAAAATCACGAAAATAAAAACTTATTTTAATAACTCCATAAATATACAGGCAGAAAAATGAAAAACAGAATTAAAGTGTAATATTATACATATCTACACATGACTTACTATTTAGATATATCTAATTGGAAATAACTATTTATCGACTTTTCTATGTCTATCGATATATTTTTTTTTTATTTGCACCAGAACAGGCCAGAAAGTCCTATATTTACAAAACAAAATACGCAGGCTTGAGAAATACCACATTTAATTTTTGTGTTCTCTCCGGGAATCGAACCCGGAACCTTCCGTGTGTGAGTCAAGCGTCTTGACCACTACACCACGGAGGCCGCCGAATTGTATAATATTATAAATATTGAATGGTTGTTTGATTCTTGTCTTGAAGGCCTTCCTAATGTGAAATATTTCCATATTTGAATCCTTTATTATTTATATGTAAGATTTTAACTACTGTATCTTTGTTGATGTCATGATTGGGTGATTTGCGAATTTGGAGAAATTTTTATTGTGAAGACACCTCATGACACCCTTCATCACGAATATAAACATTTCTTAATGTTCTTCCAACGTTTACTAAAGGAAAATAGAAATATAATAATTCGATTTAGATAAAGGCGTACCTTAATATTCCCGATTTTACATCGTTATTCGTGCATTACGCTTCGTGATTAAAAGTGCATTTTGGTATAGATTTTGATCACTCACAAACGATTTCAAGCGATTATTCAAATAAATGAGCACGCACGTCATCGGGATTTTATAAATCAAGGTTTAGATTTTTATAATACAGTTTTACAGTGTAAACATTGGTAACGATAAATTCAGTGATATTCAGTAAATAAAAAAATAACTGCACGCATATTTGTAACAAAATGGTAGACCAACAATATTTTTAGAATATAAATATTTATAGGCAATAACAGATAGGTACGAGTAAAAATAACCAAAAGCGGATAATATCTAGGATATGTGTGTTGTGTTTTAATATCGTGGTTATATCAAACAAACAACATACAAACCATCGCGCCTAGACAGAGAGGATAGAACGCCATATCGCTATTTCATTCCATACATGCCTCCCTTCTTCAACATTCATACATATTATCTTGCAGAGACGCGGATAATTCCGACATTTAAAATGTCAACCTTTAAGTATAAAGTGGATTTATTCACGCCATATTATTTATTGTTTCAGCATTTACTTTTTGGAAAAATATTTGGAATTTATTTAAAATGAAACACTTTGTTATTTTTACCACAAAGAGTTTGATATATTATACCACTAACACAACTAGTTCCAGGTATTCTACATCGGGTTGTGGTCCCGTGGCTAGTGTCTCGGACTCATGGACCAAAGGTCCGTGGTTCGAATCCCACTCTACCCCAACTTGATTCCATTTTCTAAAAGTGAGTTATTTACAACTCGTTGAAAATGGCCCTCAAAATGAAATATTTGGGTAAATCATAAGAACGCAAATATTTCTTTAAAAAAAATACCCTTCATCAGGTGTAAATATAAACTAAACTAAAAAAATACACAGATTAGTACTTAGGTACTGATAGGGTCAGGTGGAAGGGGCAAGGCGATGTGTGGTGGAGGAGGTGGGGTTTTCCTAATTATGGGGAGTATTGATAGCAGGGGTGAAGAATTTTGGAACATAATATTATTAATTAAAGTTTTCTCAGAATTAAAATTTTTGCATTTCAATATTTTCTAATTTGTTAATTATTAAATCTTTATTTGTGACAGAATGTAAAAGTCAATTTTTAATTTAACATTTAACTTCCAACCGACTATCAGTACCTAAGTACTAATCTGTGTATATATTTTAGTTTAGTTTATATTTACACCTGATGATAGGTAATTCAGAAAACCTGAAACTCTTAAATGGTAAAAATTACAAAGTTTTTCACCCTAAATAAATAGTCATGCCGTGTCTTTCTCGGTGTTCCTCGTTTTATTCATCCTAAATCTTTTTAGACATTCTTTCGTCGTCTATTCGCACTACATGTCCAAACCAACGCAGAACTCCTTTCTTGATTTTGTCGACAGTGCTTATCCCAGCATTGCTTAATGGACAAATCTCGACATTTGTGCGTATATCGTACATAGTTTTGCAAGGTAATATCATATTTTAATAATTGATTTATTTAAACATTTATATTTTCCGCCCATTTACAACTGAACCGAACGAACCTCGGAACTCAGGTTCGCAACACTACCACGGAACCACGATCTGACTAGCTGTTAAATAATCATCAAAATCATCATTATCATTCCCTTTCCCCACCTGAAGGTGCATAGGGCACTGCATCGGTACATGAATCGCAGTGTATCTTGATCATCTTTGTTGCGGGTAAGATGATCAGTCTTATGCTTCAGGTCCAGAAACGGTGAAATATTCTGGTGAAAAAACACCTTTTCAAATAAATATTTCATGTCAACGATGTCAGGAATGAACCCGAGACCTTTTACATAGTAGGAAAACGCGCTGATCACTACACCACGAGGCTGACAAAAATGTTGAATAATAAACAAGTAAAAATGGAGCGTATTTATGAACTGCCCGAAATGTTTTTGTATGGTAAATGAAACGTTTATATGAAGGTATTAAGCAATAGTTTTGAAATGCACTTTCCAAATATTCGTCGTTTTTATCGAATATAAAAAACCGCTGATTTAACTAGACCCGAACTTTTTATTCGGCCGTCCCACTTCATAGCACCTTGTAATGAGTGTTAGTGAGTCTTTAGCACACGAGTTTTCGGAAAGAAATGATTAATATGGGGCAGTAAACGAACGACACGACGCGACGCCGTCGATGGGTACAAAACCAGGTTGCTTCGTTTCGCAAAGGCCGTGAAAGAAGATCGAACTCGCCGACCATTCGCGAAACGACAATAGCGCCACATCGACGCATATCCACTATTTAGTTGTCGTTTGTTCCCACCGAAGTGACCTGTCTTAGCGGCGAGAGTTTATTTATCGAAATCATCATTTTTCGTGTTCCATTATATAATTTTCTAAATAATTTCATGTTATTTATTTATTTTATTTAGAAAACCGACAGTTCTACATAAATATTTACAGTAAACAAACAGATATAGTGTATAAACTCAGAACTAATAGTAGATTTCCACAAAATATACAAAGTTAGTAAAAAAAATATATTACATATTAAATAAATACATATAAAAATGTTATTTTCATGTATTCGTACATATTTTTCAATAATCAAATATTTTTTATAATGTATTATATTTACTCGTGACACACGAGTCTACCTAGACAACCATCAAGACTTTATTAATCTGTACCTTAAAGGATAAACCACGGGAGTCACATTATTTTGTTTTTTCACGTATAGGATAACTAATTGCGATAATTTATGCATTTTTACCTTTAAACGGAAAAAATGTACTTCCGTGTTTTATCCTCTAAGGTACAGATATTACTTATCTTATTTAAATAAAATAATGAACTCGGATTTACCTTTAAAAGGCTAAAATTATATAAATATATATGTAGATATACTTATTATTTAAAATTAGTCAATTTATTAAGTTGTAATATTTTAAATAATAAGTATAAAAAGTCATTTGCTAAATGGCCGAATGTAGATCATTCTCTATTCGAATGTGTTATTTGTCCATTTGATAGTGAATCATCGTTTGACCATGAAAATGAGTTTTTTCATCCGAAAATTTATGCTGGCATATCAATTACAACGTTAGTAATGACGATCTCAACATCTTGGCTTCAATTGGCCCATGGTAACCTTCCAGGTTCGCTAGTGTTTAAAGTAAAATATTTTCTTCCATTTCCGCAAGTGATGGATTTCGTTGCGGAATGTCCTGTCAGTTCTGTTCGCCAAGTTCACCGTAACTCAACTAAGTCTTAAGAGGAACGCAGGCTGACTCGTATTTCCGTATTTTCTCCCTGGATTATGGCATTAAAGTAATGAAATCGTTATTATGTCGTGTGTCGTTTGTTTCGCTTTTTTTGATAAATAGTTTCTTATGGGAACTAGGACCATCCAAAACGCTATAAAAGCGTCCAGTTTTATCTGCCGTATTTTGACGTCCAGTATAAAAATATGATAACTAATTTTGAAATACAGGAAAAAAAACATTGCAAGAAAAAACGGTTCAGTTTTGGGGTGCGGAAAACGAAACGTCGATTAAGTCGTTTCAGTTTGGCATAATCGGTCCGATGTGCAGTTGTCTATTTCGCATACTATCAGGAAAGCATTTGCAAGAGAGTGACAGAAAAACAATTTTCAATTACCCATTTATCAAATTTCAAAATATCCTAATGCGTGTTGTAGCTACAAAGCGCATGGACGGTTAAAGTTCTTGCCCCTATTAATGTAAATTAACGTTTTTTTCTTATAAATATTTACGTACCTATATATGTTTAAAAAATTTGCAATTTTGTGTATACTAATAATGTATATTTTATAGGTATTAACTATTAATGTAACTAGGAGCATAAAATAATGAATTTAAATTAATGCCTCTCAGGTTGTGCCCAGTGAGGTAAAAATAAAGAAAAAATCGGAAAAAAAGTATTGTGGAAAATAAAAATAAAATATATAATTTATCCCTTATTTACATTAAAATCCACTTAAATAAATAAATCTAGTACAGTTGGTGTAATAATCTTTTAAAATAAATATTTAATTAGATTCTTGTGGGAGTCGAACCCGAGATATGTATAGTAGACAAACGCACTTACCACGTCCACGAGGTGGAACGCATTATTAAAATATTTTCTCTTCATTTCATTCATACGGTACGCCGGGTACAGCTGGCATTGGCTCGGTTGACGTGCTAAAAGTAAGAGTTGCTTGCTAACGCGGACCAATAGTATCGGTGTATTTTTTTGCATAATTCAATGGCGCCATTTGATAAATGTG